>NC_082696.1:66192939-66803686 GCF_949987515.2 Delphinus delphis
ACTGTCCATCTTTTTTATTGTAGCCATTCTAGTGGTGTAAAGTGATAGCTCATTGTGGTTTACAGGTTCGTTTTTAAATTTTGAAAATTATAGAAGAGTCATGAGCATTTGCCAAGTAGTAAGCATCTTAGTGACATAGTTTTGTACCACAAGCATTAACTGTAGGTTTTAATAAAGAAGCACTAGGAAGACAGTTTATTTGCATAGTCAAAAGCATTGATTAATTGGACATGCTTTATTTATTTTATTTTTTTGGCTGTGTTGGGTCTTTGTTGCTGCGCATGGGCTTTCTCTAGTTGCAGTGAGCGGGGGCTACTCTTTTGTTGCAGTGCACGGGCTCAGTAGTTGTGGCGCATGGGCTTAGTTGCTCCGCGGCACGTGGCATCTTCCCAGGCCAGGGCTTGAACCCGTATTCCCTGCATTGGCAGGTGGATTCTTAACCACGGTGCCACCAGGGAAGTCCTGGACTTGCTTGATTAACATGGTTCATGTCAAGAGGGATGAAAGTGTATGAGGGTGATGTGCGTATGTATACGTTAGTGTATGTGTCGGGGCAGGGAGAAATAATGTCCAGAGCAAACACAGAAATGTTTCAGAAGAGCCGTGTCTGACTCTATGTCTTCCACCCAAATGTTGGCTTCCAGACATATGTTGGATGTAAAATGTTTACAGTCGTTTTTGTGGTTTGTTGAATCAGGCATCTTTTTACAAGTAACTGTAGTTGGTCTGCTTAATATTTAGAAAGAAAACCTTGCTGGGCAGCATAGAAGTCAGCCATATTTCTAATTAAAACAATGTTTTCACGTTGTCTAGAAAGACTCTTAGCATCTGCAACTGCAAAGCATATCGTATGACTGAAAGAAGAAACTATGTGACAAAGAAAGATAGGGCTGATAAACAGAAATACTAATACTCCACAACGACTACTAGTACTATTACTAATAATAATGGGACTTCCCTGGTGGTGCAGTGGATAGGACTCCACACTCCCAATGCAGGGGGCCTGGGTTCAATCCCTGGTCAGGGAACTAGATCCCACTTGCATGCCACAACTAAGAGTTTGCATGCCACAACTAAGGAGCCAGCGCAACCAAATAAATAAATAAATATTATAAATAAATAAATAAAAAGAATTCTCCCTTAAAAAAAAAATAATACTTCATAGTCATAAGACAATTCAAACTTTTCAAAGCACTTTCTCCATCTATTATCCAGTTTTATTCTTCATAGCAATCCTCTCAGCTAAGTAGGGCAGATATTATCTCCCTCTGACTCCCAGATCCTCAAAGAACTTCAGGATAGAGAAGGAAAGACTTGCCTGAGATCACATAGCTAGGTAATTGCAGCATCACAACTAAATTCCAGGTGTCCTGTGTTTGTTTCAGAAACTGGATCATAAGAACAGAGGTTAGACGGACAGTTGTGCAGGAAGTGTGTCTTTGGCAGGGGAGATTTTGTCACTGGCATCTGCCCGGCACAGAGCTGGCCGTCGCCATTCCAACAGCACTAGAATTGTCAGCCCAATGGGCATCTTGCTTTGTCCCCAAGACAACTCACAGGGATCTGAGGGGCTTGTAAGAGCATAAATGTTAAAGGCTTTGGAGAGGTGACTGCACCATCCGGTCCTCAGGGTACTTGCTAAGGGATCCAACTTCTGTAGCTTCTACTCAACATCTAATAGTGAAACCAAGAAAGGAGATAGGAAAGAAGATTGACCACCAAGCTTCCGCTGGGATTTCTAGAGGAAAGAGGTGCTTTTTTTCGCCTTTTTCTACAACACCTGCGTCTCTGTCCTGCTTCACCAATAGCCCCCATCCAGCACACCAAAGACACCAGGTGAGTGAGATGTGTGTTGAGAGGCACGGTGAGGTGAGGTAGCCATTGTGCTGTCTGATTCCAACCCTGTAAAAAGGATACAGAGGAAACAAAGATCACGGGGAAGTTCACCAGAGCAGGAGAGTCATTGTTTGGGTGTGGAAATTTTATTCTCCTCTATTGTCTCATAATTGAATTTTCTGCTAGAAGTTATATATTTCTTGTACAATTTGTAAATGGTATTTTTGTTTTACTGGGAGAGAGGGGATGTGGTTTTGGCGGCAGCAACAGGGTAGTTGTTGGCAGGAGAGAGAAAGGGAGCAGCTGATTTCTGTCTGGTGAGAAAGAAGCACAAGCACCTGGGGTCCAGCCAGCAGCAGCCCCTGCTCGGGCCCCCAAGGAGGAATATTTAGGTTTCTTTCACTGTCCAGATGCCACAGCATCTTACCTTTCGTCAGCCCCTAGGGCCAGAGACCCCTCGGCACTGCAGGGACCACTCATTTCAGGGAGCTCCCAGGAGGTCTCATCCCCTTCTCTGGTCACTACCGAGCCAGCCAGGACGGGTACCGGCTGAAAACAGCTTCTGCCCTGTTCCTCCTGCTGTGCCCCAGAGAGAGGAGAGTGAGTACCGTGCTGGGGCCAGGATGACAGCAACAGAGCAGATTAGACAGGCTGAGGCTGCCCGACTCTCGGAGTGAGTCTCCACTGAGAACCCAAGCGGCGGCAAGCACCTGTCTAGAGAGACATCGGCGCCCCGGACCCCTCGGGCCTTTGCCCTTCTAAGCAGCCTGGCCAGCCTTCTGTGTCTCTACGCTGAGCCTCACTCGCGTGTGATTGCCGAATGGTGGTGGTGGTGATTGGCTGGACTCCCCATCTTCTCACCTCACTGTTTACAAGGGTCCCGGGAATGAAAACTAAGCTACCTCCGAGAAGTAAAGTCCTGGAGGAATCATTGGTTCTAAGAATTTGCCAGAAGAAAGGCAGGAGGGCCTCAGCCTTCTCAAGGTCCAAGGCCAAGTCACATTAGCTGACTTTTGAGCCCATCTGGGGACTATGTGGGTGCCTGCCAGCCTGGGGAAGGAATGTTCTCCCAGCTCCATAATGGGTCTGCGGCTGCCGTTCATCTCCGGGGAAGATGCCCATCAGCTTGGAACTTACTACCCTGAAATCAACAAATAGGTGTGGTGAGTTTCCCACTGTGCCTTTCCAAGAACAGTCAGGGGCTTCCCTTTGGTAGTTGGGGTAAGTTCTCCCTAGCTAGAAGGGTAGCAGCACCTTTTCGAAAGAAACAAGAGTAGCTGGGGTTTGGGCTTTTTTTTTTTTTCTTCATGTGGAAGAAAGTGTATAGCTGACGATTTTCCTTTGACCTCTTTGCAAAGCAGCTTGAGTTGCAACAGCTCTGCTGAAATGTTATATGGCCTTTTGCTTCAAGGACTTTGAAACCAGCATTGTTGATTTTTCCTCTTTCCTGTCAACCTCGGTCCTGTTTCCGTAGTGTTTTATGTTTGCTGTCTGGAGGATTTAAAATACAGTAGCTCTTGGTATAGAAGGCCTTTTGACTTTCCCTGTGGCCTGAGCTATAGGTATATATTCTGTCTGAAAATAAGTAAACACACTGTAGAGCAGAAGCAGAATTGCTTTGTTGTCAGCAGAGGGGGAGACGCCACGAAGCCCGAAGTGCTGTAACCCCTGCTGTGCAAACAAGCCTCCTGCCTGGTGTGGAAACATCCGTGTCCCCAACAGACAGACCTCTGTGTTATTTAGGTACCATCCAGGATCTGAGTGTCTGTTTGTTATCCAAAGGGTATAAAAGGGAAATCAAACATTCTTTCATATCATTATAAGCCCTGTGCAAACACAGCCTGTGGACAAAGCCCTTTCCCGGGTCCATAAACAAGGAGCTGTTTGTCCTGACTGCCCATCATTAGCGGCCAAAGTAGGGCTGAGCCGAGCATGGTGTCATGTGCACTGTTGCGATTCTGCTCTCTTGGGCCAGAATTTGACAGGTGTCAGGGGACAGAGTTCGCCCTATGGAAGTTCAGTCAGAGCACCCACTGGGATCCTTCAGCAAATGCCATGTCTAACAGGCTCAGAGCTATGAAGTAACCTGACTAAGCCATTGCACCCAGCCGCAGGAAGGCAGATCTTTAGTAGGATTGCCTTTGTGCCTGGGGATTAACGAGCCACAAATGCCAGGCTCCAGACCCATGTCTGCCTGCATCTGATGCAACCAAAGCAAAAGCCTGAGCTTACGATAAAATATCTCCCTCTCACTCCCCTGAACAACCCAGACATAACGCTGCAGCTTCTGAATAGTAACGAGGACCTGGTTTCTTCACCCCAAAATATTTTGATCAGTTAAGCCCAGACCTGCCAGTCTGATTCTCTGGTTACTGAAGTTCACTCGAGTCCACTTGTTCCGTCTTCTAGAGCTGTGTTGTCCAGTACAGGAGGCATACGTCACACGTGGCTACTGAGCCCTGGAAACGAGGCTCATCTGAATTGTAATGAACCCCCGAGTGTAAAATACACTTCGGATTTTGAAAATTTATTACCCCCCAAAAGGTGAAATATCTCAATAATTTTTAATGTTAATTACATGTTGAAAATATTTTAGCTCCATTGAGTTCAATTAAATATATTATTAAAATTAATTTCACCTGTTTCTTTTCACTTCCTTTAACGTGGCTAGTAGAAGATGTAAAAATCACACACGCAGCTCACGTTGTTTGCATTGGACAGCGCTGGCCTGGCTCCTGAAGGAAGTTTAGGTTTATAGTGCCATCTGCTGGTCCACCTAAAGCAGACGCTAGTGTAAGCGGGAGTTCAGCCGTCCAGCAGGGAAACACTGTCTCTTGGCCAAGCAACATGCAATCTTCCTCTTCCAGAAGCTTCTGAGCAGGACCAGAACTGACCCCTCAAGTCTCTGCCTTGTCAGGAGTCTTTTTTTTTACTTTTTTATTTTATACTGGAGTATAGTTGATTAACTAACAATGTTGTGTTAGTTTCAGGTATACAACAAAGTGATTCAGTTATACATATACATGTATCTATTCTTTTTCAAATTCTTTTCTCAATTAGGTTGTTACAGAATATTGATCAGCGTTCCCCGTGCTATACAGTAGGTCCTTGTTAGTTATCCATTTTAAATATAGCAGTGTGTAGGGATTTCCCTGGTGGTCCAGTGAGTAAGGCTCTGCGCTCCCAGTGCAGAGGGCCTGGGTTTGATCCCTGGTCAGGGAACTAGATCCCACATGCGTGCCACAACTAAGAGACCTGGCGCAGCCAAAGTAAATAAAATTCTTTTTTTTAAAAAAAAATAAATATATAAATAGAGCAGAGTGTATATGTCAATCCCAAACTCCATAACTATCCCTCCCCTCCACCCTTCCCCACTGGTAACCATAAGTTCAGTCTCTAAGTCCTCGTCAGTAGTCCTGAAGAGGGCGATAGCAGACTGATGGAAGGTGCAGGCCTGTGTTCTCTACCTTGTGGGTGCTGAGGAAGCCCACAAGAACAGCAGTTCTTTTCCTAAGAAAGATTTCAAACTGCCACAGGGTTGTAAAGAAGCATGTGACAGAATATAAGGAGAACATAGATCCATCTCTTAAAAGACTAGTGTCCTCTCTTTGGATGACGCTTACCTGCCTTGATTTGTCAAGAGCTTGAAAGTAGGACTCTTTCTGATAGTACCTGCATCGGTTATCTGTTGCTGCATAACAAATCACCCCAAAACTTCGTGGCTTCAAACAATGATGATCATTTAACATCTCTCACTGCTTCTATGGGTCTGGAATTCAGGAGTGGCCCATCTGAGCACTCCTGGCTCAGAATATCTCATGGGGTTGAAGTCAGATGTTGTCTGGGGCCAATCCCTGAAGGTTTGCCTGGGCCCAGAGGACCCATGTCCAAGGTGGCTCATTCATGTGACTGGTGAGGTGATGCTGGTTGTTGGCTGGAGGCCTCAGTTCTTCTCCACGTGGGGCTCTCCACAGGGCTGCTTGAGTGTCCTTGAGGCTCAGCAGCTGGTGTCCTCCAGAGACCACAATCCAAGAGGCCTAAGGGGAGGCTGCCCAGCTTTTATGATATAGCTTCAGAAGTTACACACCATTACTCCCACTGCATTGTATGGGTCAAGAGGCAGGAACACACATCCCACCTCTTGACTGAGGAAGGTCAACATCACGTTGTAAAAGAAAACGTGAGAAGGGTTGGCCATTGTATTTTCCAAAACTACAAAGTCCCTAATGGGTGTATAGCACCGTGCAACTAAAAAGCGTGCCCCAGTTTTGCAGATGAGGAAATTGAGGCTCAGAGAAGTAGAGTAACCAACCTGCAGTCTCATGTCTGGCAGGAAGGACTAAAGCCCAGTTCTAACTCCTAGGTCATACTGGTATAGCCCCTCCAGGTTCTTGCCCTATGTCTCCCTTATGCTGTTGTAACTACAGATTACACTGACTGTTTCATCTTTCCAGCATCTTCACGGTGTGCAGTGCTCTCTTCATTCAAGTGTTTTAGATGATTCTTCAGTTGATGTCTGTCTACAAATTGTCATTTTACTGAGTTGAGACTCAATGGGAGTAGGTTTCAACTAACTATAGAGCCCTTCTTACAAAAGTGCTGTAGCAACGGCAATGTATACATTTTCCAATATTTTCCATGCTGTTTGCTTCAAAGATCTCAGGAATAATAACCACATTATAATGTGTGTACTCACATTCTGTTTGATTATCTGCATATTACATCTTATTTATTTTTGAAACAGGAAAGAATAATCACTGCCTGCTTCAGTCGTTTTCAGAGTAGTTGGTCATTGTAAAAAGGAGGTTTTTCCAATTTTTGATGTTCCACCTGCCAGAATGAAAACAAAAATCCAGCTGCCATAATCATGTTCTGTTATTCTTGGTTCCAGGTCAAACTTCCCTTTCCTGTAGATCAAATCACAGATCTCCCAAGGAATGACTTCCAGATGATGATTAAGATGCACAAGCTAACCTCAGAGCAGTTAGAGTTCATTCACGACGTCCGCCGGCGCAGCAAGAACCGCATCGCGGCCCAGCGCTGCCGCAAGAGGAAGCTGGACTGTATTCAGAACTTAGAATGTGAAATCCGCAAACTGGTGAGTTGACCCGCCCTTTGCTGTCAGTAACCTGGAGTGACCGGGGCTGATGCAAAGTTACAGTAGCGAAGGCCAGAGAGGTAGAGAGAAGGCCACCGTTCAGGGAAGTTCGAGTTGATTTTTAAACGAGTTCTCAACAAAAATAATAGCTTTATATCTGTAATGCGTGTGTCTGTGCAGGTGAGTGATTGTTTGTCAGTATTTTATATCTTTTAGCCATTCGTATATTTTTTTAAATTTATTGACGTATAGTTGATTTACAATGTTGTGTTAATTTCTCTGTACAGCAAAGCGACTCAGTTATACATATATATACTCTTTTTCATATTCTTTTCCATTATGGTTTGTCACAGCATATTGAATATAGTTCCCTGTGCTCTACAGTAGGACCTTGTTGTTTATCCATTCTATATATAATAGTTTGCCTCTGCTAATCCCAAACTCCCATTCCTTCCCTCCCCAGAGGTGCTTCTTTTTTATTTTCCATTCAACATGTGCTGAGAGCTAACATTTACTGCATGCATATGTGGACCAGATATTATTCTAATCTCTTTCTGTAGGTGATCACATGTAATCCTCACATCAACCCTATGATTTAGGCTCTACTTTATCTCCATTTACAAAGGAGGAAACCAGAGTGCAGAGAGGTTAGGTAACTCCCCGCTATGTGGCAGAGCTTGAACGCAAACCCAGCTGCCTGATTCCAAATCTTATTTGCACTGCTTTCTCCCACCTCCCATGGAGGAGCGTAGGTTAGAAGCAGGACACCAGCCTACCACCAGGGGTCGCTCAGCCACGTGATCTCTTGAAGCCCTTCACAGCCCCAGGATCCTGAATTCTGCCTCAGAGTGGCCGTCACCTCCTCCCTGTGCCTGAGAGTATTTTGTCTCGGGGAATAATCTCCCATCTCCCACGCCTCCCCCTCACAAAGAGCTCTGCACTCCCTTCTCCTTGATAAGCAACCTTAAGCTGCAGGAAGTAAATCCAGGTGGCCTCTGGCTCCTGACTGTACCCTTGAAGGCAATTAACGCAACTTCATTCAGCTCAGCCTTTCTGCCGGCCAAATCCTGGAAACTCATCCCACATGCCCTGTCTGTGTCAGGCTGAAGAAGAGGGAGCCCATGGACTGTGGTCATGATCTAAGTTTGGGTCCTCAGGCTATACGTGGCGGTCCTTTGCCTCCTGGTAAGCCGTTGTCCTAACGAGAACCTAAGAGCAAAATAAGACATTTGAGAAGCCGAAGTAAATGTTACCTGTTATCAAGATAGTCCTGGACCTCGGGGTCTTTTTTTTTTTTCTCGCTTAATTTAATTAACACCAACCAAGCAGGGGAAATGTGCCCATGTTCAGCGGCTGCCATCACCTACAAAATAAAGGCCAAGCTCCTTAGCAAGTTGCACTGTGTTCTCTGTGATTCGGTCTACCCTCCAGCATCACCTTCCTCTCCCTTCTTGGAACTGGACCCCCAATAAAATCAAACTGGATGCACTTCCCCTCAGCCCCATCTCCTGCTGTTTCTACCTCTGTGCTCATGCCTCTGCTATTTCTCCTCTACCTCGGACAGTCCTCGACCGGTTTTTTCTCTGACGACATCCTTTGTTCCTTAAGAGTCAGGTTACTTTCACCTCTCCAAAAAGCCCCTTTCCTGAGTCCCTGGTGAAGCTGAACACCTGTCTTCAGGGCCCTGATCTGACCTCTGGCTTCATACTTACCACATTAGTCTTGCATTATCTGTGTATGTGTCTGTCTCCTCAGCCCTGGCCCTAGACTGTAGGTTCCTCACAACAAGTGAGGAGCCTCTCAGGAAATGTCTGTTGCCCTAAAATGTATTAGAAATTGTGACTGAGTCATAAGATTACAAATTCCTTCTTTCCTTCAAATTTTTCTTTAATGTTGTTTTAACAACAACAAAAATGTTTAATTTAAGCCAACATAAGGAAGCAAGTTATTGCTGCTGATGCGTGTGGGTCTTTGGAAAGCCTGCCGGGCTTAAGTGGGGACCCAAGCAAGGCTGAGCCTGCTGGGTATAAGGTTTCCGGGCCTTAAGCACATGTCTATAGTAAAATTCGGCCCTACACTCTTTTTCAGGTACGAGAATAACTGTTATCATCCATATTTGAGAAACGCCTGATTTTTTGTAATTAGCACTCTTCCCTGTGTAATTTTGTAATACTGAGCAAATAGGAAAGTCTAAGCCATACCCCTGGCAGATACCTAAAGCCCTTTGCTAATATTGTTCGGTTGAGAAACCAAGAAGGCGTCTCCTATTTCTCCCCCTGCTTTTTTGGAAACCCCTTGAGTAATGTGCTGCATTTCCCTGCTGAACGAGAGTGTCGCGTGCTCATCGATGTGCACCTGTGACTTAGAGCATCCTGTTCTTAACCGAGGCCTTGATTTATACTGCCTTTCCTGCAGAGAACCAAAACCCTGTCACGTGCAGCATTTCATCTTCTTCCCCCTAGAAGGTGGCCCAGGACCTTTCGTAGATCAGTGGACGTGGAGGGGTGGGTGGCTTGGCCAGGATGATGTGGCAGAATGGCGACCGCGATCCCTCCTGGGGCTGGTGTTGCCTCCCATTTTGCAGACTTGCAGGTCCAGGTAAGGAGGTCCAAGCTGCACAGCCACGAGTGTAAGATTTCTTCTCTTCGCCAGCCCTCCGGATGTGTTTTACTCCACACCCGCCCCCGCTCTGGGGAGTGGCGCCCTTTCCCGGTGGGCGGGGGCAGTCTGGTCCCGCCCCGCGAGGCCCGTCTCCCGCGCCCACTGGCTCCCGCCCGCACCCACGCGGTCTCCAGCACGCCACTCACTCTGCTTTTGCAAACTTGCGAAATGTATTCCTCTCGAGTTGCACTTGTACATCTGTTTATTTTTCATTTTTAAAACATGTTTTCTTGATAAATTTATAAATATTTTAGCAGGTGCCCTTTCCCCGTGTAAATCTCTGTCTCCGACACACATGTCCACACTGTCTGCCAGATTGCATTCGTCTTTCGGCACGTGCACCTCCCATGTAGGAGACCCACTGGTATGTTTGCTTCTCTCTCTCTCTCTCTCTCCCTCTCCCCGCCTCTTTTTCCCATCGTCTTGCATCCTCTCATCTCTCCTGCGCACCCTTGCAAAGGGTGAGGACTCACTTACTTCACAGCGCTTCAGATGTCCCGTTTCTCCATCCATTTCACTGCGTGCACCTCACGGAGCGTCCTCTTCTTCTCTCCTCACAGCTAGTTATGGGAAAACCTCCATCAGTCTCCTCTGTGGTGGCTAAATTCACCTCTCTGATGGGATGATGAATTTTAGTAACACAAGAGCTTATGTGGGGTTTCCTCTAAGGAGAATATCTCAGAACCCTGGGCTGGTACTCTAGGGCTCAGCCTTCTCACCTCTGTCCCTGCTTCCTGTGTCCAGAGAGAACTGCTCTTGGGACTCACTGCACAGTCCCCAGCCATCTGTGCCGTTGTGTTCAGTCCATCAGCTACAGAGGCCAGAGAGCCTACTGATATAGGATTTTTTTTTAAATAAATTTATTTATTTTTATTTTTGCCTGCATTGGGTCTTCGTTGCTGCGCGCGGGCTTTCTCTAGTTGCGGCGAGCGGGAGCTACTCTTCGTTGCGGTGCGTGGGCTTCTCGTTGCGGTGGCTTCTCTTGTGGAGCACGGGCTCTAGGCGCGTGGGCTTCAGTGGTTGTGGTGCACGGGCTCTAGAGAATAGGCTCAGTAGTTGCGGTGCACGGGCTTAGTTGCTCCGCAGCAGGTGGGATCTTCCTGGACCAGGGCTCGAACTCGTGTCCTCTGCATTGGCAGGTGGATGGATTCTTAACAACTGCGCCATCAGGGAAGTATAGGATTGAATCATGTGAAACTGCTGATGGTTGATTTTTTTTTTGCAATTTTCATTGTCTTTTTTCTAAATAGACTTGCTTTTTTCAGAGAAGTTTTAGGTTCACAGCAGAATTGAAGGGAAAATACAGAGTTCCCACCTGCCCTCTACCTCTGCACACTCACAGCCTCCCCAGAGTGGTACGTTTGTTACAACTGATGAAGTTATAATGACACATCGTAATCACTCCAAGTCCATAATTTACCTTAGGGTTCACTCTTGGTGTTGTATGTTCTATGGGTTTGGACAAATGTATAATGAATGGCATGTATCCACCATGACAGTGACATAGAGTAGCTTCATCTAAAAATCCTCTGTGCTTCAGCTCTTCATCCCTCCCTCCCCCACCCCACTCCTTAGCAAACACTGATCTTTTTACTATCGCTATGGGTTTGCCCTTTTACAGAATGTCATATAGTTGGAACTGATGGACTGTTTTTTGACCTTCAGAAGTCGCAACCTAATGCATTTGGGGGAGATTTTCAACTACAAGGTTTGGGACTGAGAGTTTTCCAATGGATTCTCTGCAAACCCCAAATTCCAGGAAACTGGAACCTTGATTCTCTGCAGTTTTCTGGTTGGTGGTGATTTTGCTGGTCACTCGGCTGGGCCTCAGAGAGGCATGAAAAGAAGCTACCACGGGGAAGGTGTCAGGGTCAGTGGCACATCTGGATGGGCTGCTCAGATGGGAGACTTGGCAGAAGTATGTGTCCAGGCTCTCATCTTTTAAGTTTCTAGATCCTGACCTAGTCATTTATGAGTTACACTATAATGTAGGATGCAAAAACCAACGCTGGAAAAGCCCTGGAACCTACTGTATAGCACAGGGAACTCTGCTCAATATTCTGTAATAACCTAAATGAGAAAAGAATTTGAAAAAGAATAGAAAAGAAATAATGAAGTGGGCTTGTATGATTCCATTTATATGAAATTCCAGAGAAGGTAGATCTATAGAGATAGAATGCAGGTGAGTGGTTGCCTGAGGCGGGGGGTAAGCATGGGGAGTGACTGCAGTGGAAGTGAAAGAGATTCTTGGGGTGATGGGACTGTTCTAAAATTGTATCATGGGATGGTTACACAACTTTATAAATTGACTACAAATCATTGATTGTTTCATACTTGAAATTAATGAATTTTATGGCATGTAAATTAAACCTCAATAAACCTGTTAAAATTTTTTTAAAAAGAAAAGAAAAGAAAAGCTCCAGAAAACAGGATGCTGGGTCCTCCCATTCAGGCTGGATCAGGCCTTTTCTCTTTCTTCTGTTCAGGTGTGTGAGAAAGAGAAGCTGTTGTCAGAGAGGAATCAGCTGAAAGCATGCATGGGGGAACTGCTGGACAACTTCTCCTGCCTTTCCCAGGAAGTCTGCAGAGATATCCAGAGCCCCGAGCAGATCCAGGCCCTGCATCGGTACTGCCCTGTCCTCAGACCCATGGGTCTCCCCACAGCCTCCGGTATGAACCCCGTGCCCTTGGGCGTGGAGCAGAACCTTGCCGCCCCCCAGTGTGCGGTGGAGGAAAGCGTGCCCTGCTGCTTGGAGCAGGGCACAGCGGCCCCCGGGCCCCCATGGGCGCCCAGCAGCGCCTCAGAGAACTGTACTTCTGCTCGGAGGCTGGAAGGCACTGACCCAGGAACCTTCTCAGACAGAGGACCTCCTCTGGAACCCAGGAGCCAAACGGTGACCGTGGACTTCTGCCAGGAAATGACTGATAAGTGTACAACCGATGAACAGCCCAGGAAAGATTACACCTAGTGACGGCCTGCCTCCTAATTCTCAACCCTCTCCCACCCAGGTGTCCATGGGTCAGCCTGCGGTGCCATTTGTCTGTCGTCTGGAAGAACCAAGAAGGAATTTGGTGCACACTACAGCAGTCTTAGCAGCAATACTGTTTCCAAGTATTCTCTCCTCCCTTCAAGCAGGAGCGATATATAGTTACCTTCACGATGGTGCTACCCCTTGCTCAGGCAAGGAAAGACGACAGTGCTGATGCTGTCTGTCTGTGGGTTCATTTCAGTCTTAACAGGGATAGACTATAACACCTCTAGGACCCAACCACGGATTTTTTTTCTCAGTGGCCCATGTCACAAACCCTATCTCAGGAATTTCTTCTGAATGTTCAATTTTTTTCATTGAAGACAGCTTCTATACACATCAAAGTTTTATAGCTAGACTGTACATATTATATATAATATATATATAAAATATATATCTCTCTCCATATGCAAAAGTCCTGCATGCCTCAATTTTCTCATCCTAAAACTGGAAACTTCGTTTCTCGTTTATAAACAGGTTCCAACATTCCTCTTCTTTTGTCTCTGACGCTAGAACTAGTTTGTAATTGTTAAGATGGTCGTTTTTCTTGCTTCACAGTTCACTTTCAAGTTGTGCTTATTTATGGACAGAATTCAATGTTGGAAGCTTTCTTTGAGGTTTTATTTCAGACCTTTTTTTGTTTGTTTGGTTTGGTTTGGGCACCATCAGATGGTGCCAGTTGAGTATCGTGGGTTTGGTTTTTTCTTGCAGATACTGTACAGTCAAGGTCAACTTTGCCACTTGCACTGAGTTTTGGGTCAAACCTATTTTCTTAAATGAAGTTGTCACTTCAGTATAACTCAAGTAAACTGTATATTCTTTGCTTTTAGTTAAAAAAGTAAAACAGTTAGCTAATTAAAAAAAGCACTCAGGTGATAATTATGTAGGAAAAAAACAATCTTGCCAAATAATGAATTCATCCTAGGATGTAGACAATAATCTGCTTGAATATTTTTATATTTCACCTCCTCCCCACCTTTTCCTAAGCAAAGTTTAAACGCAGAGAGTTCAGAGTTGATGCTGGATGTTCAGATTCCTAAGTGGGGAAAGAGTTTGGACGTCTCACTCAAAAGCGCATCGAAACAGCAGGAATCGTGATTTTGTACCAGAACTCAGCAGGCATTGGCTCCTAAATAGCAAGTTAGAACTGTTTTCTCAGCCCGGGAGTAAGTCCCATTCATTTCAACACTTCCCCGGGCCTCTGCTTGCTCTCGGAAGCATAGGATAGTAGGAACTTCTCCGTCGAACGACTTGGCTGCTCAGCAAGCCAGCTTCCCAGCCCAGGACCTGCCTCCTGCCAGGGACTCACCTGAGGGGGTCTGAATCACAGCCCTGGGGGTGCCGCCCTGAGGTGGCCGTCCTGGGGTTAACGCAGCTGGCCCAGAGTAGGAGAGAGCAGGACAGATGTTAGCCTGAGGTCTGTCCCTGACGCAGGCAAAAGCATTTCTTTCTCCCTTCTTTCTCCAAATGCTTTGAGTTGAATTCTGAGATTTTTCCACCCTTCTCTAGTCCGAAGGCAGATTTCTTTCTGAGGCTTTGGACACGACGTGGCCAGGAGCCCTCCCCGCCCCCCACTCACCAGGCACACACCTTACCCTCACCTGATGATCATTTCCTTCTCTTGCTGCAAAACTAGTTGGCTTGCAACCCACAGAGAGCAGCTTCCCTTGGCTCAGGGGGCACGTTGGCCCCTGGCCACGTTTACAGGAAGGTGTGCCGGACGCCACAGCCGGCGCAGGGGAGAGATCAGCTCCCTCCCTCCTCCGGGCCGGCTGCAGGAAAAGTCCTGAACAGTCTGATGTGGGGATGGGGTGGTGGGCAGTGGGGACTAGGTGGTTGATTTTGTTTCTTTATTTGTGCCATTCTTTGGAAGATATTAAAGCTGCATGTAAAAGGGGAAATTAGTATATGACGTAGGCGAAAAGTGAAATCATAGTAACATATGTTTTAGTATTAACTTTTTTCTGTACAAATATTAGTGCTAAATGTTTAAATATGTATGAATGCCAGAAATTTGTTGGTTCATGCGGTAGGATTAAAAAAAAAAAAAGGCTTTTCTTTGAAAATAGTTCCACTTTTAAAACCTGCCTCTGGGTTTTTGTTTCTTCTCACGTGTGTATGTATGGTGCGTGCTCGTCTGAGACAGACTGTGATCCAGCTCTGAGTTGGAGGTACCGTTTTTCTTGTGGCTGTTGGGATTTCTTGGCCTAGTAGAAGAGTTCTGTGCTTCACCGTGAGGTTTGCCTTTGGGAAATACTGGTGACAGCTCGAATTTAAACTCGTTGTGAATCATGTGATCCGTCACAGGCGTGTGTTCTGGTAGAAGAGTCGGCCAACAGTATTTTTTTGGTTTTTTAACTCTCTTGTTGCCTTTTTTAAGTGACCTCCTCTTCTTTGGAAAAAGGAATGTTTTCTGCTCATATTGTAACAAGGTCTAAACCAGCCCGTTGGCGTGACTGACCCTGGTACCAACACATGTGCATCTGGTAGTCATGGTCCCATTCGTGCCGTCCCCGTTCTGTTGTCCTGTGCGGCAGGCCTCCCGCTGGGGGGGGGAGGGGTGTCCTCTATTCCCCTCCCTGCTAACTCAGCCCACAGTCTCCTCCCACCAGCCCCTGCCTCGCCTTTCTTCCTCTGCCCCAGTCACACCCCTGCCACTCTGGCCGTGGGAACTGGTTAAAAACACTGCTGGAGAAACTGTCTTTCGATTTCTTAGAGATGTGAACAAGTTATTGGGATTTGGTTCACTATCGACCAGGAACAAGCGACTGGCTTTGTGCAATTGTTGACGTGACGCGTCTGTGTCTCTTACGGCTCCGAACCATGTGCTTGTCAAGATTATTTCCGGGTTGATTCAAAGGGAGGACTAGCTGGGGACCAGAGTCCAAGTTGCCTCAAGTGGAATTTTAAAAACCAGCCTGTCTCCTTTCCCTGGGATCCCTTAGTGCAACTCATGTCTTTTCTGAAATAGAAAAGCAAGTTAACAGCAAGGAATAGCATCTGCACGGCATGGTGACATTGAGTGGTATCTTTAAGGGTCCATCCTTACAGATATAAAGGACTCTTCCAGCTACAGAATGTTCAGGAGGGTCCCTGCGACAGGCGAGTTGTGTCTCCAGGTGGCTGGGCCAGGCATGGGCTGTTGGAACGGGGACAGTGGAGGTGGCCCTGTGGCTAGTTAACATCCGCCTGAAACTAGTCCTCCCGTCGGATCTGCCTTTGTTCTACTTGTGTCTCCGGACAACCTCACTTCGTTCAGGTTGGTCAGGCTTGGGCAGGTGCATGCTTTGCCGTATGTGTCTGTTTCTCTTCGTTATCTGGGGGTGCCTTGAATAAAAGAACTTCATGACATACTGATTCTGGAACAAAACTGTTGCAAAAACGAACAAAGAAAGAGCTGGCAAAGTTACTAGCCCACCTGCTCCTTCTCTTCTGGGTTCCCTAACAATGACTCAGGCGTCAGAGGTGATGCTGCACTAGGAAATGTTATTTTGTATAGTGTACAAGTAATTTATTAACTGTCTTTCTAAAGGTATGCTGCTTTTAAGATGCACTATGATTTTGGATTTAATCCTTGTGTTGCTTTCCCAAGGAAGTAAAAAAAAAAAAAAAAAAAAAAAAAAAAGGCTGGTTAGTATGTCAACTGCCACTTCTCCTTGAAAAGGAAGGCAGGGACCAGCAACAGGACTTGTATGAGGGGACTGCTAAAAGCCAGGTGGGCACACTGTGAAGTCCAGTGTACCATCAAGAGGTCTAAACCTACACTTTCTCTTTTAATGCTTTATGATTGCCATTAAAGAAGAAGAAACAAACAAAGGTGTGAAAATGTTACGCCTTTTAAGAAACCACTGAATCCTGCCCCTTCAAGCTGATCTACATGCTATGTTGAGCATAATCCTCCCCAAATGTGTAAAAGCCTGCAGAGCTCTTTCAAAACCCTATTAGCTACCTAGTTCTATACATTATACCCCATTTCAACTAGGAGCTGCTTAATACGTGACTTCAAACGGTGCCACTAGTGCTTAGCAATGGTTGGAGGAGTTGCCGATCAAGAAGGCAGCCAGAATCAAGTTTTGTCCTCAAATCACTATAAATAGGCAAAGAAACATACTTTTTTTTTTTTTTTTTTTTTAAGAATAAAGCTGGGACTCCCCTGGCGGTCCAGTGGTTAAGACTCTGCACTGTCAATGCAGGGGGCACGGGTTCAATCTCTGGTCAGGGAACTAAGATCCCACATGCCACACAGCACGGCCAAAAGATTAAAAAGAAAAAGAATAAAGCTGCTCACTGGACCATGAGTTGGTCTTTCGTCCCCAAATTGAGGATTTTGTAGGTTCAGTTCCTGGCGAGTCAGTCCTCAGATCAACGCCTGTGTGGAGTTGGCATTCGTGCGGGCAGTCTGTGTGCATGGGGGCCTTGTGTTCAAGCTGTGTGTGCCAAATACAGCCCGAGCCATCTCCTGACCCAGGCATCCAAGACGGATGCTGTAGAATAGAATATATTTGTACACAAAACTGCGCGCAAATAGTCTTTGTACATAGAAAAGACCTATTGTGGCAGATGGAGGATAAATTATTCAACCGACGGTGCAAAAACATTTCTTGCAAAGAAAAGTGTATAGTATTTTCCTACACTCCACCCTGGGAGATAATATTTATATCACGTGGATATCAGTGCATTTTCATTGTAATAGGAAAAGGATGCTGCCGTTTTGTGAAGAAAACCCACTTGGTTGCAGAGGCCCACTTTCGTAGCTTTGATTGCCTGTTGTGACGTGGTGTGTGCATTGCACTCTCAAGCAATGGACAAACAGCTCTGACTTTCCTTTCCATTCCAGTGGACTGACCTCAGATAACACAGTGGCCTCCTTAGACACAGAAGTGCACCCAGAGCCTTCATTTCAGGTAGACTCCCCTGCGGTGCCAAACGTTCCCATGGGGACAGGAAAGAGTGAAGGGACTTGGACAAAAAGGGTTTTTCCTACAGTTTGATGCTAAGTCTTCTACCAAAACATGTCTGGAGACAGAGGGGTGTCCTCCACATGAGTCCTAACAATGCATTTCGCGCGTGTAAATGCTGGGATGCCCGTTCATGCGCCGAGGTAAAAGACCTGCCACTTCTAGTGCGATCGGGAAGCTTCCACAGGCATGCAGGAGCTTCGGGCGCTGGTTAGACACGGTGAGCCATTCAAGGCAAGCACCACCTTTGCTTGTGAGGCCCGAAGGGCCCGTGAGAATTTGTTCCAGAACCAGTCTGATGCAAGTGCACCTCTAATCTATGCCTTACAAACTCCAGAGGCCATATTCAAAACAGGGTCTTCTCAGTGTATGCAAGGGGCTGCAGCCCCTCTCCTCTTCCTCCCCAGGTCAAACAATACGGACAGTTTTCACACATATCTACCTGTATAACCCTCTGTACCTCTCATAACTGGTCAACGACTGTAACAGGTTACATCAGGTGTTTTTCTACATACTTTTTACACAGATTCTATGCGATTAATGTAACTTAATTCAATGCATCATTTTATTGTACTAGTTCTTAGGCTTGTCTTTATTTTCTAAGTGATTGTGGTTTTTCTTGTGGTTTTTAATTGTAAAAAATGAAATGGCTGTTGATGCTTATTCTCTGTAACTAAGAATTTTTACTTTTTTGGGGAAAAAAAAAAGCATTGCTATGAACTAATGAATTGAAACTTCATTTACTCATTGTAAATATACTATTGTGCAAAAAAAAAAACTCAGTTGAATTGCTAGTGTTAACTGAATTTTGTCTAGACACCATTTCTGTTGATGAAATAAAGACATATCATTACACATTGTAAACTGATTTTCTCTGATCCCTATGTTAGAGATTACAGAGCTGGAGGCCTTAGGAACTCTTTCCTCCCAGAGAAGCCACGTCTCTTCCTCTTGTTTGGTTATCTGCTACCTGATTAATCTGATTAGAAATCTTAAAAATGTGATAACTAATGGGATTCCTCAACTCCCAATTTTAAAAATCCCTAGTGCCGGGACTTCCCTGGTGGTCCAGTGGTTAAGACTCCATGCTCCCAGTGCAAGGGGCATGGGTTCAATCTCTGGTTGGGGAAGTAAGACCCCGCATGCCACACAGCACAGCCAAAAACACCCCACAAAAATCCCTAGTGCCTGAGAGTAAACAAAAGGCATTAAGCCCAGTTTCCTGATTTTGATATTGTGTTATAGCTATGCAAAACGTCACCATTGGGGGAAGCTGGGTGAAGAATATTGTTTCTTCAGGGCATGTGAATCTACAATTATCTGAAAATAATAGGTTTAATTGAAAATAAAAAGGTAATGAAAGTAAATGGGGAAGAGGAAAAACCAATGCCAAGATGCAGTGAATTGCACGGCAAGGATTTTAGAATTGTGATTAGGGTGTACATACATCTAAGCCAGAAAAGAATATTGATCATTTGAGTCTTGGATTTTGACGTAAAGGGAAAACAAGCTATTGAATGGTGGGCAGGCCAGACAACTTGAGTACACGGGACTCATAAGTGGTCTGGCCAAGCTGGCAGTGAGGATGGATTCACGTGATGGCAGGAGAATGCAGTGCTGCCGGGATCTGAGCTTCCAGAATGCATGGCCTTACCCCACCGACCAGGTGGGAAAACTGAAATTACCAGTTGCTGAACTCCACTCCCTCCACGGGCTCCCCACTGAGGCGAGGGCTTCAGGGACCATATAACGGGGTTAGCAGACGTGCACTGTTGTGAAACATCTTAGGTGTCAGAGGTAAAACAGAGTCCTTTGCCTGAAGACATGAAGTTATTCAATCCATTCTAGGAAAACGGTGTGTCATGGTCCCAAAGTTTTCTGTAGGAAAACCTGGTCACTTCGAACTGATGGTCATATGCACCTTCGACCCCAACATTTGTGCTTGTGGCAGGAATGGCAATTGTGGTTTGATACAGAAGAAGGCCCTTATATCCTGCAGAAGGGAAGCATTCAAACACCACCCAGCCCCAAATGGGCGGCAGCCATTCTCTTTCCTACTTTGAATGTGCACCTTAGGTGTGACTTGTATCTACTTCCAGAGCACAGTGAGGAATCTCAGTCTGCCTACTCCCTGCCAGCAGGTCTGTTGTATGCTGTATGGAAAAAAGAATTGAGCTCTTCTTTGAAATAGTTCTAGAACTTTCCACCTTTCTCCAATTCATCACCCTCGCCTCCTCAGTTAGGATGCATCGGCAGGACCATACTCCACGTCTAATGCCAGCTTCTGATGGTGCCCAGAGTGGGATGGGCTTCCAATTCTCCCCACTGAGCACCTCTGCCTTCCTGGTATAAATGAATACGATACTTCCTGTTATCAGAGAATCCAGGTCCAGAGATATGGAGAAAGCCGCGCATCCCACATCACCTTATGAAATTTCCTTTCATTTGACTCAAGAGCATGATCCCTTCTGTCCCTACACCCACCCCCTGGCTCCTACAGATCCCAACATCTACTTGCTACTGGCTGCTTTGTCAACCAGAAAGAGGCATGACTGGTTCTCCGTGGCTAGTTTTCACTCCCTCTCCTTGAAGACAAATGTACCCGAGGCAGTGACCCTCATCCTAAAGCAATGGACGGAAACCTTCAGAGATACAGCAACATTTACTAGAAGCATTACATTTTACACTGCATCCTTTTAACTTCTTTTTTTAACCTCTATTTGTGCTGTACCGTTGATGACCCTATAAAGGCTTTTGAGAGTGAAGGAAATTTAAGTTACAATAAAAGCTATGGGGGAGGTGGGGAACGCTGCCATATGGGCTCTTGAAAGAGTCTCTCATAATAAACCTGCGGACAAGGCAGGACAAGACACCAGGGAATAAGGATTAGACTGGAGGGTTGCAAGTGATGGGTAACGTCTGGTCTTTGGCATCTATACATAAACATGCATGCACTCAGCCAGCACTGGGCTACATACTGGGCATCCAAGATTTAAAATGCACAGCCTTATCCTGAAAGCTTTCACAGGCTAGTCGGGTAGACAGATGTACAAACAAATCATTGTGCAGGGGGCTCATGATGGTCACAGACAAGAGAGAGGGCAGGGCTTCCTGGGAGGAGCATGGGCCTCAAAGCAACTAGATTTGGGTTTGAGTTCCAGCTGCAAAACAGGCACTTCAGTTGGAATTTCGCTGTGGGGCGAGTCACTTGATCTCTCTGAGCCTTCTCTGATCTATAACATGAGGACAGACAACAACTTTACGCAGTTGCACGCGGTATAGATCATGTGGCCTAAGCACCTGGAATATTGTATGCCCCTTCAAATGGCACTCATCTGGGCTTGGCCCCAGCATCGTTTTCACCCACCTGGTCTTCACAGGCTCTTCTACCAATTCATTGTGGAAAAGATCACACCCCTCTTCACATCTCCACACCTCACTTCCTCCTCTGCAAATTGGAACAGAGAAGACTCAGGAGCCATTTGGGCTAGAAGCACAGACCAGCCCCAGCCAGCACTGGGCTCCCTTCTGCAAAATCCTGGGCAGTTACCCAGGGTATTAGGGTTCTCCAGAGAGACGGAACCAATAGGAGATTTTATAGAGAGACAGATATAGATACAGGTTGACTGATTGGTTGATTTGTTTGTATTGGCCCACACAATTATGGAGGCTAAGAAATTCCACAATCTATCTTTTGCAAGCTGGAGGCCCAGGAAAGCCAGTGGCATAGTTCTGAGAACTATAGAGCCAATGATATAAGTCCCAGTCCAAGGGAGAAGGCAGATGTTCCAGCTCCAATAGAAAGCAAATTCTGTTTGCTTTCTCCAAATAATTTGCAGGCATCTTTATTTACCACAACTAGATGCACTTTTTGAAATTTCTAACAAATTTCCAGAGCACTTTCATCTAAATTATTTGAGTAAGAGAATTTTTTAAAACTGTAAAAAATACTATCACTGGAAATGTTAAGCCTGCCTAGCCACTTACCCATATTCAGGATACTGAGTCTCTTGCACTTGTTCCTTTTGATAGACTCCCCCTCCTTCTTCATCCTGCTCTCTGCCCTTAGGAGCTAACCTGTTCAGGCGATGAGGATTCTCAGCAGATCTCCCTTCCAGTGGAAAATAGTATTTAGAAATCCTGATCTGGGTCTCAGGTGTGTTAATGACATATTGCTACAGGGTATCATTGCTTCCAGACCCTTTAAGGAACAGAAATAAGGGATATGTATTTTAAAAACTCATGAGTTCATGCTGACATTTCCACTTCACACAAAATAGTATAGGATTTCACCCCTAATTTTTTTTTATTTCATGCTTGGATCTCTTTTCTCTTTCACTAAATATCTTAATTCCTAAAAATATTAACATATTACATATTTCTTTATCCTACAATATACATAAAATAGTTTTAAAATTACAATGTTAATACTAACAGTAAAACTGCTGCGTGAGGTATAAGATTTCTTTGCAGTTCTTTTAGTCCTTAGAGTATATCCCACTCATGATGTACAGTCAGAGTGCTGTGTTCAAATGTCACTTAAAATAATGATTTCGCTACAATGAGGTATCACCTCACACCAGTCAGAATGGCCATCATCAAAAAATCTGCAAACAATAAATGCTGGAGAGGGTGTGGAGAAAAGGGAACCCTCTTGCACTGTTGGTGGGAATGTAAATTGACACAGCCACTATGGAGAACAGTATGGAGGTTCCTTAAAAAACTAAAAATAGAATTACCATATGACCCAGCAATCCCACTACTGGGCATATACCCTGAGAAGACCATAATTCAAAAAGAGACATGTACCACAATGTTCACTGCAGCTCTATTTACAAAAGTCAGGACATGGAAGCAACCTAAGTGTCCATTGACAGATGAATGGATAAAGAAGATGTGGCACATATATACAATTGAATATTACTCAGCCATAAAAAGAAACGAAATTGAGTTATTTGTAGTGAGGTGGATGGACATAGAGTCTGTCATACAGAGTGAAGTAAGTCACAAAGAGAAAAACAAATACCGTATGCTAACACATATATATGGAATCTAAAAAAAAAAAAATGGTCATGAAGAACCTAGGGGCAGGATGGGAATAAAGACACAGACCTACTAGAGAATGGACTTGAGGACATGGGGAAGGGGAAGGGGAAGCTGGGACAAAGTGAGAATCCCACGCGGAGAGTGACATGGACATATATACACTACCAAATGTAAAATAGATAGCTAGTGGGAAGCAGCCGCATAGCACAGGGAGATCAGCTCGGTGCTTTGTGATCCCCTAGAGGGGTGGGATAGGGAGGGTGGGAGGGAGATGCAAGAGGGAGGAGATATGGGGATATATGTATATGCATAACTGATTCACTTTGTTATAAAGCAGAAACTAACACACCATTGTAAAGCAATTATACTCCAATAAAGATGTTAAAAAAATAATGATTTTGTCTATGTGGTTATATTTCTCTTGTTTACACAGTTTCATGTATTGAGATTTATTTTCCATTTCTGCATTTTTTCTTTCTGATTTAATTCAATCTTTTAATATATGAAACACTTCCATAGTTCAAAAGTAAAAGGTTATAAAAAGGCAAACAACACTTTAAATAGGTAAAATATATGGTATGTGAATTATATCTAAATATCTAAATAAAATATCTAAAGAAAAGCCATGCATATTTCCATGTAAAAATACTTAAGTGGTGGTTTCAAGATACCATACAGTACCCTTTTTATGAGGTTCTAATGTATCATTATGCAAAAACAAGCAAATATATGTATATTATTTTCCTCATTCTTTCATTGTACTTTTTTCCCCTTAACACTATATCTCATAGATTACATGAAGATCTTCTTCAGAAATTGCTTTTACGTTAGCAACATTTGCAATTGTGAGTTCAGACTCCATAAAGCAAATCTACTACTTTGTTTCCTTAAGAAAAATACTGATTCCTTCAGTTGGCTTCTGTAAGTATGCCAAATTGGCAATGAGGTCTTTCCAAGCAAATATTTTTATACCCAGCTTCCCCCCTCCCCCATTAAAGAGAGTACCAGTAAAAATGAGAGACTTTGTAAGGGCTTAAATTATAAGGTCATTCTTTTCTGGAAGATAATTTTGCTGGAAATCTTAAGTTATTTTTGAGGCACATATGCTATTTTCTCAATAAATATTTTTTGATGAATGCTATCATTAAGCACTCATGGTGAAAACCAGTATTCAACCAATTGCTAAGTTTTGTCACTTTCATCTCCTACATATTCTAAAATCAATCCCCTAGCCTACCTGCCATCTCCCTCAGGTCCTCATCTTCTCTAGCCTGGATCACAGCAACAGCATCTCAAAATCCTGCTTCTCAAGGCCGACAGATCTTACTAATGCAAATGAGATCACCAGCACCCCAAGCTTAAAATCCTTCAGTGGCGCTCCCCAACCCCGCCCTAAGACGAGCCCTTATGGCGGCTTCAAAGTCTCACCCCTTCCTCCCTCTCCAGCCTCACCTCGCGCTTTATGCTCCAGCAACACCGAATGCCTTGTGATTGCACACCGTCTACTCTTTCCCTTTCCACTACCTGGAATGCTGGCTGACTAACTTCTCTTCAGAAGCGAAGGTAGGTGGTTGGGGGAGAATCTAGGAAACCAGTATTCTTCCAGAGAACATTTTCTCCCAAATGGGGCCTTTTTGAAAACTTTAAAAATATGCAATAAATTGTTATGACAGTTGCAAATTGTTAAAGTGGACAAAACAGGAGGAAAGGACTAGGGATCAAGATCAAATCCCTCGTTGAGGCAGCAGCGGAAGTTGGCTTTATTTCCCCACCAATCAATGGCGCAGGCCCAGCCTCCGGAGGCTAGACCCTACAGGCACCTCAGATTCCTGCAGGTTCTAAGAGTCGACGCCGGTAGTCTACCTCTAAAAAGCACTCCTCTCTCTCCTACCCCACTGGCCTGGTATCCCCTCCTTGAAGCTCCAAACTCCCTGAGGTAAATTGCTTATCATTCAGTAAAGTGTCTGAGGGAAAACAGTGCTTACTCGGTTAACAATCAATCGAATTAATAGAATAAAGAACTAAATAGGGCTTCCCTGGTGGCGCAGTGGTTGCGAATCCGCCTGCCAACACGGGGACACGGGTTCAAGCTCTGGTTCGGGAAGATCCCACATGCCGCGGAGCAACTAAGCCCGTGCGCCGCAACTACTGAGCCTGCCCTCTAGAGTCCGGGACACAACTACTGAGTCCGAGTGCCGCAACTACTGAAGCCCACGCGCCTAGAGCCCGTGCTCCGCAACAAGAGAAGCCACCGCAGTGAGAATCCCACGCGCCACAACGAAGAGTGGCCCCCGCGCGCAGCAGCAAAGACCCAACACAGCCAAAAATAAATAAATAAAAATTTATTTTAAAAAGAATAACTAAATAAATGACAGGGCCTTCTCAGATGTTACTTTCCCTTTCATTAAAGATCTTCTCCCAGACACCGCCCCTACATCGGCCAACGTTCTGCCCCTGCGGTAGCGGAGCCGCGCCCCTCCTTCCCCGTCAGCTCAGACCCCGCCCCTTTTCCTGAAGCCCCTAGAAGACTACGGGAGTTTGGCGCCAACCGTGTTTTTTTAATCCCTCCCAAAGGCGGGAACTAGGAATGTGCGCCGGGGACGTGCTTTGCGTCTGACTTGATTGGCCGTGGGCGCTCAGTCCCGCCTCCACGTGCTGATAGCGCTCTGGCATTGGTGGAGACTCCAGCGAGACCTCGGTGTCCAGAAAGGACCCCAGGTTGCCTTGGGCCAGGCGGGGCGGGTAAGTTGCTGTGGGGTTCTGGTCTGCGCGGGGCTGCTGGGGAAGAGGTTGCACTGCGCGGTAGTACTCTGAGCGGAGGCCGGCGGCGTCCGGGGAGCCAGGGAGTTGAAGGCAGCGGCGGAGTCTGTGGCGGGGGGATGGCGCGTCTGATGTCCGGGGCTCCCAGGAAGCCGCGTTCCCGCCGCCCTCGGATGCAGCTTCTGGGCTTTCACCCCCAATCCCTCTGTGGTCCCTCGAGAGTATCCGGGCGCGGGCGGGGACGAGGGTGAGCGCAGGTAGGAAGTGTCCTTTCGACCGCTCTTCCTGCCCCTCCCCCCCAAAACCAATCTTCCCTTGGAATGTACTCTTAAACCTTTCGGATGGGGTTTTCTGGAGGAATGGGTTTTTCCTGTGTCTGGTGATCGTTGATGTTGGTTGTTTCCTCTCTTATTACGCCCAGAGAAGTTGTTTATCTTAATCTCTACAGCGAAGAGAGTCATGCCTAACACATAGTAGGCCCTAAATCAGATGTGAATGTGTAATTCGTAGAATCTCAGGATTTGCGCTTCAGGCATCAAGTTGGCATTGATTCTGATTCTTCTCTGGTCTTTACCGTTCACCACAGCTCCAGTTCCAAACCTTGCCTCTCTTCGGGGCCCCTCCCCCATCTCACTCAGGGCTCCCCCATCTCACTCAGGGCTCCTTTGATTGGAGGCGGACAGAGGCCTTCAGGGCCAGAATCCCCATACTCCAGTTATCTCCTGGCGTTTCTTGCCATTTTACAAGAGCTCGCCCGTTAAAAAAGTTGTTATACTCTTCTGTCTAATGAATATTCTTGATTTTGTCATCTGGCTTTAGAGACAGCTGGGATCTAAGCCCAGATATGCTTTTTACCAGCTGTTTGACCTTGGGGCAAGTTTCTCTTATCTGTTTCCTCATCTGTAAATTGGGAAGAAGAATAGTCTGTACCCCATAGAACTTTTGGGAGTATTTAAAGTAAATTGATAATGTATTTAGAGCATTTAGGACAGTGTTTGGCACATAGTGTACAGTATATGTGGCGTTTGTTATTCTTTTCCCCTTAACATCTTTTTAGGGTTCTCGCTGTATTAAATGTTTCCCATGAGCCTAAAAATACACTCCCCTCTCCCCTGACTCTTTCTCTACACATTTTTGTTTTTCACTACAAATGTTTATTTCATTCCCTCGATTTTTTTCTTAAAGGAAACTGTCTCTTAAAGACGTTGTCCTTTCACAAAAGTCTCGGTGATCCTTCTCATCTGCTTCGACTTCACATCTGAATCCATTGGGATTGTTCCTCAAAAGATTATGAGTGAGCTTGCAACTCTTTTCTTGGTTCTCAACTTTGAAAATTTTGCCTCTTCACTTAGGTGCAACTCTCCTATCACAAGCAACTCTCATTGTATATTGAGATCCTCATTTGAGGAAAAGTGAGAGCAAGTGTGAAAAATCGTTCTTTGCAAGAGATTCTGATACATAAGTTTTCCTCCTCTCCTTCCTCTTTTCCTTTTCAAGAGACTCACTGGCCTTTATAATTTCAAGAGTAATCCCAGCTACAGCAATTATGTCTTTTTTTTTTCATTGGTGAAGTATAGTTGATTTACAATGTTGTGCTAGTTTCTGGTGTACAGCAAAGTGATTTAGTATATATTTATGTATATGTATATATATATTCTTTTTCATATTATTTTCCATTATGCTTTATTATAGGATATCGAATATAATTCCCTGTGCTACAGGACCTTGTTGTTTATTTTATATATAGTAGTGTGTATCTGCTAATCCCGAACTCCTAATTTATCCCTTCCCCATCCCCTTTCCCCTTTGATAACCATAAATTTGTTTTCTATGTCTGTGAGTCTGTTTCTATTTCGTAAATAAGTTCATTTGCATCATATTTTAGATTCCACGTATAAGTGCTAGCATATGGTATTTGGCTTTCTCTTTCTGATTTCACTCAGTATGACAATCTCCGGGTCCATCCATGTTGCTGCAGATGGCAATATTTCATTCTTTTTTATGGGCTGAGTAGTATTCCATTGTATATATGTACCACATCTTTTTTATCCATTCATCTCTCGATGGACTTTTAGGTTGCTTCCATGTCTTGGCTATTGCAAATAGTAGCAATTATGTCTTGTCTTCTGTGCTATATACTCCATTTTCCAACTGTCTATTTAGACATTTTCTGCTGGATGTTCGATAGATAATTCAACATGGCTTCTTTGGTTCTCCATTTCAGTTAAAAGCATGACTACCTTGTTATTAAAGCTAGGAACTGCAGAGTTGTCTGTAACAAATTGGGATTTTGATTAATTCAGCAAATATTTTTTTTATTACCTACCAACTTGTCAGGCTCTGTGCTGAGAGGTGGGGGTACAATGGTGAACAGAACAGAGCCAGGCCTGTTCTTAGTGGAGCTTATAGCCTAGCGCGTGAGGTGGATATTTCTCTAGGAATCCCACAAAAAAATGTAATCATAAACTGAAAAGAGGCCATGTAGAGAAAGGACAAAGTGGTAGAAGAATATTTAACAGAGGACCTGACCTAGTGGAGAGAAAGGGTAGCCAGGGAAGGCTCAAACATTACTTAAGCCACAGTAACACACATAGATGAGTTGAGTGAAGGAGAGCAGTGAGGAAAAAACACTCCCTGCAGAGGCGCTGTGGTGGGAGGGGCAAACTGTGTTCTAGGAGCTGAAGGAAGGCCAATATGATCAGGGCAGAGAATGGGGGAGAATGCCACAGACTAACCCTAGAGGAGTGGGGAGAGGCCGGGTCACTCAGGGCTTGGTAAGAAGACTTGTGACAAAATTTGTTTTTTAACCTAAGATCAGCTGGAAGCACTGAAGGGTTTTAAGCAGAGGAGGAAACATGATCAGATTTGCATTTTGAAAAGACAGCTCAGGCTGTGATTTTGAAACGGGCAAGATTGGATATTTGAATACCCATTCCCTTAAAATCTTTTTGATTCTGCTACAGAAATCTTTCAGGTCTGGTCCTAGTCTTTATTTCCACTAATAACTTAGTCATCCCTCATTGTCTCCTGCATTTTTTTTTTTGGCTGTGTTGGGTCTTCGTTGCTACGCGCAGGCTTTCTCTAGTTGCGGCAAGCGGGGGCTACTCTTTTTTTTTTTTTTTTTTTTTTCCCCCGGTATGCGGGCCTCTCACTGTTGTGGCCTCTCCCGTTGCGGAGTACAGACTCCGGACGCGCAGGCTCAGCGGCCACGGCTCACAGGCGCAGCCGCTCCGCGGCATGTGGGATCCTCCCGGACCGGGGCACGAACCCATGTCCCCTGCATCGGCAGGCGGACTCTCAACCACTGCGCCACCAGGGAAGCCCTTGGGGAGTGGGGGCTACTCTTAAGTTGCGGTGCGTGGGCTTCTCATTGCTGTGGCTTCTCTTGTTGTGGAGCACAGACTCTAGGCGTGCAGGCTTCAGTAGCTGTGGCTCGCGGGCTCTAGAGCACAGGCTCAATAGTTGTGGCGCACAGGCTTAGTTGCTCTGCGGCATGTGAGATCTTCCCGGACCAGGGCTCGTACCCATGTCCCCTGCATTGGCAGGCGAATTCTCAACTACTGCCGCACCAGGCAAACCCCTCTCCTGCATGTTTTAATAGCATTTTCTATCTCCCTTGCCACTAATATTTTCTATACTCTTCTTGCTAGAGTTGACCGTCTGAAAAGCGGATTTGATCATGATATTTCTCTGCTTTAAAAGCCTTCAGTGGTTCCCTCATTCCGTAGTGGATGAAGTCCAAGTATCGTAATTATATCACTGGACTTTTCTACAATCTCAATTCTCACATTCTAACCTCTGGGTATTGAAACCCAGGCTTGCTTGTGGACTCTTAGATAGATGCAGGGAGATGGTGTCAGGAAGTGTGTTTGCGAACACAAACCCAGTTTCACTGAACCTTGGGGTTTTGGAAACCTTGAGATAGTGAGTGATAGGGCTAGAAAGGTAGGTGCCTTTCTTGACTTTATTCAGTAGACATTGGGAAGTAATACAAAGTTTTTGAGCAGGAAGTGAGAGGAGCAGGATTGCTTTGGAAGAACTAACCGAACTGTTGTGTGTAACATGTGTTTGGAGAGGGGAGATAGCTAGATAGCTATAGTGGGGGGTCTGAAACAAATTTCGATAGCAAGAATGAGGAAAAGTGGGAGAAGCGTTGTAGGGTAGCATCAGTAGGGACTGATTAACTTTAAATTAATTAAAATTAATTACAGTTTAAACATCCAACTCGGGGCTTCCCTGGTGGCGCAGTGGTTGAGAATCTGCCTTCCAGTGCAGGGGACATGGGTTCGAGCCCTGGTCTGGGAAGATCCCACATGTCGCGGAGCAACTGGACCCGTGAGCCACAGCTACTGAGCCTCCGCATCTGGAGGCTGTGCTCCGCAACAGGCGAGGCCGTGACAGTGAGAGGCCCGCGCACCGCGATGAAGAGTGGCCCCCACTCGCCGCAACTAGAGAAAGCCCTCGCACAGAAACGAAGACCCAACACAGCCAAATAAATAAATAAAATTTATAAACATCATCCTTAGTGTGTTAGGCCAAATAATGGATTCCCCAATATGTCCATGTTCTAATCCCAGGAACCTATGAATATGTTGCTTTACGTGGCAAAAGAAACTTTGGAGGGAATTCCTTGGAGGTCCAGTGGTTAGGACTCTGCTTCCACTGCAGGGGGCATGGGTTCAATCCCTGGTTGGGGAACTGGGATCCCGCAAGTCACGTGATGTGGGCTCCCCTCCAAAAAAAAGAAACTTTGCAGATGTGATTAGGATTTTGAAATGGGTAGAGTATCCTGGATTATCCAGTTGGCCAGTATTATCATAAGGGTCCTTAAGAGGGAAGCAGGGGAGTAAGTGACAGGAAAGGCCATGTGATGACGGAAGCATGAGGAAGGTGGAGAGGGGAGCAAGTCTGACCATGGAAGCAGAGGTCAAGAGGTGAGATGTCACACTATTGGCTTTGAAGGTGGAAGAAGGAGCCACCAGCAAAGGAACATAAGCAGCTTCTAGAAGCTGGAAAGAGCAAAGAACAGTTTCTCCCCTACAGCCTCCAGGAGGAATGCAGCCCTCCTGAACCTTGATTTTTAGACCAGTGAGACTTCTGACCTCCAGAATGTAAGGTCATAAATTTGTGTTAAGCCATGAAGTTTGGTAGAGCAGCAATAGGAAACTAACGGTCATTCACACTGTGCATATTTCATGTACTCAATAGCTACATGTGGCTAGTAGCTACCATACTGGACAGCTCAGATATAGAACATTTTTTATCATCATAGAAAGCTCTGTTGGGCAGCACTGGTCTAAAATAATAGTTCTCAGAGTGTGATCCCCAGCAGCATTACCTGCGAACTTTTTAGAAATTCAGTTCTCAAGCCTCATCTCAGACCTACTGAATCAGAAACTTTGGAAATGGGCCCGTCAAATCTTGTGTTTTAAGTTCCCCAGGTTTTTCTTTTCTTTTTTTTTAAATAGACTTTATTTTTTTAGAGCATTTTTAAGTTCACAGCAAAGTTGAGCAAAAATGCAGAGTGTTTGCATATGCTTCCTGCGCCAACACACAACTTCCTCCCTCTATCAACATCTAACAACAGAGTGTTGCATTTGTTACAATTAGTGAACATTGTACACCATTGATACACAATCATTGGTACTTTGATACCTGATTATCACCCAAAGTCCAAAATTTACATTTGATAAGCCTTAGTTTTTAACCACTCTGCCAATCTCCTACCCTAATTGAAGGCCACTTTCCTGAGCGGGGGTTCAACTGAGACTTTGAAGGGTATGTAGAATTTCCAAAGCAGGGGGTTGGAAGGACATTTCAGGCAGGAGAGTTGTATAGAGAAAGAAGTAGAGGGATTTTTCAGGGTACTTGGCAAGTTTGACTTGAGCAAGAGGCCCCAAGCTTTAGTTAGTCAGTTGAGTATCAACCACATGAAGTTTGTCCTAAGCAATAATAGTCATGAAATCATGGGTTTAGAATGGAAGTTTTATTTTTGAATCCCCATTGAAATAAATATGTTCATCTTTGAAAAATATTTGGTTATATGCCACTAAAATTATCCCTAGAGCCCCCAGTGATAGTCATGCCCCATTCTGGAAAACACTACCATAGGGAATTACTGGAGGTGCCCTGGGGAGGTAGGATGAGGCCAGTGTTTTGTTGAGCAAAAGTCATCTGTGTCCCAAGTAAGCTGCCTGCTGCTGTTCATAATTCTCTAGCCCCAGACCTACCAGCATATTTGATCCTGTCTTTCCTGGCTGGCAACACTTTGGTGGCTCCCTGTTCTCTTCTAGATAGAAGAGGAAATGCCTTAACATAACCTACAAGGTCCTTGGGGATCCTGGGATAGGCCTACCATGGCCCCATCAGGCTGGTGAAGAGAGGGAGACGGGAGACACGGAGGATCTCCTGGAAGAAGTGACAACTGAGCTGAAGTCTAGCTGATTTAGGGGAGAGAACTAGGTGATGGAGGTGAAGAGCTTTTTTAGGTAGAAGGAACAGCATCTGCAAATTTCCTGAGGCAGGAAGGAACAATGTGCATGTGAGCACCTGAAAGAGGCACTAGAGGAAGAGTCAGGGAGAGGAGTTTGCAGGGGCCAGACCCTGCCTGCAGTCCCTGGAGGCATCACGAGCATTGTGATCTTAATGCCGTGCCTTACGAAACTTCTCCAGGATTTTCTGTTGCATGTTAAAGTTTAAGGAACACTTTAGAAGGCAGATGATTCCAGTAGAGATTGGTAAATGCAATAATGACATGTTCAGCATGTTGATAGAATAAGGGATTGGGAATTAACTATGCCTCTAAAAAGTTTTTTTTTTTTTTGGCTGCATTGGGTCTTCGTCGCTACGTGTGGGCTTTCTCTACTTGCGGTGAGCGGGGGCTACTTTTAAGTTGCGGTGCGTGGGCTTCTCATTGCATTGGCTTCTCTTGTTGCGGAGCACAGGCTCTAGGCGTGCGAGCTTCAGTAGTTGTGGCTCGCGGGCTCAGTAGTTGTGGCACGCAGGCTCTAGAGCGCAGGCTCAGTAGTTGTGGTGCACGGGCTTAGTTGCTCCGCAGCATGTGGGATCTTCCCGGACCAGGACTCAAACCCGTGTCCCCTGCATTGGCAGGTGGACTCTCAACCACTGCGCCACCAGGGAAGTCCCTAATTTATTTATTTTTTGTATGGGAGCTGGGCTTGGGAAGGGAATGAGCAGTCCAGGTGAGGAAACAGAACGAGCAAGATATTGTGGAGCTGAAGTACATGGCATATTTCAGGAACTGCAAGTACAGGTATTTCTGCTCTAATGTTATATGTAGTCTTGAAAAACCTTTACTTCTGCAAAATCACTCACTAAGACAGGGTTTATGGGAAAAATAGGAGCAGAATAGTCAAAGCCTATCTACTCATATTACTGGAGCAGCAACAGGAACAATATCAATTGTAATTAAAATATCGGCACAGTTAAAAGACATGTTAAATTCCTAGTAAATAAGTATCTCAGTAAATATAGGTATTTTCCTCAAGAAAAAATAAGGATGAAGATAGCTTGATGGAAGGAGGAATAAGGAAGGATTGCGGCAACAAGCAGAGGGACATAAACATCAGAGGTTGTGGGTACAGAGGCAGATGCGGGCTTCATGTGAAATCTTGTGACGGTGGACTGAATGGCTCTGGCTCATTGCCCTGTGTTTGGCTTTGTCCCCCATCCTGCCTCCCACAAAGATTGAGGGAAACCAAGCTTAAGCCCATGCAAGACAGAGCCTGCGGCTGTACTGAGACTAGAGGAAGAAAGGGGAGTGATGGGTATCTAGGGTAAGGGTGGCAGGTACAGGACTAGATTCCTTCTTGCTTGCTGTGTTTAGCTGCTGTTCATTAATGGTGCAAAACTTTAACATCCTGGGAAAGAACTCCATCTGAACCAACATAATTTCTGGGTTATACTGACATCATTTCTCTATTTCTCAATAATGTATGTGCTAACTTGCATTACAGAAACGTGCTGTGGTGGCTGTGGCTAGAGTGTGTGAGGGAAACAGTGAGAAATAGAAAAGCACTGATAGACATTTCTAGAAAGGCCTTGGGTTCTGCACTAGGGAAGCTCAACTTGATAATTTTATTTGGGGTAGCTGTTGAAGGTTTCTGACCTGGGAGAGAAACACAGACTAGACATAAACAGGGTTAATTTTGGCCTCAGTGTGGAAAATGGTAAGAGGAAAAAGATATTGGTAGTGTAGAAACTAGCTAGGAGACTTTTATAATAATTTAAGTGAGAAATAATTGTATCTGAAACTGGAACAGTGACAGTGCAAAGGAGACACTAATTTGAGAGATTTAAAGATCACTAAGAATTTGTGACTGCTTGAAAGTGAGTGTGGTGCTAAGAAAGAGTCCAAGATAACGGCAGCTTTTAGCTTGAGAGTGAATTGAGGCAGGAGATGATAGTTTATATTTTCCATATCCAGGCACTTACGTAATTTACTTTCTTCCATTATTATGCCTCATGTAATCACTCTTTTCATTCTGACTGTCTCCGTCTTGGGTTAAGTCTTATCATGTGGACCTTTATAGTAGCCTCCCTCCCAGTTTCTTTTCCTACACTTTTGTCTTTCCAGTTCATTCCACAAGTTAGTCTTCCTCTTTCCTTTCTTTATATCAGTGTACTAACTCACAAACCTTCAGTGCTCTTATCTTCTGGAAGTTCAGGACCGGATATGTTGGTTTGACATTTAGTATCTTCTGTTTGACACCATTGAAATTTAGTTTTGTCTCCCAATCCTGTTCTGAGGTCTGTTTCAACTAGGCTGTTTTACTGCAGTTCTCCATATCTGCCTTTCCTCCAAGGTTAATATTCTCATTTGGAATCTACAGAGATCTCCACAGATACCTCCCTCTCCTCCATTGACATGCAAGTCCTTCCCCTCCTACCAAGCAAGTCCTTGGCAATGTGTATGCTTTTATTCTCCACACATTTTTGCCAACATTTTGGAGGGGATAGTGGCTTTAAGGGGGCCCAAGGAGTACTTCTAGGGTGCTGGTAATGGTCTGTTTCTTGATCTGAGTGGTAATTCCATGGATGTGTTCAGTATGTGAAAAATATAGGACTGTCTACTTATGATTTGGGCTTTTTTCTATTTTTATGTTATGCTTCAATAAAAAATTTACTCTCTCCCCATCAAAATAAAATATGTCCTGACTCTCCTAGGCCCTTTGCACTTCAATTTGAATTTTATGGTCAGCTTGTTAAGTTTGGGATTGCATTGAGTTTATAGATAAAGTTAGGGAGAATTGCCAACCTTGATGTTGAGTTTTCCTAAAAATGATTGAGACATATTTTGTCATTTATTTAGAGCAGAGGTAGGCTGCCTGTTCTTGTAAATAAAGTTTTATTGGAACACAGCTGCCTCTATTCATTTACGAGTTGTCTATGGTTGTTTTGGAGCTACAGCAGCAGTTAAGTAAGTCCTTGTGACAGACCAGATGGTCTACAAGCATAAAATGCCTACTTCCTGACCCTTTAAGAAGAAAAGGTTTTCAGGGGATGTCCCTGGAGGTCCAGTGGTTAGGACTCTGCACTTCCACTGTAGGGGGCAGGTCCAATCCCTGGTCGGGGACCTAGGATCCCGCATGCCTCACGGCATGCCCAGAAAAAAAAAAAAGAAGAAGAAGAAAAGGTTTTCAAATTCCTGATTTAGATCTTTTATTATTTTCTCCATAAAGATCTTGTATTAGATTAATTCCTATGTACCTTATAGTTTTGTTGTTGTGAATAATATCTTCTTATCAGTTATGTTTAAAAACTGTTTGCTGTCATATAGGAAACCTGTTGCTTTTGTGTATAATCTTACATTCAGCAACTTTGAGAAACTCTTACCAGTTCTAATAATTTGTAGATTTTCTGTATAGGTGATCATAGTGTGAATAATGGCAGCTTTGTTTCTTCCTTTCCAGTTCTGTCTCATTTCATGTTTTACTCTTTTTGCTAATAGAAGCAAGCTTGACTTTGAAGGAGATGCTTTTATGGTTTTAACATCATGCATGATGATTAACGTGAGGGTTTTGGTTTTTTTTAATAAATTTATTTATTTATTTTTGGCTGCATTGGGTCTTCGTTGATGCACACGGGCTTTCTCTAGTTGTGGCGAGCGGGGGCTACTCTTCATTGCGGTGCACGGGCTTCTCATTGCGGTGGCTTCTCTTGTTCTGGAGCATGGGCTCTAGGCACGTGGGCTTCAGTAGTTGTGGCACACAGGCTCAGTAGTTGTGGCGCATGGGCTTAGCTGCTCAGCGGCATGTGGGATCTTTCCAGACCAGGGTTCGAACCCATGTACCCTGCATTGGCAGGTGGACTCTTAACCTCTGCGCCACCAGGGAAGTCCCAATGTGAGGGGTTTTGGGTTTTTTTAGTAGAAATATGTCTTCTATCAGTTTATGAAAGTTCCCATCTTTTTCTTCTTGGCTGCACTGCCCAGCATGTGGGATCTTAGTTCTCGAACCCGTGCCCCCTGCGATGGAAGCATAGAGTCGGAGTCCTAACCACTGGGCCACAAAGGAATTCCTGTAAGGTCCCATCTTAAACTTTCATAAACTCCAACTTTGCTGAAAACTAGTGTTGAACTTTACCATATGCCCTTCCTATGCAGAGGTTGAGATGATCATATTTTTTCTTTTCTAATCTAGCATGAAATATACTAATTTTTAGTTAGTAGACTATTGTTGGATCAGTTTTAGATTTACAGAAAAATTAGGAAGTACAGAGAACCCCCATATGTCACCCTACACCCCCAGTTTTCGCTGCTATTAATATCTTACGATAATTTCTTATAATTAATGAAAAAATTGATACATTATTTTTTAATTTTTTATTTTTTTTGCGGTACGCGGTCCTCTCACTGTTGTGGCCTCTCCCGTTGCAGAGCACAGGCTCAGCGGCTATGGCTCACGGGCCCAGCCGCTCCGCGGCATGTGGGATCTTCCCGGACCGGGGCACGAACCCGTGTCCCCTGCATCGGCAGGCGGACTCTCAACCACTGCACCACCAGGGAAGCCCTGATACATTATTATTAATTGAAGTCCATAGTTTATTCAGATTTCCTTTATTTTTACCCAATATCTGTCCTTTTTTTTGTTTCAGGACACCATATTACATTTAGTTGTCATGTCTTCTTGGGCTCTTCTCGACTATGGCATTTTCTCTCATTCCTTGTTTTTGGTGTCCTTAGCAGTTTTGAGGAGTACTAGACAGGTATATTGTAGGATAATCCTCTAATTAGAATTTGATGTTTATCTCATCATTAGACTGAGGTTATGGGTTTTGGGAAGATCAAAGGTAAAATGCCATTTTCATCATATATCAAGAGTACATATTATCAGCATGATTTATGACTGTTGATGTTGGCTTGATCCTTTGACTGAAGTAATGTTTGTCAGGTTTCTTCACCATAAAGTTAGCCCCCCACCCAATTCCATACTCTACTCTTTGGAAATAAGTCACAGTGCAGAGCCCTCATTTAAGGAGTGGGAAATTAGGCCCTGCCTGCTTTAGAGTGGAGTATCAACATAATTTATTTGGAATTCTGCATGGAAGATGTTTCTTCTCCATTTACTAATTTACTTATATCAGTGTGGACCATGTATGTTTATTTTATGCTTTGGGTTATAATCCAGTACTACTTTAATTTGTTGCTCAAATTGTTCCAGCTTTGGCTATTGAAAACTCTTTCAGTTGGTTCCAGTGCCTCTTTGACATACCTCTGTTAGTTTCTTTTTTGACACTTCCTTACTTTCTTGCACTGTAAGATGCTCCATGTTCATCTTGTGCATTTTCTGCCCTTGTCTTAGAATCAGCCATTTCTTCAAGAAGCCCTGGTCCATCTTAATGGAGAATAGTATTAGAAGCCAAGATATGGATACTCGTTGTGCTTATTGCTACTTTGCTGGTGGAGCAAAGAAATAGTACATATGTGTCTACTAACTGATGTATATACATATACCTGAAAATATTTCTGTATATAATCATCTGTATCTATGTTAAGTTAAATGTGAATTCTTACTGATGTCTTCAACTATAATCCATTACCACAGGGATCATTTTTAGTGTGTTCTCTTGCTTTTCTGTAACCTTCCACTTCAGTAGCAAGAAACCTGGCTCCCACCATCTACCACCCATCTATTTAAATTGTTCAATTCCAATATACACATATAACAGTATCAGAACTAACAACTCATACCCTGCTGGGAAGCAACTTTATCAACTAGAAGACAGTGCTTGTATGAATTGAGTTTTTAATGCTATACTATCCTAGCATTTTTGGGGATAAATCTTACTTGTCAGTAGTGTATTTTTGTTTTTGTTCTTTGTTTAATATCTTGCTGGCTGCAGCTGGCTAATTTTTTTAAAGGCTATTTCTATGTTCATAAGAAAGATTGACTTATAGTTTTCCTGTCTTGTAATTTTCCTGTTTTGCCCTGTCTTTGCCCAGTTTTGATGTCTAGACTATACTAACCTAATAAACATATTTGTCTCTCAGCCTTCTTTTTTTCCTATATGTTGTCTGGAATAGATTATGGTTTATCTGTTCTTTGAAGGTATGATAGGATTCACCTGTAAAACTTTCTGGGTTTAGTAGTTTCTTTATGAGTATATTAATTACTGTATCAAATAATTTAATCCTCCTAGATGTGTACATATTTTCTGTTTCTTCTTCAGTCAGTTTTGGCAAGTTACATTTTTCTAAAAAACTATCCATTTCATTGAACTTTCAAATATATTTTGTTAATAACTTAATCTCTGCTATATGTGAAGCTGTCACTCCTTTTTTATTCCTAATGTTTGTGCCTTCTTTCTTTTTCTTTATTAGTTTTGCCAGGCATATGCCTATTTGATTTGTCTTTTCAAACAGCCAGTGTTTATTTTTATTCATCTTTATAGTGTTAGTTTCTTTTTATTAATTTCTCTTTTTTATGTGTTTCTTTCTTTCAGTTTACTTTGTTCTTTTTCTTGAGTTGGATGTTGACCTCAATATTTTGTATTCTTTTCCTATAAATTTATTTAATGCTATAACTTTTCCTCTAAAAGTACTATTTTGTTTTGTGGTGTATTCATTGTTATTTAGTTCTATGTATTTCCCAGTTTCCATTAATGTTTGTTCTTTGACCTATGTTTGTAAATTTCCAAAGGAATTGAGAAATTTGAAAATGCACTGTTAATTTCAAATTTTATTGATAAAAGCACTTTATGAAATTTGTTGAAACTAACTATTATGATATATTGTCAGTTTTTATAAATATGCTTGAAAGTAATATAAGTTCTTTTACTGTAGGTAATATATCAATAAAAATCATCAGATCAAACCTGTCAATTTTGTGTTGAGAGCTGTATCTTTAAATCTCTTTAACTGCTTTATTAGCAGAGAAGGGTGTGTTAAAACCTCTATTGTGACTGCTTACCTGTATCAGACAAGGTCCAATCAGGAGACAAAAACCACATGGTAATTTGAAAAGAGAAAGCTTAGTATAAAGAATTATTAACAGAGGTTGGAATAACTGGGAATTGGTTAGTAGAGTTAAAGATAACCCTAAGGAATGTAGGAATAGCAGATATAAGGATCAGCCACCACCTTTAGGGCTGAGATAGCTCATCTGAAGAAGAGCTGTCTCCCCCTCATTGGAAAGAGTGTGGCCAGGGCTAATTGGATGGTGGAGAAGTTGCTAAGTGCCTTTCTAGTGACCTTCCTTTGTGTGCATGGGGAAGCTCCTGGATGTTGCTGGCTGTCAGGTGCTGTGGGATCCAAGAGTTGGAGAAGCTGCCCTCTCCATGAGCCTAGCAGGAGAAAGCTGTGTCCTGCAGGAGCCCATTGTAATAGCAGCCTTACGTATAGGAGGCAAGCATGCAGAAAAATTGTGCCCTTGCAGGAACCTAGTGCTGGAGAAACTATCTGCTGCTGGAACTGAATGCTGGAGAAAGCTCGCCCCGCAGGAGCCTGGCTAGCCAGGCACACTGAAACTAGGAGGAGAAACTGGCTTCCTTTCCAGGCTCCCTCCAGCACTCTCTAGTGACAAGGCTGTACGTAGCACCAGCTAGCAAAAGAGAAATCTTTGCAAGGCCTACCTCCATCATCACACAGGGTAGATATGGAATAAAGAGACATCATAATTGCCACAGTTCCTTTAACTTTATGTATAGGACATAGTGAGAAACCACATATATTCTTTTGACAACTTCTTTATGTTGCTATGTATATATATTATTCTCAGAAACAATTTTGAAGATCTCATAATGCTACATCTGGTGTGACTAAGAAATGGTCACTTTCTCTTAAATTTATAAGTAATTTTTATATCTATATATATATATTTATTTATTTATTTATTTGGTGATAGGGGCCTAGAAGTTAAGGTTTGGAGACAAAGATCCCGTGAACAGTTGGAGAAAATTTAAGACAGATGAGGAACAAAAGATCCAGGATTTGTTAGATCTTTTGTATTTCCCAGTTTTAATTTACCAAGACAAGTAGAATCTTTTTTTAGTAGTAAAAACTAAAACTGTGTGAAATGGTATGCAATGAAAGCTTTGATCTATTTGATCAGTTTTACCAAATCATCTTTTTAACCAAATCTTTAGATTTATTGATCTCCATTTTGTAAAAAACCCATTGACTGATGCCCCCCCCCCTCTCCATGTGACACTTCACAGCTAGGAGTTGATTACCGTCAGGAAGCCTACGAGTTTCTGCTCCATCAGTTGAGTTTTGCTTTACCAAGAGTCAGTTGTGTTATTTGCCAAATGTGATTATGCCATTTGTGCCTTTTGTAATTATTGCACAAGCTATATTATAACAGTTGATTAATCAGCTCAGCTATTTGGAAAAAATGGGGAATGTGGGGAATGAAGAAAAAAAGATATACATACACCTTAATTTTATTTAAAGGAATTATATAAATTGTATTTGTTGTGGTAGAACCACGACCTTTTCTTTGAGTATACATCCAATGGTTAGAGTTCTGACTTCTTTCTTGCACACCCGTAAGACGTTGCTTATGATTTCCAGCACTTTCTTCATTAGAGTAAGAAATTCGATACTTCTGAGTCAGTCGGAGTACAGACTAGATTTTCTTTTCCAGTATTTTGGATTATCTCACCCTTACTTGATTTGGCAGCAACTGTAAGTGTCTTGCTACTCGCCTTTTAGTCTTTCCAGAACGCTCAGCCTAGTTTTCACTGGAAAATAACTCCCTTTGGTAATGTAATCTTTCATCATACTACTACTTAGAAAAATAAGGAAATAAACATAATTGGGTTTGATAATAAATGCACCTGGTTGTTGGTAAGTGAATATCTCAGTTGGTGGGAGCAGAAGTGTGCAGGCACAGGTAGCCTTAGTGACCCCAAGGAGCCACAGTGGCCATAGTTCTTTGACCATAGGCAACATTCATGTATTTTACGGGCAGAATGGAGAATGTCAGATAAGTCAGATTTTTTTTTTTTTTTTTTTTTTACTGCTTTGGATTCTTACATGGCTACTAGTCTTGCTGCTACAAACAGTGCTACACTGAATATTCTGGTATACACATTTTTGTAATCATGTGCTTGTATATCTGTAGAGCAAATTACTAGATATGAAATTGTTGGATCAAAGAGTGTTTGCATTTAGAAACTTGATAGCTATTGCCATATTGCCTCCATAAAGCTTGTACCAGTATACACTTGATGTATTAGAGTATATACATCACTCTTTTCCCACACCTTTACCAACCTAGTATAGTATCGAACTCTTTGCTTTTTGCCCATCTTACTCCTTTATTGGTGAAAACACATGTGTCTAGAGTCCCCAAGATCACCACCAGATTTGATGATTTGCTAAGAGGACTCAGAACTCACCATATAGTTGCACTTTTATGATAGTTGGCTTATTTAAGTATACAAGTTAATTTATATTTTGTTCTACTTTATAAAATTAACATCATTTACTTTGTGGCATGGGTTAACCATACCAGCAAGTTTAAGATTTTTGTTTTCTAGTTTTAGCTTTTGGAAAATGTTAGATATTTAAAAAAAAAAATCAGAATAGAGTGAACATTGTCAGTGTGTCCAAATTTGAAAGTTGTCTTTTAACTTAAAGCTAAGTTTAGTCTCTGAATTGTGAGGTTGATTTTAACAGTGGAGAATATTTATATTTAATACTTTAGATGGCGACTATCAAAAAGAAATAGGATCATGGCAGCAGATGATGACAATGGTGATGGAACAAGTTTATTTGATGTCTTTTCTGGTAAGAGCTCATTTTAATTGTCTTTCTAAGTTTACTTATTTATTACTTTTTTCTTTAAACACACACACACACACACAATTTTTTCCTGACCCATTTGATACTAAGTTGTATACATTATGGTCCTTTACCTCCAAATACTTCAGTGGGTATGTCACAAGAAAAAGTTGGTTTTCTTACATAAGAACAGCATAATTATCAATTTCAGTAAATTTAACAAGAATACTGTAATTTTATTTAATCTACCATCTTTATACCAGTTTTACCAGTTAACCCAATAATGTCCTTTATTATTGTGATTGGATTTAGATCTATCATTTTATTTTATTTTTACAAATTAATTATTTTTTGGTTGTGTTCAGTCTTTGTTGCTGCATGTGGGCTTCCTCTAGTTGAGGCGGGGGGGGGCTACTCTTTGTTGCAGTGCTCAGGCTTCCCGCTGCGGTGGCTTCTCTTGTTGCAGAGCGTGGGCTCTAGGTGTGTGGACTTCAGTAGTTGTGGTACGCGGGCTCAGTAGTTGTGGCTCATAGGCTCTAGAATGCAGGCTCAGTAGTTGTGGCTCATGGGCTTAGTTGCTCTGCGACATGTGGGATCTTCCCAGACCAGGGCTTGAACCCATGTCCCCTGCATGAGCAGGTGGATTCTTAACTACTGTGCCACCAGGCAAGTCCCTCTATCATTTTAAATTTTTAGTTTGTCTCATCAGTTTTTGTTCTCTCTGATTTTCTTGCCTTCTTTGAAATATTATTTGAATATATTTTAGAATTCGATTCTAATTTATATATTAGCTTTTTGGCTACACCTCTGCATTATTTTTTACAATTGGTTTCTGAAGGGATTGCAATATACATCTTTAACATTTTGCAGTCTACTTATTTAAATGTAAGAATCTTTTTATGTAAGTTGTATAATCTTGTACATATTGTCGTGTTTAACCTCCATCCATCCCTTTATGTTAAAGATGTCGTGAACCCTTGATACAGTGCTGTAATTTTTATTTTAAACTGTTGTATGTATCTTAAAGAAATTAAGAGGAGTTAAAAGCAATTAAGTTGAAATATTAGTCTTTTATATTTACTCAGTTATTTACCATTTTTGTCCTTCTAGGATCTAGTATCATTTTCCTCCCCATTGTCTCTTTTCTTCTGGGACTCCGGATATATAGTATGTGAGAACTTTTGATATACTATAAGTTAGTAAGATTGTTCTCTCTCTCTTTTTTTAATCTTTTTCTCTCTGTTTTTCCATTTGAATAATTTATTGATCTATCTTCAAGCTTACTGGCTCTTCTGTTGAAATTTTTACATTAGATATTGTAAACTGAAAGTATTAGATACTTTCAGTTTTAGAATTTTCATTTGGTTCTTGTAGTTGTTTTTATTTCTCTACCAAGATTTCCAATGAGTAATTTTGCATTGCATTCTGGACATTGTAAATGTTATAGAGACATTGGATTCTGTTATATTCCTCTGAAAAGTGCTGGTGTTTTTAATTTTAGCAGGTATTTATCTTGACTGAACTTAATCTTCTGTCTTCCCTGTGGTGAACAGCAGCTGAAATCTCTGTTCAGCTTTCTTTAGCTTTAGCTGGACTTTTGGGAGTTCTAACCTTTACATGTGTAATTTGGGGGTCATTCAGGTTTGGGTACAATTTGAGGAGTCCTCTCTGTGGCACTCCGGATTTCCTCTTTGTGGTTGCTGTTATCACCCCTAAAGTTTTTTCTCTGTTTCTTTAAGCTATCAGGACTAGAAGTTTCCATCTGAGTTTTCACTGCCAAGTGTGGCTCCAGCTAGAGCCTATCGTTCCACAAAAACTTGTAATTAAAGGGGGATAGGGTATTCATGCAGTGCTGTTCTTTCAGGTGTCTTCTTCTCTCCAGTTTTTGCCTGCTTTAGATTGCTCTTTAGTTCTTCAGATTACTTTTTTTTTCTTTTTTTAATTTAGGTACAATTTATATATAACATTATAGTAGTTTCAGTTGTACAATGTAATAATTCCATGTTTGTATATATTACGAAATCACCACAATAAGTCTAGTGGTAGAGCGTTGACTGCAGATAGCTTTTAATATTTTGTTTAGAGTTTATAGTTTTTGCAGGAAGATTGTTCTGATAGAAACTATTCTGCTATTATTGGAGTTGTAACCTTCTTACTAGTGTGGGGGTTTTTTCTTCTTTTTTTATATTTGAATTTTATTTTATATTTTTATACAGCAGGTTCTTATTAGTTACCAATTTTATACATACTGGTGTATATATGTTAATCCCAATCTCCCAGTTCATCCCACCACCCCCACCCCCACCCCCGCCCCTACTAGCTTGTTTTTGAAAGTGAGTTTTTAAGTCTAAACCTGTGTACTAAGATGTGTGTGTTTATAAGGATGTACAAAAGCTTCTAAACAACTTTCTTTTTTGACACTGGACTAATAAAGTCTTTCTTTTTCTGGTCCTTCAGAGTCAGAATAGAAAAACTCCACTAAGTGCATAGAGTCAGTTTTAACTAGTCTTTGATTTTTTTTTTGCAGCTTCTCCTCTTAAAAATAATGATGAAGGTTCTTTGGACATATATGCTGGGTTGGACAGTGCTGTTTCTGGTATGTAAATTCTATAATAAAATACTTTCGTTTTGTTTGGTCAGTCTGTTGGAAGTGTTATTTTGTTGTTAACAATTCCTGGAGTAACTCATAGCTCCTCAACAATCTGCCTTTTCTTTGAAATCATTATACTCAGGTAATTATTTTTTTGCCCAAAGCTTGATCAATAAAATAAACTAGCCTTTAGGTTTGTTTTTCATCTAGGTGTCAGATTTTTTTTTTTTTTTTTTTTTTTGCGGTACGCAGGCCTCTCACTATTGTGGCCTCTCCCGTTGCGGAGCACAGGCTCCGGATGCGCAGGCTCAGCAGCCATGGCTCACGGGCCCAGCCCGCTCCGCGGCATGTGGGATCCTCCCGGACCAGGGCACGAACCCATGTCCCCTGCATCGGCAGGCGGACTCTCAACCACTGCGCCACCAGGGAAGCCCCTAGGTCTCAGATTTAATTGGACCTTGTACAAAAATATTTTGTACCATTGAAAACGAAACTGATGGTGATTTCTACCTATATTACCACACATACTGTCACAGGCTACATGATATTAGAACTTTTGAAAAGGGTAGTTACTATAAATATTTTCAAATGTATCAGTAGGAGTATGATATGCCGAGAGTCTAATGACCTATCCAAATGAGAAAACCTTTCTGTAATCAAATCTTCTAAAGCTTCGAACAAATGTGATCCTTACACCTGATTTGTTGACAGATTTGTTTTAGGTAAATTGGTTTTCCAATTCTAATCTGTGAAATCAGTATAGATTTGGATGAAATGCAAGAGATGGAGAATTGTAGAGCCCTTTGGGTAGAGGTAGACAGTACATCAAAAAGCCTAACACATGTATTTTTCTTTTTACCCCAGCTTTATTGAGCTATAATTGACATATAACATTAAGTAAGTTTAAGATGTACAGTATATTGATTTTATACACTTAAATATTGCAAAATGATTACCACCATAGCATTAGCTAATACCTGCATAGCGTCACATGATTACCATCTATTTAAGATCTAGTCTCTTAGCAACTTTTGATCATATAATATAGTCTTATTAACTGTAATCACTATGCTGTATATTAGATCCCCAGAATTTATTTGTCTTATAGCTGGAAGTTTGTACTCTTTGATCAACATCTCCTCTTTTCCCCCACCCCCAGCCCTTGGTAACTAGCGTTTTAGTGTCTGTTTCTATGCATTTGGATTTTTTAGATTCCACATGTGATATTGTGTAGTATTTGTCTTTCTCTCTCTGACTTATTTCACTTAGCATAATGCCCTCAAGGTTCATCCTTGCTGTCGCAAATAGCAGGGTGTCCTTTTTCATGGCTGAATAATATTCCGTTATATATTTATATATGCACATATATTTACACACACGCACATGTATACATACATATATGCACCCACATATACCACATCTTTATTCCTTTTTCTGTTGGTGGACGCCTAGGTTGTTTCCATATCTTAGCTATTGTGAATAATACTGCAGTGAACAGAGGAGTGCAGATATCTGCGATTCAGTTTTTATTTCCTTTGAATATATACCCAGAACTGGGGTTGCTGGATCATATGATAGTTCTATTTTTAATTTTTTGAGGAACTTCTATACTGTTTTTGATGGTAGCTATACCAATTTAGATTCCCACCAACAGTGTACAAGGGTTCCCTTTTTTCCACATCTTCGCTAATACTTATCTGTTGGTTTTGTTTTTTTTTTTTGGCGGTACGTGGGCCTCTCACTGTTGTGGCCTCTCCCACTGCGGAGCACAGGCTCCGGATGCACAGGCTCAGCAGCCATGGCTCACTTCCCGGATTGGGGCACAAACCTGTGTCCCCTGCATCGGCAGGCAGACTCTCAACCACTGTGCCATCAGGGAAGCTCTGTTGTTTTTCTTTTTTTTTTTTTTGCGGTATGCCGGCCTCTCACTGTGCTCCGTTGCGGAGCACAAGCTCTGGACCCACAGGCTCAGCGGCCATGGCTCACGGGCCCAGCCGCTCCGCAGCATGTGGGATCCTCCTGGACTGGGGCACGAACCCATGTCCCCTGCATCGGCAGGCGGACTCTCAATCACTGCGCCACCAGGGAAGCCCCCTGTTGTATTTTTGATGATAGCCATTCCGATAAGTGTGAGATGATACCTCATTGTGGTTTTGATTTGCATTTCCCTGATGATTTGTGATGTTAAATACCTTTTCATGTTCCTGTTTGCCATTTATGTCTTCTTTGGAAAAATGTCTATTCAGTTCCTCTGCCCATTTTTTAGTTTTTTCTGTTGAGTTGTGTGAATTCTTTATATATTTTTGGGTATTAACTTCTAATCAGATACATATGTATATAAAAATTGCAAGCATTTTCTCCCGTTCCGTAAGTTATCTTTTTATTTTGTTAATGATTTCCTTTGCTGTGCAGAAAGAAGCCTTTTAATTTGATGTAGTCCCACTTCTTTATTTTTTGCTTTTGCCTTTGCTCTTGGTGTCAAATTCAGAAAATTATTGCCAAGACCGATGTCCAGAAGCTTACCCCCATATATATTTTTTTTCTAGGCATTTTATGGTTTCTGGTTTTTAAAAAAAATTTTTATTGAAATATAGTTGATTTATAATGTTGTGTTAGTTTCAAGTGTACAGTAAAGTGGTTCAGTTATACATGTATATATATTCTTTTTTTATATTATTTATTTATTTTGGTCACGCCACGCTGCTTGCAGGATCTTAGTTCCATGACCAGGGATTCAACCCATGTCTCCTGCAGTGGAAGTGCAAAGTTCTAACCACTGGACCGCCAGGGCATTTCCAACATTCTTTACCATTATAGGTTATTACAAGATATTAAGTATAGTTGCAGGTTTTAAATTCACATCTTTAGTTCATTTCGAGTTGATTCTTGTGTGTGCTGTAAGATAAGGGTCCAGTTTCATTCTTTTGCTTGTGGCTGTCCAGTTTTCCCAACATCATTTATTGAAGAGACTACCCTTTCCCCATTGTATATTCTTGGCTCCTTTGTCATAAATTATGACCATATATACCTGGGTTTATTTCTGGGCTTTCTGTTCTGTTCCATTGATCCATATGTCTGTTTTTATGCCAATAAAATACAGTTTTGATTACTATAGTGTTATATCTTGAAATCAGGAAGTGTCGTGCCTCCAGCTTTGATCTTCTTTCTCAAGGTTGCTGTGGTCATTCACAGTCTTGTGGTTCCATACACATTTTAGGATTGTTTTTCCTATTTCTGTGAAAAATGCCATTGGAGATTTGACAGGGATTTCATTGAATCTGGAAATACATATTTTAATGTAAGGTTTTTTTGTTTGTTTGTTTTAGACAGTGCTACCAAATCCTCTGTACCATCCAGAAATTGTTTGGATTTATATGAAGAAATCCTGACTGAAGAAGGAACTGCAAAGGAGGCAACATATAATGATGTATGGATTACCAGAATTTTGAAGGACAGTTACTTTGCTCTTTTGTGGCTCCTGAAATACAGACATCAGCTTACTATTGAATAGACATTCTGTGTTTGGGAAGCAGCTCTTAGACTAAAAGAATATTTAAGTCAGTTTCTGCCTTCAGATCTGCTTTTTAAAATAATGTTTTCTGGATGCTTGCCTAAATTTAGTTATAATTTTGTTTGATTGAATTTAAGTGTCTGACCATATACAATCTCAAGAGGCAATCAGTGTGATAAAATATTTTATTTTTTCATGATTTATACAAAGTTATAATTTGTCCCAAGACTTCATGCAGACACATTTCTTTCTACCTTATTTGAATTTTAAACTTTGGAGATTGAATGTGAAACTACAGAAAATACATTATTGCTAGGCCCAACTTTAAAAACCAGTAATTAAATATCTGTTAGTAGAAATGGACCTCATATACCCTTATTTATGGGTCGATTTGCAAAGTTTGAAATATTTTGAAATGTCATTTAAGCTAAGAAAATAATTTAGAATGATGCTTGATCTTTTTATATCTTACAGTTGCAGGTAGAATATGGAAAATGTCAGCTGCAAATGAAAGAGCTGATGAAAAAGTTTAAGGAAATACAGACACAGGTAGAATTATGATGAATATTTTATTTTTGCCTTGTTAGATTTTTTTTAATTAATTTGTTTAATTAATTTATTTTTGGCTGTGTTGGGTCTTCGTTGCTGCGCGGGCTTTCTCTAGTTACAACGAGCAGGGGCTACTCTTTGCTGTGGTGCGCGGGCTTCTCATTGCGGCAGCTTCTCTTGTTGTGGAGCACGGGCTCTAGGTGTGCAGGCTCAGTAGTTGTGGCTTGCGGGCTCTAGAGCGCAGACTCATTAGTTATGGTGCACGGGCTTAGTTGCTCTGTGGCATGTGGGATCTTCCCGGACCAGGGCTCGAACCCGTGTTCCCTGCATTCGCAGGCAGATTCTTAACCACTGTGCCACCAGGGAAGTCTCCGCCTTAATCAGGTTTTAAAATTAAAATTTAATAAATTTTTTTGTTAAAATTAAAATGCTGAAGTGTTGGCAGGTTGTAAGGAAACTTTTTAAAAAAATATTAAATGAAAGAGCAAGTCTGGCAAAACATGCATTATTTCCAGTGTCAATGAAACTGATAAAGGAAAACTGCTTGATTTGTTAAATGATATTGACAAATGATCTACTAGGCTAACTAACAGTTAAATAATAGAGAATTCTTAGAGACTGTATCAGGTGGTTTAAAAGAGAATGGTTTGAGGCGTGATCCTTTAGAATGGCTGATGAGGAAAAATGGTGATGCTTTAACAATTTTTGCCAGAGAGACATTTTTTGTGATCATGCTGCAAAGTCAGGAATGTACTGTCTTGTTCTGATTTTTATTTCTTGGTAAAGTTGTTTCTCTTCCTTCACCGCCTCTCCCAAAGAGCCAGTCAATCCTCAATTCATTCTTTGTTCACCTGAGAATTAGTACATTGTTGCAAGTTAAAGCTCCTGTTGTTAAATATAATAAAAATTTTATCATCTTCAAAATAATGACCCATTTTCAAAATAATGACTTTTTTTCTTATTTATTGGTTTTTCATTTTGTTCCCTCTTTTAAGTAGTTTCACTTTAAATAGCTTTTCTTTGGCGCCAGTTTTCTTCTTTGAATCTCAGCTTCCCCTTTTGTATAATGAGCATCACTGTACTCCTCCTAAGACTATTTTGAGAATTGCATAAGATAAAATATGTGATGCGTGGCATGTAGTTAGCATTCAGTAATCAATAACTATTATAAATAGTTTAATAATCCTGTCGATACATACTTTATTAAATGTATTTTATGATGTTTAGAATTTCAGCTTAAAAAATGAAAACCAGTCTCTTAAGAAAAATATCTCAGCACTTATCAAAACTGCCAGAGTGGAAATAAACCGCAAAGATGAAGAAATAAATAATCTTCACCAAAGGTATGATTGAGGGATATGGATCTGTTTGTAAATTACATGGGTATTGATAGGTGGAATATTTTTAACTTTGGAAAGCTAATGAAAATCATGCATTTTATTAAATATTTAAGGTTTTACTGAAAGTAAGTGACTAATATTCGAATGGTATATTATCGTAATGATACCTATATGATTATTAATAGAATATTGCCACATACCTCTCTGAATATATTCAGTTTTGTAATACACTGGGATCTTGCTCTGATATCCTTTGGTCCTGAGAGGATGGTGGTGTATGTCATGGGTTCTTCTAGACGCCCATCAAATTACTAAAATATCAGGAGGATGTCTGTGTCATATACTGTTAACAGACAACCCTTAAAAATCTGTCATTATTTATTTATTTTGGTTGCACCGGGTCTTAGTTGCGGCACATGGGATCTTTTTAGTTGCGGCCTGCGGACTTCTTAGTTGTGGCATGTGGGCTTCTTAGTTGAGGCATGTGGACTCTTAGTTGTGGCATGCATGTGGGATCTAGTTCCCTGACCAGGGATCGAACCTGGGCTCCCTGCGTTGGGAGGGTGGAGTCTTACCCACTGGGCCACCAGTGAAGTCCCTCAATTATATGTTCTTTTCCCTCTTAAATGGATTTTCTACTTAATTTCTCTCTCTCCCTCTTTTGGTTAGGGGCAATATTTGGCTCCAGAGAATTTCATATCTCTCCTCCCCTTGGTAGTCAAACCTCCAAAACAGTTATCTAAACATGCTGTCTCTATTTCTCCACTTCCCATTTCTCCACATTCTTGAACCCATTCTACTCTGACCTCTTCCTCCAAAACAGCTGTGACTACCACTAAATTCATCAAATAGTTTGACTTCTCATTTTAACTTGTCTTTATACACTATTTGACATAGTTGACCCTCTTTTCTTGAAATAGTTTCTCCCTTGGGGTTTCATGATTCTTAGTTTTCTTCCTAACTTGAGATTTATTTTTCTGTACTTGGCTAAGTTGCAATTCCTTAAAGCTCAAAACTATGTCCTTTCCTTTCTCTATCAATATTTTCTTATGATGTGATCTTACTTATACTAGTCAGTTCCATTTATATGTAGATACTACCTCACATCTGTACAAAATTTTCAAAATTACCTCATCCACAACAGAATTTAAGACTGAACCCCTTCCATTGTCCCTAGCTCAGTGGATTCCCCATCATTTATTCAGCCGTGCAAGCTAGAGTGACTGAGGGGTGGAATGACCATTTAATGTATTGCCCAAACCAGGGTACTTTTGAGAGTAGAAGGAGGGGCTGTTAATAATTACACTGACATTGCTTGGCAAACTGGGACATATAGTCACCCTGCATAGGGGTCATCATTGACACTTAGCTTTTGGTCATCCTTCAGATCCAAATTCATTACCATGTCCTTTCGATTTTTATGTCTTTATGATCTCTCAAGTTGTTCACTTCTCTTCCATTTCTACCGTTGTTGCTGCCCATCACCTCTCATCTGAACTGGCAGTAGTCTTTGTGCTCAGAACTCTGCATCCGCTCTTGCTCTTTCCAGCCTGTGATTTCTCATTTCTCGACATTAAAGCCACGGGATGCTTTGTAAAGCACAACTCTGGACGTCTGTCACAGAACCACCCCATCCTACCCCCCTTTTTTTTTAAATGATCTATTTATCTATTTATTCTTGGCTGCGCCGAGCAGCTTGCAGGATCTTAGTTCCCCCACCAGGGATTGAACCCAGACCCCAGGAATGAAATGAGAAGCTGGGGAAAGCTTCTCATCCTAACCACTGGACCGTCAGGGAATTCCCCCACCCATTTTCTTTGTTTTTTTTTGTTTTTTTGTTTTTTTTTTTTGCGGTACACGGGCCTCTTACTGTCGTGGCCTCTCCCGTTGCGGAGCACAGGCTCCGGACACGCAGGCTCAGCGGCCATGGCTCACAGGCCCAGCCGCTCCGCGGCATGTGGGATCCTCCCGGACCGGGGCACAAACCCGTGTACCCTGCATCGGCAGGTGGACTCCCAACCACTGCGCCACCAGGAAGCCCTCCTACCCCTTTTCTTGATTAAAACACATCAGTGGCTTCTCATCGATCGTAGGATAAAAGATCATAAATCTTAACTTGATCCGCAGAGCTCTTCACAATATGGTCCCAAACTACTTTTCAGGCCTTGTCTTCAGTGTCTGCCTTTGCCTAGGTATCATAGCTCTAGTGTATCTCCTGCATTCTTTCAGTTTGTTGGGTGTACCATGAGCTCTGAGTTGCATGAACTGTTTCCACTCCCTGAAATGCTCCTCTCCTCCACCTGCTAAATACCTACTTATCTTCAGGTCTCGGCATAAGCATCCTTTTCATGTGGGACATTTGTTCTCACTGACTAGGTCAGATCTCGTTTTTGTAGCTTCATTTACACTTGCAGTTTAAAAAATCATGAATGGGATCACTTAATTAGTGTTCTCTTCCACTAAACTGTAAACTTCATGGGAGCAGGAACCATGTCTTTGTGTCCTCACCATTTATTGAGTATCTACCATGTGCAATAAATGTTTAAAGAGTGAAAGAAGATAATCCTATGTGTGGACCATATGATATGCAATTTAGGCCTTTTGAAAATAAAGATGGTTGCGTATGTTTACTAATCTAAATCCCACAAGGTGCAACAAGTATAAGATTGATTCCTGAAGTGTTGGGGAAATTTTATATATATTTGAATCTTTTAGGGGAGGGATATAATGTTTGAATAGAGTGAAAATTCAGAGAAACTCGGTGAATAAATGATGTGTTATTTCATTAGATTGTTATACGTGGTTATATTGATACATTATCTAATAAACATTCTGTCAAATATTTGCGCTTTTTATTTGTGAGCTTCACCTAGTACTCTAATGGTAAATGTTTATCATTTTGCTGAAAGTTCATTTTTAATAGAAAAAATGGAAATATTGATATAAGATAAAAATTTTAAAGTGTAAATTCTGGAAAGTGTTTAATGTGGAGGTTTTTTTTTAAATAAAACCTTTGGGACTTCCCTGGCGATCCCGTGGTTAAGACTCCATGCTTCCACTGCAGGGGCACGGGTTCCATCCCTGGTTGGGGAACTAGAATCCCGCATGTTACATGGTGCGGCCAAATAGCAACAACAAAAAATAAAACAAAACTTTTGATAATATTTTATTTGGTGTGGAGTTACGTTAAATGTGTATTACGAGCTCTGTGGGCTAGAACTATCTTTTAGGACCTTACATTTTAATAAGTATGGCGTATGTTACACGTGTGCGTGCTTTGTTGAATGTGAGTCCTTTGTTGGATAAATTTATTGCAGACATCTTCTCCCATTCTGTGACTTATCTGTCACTCTCTTTATTGTCTTGTGAGGAATAAAAGTTCTAAATTTTAGTGAAATTCAATCAGTTTTTTTTTTTTTTATGGTTAATGCTTTTTGTGTTCACATTTTCCGAGTTGTCTCAAAGGTATTTCCTCATGTTTATTTTTTTGAGTTTATTTATTAGTTTACTAGGACTGCCATACAGAGTGCCACAAACTGGGTGGCCTAAATAACAGAAATTTATTTTCTCACAGTTCTGGAGGCCAGAAGTCCAAGATCAAGGTGTCAGTATGATTGATGCCTTCTGCGGGCTGTGTGATGGGTCTGTTCCAGGCCTCTCCTTGGCTTGTAGCTGGTTGCCTTCTTCTGTGTCTCTTCATAAAGTCTTTGCTTTGTACATATCTCTGTCCAAATTTCCCTTTTTTATAAGGACACTAGTCATATTGGATAAGGGTCCACCCTAATGACCTCACTTTAACTTGATTATCTCCAAAGACTCTGTCTCCAAATAAGGTCACTAGTTTGAGGTACTGGGGATTAAATTTTGAGGAGACGCAGTTCAGCCCGTAACAAGATCCACATAAGGTCTACACATTGCCTTAAGTGGTATGTATCCTGTGTCCTCTTGTTTTATAAAAATCTTCCCTTATTCCTGAGACGATGTTCTCTACACATTTAGTACTGATTAGGCGTAGATTTATGGAAACTCAGGGAAGTTATAAAAGTTCAGGAAGATGGCTATATTATTACAAAAAGCTAAAATGAGCTATTTACGTTTTATTTTTAGGAAAACTGCCAGTTTTCTGAAAACCTTAGGAGTTATTTTAAACAATAAATACATACCATTCCTCTAGGAAAGGATCACAATTCTCTATTCCTTTTGCTTTTTGCACAGTATGTAACACTTTAAGATGGCTATTGACGCTTTGGCTTTTACTGTGGGGTTGTAGGTGAAACAGAAAACTAGGACAGGGAGCTACATAGAGTTGTATTTTGATCGTCTCTGTTCTCCAGCAAGATTTCACTTTCCCTTATGTTTCAGTTGGGCTAGAGTGAAGGCAAGAAGATAATGTCACTCGTTCTAAAAGAAGTGAATTTGTGGTTAGTTTGAGAGTTGTGCACCTGTAGTGAAGGAAATCTGAAAGACATTGGCAAATGCTGGGATAGAACTGAGAGGTCCTCCAGGCTTTGAGCAAAGCAAATGAAAGAGTTCCTTGTTTTAAAAACTGGCTCATTTAGTTGGAAGCTGGTAAATTCTTACTACTCATTCTTTTATACAAAGTAAAATTAGTTTTGCCAGTATGTGGGCCCCCCAGTTTTAAAATGTATCACATGTGATTAAACCTTGGGTTATTAAAAAGGAATTAACTTTGTTTTTTTGGTGTTAATTTCTATTTCTCAATAGATTGTCTGAGTTTCCACATCTTCGAAATGCTCATAAAACTTCAAGGACACCAGATATAGTTAAAACAAAAGGTCTTAAATCCAGATCTCTCCATTTGGATGATTGTTCAAAGACTGATCACAGAGTGAAAAGTGATGTTTCTAAAGATGTACATTATAGCACTTCACTGCCATACCTCGAAAAGGAAGGAAAATCACATTCTGAAAAAAAGGGCGCTTCACATTTGCCTACATCTGTTGAAAAACACTCCACCAATGGCATTTGGTCACGTTCCCATTATCAGATTGGTGAGGGTAGTTCCAGTGAGGATCACAGAAGAGGAAGGAAAGATAGTAGACATAGCCAGTACTGCAGAGGGACTGACAGAATACGAAAAGACTTGAACACTAGCTGTGGTGATGGTGAACCGAGGAACATAGAGGCCAGTCAGAGGCTACAAGGACGTCCTGAGAAATATAGTAAAGGTGAACCAAAGGCTGAAAGCAAAAATTCAAAGTTTAAAAGTAACACAGATTTGGATTATAAAAATGAACGCAGTAGCTCTTCTTGGGAGAAAGAAAGCTCTAGAGACAGGTCACACACTCGACTAGAATCTCAAAGTGACAAAAAACTCGAAAGACAAAGTGAAAGATCACAAAATATAAATAGAAAAGAACTTAAATCACAAGACAAAGAAGAAAGGAAAGTTGATCAAAAACCTAAGTCAGTAGTAAAAGACCAGGATCATTGGAAAAGATCTGAACGAGCATTGCTTCCTTATTCCAAGAAGGAACTAGCAAAATCTTCTCATAATTCAAGTAAATACCATCCAGAAGAGAGAAGAGGCCGGGAAGATTGTAAAAGAGACAGGGCTGTGAGTAATCATAGTTTTCAAGAAGGAAGATGTCCGTCCTCTCTTTCAACCAATAGAACTCACAAACATGTTGACTCTAAGGAAGTTGATGCTGTGCACCAATGGGAAAATGCACCTTTAAAGGTAGAAAGGCATAGAACTGAAGATAAGCGGAAAAGAGAACAAGAGGGCAAAGAAGAAAATAAGCATATGAGAAATGAAAAGAGAGTACCTGCAGAACATCTGCAGAAGACAAACAGAGAGACTAAGAAAACCGCTACAGATTTAAAGAGACAGAATGAGCCAAAAAATGATAACGGTGAAGTCTCTAATAATGATGTTTCTGAAGGAGTGGATGATAAAGAGCCAGCAGTTAAAGCTGAGAATGGTTCAAATGAAACACAAAACAAAGACTTAAAGTTAAGCTTTATGGAAAAATTGAACTTAACTCTTTCTCCTGCTAAAAAGCAGCCTGTTTCTCAGGAAAATCAGCATAAAATAACCGATACTCCCAAATCTAGTGACATATGTGATTTGGAGTCCTTGGTGCAGGCTAAAACTGTGACATGTATTCCCTCTGTCAGTGAACAGATCACAGAGGAAACCAAATCAGAGTTATTGGAACCAAAGGATGCTCTTACAGCAGCATCTGAACCCAGGACCAGTGTTTCAGAAAGGAAAATAGAAGAAGAAAATAGTTTGTTCATTAAATCTGTTGCGGATACTGTGCATTGTGATATGTCCATCTGTGGCACAGAGATTTCCTTCTCAGCATCTGTGGAAATGCAACAAACAGAATCCTTGTTTCCATCATCAACAGAAATGGAACAGACCATTAATGGTGCCAGGGCAGCAGTTCCTGTGGTAATGGACACAGTACAAACAAATGTTTCTCAAAACTTTGGTTTGGAATTGGATACCAAAAGAAAGGATGACTTAAATTCTTGTAGTATTTCCGAAGATACAGAAATGAAGGAGCCTTTTTCAACCAAAGTGACCGAATCCAATGAAAGCATTTTGCAGCCTTCAATTGAAGAAGCTGTCATTTTGCCAACAGTCCTTTCAGAAGATGGTAAACCAAACCTTGAGCCTTCTCTTGTAGATGCACCACTGGTTGAGAGTAAGTCTTGTCACTTGGAGCCTTGCTTACCTAAAGAGACTCCAGAATCTTCACTTCAGCAGACTGAGTTAACGGACCACAGAATGGAAATTGGTGAAGCAAACTCAGTATATCACGACGATGAGAACTCGGTTCTGAGCATTGACCTTAATCAGCTGAGACCTATTCCAGAAGCCATCAGTCCTCTGAATAGTCCCGTGAGACCTGTAGCAAAAGTTCTTAGACTGGAAAGCCCATCTCAAGTTCCATTGTATAATAACAGTCATAAAGGTAATAGTTTATATTATCTCCTATAACTTATATTTTTGTGAGAGTGTAGCATATGTCAGCAAGATGAATCAGTGCTTTTAATTTATTTATTGATATTTATTTACTTTTTAAATTTTTATGGGCATATAGTCGATTTACAGTGTTGTGTTAGTTTTAGGTGTGCAGCAAAGTGAATCAGTTATACATATACATATATCCATTCTTTTTTTTAGATTTTTTTCCTGTATAGGCCATTACAGAGTACTGAGTAGAGTTCCCTGTGCTGTACAGCAGGTTCTTATTTGTTATCTATTTTATATATAGTAGTGTGTATATGTCAATCCCAGCCTTCCAATTTATTCCTCCCTGCCCTATCCCCTGGTAACCATAAGTTTGTTTTCTACATCTGTGACTCTACTTTTCTTTTGTAAAGAAATTCATTTGTACCCTTTTTTTTAGAGTCCACATATAAGTGATATCGTATGATATTTGTCTTTCTGTGTCTGACTTAACTTCACTCGGTATGACAATCTCTAGGTCCATCCATGGTGCTGCAAATGACATTATTTTGTTAGTGCTTTTTATTTGATAATTATTATTCAGACCTTTGTTGTTACCTAGAAATGTACATTGAGCCTTTAGTCTAGATTTAGGTAATTCTTAATTATACAACAAAAGGGAATGGTAGAACAGATTGTCTCAAATACTCCTTGCTTGCTTTCAGGTATATTTTTGTTGTCCAAAAGCCATCATCAAATGGCATAGAGTAGGTGATGCTGCTAACATCAAGTAAAGAAACCTGAACAGTTGGTTGCTGTTTATCCAAATGACCAAACTCTATACTATCACTATTGTCAAGCACTTTCTGAGACTCATGACATGAGTACGTGTTAGGGTAATATAGTGTAAATAGTGTAAAAGCTGTTAAAATAATAAATTGCCTCAACATTTAATTTTTTGTTATATTTAGTATGGAAATGTTAAATGACAAAGACTCGGTAGTCATGTGACTATAATATGCTTTTTTCTTCCACAGATGTGTTTCCACCAAATTTAGCTCATTCTGCCTCCAAGAGTCAGTCTGATCTCAATAAGGAAAATCAAAAGCCAATTTGCAAATCTGACAAATTTACAGAAGCAGACTCCCACAAGAATTCATCTTCAGATGAATTAGAAGAAGGAGAAATTATAAGCGACAGTGAAAAATCTGAACCACAAAAACGTTTTGACAAAAGTACCAACCCAAGAGCTTCTGCTGAAGTGCAGAACACAAGAACTAACCCAGGAAGTAGGAAAAGCACTGTGCATTTGGATAAAGACAGTAGGAAGATATCTTCTATAAAAATCCATCAGACCAAAAGCAAATGGAATAAAAGACGAACTGAATCTAGCAGATCTTCAAAAACAGAGAAGAAAGATAGGTTAGTGGGCACTTCCAGCCTGGAAAAAATAGTGCCAATTATTGCTGCACCCTCTTCTGTCCGAGAGGTTGTGCACATGTTACGAATGATAAGAAAACATGTAAGGAAAAATTATATGAAATTCAAGGTAAAATTTTCATTAATACAATTTCATAGAATTATTGAGTCAGCAATTTTGAGTTTTACATCACTAATTAAACACCTTGACTTATCCAAAATCTCTAAGTCAGTGACTACTTTACAGAAGAATCTCTGTGATGTTATAGAATCCAAACTTAAGCAAGTTAAAAAGAATGGCATCGTGGATCGTTTATTTGAACAGCAGCTACCAGATATGAAAAAAAAATTGTGGAAGTTTGTAGATGAACAACTTGATCACTTGTTTACAACGCTTAAGAAAATCTTAGCAAAGTTTTGTGACTCCATAAACATTGGCAGTGACAGTGACGAAGGAAAACTTGAAAAGAGAAATAAAGAGAAAGCACAATATTCAAATTGTCAGAAGGGGAATGTAGGCAGCTCCAGCAAAGAAATGTTGAAGGAGAAACCCCCCAAATCAGAAGATTCTGGTTACTCTAAGTCTTTAGTAGGTTGTAAAAAATCGGAGGAAAAACATCAAGAGCAAAATAATTCCAGTATTAACAGAGTAAAGCACAACATTAAAAAAAGTACTAACACTTGCTTTGGTAATATTAAGAACCCTCAATTTGAAGAGGCGTCCTTGGAACCAAACTGCCCGAAGGCAGGAAAAATGGAAGGCAGTACCATAGAGGACTCACAGGCATCCCAGCACGCTGCTTTGAAGCCAGAACGCAGTTTTGAGATTCTTACTGAGCAGCAAGCATCTAGCCTTACTTTTAATTTAGTGAGTGATGCACAGATGGGAGAAATATTTAAAAGTTTGTTGCAAGGTTCTGATCTTTTGGACAACAGTGTTAACTGTAACGAAAAAAGTGAGTGGGAGTTAAAGACACCAGCGAAACAGATGCTAGAGACTCTTAAATGTGAATCTCTACCAGTTTGTACAACGGAAGAGCTCGTTTCAGGGGTGGTTTCTCCCTGTCCTAAGGTGATTAGTGATGATAATTGGTCATTATTGTCATCTGAGAAAGGTCCGTCTCTGTCTTCAGGGCTTTCATTGCCAGTTCATCCTGATGTGTTGGATGAAAGTTGTATGTTTGAAGTGTCCACTAACATATCTTTAAGTAAAGATAATGTATGTAGTTCAGAAAAGAGTAAGCCCTGTGTTTCCTCCATACTTCTTGAAGATCTAGCAGTCTCTTTAACAGTACCATCACCTCTGAAGTCAGATGGTCATCTCAGTTTCTTAAAGTCAGATGTTTCGTCTAATTCAACGCCCGAAGAAGTTATTAGTGCCCATTTTAGTGAAGATGCCTTACTTGAGGAAGAGGATGCATCTGAACAGGACATTCATTTAGCCCTGGAGTCTGATAATTCAAGCAGTAAATCAAGTTGTTCTTCATCATGGACAAGCCGGTCTATTGCTCCAGGCTTTCAGTACCACCCTAATCTACCCATGCACGCTGTCATAATGGAAAAGTCCAATGATCATTTCATTGTGAAAATACGCCGTGCGGCACCATCTACCTCCCCTAGTCATAAACAGAATATGGTGGCTGATGAATCTTTGCCAAGAGTGGAAAAGGAAGCTGATGAAACAGTGGAGAAAAAATATATTTCATGTCAGTACAGAGTTTTTAAATCTGTGGAGGAATTGAAAATTTCCAGTAAAAATGTTGATAGCAGTAAATCAGTTCATGAAGAGCAGGACTGTACGATACAAACAGAGGTTCCCGATATATATGAATTTCTTAAAGATGCTTCAGGTAAAGTGGTTCATAGTACTGAAGTGGTTGAAGAATGTTTCAAGTTGCATCAAGTATGGGAGCCAAAAGTACCTGAAAGCGTTGAAGAATTGCCTCCAATGGAAGCAATTCCACATTCTGTCGAGGATCATCTTCCAAACGCATATATAGACCTCACAAAAGATCCAGTCACCGAGACCAAAAAGTTGGGGGAATTCGTAGAAGTAACAGTTTTAAATATTGAGCAGTTGGGATGTTCTGGAAGCAGTGTGGATCAAAATGCTCCAGTATTGGACAATATGCAGCCTGATACTGTAGATGCTTTTATTGATTTGACACAAGATGTTTCAAGTGACAGTAAAAATGAAGGTAACTGTCCTGCTTTGGCTGTTGAAGACTTGGGGTGTCAGGTGATATGTGTAGATGAAGATAACTCAAAGGAAGAAAAGGTGCAAGTGGCAAACAGGCCTTTGGAATGCATTGTTGAGGAAGCCTGTATCGATTTAACCTCGGCATTTCCCAGTTCGGGTGAAGTGAAAAAGGTTGATTTAAAATCAGAGCTGGCATCAAATTCTGGTAGTTCAGAGTTGCCTGGGGCTTTGGATAATGCTCACAAAAAGAGGAAAAATCTTTCTGATCTAAATGCTTCTCAGAAAAAACAGAGGAAGGAAGCAGACTTAACCGGCAGGGAAAAGACTAAGAAAATTACCCAAGATTCTGGTGAGAATGGTGATGCTCACCGAAAGAAAGCCAGTAAGAAAAAGGCCCCTGTAGTAACTAAAGATCCCTCGTCATTAAAGGAAAGCCCAGGGACTAAGGATGCCTCAGCAGCATCTGCCACTTCTCTTACAGGCCTTTCTGCAAAGAATGTTATTAAAAAGAAGGGAGAAATTATAGTTTCGTGGACAAGGTAAGAATCTAATGAGACTATTAAATCACCAGGAAATTTTAAGATACCAGCAATCTGTTCTGTCATGTCATCATAGTTTTGTCCCATCTTAAAATAGGGAGTGATGACTTACTTCAAAAGTGGCCAAAGTTGGTAGAAGATACGTTCTAGGATACAACCCAGCTGTACTGTAGAACAGTCTAGAGCAGTGGCTCTTAACCAGCAATGTGTACTAGCACCGTGGACAGAACTTTTCATTATGTTTTTAACTTCACTTTTCAATGAAAAAGAAAAATTCTTTCGTTTGTAATGTGTGTGTATACGCACATTTTAGAAAGGAGGAATGACAGGTAGTGAATAGGACAAAAAGTGTGGGTGTTTGTAATTTGAGTTTTCCCCCCGAAATTAGAAGCTTCAAAAACAGGTTGTACTTTTGACTTCTTTGTGAGATTTTTAAGAAATGCAGATTTAAAGACCCCATTTCGGATGTCAAGGTGACCACAGTTGGGAACCATTGAACCAGAGGTGCATGATCTCTAGACCGGCTAGAGTGCATAATGAGAGAGAATGAATTTTGTTGAAATTGGTGATCAATTTTGTTTAAGACCTCAGTCCTCTATGCCTTCATTTCGGGCAACCTGCAGATGGTAAAATCTCAGAGACTATAATAACGCACATTGGTTCAGACCGTGTAGAAGAAGCAGAGGTCTGGGGATTAGAAGGTCTGGCTTCTGTGTTACTTTTTGGTTCTTCTCACTTATCAGGTCTGTGATCACGTTTGGGCCCTAATTTTTAAAGTACTATACACACTACAAGTAGAATTTTAAAAAATCTTTTATTTTGTCATTAGAAACATACATTAGTATTTGTTTTAGAAAATTTGGGAAATACGTATGAAGTCAAAGATTAAAATCATCCATAATCTTATGTCTCAGAGATAACCATTGTCCGTATTTTAGTATACACACTTGTTCTTTTTTTATGGGTTTTAATAAAAATGTCAACTCTTATTGGTAGATAGTAAGGCAATGGAATTTTTGTTACCTTTCTGTTCGAACCTACAAAAGCTAAATAACATTTTTCCCCCTTCAGAAATGATGACCGGGAAATTTTATTGGAGTGTCAGAAAAAAGGGCCGTCGTTGAAAACATTTTCTCAGTTAGCTGCCAAGTTGAATAAAAATCCGTATCAGGTAACTACCCCAGTTTTACATCTCTATAGTTTCACAGATGTTACTACTCTAAATATTTAGGTTTGATTTTTAATGTGTTTAAAATATATAGCTATTTGTTAGCCAACTTCTTTAAAAGTATGGCTCTTTGGAGAATTCCCCAGTGTTCCAGTAGTTAGGACTCCATGCTTTCACTGCCGAGAGCCTGAGTTCAGTCCCTGGTCGGGGAACTAAGATCCCTGAAGCTGCGTGGTGCAGCCAAAAAAAAAAAAAAGACTGTTAAAAACTTGGTGATCGTGGAAGAAGTCTGAAACAATCCGAATTCTTTATTCTGTTGTTTTGCCATTTACTTATTTGATCTTGAGCAATTTTGTAATGATATTTGCCTGTTTAAGAAAGTTTGATATTGAAAAGTTAAACTAGCAATTGCCTTTATTATGAAGATATTTTGTTTTTCTAACTATTACTTTACCTTTATAATTAAGGGTAACTTACTCTGTCTTTAGATGGTTTGTGAAAATATTCATCAAAGATAAAAAAATATATATTGAGATGTTTATAATTAACCCTCATTTAAAATTTTTCAGGTCTCAGAAAGATTCCAGCAGCTAATGAAGCTCTTTGAAAAGTCAAAATGCAGGTAGTTAATGGTTACACTACGGTAGGCTAGTAAAGTAAATGTTTGACACTGTACCTGTGCAGTTAATGGCCTGTTAGTCATTGAAGATGTGAGTGGTGGGTGAGAGACATCCAGCTGAGTTCCTGTTTCAGTCACAGGTTGGAGAATGCTTGCTCGTGCAGGCTTCTGAGGCTCCTCATCCACAGGGACGTGGTCAGTGAGACCTGCTGCAGTGCAGATCAGCATCTCTCCTTAGCCTTCTGAGTGTTGATGAGTCTAAAGTGGCGGGAAATCCATTTGATGATTGATGATAAATTTTTATCGATGAAGAAAAACAAAACATTCTTGAGGGAATTCCCTGGTGGCCCAGCGGTTAGGACTCTGTGTTTCCACTGCCAGGGGCCTGGGTTCTGTCCCTGGTCGGGGAACTAAGATCTTGTGTGCCGCATGGCTCAGCCAAAAAAAGAAAAAAAAGGCAAGAAAACATTCTTGAATAGCATTATATTTCATAGCCAGTGAAATCTGTGCAGTCGTAATTTAACATAGTTTACATTTTTAATTAGGAGTGCTAAAATACAAAACATACATTTATAAACGTGAAGTCCATTGGCATCTGAAGAGGTGACATGATTTACCATGTTACATTATTAATAATGTTCACAGACATGTTTCTTTAAGCCATTCTTACACGGGTTTATTAAGGCAATAATGTTTATCAGGTATTTCCTATAAGACCTGAGCCAATTGCTTAGATATTTTGGACTTTTATGTAAGGAAGATTGTAAAGATATTTAACATATCACTATTTTTCAGTTGATTTGTAGTCATAATTATTTGAATCCAGAATGCCCAACTTTAAATAAAACTAACTCTGAAGAAGAACCATATTTGGACATTGATCTCATTGTGAAGGGTTCTGAATACTTTTGAGTTATAAAAATCTGTTTCTAAACCCAGTGTAAATTACTGTCTTTAGATAATCTGTTAATTTCAGTATCCTCTCAAAGTAACTAGTTTGTTAATGAAATCTTCAAAAGATATTTAGTAGTGTACTCTGACATTAAAATTCTGTTTATATAATTCAGAATGTAAGATTGCATAATGAGGAATTTGAAGAAAAAGCTTATTCTAAAGAACCTTTAAAAAATAGTTTGATGCAAAATGGCCTGTTTTTTTTTCAGATTCACTATGCTGTAAATTTTTCACTGCCTTTAGAAAATTAAACTGAGGTTTTTTTTGTTTTATTTGAACGTTATCTTAAAATATGACTTCCATTCTCTTGTTGAAGATAATGTTCCCTTCATGAACGAACTAACTTGTATCTGGAAATGACACTTATTAGTTTGAAATTTCCAAATTCCATTACAAATCTACAATCTTTTAATGGATTTGGTACTTGAGATTTTATTTGCTTGCATGATAGCACAAATAGTGAGTTATTTCATTCCTAGTTTGTTTTTTTTAAATTTTATTTTATTTATTTATTTTTTATACAGCAGGTTCTTATTATCTGTTTTATACATATTAGTGTATATATGTCAATCCCAATCCCTAGTTTGTTTCTTAACTGATTTTTTTTTCCTTCAGGTACTATAGTCTCATTACATTCTTATCAAAATCAGAGTGTAAGGATAAAGTTATCAAACTGAGTCTATAAAAAGCTAGTTCTTTAACCACCAATATTTATTATCTAAGAGAACTCATTTAAAAGAACAACACTTTATGAGATGGTCATATCAGAAAAATAGAATCATAACTTTAGCATTTTCTTACATTACAGATAAGTTGCTGAATTCCTTGGAGTCTTAATTGATATTGCAAACTACACAGAAGCTTGGAATTCTTCATGTTTTTAATGGGGAAGGAGAGGGCAGTTTTATGACATTTGATTACCAGATAATAATCTGCATTTGTCATAACTTGCTGACTCTTAATCTCAAGCCAGCATGTGCACCTTGTTCCTGACATCAGTCTGATTTGCTTATCTGTTATTGGTCATGATATTTATTTTTAAACAGGTTAGAACTTGTTATTAAGATAAAAGCAACAACAAAACAGTATTGAAACCTTAGTTTTGATATTTCAAAGAAATGACTTTCTTTCTAGATTTTTTAAAATAGTTTTGTAGAATTTTAAGCTTAACCATTATTTAGTTCATTTCATCCATTTTTATTTGCTTTTCTAATTGCCTGTCCTCAATTTGGTAAATTGTAAAATAATTTAAATAGTGTATCTGTAAATATGTATAATTATAATGATGTAAAATACTTTGTGTTTGTATGTTTGGGTGTATACACACACATAAATGGCTGTACCTAGCCAAGGACTTTTCTATTTGTATAAAACTTTTTATATAAAGTTTGCTTTCTTTACCAGTAATGTATAAATAAAACCATGTAAAGTTCTGTTATATTTTGATTAGAATGTTCTTTTAATGTGCTTAGATAACAATTGAAACAAAAAAAAAAGGTAAAACTCCCAGAGGACATGGGGGCTCTTTTGAAGTGGTTCTTGGTAAGGGTGTGGCTGACTGAATGCGTGGCTGGCTGAATGTGTTGGAGCAGATTAATTGGAGAAAACCAGTTGCCTTTGCCTGCTTTCTCGCAGCAGGTAATGGTACAGCGAACAGTGCTGCAGGTGTCCTCACAGACAAAATCAGGGCAGCACAAAAACTCCTTTGGGGTGAAGATCTGGGAAAAACAGGTAAGGATTAACTAGCTATGCATTATTTATTCATCCCTCCCCCCTTCAGACTGGTGGTACTGATGGGTTACAATCTAGGCTTTGGACTCTATGAAGTTACTTGAGGAAATTGCCATTTCTCCCACAGTGTCCAGTATCTGCAGGAGAAGCCCTGACCTGAAGGATTACTTGGTAGATAAGGAACTGAAATAATGAACTGTGGTTTTGTAGTGCTGAGGCTGCCTAGAGGGCTGGCCCTCAGCCCTTCCCCAGTGCATTCTATCACTCAGAACCCTTACCACCAGGTGAATGAGTTCCCAAGCCAAAACAAAGTAGCAGCTAAGAGATACCACTGGTTTAAAAGAAAATAAACAGGATTACATAAGACCATAACAATCTAAGATAAAGCCAATAAACGTTAAAAGGAAAAAGAGAAGATTTTGACAGTGTGGTACAAGAATCAGAACTAACCACGTAGAAATATTAAAAATATAATATTTAAAATAAATGTAATAAAATGGAATGAAAATAGAGTGGATACAGCTGATGCATGAATTAGTGAGTTGAAAAGTTGGATTGAGAAACTCTTCCAGAAGGCAGCAAAAAAAAGGATAAATAGAAAATAAATGCAGATGTAAGTGGGATGAGGGACAGAAGTAGGATGTGCCAACATTCAAGTAACAAATGAGGTCAGAAGAAGAAAAAATTTGAAGATTGAGAGGGCCATAGAGTGCCAAACAGGAAAGAAGAAAGTACCCACATCTAGACATATACTGAAATTAGGAGTATCAAGGATAACGAGAAAAATCTAAAGGTTTTTAAACAGTCAATCCTTGTATAAAGGAACAAGAATCATTGACCTTACTCTTCAGAAGAGCAATGCTGGCTGTGAGGAAACAGTATTTTTAAGGTACTGGACCTAAAATTTTATATCCATTTAAATTGTTATTCAAATGTGAGGGTTTAATAAAAAACATTAATATTCATCACTCAAAGATCCGCAGTGTAAACATTTTTGGAGAGAATACTCAAAAAACAAGTGCAGGGAATATTTCAAGAACTAGGGGTGAGTGATCAGATACCTTGGTAAAGTGTGTACAGGCTGACCTCAGCGATACTGCAGGTTTGGTTCCAGACCACTGCAATAAGGCAAATACTGCAATAAAGCAAGTCACGAAGTGTTTGGTTTCCACTTCTGCCCATAGGAGTTTATATCACTAGGTGTGAACAAGGTGGCATGGTGAATACGGGCACCATTGACGAGCCTTAAAGGCAGTGGCTAGTGAAGCTCTCACCCTGTGTGCATCTTTCTCTGTCCTGAGACATTTATTCTCTCTAGGCTTTCTGTTCCCTTCTGTTTCTCTGAGTGTGTTTTGGGTCTCCTAGTGACTCCATAGATTCAGCATAACTTTCGGTGAGAGTTAAAGTAGGAACTTAAAAAAAAAAAAAAACTTGTCTATGGAGTAGTTCTCAGCCTTTAGTGTGCAGATATTTGCTCAGCCTTCGGGCCGGTTGGAAGGAGGCAGTGGGTGTCTTTCCCACAGCTGTGTAGTGCTAATATTACTTACCTCATCAATAACTTCCAATTATTACTGTGAGGTTATGGAGAGTTGCCCACTGTGTGCCTCTGTCTTAAAGATATTCACCTACTTGCTAAAAGTCTTCAAGAGTGAAGTGATAAGATTGATTCACCTCCTGAAGACTTTAAAAAATCAGATATATGGTTCCATTTATTGTTTATATTCTATTTTACACATTTATTTTCTTGAATAGGTAATACATTCACTGTTCAGTGAACCATATAAAAGTATCCATCTCACCTCTTCTCCAGTCACTGGGTTACCTTTCCTTGAGGCAACTAATATTAGGGGTTATTCCATGTACGCTTCTGAGTTGTTCTTTTCATAAATGTATGATTTTTTTTTTTGGCAGTACGCGGGCCACTCACTGTTGTGGCCTCTCCCGCCGCGGAGCACAGGCTCCGGACGCGCAGGCCCAGCGGCCACGGCTCACGGGCCCAGCCGCTCCGCAGCACGTGGGATCCTCCCAGACCGGGGCACGAACCCATGTCCCCTGCAACGGCAGGCAGACTCCCAACCACTGCGCCACCAGCGAAGCCCTAAATGTATGATTTTAATGTTTTGGCTCTGGTAAAATGCATTAAAGGTATTAATTACTTTGCAGCTGACTTTTAGGATTAAATGTCAAGGGCTTTCTTGGACAATGTACCCTATACTACACAGATACACATTAATACATCGTGTGTTTTCACCTCTAGTTAATTCTGACAGTCAGTTTGTATTTGAGGCTAGTGTGCTGGGGTAGTGGAAATTTAACCTCTTTACCTGTCTACCTTTCATTATCATCCATTTTTTAAAATTAAATATATGAAAATAGAATAGGCAGATGATACTTATGAAGTGTCAATAACTTTATGCACTTTCTGTATTTTATATGGAAAAGAGCAGGTTTAGAAATGTGCCTTGGAGCTGTGTTCTAGGGACACCCTTGCTGTCAACTCCTCTAAGGTGGCAGTTAGATTGCGTACTTGACATGTGACTAATGTAAGATGCTACAAGGCTGGGAGTTAGGAGATCTGGTCTCTGCGTTGGGCAAATCATTTGACCTCTCGGAATTAAAACACTTTACGAAAATTTGATATAGGTTTCTAAGGTTCTCACATTCTCTACTGGAAAAGAAAATTTTCCTGAGCCGCCTGTTTCAGCCTAATAGAATATTGCTAGAACACATAACCTACAGACCAGGCACAGCCCCCTCTTGGTGGTCTAAAAATGCTTAATTTCTTTTTGAGCTATTTCTCCTTTCAGCCTGGCATGATTTGCAAGAGCACTTTGGGTTTGACTGTCACTTATTATTTGTTCCCATTTGGTGAGGCCAGACTCAACCCAGGCAGCTGTTGATGAAATTGGACATGACCCATTGATCTGTGACATCAATTCCCAGAGCAATCAATTGACTGAAAGAAATGCACCCAAAGTCAAATCACCATTATCATCCACAAACAAAAAAGGAAAATTCTCATTTGTTTCACCTTTCATTTCCAAATATGATATACTAGGAGGGTCTCCAGCTTCGTGCCAATTAGAAAAAAATATGACAAGAGAATTAAAAAGCACCAAAGGACACCGTGACCTCAGGGGAGGACTAGGTTAGACTCCATTGATCAAAGTTACTGCGCTTATTCCGCATTGGTCCCCACAGCCAGTGGGTGAGAGCTTTTACATCTGCAACCAGCAGTATTTCCACTAATTAGCCACACATGGTCCAACTTGAAGGTTCTTTGAGCCCAGTCATTAATTTTTTATCCACTCCTAAGGTAAGTTGTAAATACATGGTATCTCTTGTTTATAAGAAATATAGGAAATCCCTGTGGGGATACAAAGATAATATTTGAAATAAAATTCAGGAAAGGAGCACTGACTTTTTACACAGGAGAGGCTAAATTAGTATTTGATAATAAAAGAAAATTCAAGAATATTTCTTGGACCTGTAGTTATTTAATAGTAAAAAACAGGTTTTTTTTAGGAAACATAGGAATGCTTGTCTAAAGGATCTTGCTCTTGCATGCTCATATGCATGATTGTATTTCTGTTTCATGTATTTCTGTTTTTCGGTGTTCCTTTTCTTGCTATTTAAAAATTATAATTTACTAGTTTTAAAGCAAGAGTGGCAAAAAGAAGCATTAAATAGTTTAGGATTTCTAAACAGAGAATAAGTTGATAAAATGAGCTAGCTTTTTCACCTTGGGGTTTTTACAGAAAATAGAACCTCTAGCTTTTTTTTAAGTGCTAATAAAGGAGTTCTTTCTTTAAATAAAGAATAATGGCCAGACAATTTTAAAGGAATAATTATGGGAAAGGACCTAAACTCTTTAAGAGAGGATAGAGCTTAGTAAATTATTGCTTCTGTTAATGAGGCAGAAGTCCACAATTTTTAAATCTGATTTTTTATTTGCATGTGCTAGAGATGACTACATTTTTAATTTTTGAATTACAAACAATTCACAAGTATATAGAGTAAAAATAGCCTCCTTAATACCTCTTCCAAACTCTGACAAGTACCTACTACTTTAAAATTTTAATTTAAAATATTGTTTATACATATGCATGTACATACCGCTATAAATTTACATAAATGTATATATTAGATAAAAATCAGTCATGCTTTCTTAGAAGAGTCTTTTTCCTTTTCCTTTTTCTTTTTTGCCTCTCCCTTTAAGCTCCACCCTCCACCCTCATGTTCTCCTACAGACCTCCAGTAACCTATATGAACTTCCTCATGTGTGCCCTTCTGTATTTTTTCTCCATACTTCTATAGCCACATACACATGCATTTCCTATACATATGCATACACATATATGTATATTTATAGGATTTCATTTTACTCAGTGATCTATGGATGAATTAGTTAGGGGAGAATTGTTGTCTTTATAAATTTTGAGTTTTCTAATCACTGAGCATGGTATATCCCACCATTAAATTTATTTATTTAAATAGTGCTACGTGTATGTGTATTTAGCATTGTCAGCAATTCTCTTCTTGAAACTGTCCTGCTTTGGTTTCAGTGACATTGCCCTTAATGGTTTTCCCCCTCTTTCTCTTTGGCCATTTCTCATTTTCACCTGTAGACTTTTTTTTTTTTTTTTTTTGCAGTACGCGGGCCTCTCACTGTTGTGGCCTCTCCCGTTGCGGAGCACAGGCTCCGGACGTGCAGGCCCAGCGGCCATGGCTCACGGGCGCAGCCGCTCCGTGGCATGTGGGATCTTCCTGGACCGGGGCACGAACCCGTGTCCCCTGCATCGGCAAGCGGACTCTCAACCGCTGCGCCACCAGGGAAGCCCCAATCTGTAGACTTTTTTTCCCCTGTGCTATTTTTCAAGGTTTTGTCATTGGCTTACTTTTTCTTCTTGTCCCTAAGTGGTTTCTACCTATTCAATGATTATTCACAAATGTTTATTTATCTCTAATTTGTAACTTTTGTTGTTGTTGTCTTCTGGACATCTCGACTTTTGCCATTCAGTTTTGTTGAGTAAAATCTGTAAGTTTTTTCCAATTATAATTTCTGGCATTAATGGGCTTCAAAAGCCACCTTCTACTTCAAGATATAAAATATGTTTTTACATTTTACTTTAATACTTTTATAGTTTAGTTTTTACATTTAATATTTGTATCCCATCTGGAATTTATTTTTGTGTTTGGAGATAAGTAGGGAAAATATAACAGTTCCATGTTTTTTTCTCTTATATTTTTGAGTTGATATTCATTTGTTTTTTTTCACTGTCCATTTTATACGTCACTGGGCATCCTTGGTGACTAAGTACTGTGAGGGCTGGACGAGGTATACATTGTTGAATTCCCTGGCATCTAGCACAATGCCTATGTGATAGTAACATTTTAGTAAACATTGTTGAATGAATGAATTATGGACGGAGAGAATTGTTTCATTATCTGTTTTAACTTAATAGCACTTATCCTGTTTTTTTTCTATGTCTTTCATACATGGAAGTCTTCCACATCTTAGAAGCCTTTAAGCTCTCAAATATTTTAACCTCATTGAACCTTGAAAAACATTTGGTTTTTTCAGGGTAAACCGAGTAACCTATTCATATCAGCTATGCCTTGATTCTTTCCCAGCACCCAAGCTTGCTAGAGAAGCAGTTTATATTTACTTTTCTTCTTTTTTTGTTGTTAGTTTGTTTTTGTTTGAATTTTATTTATTTTTTATACAGCAGGTCCTTATTAGTTACCTATTTTATACATATTAGTGTATACATGTCAATCCCAATCTCCCAGTTCATCCCACCACCACCACCACCCATTTTTCTTCTAAGGAAGCAGAGCTTCTGTGAAAACCTGCTGTTGCAGATGTGGCTTTGTAGATGTAATCATATGTCATTGCTGGTACTGTTTCTGAGCCTGCTTAATCTTTACTGCTACCCTGTGCCAGTTCCTGAGGGTTTATTTGGCTGAGTTCTGTTTTCTTTACTCGTACTTTCAGTCTTGCGGTGGGAACCATCGATGATACATAATGAGGATCTATTTTGTTTTTCTGTTGATGATTTTTCCAGTGATAGAGTCAAGGAACTGAGTTTTAAAAAGAGAAGACAATTCAATCCACTATTATTTATTGATACCTTAGTGTGCCAGACCAAAATGAAATAGAAAGTGTCCCTATCTGCAAAAAGAGTACCTTTTCAGGAAAGGTAACATAAGACAACTGTCACAAAACTCATTTTAGGCACAGTACCAAGTGAGTGGGATAAACACTAGTGTTGTGTGAATTTAGGAATGGGAAAAATCACTCTGACTTGGGATGGCTGGGGAAAACTTCCTGGAGGAGTTGAGGCTTATTTAAGATCATGTAGGATGTATGGTAAATATGGCTTCTCATATGTTAGAAAAATGAGCAAAATTGTGGAATGGAATGCATTGTACAAATATGATGGCCAATGAGTATACCAGAATGACAGTCAACTTTGTGTAGGAGAGAAGATGACAGGAAGGGAATCGGGTCAGATTGGGGAGGGTCGTTAGTGTTTTTCCCAAAACATATTCCTTAGAAATACCCTGTTTCAGCAAGCACAGGCCATAAATATTAGAGCTGGAAAATCCTTTGTAGTTTTGTTGACACGAAGAGAGGACCTGCTGTACTGATGAGCTCGTCTTTATATATTACATCCATGGATGCTATTAACCTCAGTGTTTTCTGTATATTTCAGACATTAGTCCCTTACCATGGGGGATTGGAATTTATTGGGTGGCATCCTAGAGGAAGCTCACTCCCACTCAACCATGGTGGGGAAAATCTGGCTGACCATCCTTTTCGTTTTCCGGATGCTGATACTAGGTGTAGCTGCTGAAGATGTCTGGGATGATGAACAGTCAGCATTTGCCTGCAACACCCAGCAGCCAGGTTGCAACACTGTCTGTTACGATGATGCTTTCCCTATCTCTTTGGTCAGGTTCTGGGTTTTACAGATCATCTTTGTGTCTTCTCCCTCTCTGGTATATATGGGCCATGCACTTTATAGCCTCAGGGCCTTTGAAAAAGAGACGAGGAGGAAAAAGTCACAGCTTACAGCCCAGATGGAGAATCCAGAGCTTGAATTGGAGGAGCAGCAAAACATAAATAGAGAACTGAGGAAGTTGGAGGAGCAGAAGAAGATCCAAAAAGTCCCTCTGAAAGGATGTCTTCTGCGTACTTATGTCTTACACATCCTGACCAGATCTGTGCTGGAAGTAGGGTTCATGATAGGCCAATATATGCTCTATGGGTTTCAAATGCACCCCCTTTACAAATGTACTCAACCTCCTTGCCCCAATGCAGTGGATTGCTTTGTGTCCAGGCCCACAGAGAAGACCATTTTCATGCTCTTTATGCACAGCATTGCAGCCATCTCTTTGTTCCTCAACGTACTGGAAATATTTCATCTGGGGGTCAGGAAAATCATGAGGGCACTTTATGACAAATCCGGCGGTGAGGGCATTGAGGACAAAAGGGGACCTCCATTTCATTTGAAAAAATATTCAGCGGCCCAGCAGTGTATGAATTGCTCTCCCTTCCCTGAAGGAGTCTCTCTACTTCAAGCCAGCAATCAACAGCAAGTCTTCCGAGTCAATGTGCCGAATTCTAAAACCACGTGGCAAATCCCACAGCCCAGGCAACTTGAGGTAGACCCTTGCTGTAGTAAGAAAGACTGGGCTAAGGCGGATCAGCACAGGGGACAGCTCCATGTCCACAGCCCGTGTCCCTGGGATGATGGTGCTAGAATTCAGCACTCGGCACAGCAACCAGACCGTTCTCCCTTTGGCTTGCAGACTACAACGCCCCAGTCCTGGCTAGATACCACGATGGCTCCTAGACATTGTCCATCACGTACAACAGGACCCTGGGAGCAGTCCCAGGACCTGCAACCCTCAGGGGAGGCTCTCACAGGTTTACACAGCCACTGCAGACACAGCGATGGCAGCATGAGAGAGAGCAGAGCCCAGACAGACAGATCTTGCATGGGCAGTCGCGAGGCCAGATTGCTGTCTGAAAAGGGACAGCTGTACAGTGACTCAGTAAGCTCCAGTTCTCAAAATAGCTCTTACCTGGACTTTCCGCACCGGGAAAACAGCCCCTCACTTCTGCCTTCAGCCACTGGGCACAGAACATCAATGGTAAGTAAAGACAGACAGCCTGACTGATCATGGGACTTTCACAAGAGGTGTTCCACTTTGGTTACTTCTTAGCCTTCTGTTTCCTCCTTTGTGTATATATGTGTGTGTTGAGAGAGAGGGAAAGGAGGAGAGAGAGGATAATTTATGGAGAGTTAAATTCATCCATTTAACACATTCAGTTGAATTTAATTCGTAAAATAAACTTATTGAAAACTTTTTATCAATTAGTCTTATAAGTGCTGGGTATATAAATGAATAAAATATCATGTGTACCATCAAAGGGCTCAGAGTCTGGATGGGAAATTAGGTAAACATATAAATGATCAAGTGTAAGGTGCCATGTTAGAGGGAGTGGTGTGCAAAGGAGGGAGAAGTCAATTCTTTCTGGATGGGTCAGGAAAAGCTTTATAGTTGAAGCTACTTTTGAACTGAGTCTTGAAAGATGTGCTGAGTTTCTCCAGACCTGGGAGGACTCGGGTACATGGAAGGAGGCTGTCCCAGTACAAGGAGAACACAGACAAAGGCTGAGAGGTGTGACATAGCAGGGCTGTCTGGGGAGCCACGTGTGTCTGGAGCACAGACTAGTAGGAGGGCGTTGGAGAAGGGGGCATGGAGGCCTTGCAGGGAGGCAGTGGAGAACCCATAGAGGATGTACAGCAGAGGAGTGACTGGATCAGAGGTGCACTTTGGACAGCTCTTTGTATCAGAGTGTGGAAAACGGATGGAGGAGGGATCATTTGTAACCTTGAGTTGCCCTTGTCTCACTAAGGAAGGAGGGTGTGCTCCATTGTTTTAATAGCTCTGGCATTTAAAAGTCATACACAAATATTTGTTGATACATTTCACAAAGAGGAAGATCAATATTGTATTGATAATTCTGTTCTCTGAAAAGCCACTGTGGAATAAACATTCCCTGGCCATTGTAAGGCATAATGGATATTTACTGTGGATTCTTCTCAATTCTGAAAAAAAACAAAAAAAAAAGGGAGAGAATGACACATGTTTTACGTACTGCTCCTAACAACTTTTTTCCATTAAAAGGAAAAAATCCCCCAAGTTAATAGGGGAACTTCCCAATTGAGTTCACTTGGTTGAACTCACACTCTTGCTTTTTCCTTTGCTTCATTCTTTGTGTTAATAATGATTGAATCCTTCTACCCTAGTTTCGTATCTCCCATGAGATATTTTGTGACTGCGCTAACGCCATACCTTGAGGAGGAATCATCCTACCTAGATTTTTCCTAAAATGCTTTTTTTCAAACTTATACTCATTTCTTGTCAGTGACCAGCTGTCTTCTCAGGAGATTACGTGTAAGATTATTAGATGGCTGCTTGGAACCCTATGCCAAACTGTAGCAGGGTTCTCAACTCTGGCTTGAGTTAGCGTCACCTGGAGCTTTAAAAACATCTCCATGCCCAGGACCCATCCACTTCCAATCAAACCAGAATCTCTGGATCTGGGATGGAGGATTGGTATTATTAAAATTCCCATGGCGATTGTAATGTACAGCCAGGGTTGAGATCCACTATTTTATTTTATTTTTTATTTTTTTTTACTTTTTGGACATGCCCTGCATCTTGAAGAATCATAGTTCCCTGACCAGAGATTGAACCTGGGCCACAGCAGTGAAAGTGCCAAGTCCTAACCGCTGGACCACCAGGGAACTCCCGAGATCCACCATTTTAGAGTAACCTTGCCAGTGGCCACTGCTTCTTGTCTGCATTTGTGAAGTCAGCATGACAACTTTCATCATTTTCTCTCTCCTGTACCTCACTCCATGTGAGAGGAGCCTTTGTATTAACAGAAAGTTGAGGAAGAAAAAGCAGTGTTTAGTTGAAGCAGATTTTCTTAATCTCAGATTATCTTTTGGGAGAGACCAGCCTCGCTGAGGAGCTTGGAGAAAAGATGATGAAGGTGACAGGCCCTCTTTCTTTTTCATCTTCCTCTTCCCTGTTTATGTTTCTAAGAATTATAAATAATGCCTTTGGCCACAGAGATTTCCTACTTATGGTCACTTTCCCCCAAGCCTCTTGACAGGGGAAAGGCTTGAAAGGGGGTTGACAGGCCACTTCACTCCCCAAATGGTAGAAGTCTTGGGGATTGAGGCCACAGCCGTCAGCTTCAGAGCACTGTAGCTGACACATCATACTTAACTGCAAACAGAGGGATCTTTCATTGGAAATTAGCGCAGCAAGCAAAGGATTGTTCGCATCCACTTTCAATACATGGACTGTAAACAGCTTCTTACACTGTATCAGGTCCCAGAGGGCCAAAGTTTTAGGGCTCAATCAGATGTATTCTGATTGCAGCAGTTGGTGTTTCAGAGTGAAATGACTTCTGGTAGGTACCACAGTTGCTTTGCCACTTGTTCCCCTTAGAGAGAACTGTCCTGCAAAAGAAATCCACGCTATTATAGGTCAGAAAAAACACCTGGAAGAGCTGTGATTTATACTCCAAGACATTTCCCTTGCCATCACCCAAACCCCGCAATTTTTTCAAGTCTAAGCTTGTTGATTACTAAATAAGTTTCTGTCAAGGTTGGTTGTTTGTGGAAAGACTTAATTGGGCATGGAGAGCAGACTTTTAGTCTGGCCGAGTGAGCATGGGGAAGAATGCTGGTTGAGTTTTAGGAACCCATGCTACCCTCTGTGATGAAGACTTTCCTCATCGTTGAATGCCTTCACCTGTCAGAGATGCTGTGGAGTAGTAATCCTCATGCCCAATTCTACTTTAAATCACCAGGGAAGCTTTGAAAAATGCCCTAATAAGAATCTCTGCAGATAGAGCCTGGGTACCAATACTATTTTTTAAATTTATTTATTATTTTTGGCTGCGTTGGGTCTTCGTTGCTGCACGCAGGCTTTCTCTCTAGTTGCGGCAAGCGGGGGCTACTCTTCGTTGTGGTGCGAGGGCTTCTCATTGCGATGGCTTCTCTTGTTGTGGAGCACGGGCTCTAGAGCACGAGGGCTTCAGTAGATGCGGTGCATGGGCTCAGTAGTTGTGGCTCACGGGCTCTAGAGAGCAGGCTCAGTAGTTGTGGCACACGGGCTTAGTTGCTCCTCAGCCTGTGGGATCTTCCTGGACCAGGGCTCGAACCCGTGTCCCCTGCACTGGCAGGCAGATTCTTAACCACTGCACCACCAGGGAAGCCCCCAATACTATTTTTTAAAACTCCCAGGTGATTCCAATGTGCAACCAGAGCTCAGAACCACCACTGTAGAGGAGGAAGGTTTTGGCATTAGGAAGAAGGTTGCCCTGCGACCTCTTCCAGTCTTTTGTGACATTAAAGTGCTAACAAAGAGAGTTCTCCTGTAGCTCCACAGAGCTGAGGACCTTTGCACTTACTGGTCCCTCTGCCTGTGATGCCCCACCCTCCAGGACCTTGGCATGGCTGATGGTGCCAGCTGTGCCAAGGTCCTGGGGAGCACTCTTGGGCCATGATCATGGAGGGGAGAGCTAGGAACGAGGTTGGAATGGGCAAGGGCTGATCTGTTGGGCGTTATAGGCCATGGAAAGGAATTTGAGGTGGATGGTGCAGGAGTGATGGTGGTCTGCTACGTATATTTTTAAAATCACTGTTTCTGATGAGTCTCTTGTAGAGATGCTATGGTCTGAATGTTTGTCCCCCCTCCCCCAGATTCATATGTGAAACCTTAATCCCCAGTGTGATGGTATTTGGAAGTGGGGCCTTTTGGAGGTGATTAGGTCATGCGGGTGGAGCCCTTATGAATGGGATCAGTGCCCTTATAAAAGGGGCATCAGAGAGCTCCTTTTCCCATCCACCATGTGAGGACACAGTGAAAAGATGACTGTCTGTGAACCAGGAACTGAGCTCTCACCGGACACTGGATTTGCCAGTGCATTTGTCTTGGAATTCCCAGCCTCCAGAAATATAAGCAATAAATTTCTGTTCTTTATAATCCACCCAGTCTATGGTATTTTTTTATAACAGCCCAAATAGACCAAGACAATGGGTAAGAGTGCAGTCAGGGAGACCAGCTAGGAGGCTTGCACAGTGTCCAGGTGAGAGGGGAGTGTGGCTCAGACCAGGGGTACCACTATTAATCGTTTGAAAGAAGAGTCTTTTTCTTATTTCTTGTTTTTCAAATTAAAGTCGTACATGCTCATTGAAAGACATTCAAGCAGTATAAAAGAACATAAGAGTAAAATGTGAACCTGACCATGTGAGGGTTCATCTCTCACTCTCACCTGGACTCAATTCCCACTTCCCTCACCAAAGACAATCACTGTGAACAGAATGGGGTGTGTTCCCCACCTTCCTCACTGCATTCACAGTCTGTCTTTGAGGACAAATATATGTCTGCACATATTTTTTATTTTTTTCAAAAATATAAATGTGATCCTGCTGTAGAGATGTCTCTGCAATTTGCTTTTGCTTAATTAATGATATGTCTCAGGGACTCTCCATGTCAGCACCCACGGAGATGCCTCGGTTTTATGTGCCTCACGTTTTTCCATGAAATTGATGCACCACAAGATACTTGACGGCCATGTAGCCGTTCTAAGTTTTTCCTGCCGCAGACAATGTTGCAGTGAATGTTTCATACGTATATCTTTGATAGGTACCTAGAAGTGGAATTATTGGTTTTAATGGGCATGCACGTTTTACATTTTGATAGATGCTGCCAATTTTTGCTCAGGAAGGGCTGTACCAATTGACCCTCTTTACCAGTGCATTAGCACTCTTTCCCCACACTCTTGCCAATATTAGGCGTTATCTCCCCCCACCTCCAATTTGACAAACTAGAAATGTTTCATAACATTTCCCAATATTTCCAAAATGTTTGTCTTAATTTACATTTCCATGATTACTAGTAAGGTTGTTCATATGTTTATTAGCCATCTGTATTTCTACCATGAATTATCCTTGTCTGTTTTTCTGTCATTTGTTTTTCTTCTGATTTCTAGGAGCTCTTTTATGATATTGTATAAACTCCTTGTCTATATATGTATTGAAAGATATTCTCTCAGTCCGCTTCCTTCTTATCCCTGTGTATGGTGTCTTTAAAATTTTAATATTATATTAAATCTAAAATCTCTGTGACTTCTAGGTTCTTTGCCTCATTTGGGAAGGTTTTTTTGACTCAACATTATTAACAGGGGTTATTAGATGGGTGTTTGAAGAGTTGATTGTTATAATTTATTGAACTTTTTGGCAGAGGAGCTTTACATAATATATCAATTACCAAAGAGTCTAAAGAAGAGGAGGAAAGACTCCCACTTTACTGAGTCCCTGATTGTGGTCTAGACACTGCCATGGGCTTCTTCACTGTGACTCTGTGATTATTCCCATTTAAGGATAAGGAAATAGATGACTTGTCCAAAGTCATGCAATTAGGATGTGGTAAAGCACAGTCTTTGGGACATAGCAGGGACATGAATTAATATTTACTGAGTGAGTGGATGGGCTGGAATTGTATCTCAAGCTTGTCTGACTCGACCCAAGTCCTTCTCCCATATCCCATTGCTGTTTCCTGCTCTCCCTACACAAGGCAACCTAAGTGTAGCATATTTTTAAGATAGATTATTACAAAATGGAACATCCACATTTGGTTCAGTTTTCCCTTTCTACATTACTGCAAAGTCAAAAATTCTGGTTAATTGTGGAGGGGACAAAGATGGAGCTTTGGAAAAGGTTGGCCTTTTAGTATTAGACCTGGATCTTGGACAAAACAACCACAACTGGATAATGAGGAGGAGATGGCAGGTGGGATTCAGATCTTCTGCCACAGCGCTGTTGGGGAACAGAACCTCTTACATGCACGTTCATCTCTGGGGCAAGGTCGGGGGATTGTCTTCTGTAGGAGGTTTTTGTTTGGATTTGGGATATTTGTGACACACAAAGAGTCTCAGGTGGGTAGGCAGGACTGGCTTTTACAAGCCCTTTGAGTCTATTTTGTTTTGTTTCAGAACATGCTTCTAGAACTTTCATCCATTATGAAAAAATAATGCATCCTGGGACCAGAAAAAACAGACTCAGGAGCACCTGGCATCTGCGAGATAAAAGTTGTATGTTTGTCAGCTCAAACTGCAGGAGGAACTCTGAGAACCATCCCCTCCAGAACCATGAATCAGGCAATGTCTGTGTATCGGGGGCTCCCAGCTGGGCTCCCTGACTGCTGGGCTCAGCCTCTCACTGCTCCGCTTGGCCATGCTGCCTGAGGCCGATCCAATGCTCTCCACACACCAGGGAGGGCACTCTACCCCATCAGAGAAAATCTAGGGGCAAGAGCCGCCATCCGAGGGGAGGAGAAGTGGAATGTGCTACCATCCCTACCAGTAGCTGACTCTGCAGCAGCAGCAGTTTGGACCCTTGAACGTGGTTCCAGAGCAGGCTGGGAGCTCTGCCTGCAGCCTGGGCTCAACACGCTTCCTGTCTGTACACCAGAGGCTGGAGGGAAGCTTTCTGTTTTCTTCCTCTCATCAGCTCATTTCTTGGGGATGAAGCAGCTGGATGTTCGTCCCTAGATGCCATTACATAAAATATTGGTTACAGCACTGGCAAACACTCGCATCACATGACTTTATCCTTCTGCTGGGATCGTGGTCAGTAGTGATGCCATCACTGTGGGCCAGCAGGTGCTGGGGAATCTCATTCCCAACTTCCAGGGGAGTGACTGAAGCCAGCACCACTTCCTCACCCTTCCCACCCTCCCAGTGGTCCCGAGCCATCCAGGAGAGGTGCATCAAAACACTGAACACTTCTTATAGAGCACAGAGGCATGGATGGCTGTGTGATGTCCACTAACTATCCAGTCGGTGAGGCTGGTTGGCTGGTCATTACTGTCTGAGTTCTGAGAATCAGGAAGGTGGACTCAATTCCCATGGAAGGAGCCACTTAGCCCTGTCCTCTGTCCCGTGGCCAGACTCTCCTATCCCTGGCCACACACCTTGTAACAAAGGCTTCAAGTTATTGGGAGAACCAGTTTGTTCCAAAGACACAAAGGTCTGCATTATCTATATCCTGCTGAGATAAAATCCATACTCCTTAGCCTGGCACATAAAGCCTTCGTGGGCTGACTCCTGCCTCATGTTCATTCCCTACCTCCTGTGCCCTAGCCCGGCTGCACTATGAGTAAAGCAGATTGCCTTCCCATTGTGGGTGACCAGCAGCCAATCTGTTGAGGGCCTGCATAGAATAAAAAGGTGGAAGAAGAGTGAATTTGCTTTCTCCATTTGAGAAGTGGAGTCTAATTTCCAGCCCCTTCAATCTGGGCTGGCTTTAGTGACTTGCTTGACCATAGGATTCAAGGACAGTGATGTTCTAGGACTTCTAGGATCTTGCAGTTTCTATCCAGGCTCCTTCTTGGAGATCTCTCTCTCTCTCTTCTCAACCCCAAGTTGCCATGTAAGCATCCCAGCTTACAGTTCCAGTTGAGCCCAGCCTTCCAGCCATCCCTGCCAAGACACAAGACATGTGAGTGAACCCATCTTGAACCCTCCAGACCAGGCCATCTACTAACTCAATACTACTGAATGCCCTCAATCAACATCTCATGGAAGAGAAGAATTGCCATCTGAGCCCTGCCCAAATTCCTGAACTCCCCAACTGTGAAATATTATTAATGGTTGATGTTTTTAAGTCACTGTGTTTTAAGGTAATAATTTGTTACAAAGTTTTAGATTACTGGAACAGTAATGGTAATGACAGAACAAAATAATGCAGAGTTTTATTAAAATTGTTACATGAAATATGAGAATGGAAGGCCAAAGGAGGACTTTTTTTCTTTTAGAAATTCATCTCAAGTAGTCATCACTTCACTACTCTTTTCATTCTTTTTTTTTTTAAATTAGTTTATTTATTTTTGGCAGCTTTGGGTCTTTGTTGCTGTGCACGGGCTTTCTCTAGTTGCAGCGAAGGGGCTACTCTTCGTTGAGGTATGCAGCTTCTCATTGCAGTGGCTTCTCTTGTTGCAGAGCACGGGCTCTAGGCGCATGGGCTTCAGCAGTTGTGGCTCGTGGGCTTCAGCAGTTGTGGCTCCCGGGCTCTAGAGCGCAGGCTCAGTTGCTCACGAGCTTAGTTGCTCCACGGCATGTGGGATCTTCCCGGACCGGGGCTTGAACCTGTGTCCCCTGCATTGGCAGGCGGATTCTTAAGCACTGAGCCACCGGGGAAGGCCTGGAGGACTTTAATGTTTGAGGAACTTAAATTAATAATCACTCCCATTTATAGAGTATAGTAATTAAATTCCCTTCAATATTTTAAACTCCATTTATAAATGTAATGCATTTAATCTGTTTTTTAAACACTTCATACTTGTAGGACAAACACAAAATCCCTGACAAGTAAAACATTCCTGAGTGTTACCGAGTCTAAGCTCATACTGCTCACCACACGACAGGCCAATAATTGAGAGATGAGTTGTTGGGACAAGGAGTAACAACTTTATTCGGAAAGCCAACAGACCGAGAAGAAGGTGGGCTCGTGCCCCAAAGAACCATCTTGCCTGAGTTAGAATTCAGGCTCCTTTTATACTAGAAGGGGAGGCAGCAAAGTCAAACATCTAGTTCCCATCAGCCTCGGGAGGGAATGTGTTAATTTCTTCCTCTCTGCAGTCATTCACAGGTGGGCCTGGTCAGGATGTTTCCTGTGATGGAAACAAAGGTATTCTAGCTTAACGCTCATTACCTGGGAAGCAGGGTTCCCAGAGATGGGCCATTATGTATAATTTAAGCTTATAGGCAACAGCCCTTTAGTGATTAACTTGTAATAGAATACAAAAGGTTCTTCCCTATTACATTAGTACCTAAACATGTAGGAATCCTCAAGTTCTCTCAAACATTCTAATACTTTTAACAACATTGGTCAACTTCTCTTACTTTTCAACTTGAAATCAAAGGCCTATGAATATGGTGAACTTATCTGCATTTCAAAGTAATATATCCACCTAGAACAGGAAAAAAAAAGATCTAATCCAGGGAAACTTGGAACACAGTACTTGAACTATATATCTTTAGTTTAAAACAAAAAAGCAAAGAAACAAACAAATTTAAAAAACCTGCAAACAAATTGTAATCTCCATTTAGTAAGTTTGCTGTTTACAGTGATATGAAGGTAGCAATTCTGAAATTATACTGTGTATATTGTAAAGCTGAGAAATATATTGATTATTGTGGGAAACAGTTCTCACTGTGGAAAAAGGATGATACAAATATGGAAAGGAGGAAGACAAGGAGGGATCCTGTGTTTTGGGGTTGGATTAGAGATATCAGTATGAACTTATGATTTGAATATGTATGTCTATATACATGTGTATATGATATATATTCATATTTACTTTCTCTCTTCTCTGATAGGGCCTAGAAGAAGTGACACAGCAATAACAATGAGCACTCATACCATACAGATCTTGGTCTCTAAATACTATTCCTCAGTAAAAACTCTTTAGAAATATGGATGATCCAGGAGTGGGGCAAGAGGGAAAAAAGATGATCCTGAAATACCTTGCTGTACCAGAAAGTAAAGAAGTGTTCACAGTATGATGGGGGATATGTGCAAGAGCAACTGCTTATGGGTGAACCTGAACAATGGAACACTCTGAAACTGTTTGCAAAAAATTATGAATTGGTACATTGTTCTGGGGAAAAAGTCCCTAGCTTTCAATGGGCTATTGAAATTGGCCATTGGGCATTACCTTCCTTGTTGATGATTTAATTCTAAAGAAATGGCTCCCAGGTCCTTGAGGAAAAATTCCTCATTTGTGAAACTGGCAAGAAACTTATTTTAAAAGACTTACATATATTTGAAAAGGAGAGTGAAAGAAATTCTGAAAGAAAAGGGAGGGGTGGGACTCCCCTGGCGGTCCAGTGGTTAAGACTCCGCACTTCCACTGCAGGAGGCATGGGTTTGATCCCTGGTCGGGGAACTAAGATCCCACAAGCTGCCCCACAGCCAAAAAAAAAAAAAAAAAAAAAAGCGAAAAGGAAGGGGTGAATGCGGGGAGAGGAGGAGTTTCTTCCCTTATTTTTCAACAGGGAGAATAAGCCTCTTAATTTGCATTTGTTCCTACACAGTTTATAAGTAGATAGGGAAATCAGATAGTATATCAGTTTCTAAACAAATATATTTATTTTATAATTCACATAAGTGGTATAATTAAGTAAATTGCTCCTAGTTTTCTCAGTCACCTAAATACCTGGAAGGATTGACTATTTATTAATTGCCTATTATATGTGGGACAAAGTAAGTTGAGATACAAAGATGAATAAGGCAGATCCTGTGTTCCAGAGTTTTTATTCACCCTGGGAGATAGACATAGAATCAGAACTTTTAGAGAAAAACCAAGGCCTAGGAAGGTTAAGTCATTTAACCCAGGTCACAGCGAGTTAATGGAAAAAAGTGCATCCTTAATGACTCAGGTCTTTAGATGCTGGTTCAGCACTCTCTGAACTTAACATAATACTTCTAATGATATCCTAATGAGGTGCCAGTAATTTTTTTCTTAACTTTTTAAAAAATTTATTTTATTTATTTTTTATTTTTGGCTGCATTGGGTCTTTGTTGTTGCTGCGCGCAGGCTTTCTCGTTGTGCTGAGTGGGGGCTACTCTCTGTTGCGGTGCGTGGGCTTCTCACTGCGTTGGCTTCTCTTGTTGCGGAGCACGGGCTCTACGCATGTGCGCTTCAGCAGTTGTGGCTCGCGGGCTCTAGAGTGCAGGCTCAGTCATTGTGGCACACAGGCTTAGTTGCTCGGCGGCACGTGGGATCTTCCCGGACCAGGGCTTGAACCCGTGTCCCGCATTGGCAGGCGGATTCTTAACCACTGCACCACCAGGGAAGTCCTGGTAGTTCTATATTTAGTTTTTCAAGGAACCGCCATATTGTTCTCCATAGTGGCTGTATCAATTTACATTTCCACCAACAGTGCAGTTTTAGTAAGGTTTGTAATAGTTTCCTCTGATGTTGTCTCCGGGCTGATAAGGGTCTAAAGTGTTATCTAGTGATTAGCTTCTGTCTTTCCTGGTAGAGGTAGAAGAGGGGACACTTTTATAAATTAATGGCAAATAGGGGGAGGGCAGAGAGCTTTTGTATAGGCATACCTTGTTTTATTGTGCTTCGCTTTATTGCATTTCACAGATACTGTGATTTTTACAAATTAAAGGTTTGTGGCAACCCTGCATTGAACAAGTCTATGAGCACCATTTTTCCAACAGCATTTGCTCACTTAGTGTCCCTGCGTCACATTTTGGTAATTCTCACAACATTTCAAACTATTTCATTATTACTAGATTGTTACTATATTATGGATACCTGCGATCAGTGATCTTTGATGTTACTATTGCAAAAATATTACGACTTGCTGAAGGCTCAGATGATGGTTAGCAGTATTTGGCAATAAAGTATTTTTAAATTAAGGTATGTAATTTTTTTAGATATGTTATTAATAGCACACTTAATAGACTATAGTATAATGCAAACATACTTTTAAATGCACTGGGAAACCAAAAAAATTATGTGACTCACTTAATTTTGATGTTTGCTTTATTGTGGTGATCTGGAAGCAAACCTGCAGTGTCTCCAAGGTATGCCTGTATCTGTTTCTCTCAATTGCCTTCAGTTCAAGAAAGCTTATATACCTTTTAGACAAAGAAGCAATAAATTTGTGAAGAAATTACACGACAAAAGGGGTTTGGGCTAGGGGCAGTAAGTTGTAGGAAAGAGACTAGGAGATATAGGGAAGATAAGGATTGTTTCAGTAAGTTTGTTTCTACAAACCCATTTGAATGTTGATTACCAGTGTCAGGTGACAATGATGTTCTTTTATTGCTGGTTCAGGGAGGGCACATTTCTCATGGGAAATTTGATGGCCTGTTTTTAGGTGGAAACATCTGCATCTGTTGTTTCCAGAGTACCTTTAGCTCAAAATAGTCAGTATGCCAAAGTGGCATATTTTGGGGTGGCATGTCTTGAAATCCTTCCTGCCAAAGTGGCATGTTTTGGGGGTGACATATTCTGCTACCCTTTTGTACCTGAGTCCTTTTGACATGACCCTAGTAGTCTTTTAAAAATATATATTATTTTACCTTTTATTATTGAAATTTCCAAACATATACAGTAGTAGAGAGGCAAGTCTATGGACTCCCACTACCCCGACATCCAGTTTCAATAATTATCAATATATTGCCAGTCTTGTTTCATCAATACCTACACTTCTTATCCTTGTTGATTCTCATTAGCATTACTTTTAGAGCTTTCTTGAGGCATAATTCACCCATTGGAAGTGTGCAATTCAACGATTTTAGTAAATTTATAGAGTTGTGCCACCATCACCACAATCCAATGTTAGACATTTCCATCACCCCAAAATGTTGCCTCTCAGCTGTTTGCAGTCAATCCTTCTTCCACTCCTATATCCAGGCAACCACTGACCTGATCTATCAGTTTAGTTACTTTAGAGCTGTTGATTTGCCTGCTGCTGCCCAATAGAAGTCTTGGGGTTTCTCTTAACAGTCATCCTAAGTATTCTTTTCACATTTTTCTTTCTTTGTTGAATCTCTCACTTCCTAGATCCCATATCTTCCTCTTTCTTGGTTTATGCCCTCATACAGAGGAGCAACTTTTTCAACATATTCCTGAGAAAGGGTATATAGGGGAGGAAAAATAATTTTCCTCTATCCTTCTGAGTCCTTGGCTGAGAGCCCTGTAATAAAAGATTAACAAGAGAAAAACAAACATGTTAATTAACATGTATACTTCAGGTATACATGGGAGATACCCAGGGAAAAAATTGAGTCACTCCACAAGTGTGGGTAATTTTTCATCTATTGTGCTATGAACTCTCAGGGAACCCTCTCAATTTTCTTGGAATTTTTTTTTATTATTTATTTATTTATTTATTTTTGGCTGTGTTGGGTCTTCGTCGCTGTGCGTGGGCTTTCTCTAGTTGCGGTGAGCAGGGGCTACTCTTCGTTGTGGTGTGTGGGCTTCTCATTGCGGTGGTTTCTCTTGTTGCGGAGCACGGGCTCTAGGCACACAGGCTTCAGTAGCTGTGGCTCGCGGGATCTAGAGCACAGGCTCAGTAGTTGTGGCGCACGGGCTTAGTTGCTCTGTGGCATGTGGGATCTTCCTGGACCAGGGCTCGAACCCGTGTCCCCTGCATTGGCAGGCGGATTCCCAACCACTGTGCCACCAGGGAAGTGCCTCTTCTTGGAAATTTAAAAATATTATTTATTTGGAAATGTATTCTGTCCCATTTTCATAGTTCACTTGTTCTGAAACTTCTGCTGTTGAGTTTGAGTTCCCCAAGGAGCAAACATTCAAATCCTGGACAAAAATTCAAATTGAAATACATTTTTAAAAGGTTTAAACTTCCTTTGGAGAGCTACCCATGTCAGTAAAGAAATATCTACTCCCTTTTAAAACACTTGTTAGAAGTAGAATTTACAAAAGTGCACAAATCTTAAATGTACCGTTGATTTTTTTTCTTTTGTATCTACCAGAGTAACCACAACCCAGGGGAAGATAATGAAACATTTCCATCTCCCTAGGAGGTTCCCTTAGGCCCTTTGCAGGCAATACCCCCCAAAAGCAACCACTAGTCTGACTTTGTCATTATTTTGGCTTGTTTATGAACTTGACGTAAATGTACTGTTAATTTTTATGTACTCTTCTACTCCCCTCTTCACAGTGCCTAAAGACTATTCTATACCTTACATACTTTATTTCATTCCCATGTCAATGAAAATAATAATCTATAATAAGAACAGAAAAGAGTTTTATTTGAGCCAAACTAAGGACTAGCCTGGAAGCCAGCTTCCCAGATTACTCTGAGAAGCTGCTCCAGAGAAGCATGGTTTCCGGCACAGTTTTATATCTTGTCAGAACAAAGAACATTAAACAAGACAAGGTTACATTCCTTCAAGGTTTTAAAAAACACACACACAGATCAGCAAGTACACAGCAAGCCAGCATGGCCTTGGCACCTGTAAAGGAAGTCTTATCATCAAAGGAGTATTAGCATTAGCATCCCAGGAAGAGAGACATTTAATCTTTATATTTAACATGGACATTCTTATGGTCAATGTGCTCTTTTAATAATTAGAGCAGATATACAATTTATGTCTGATAGGCCATAAACAGGCTATTTTAGTTAGCATTAAATTCAAGTTAACTCATGTATAAGCCAAGAATGACTTTCATATACGTCAATACGTGAAAATTTATTTTATCACCCATCTTAACTTTTATATCCAATATTTATATTAAGAAAACTGCAAGGGACTTCCCTGGTGGCGCAGTGGTTAAGAATCCGCCTGCCAATGCAGGGGACACGGGTTCGAGCCCTGGTCCAGGAAGATCCCACATGCCGCTGGAGCAACTAAGCCTGTGCACCACAAGTACTGAGCCTGCTCTCTAGAGCCCACGAGCCACAGCTACTGAAGCCCGCGCGCCTAGAGCCCGTGCTCCGCAACGAGAGAGACCATCGTAATGAGAAGCCCGCGCACAGCAACGAAGAGTAGCCCCGCTCGCCACAATTAGAGAAAGCCCGCACACAGCAACGCGGACCCAACGCTGCCAAAAATTAAAAAAAAAAAAAAAAAGAATGCTGCCAGGGCTATGCTTGTTACACTTGGGTGTGAATTTCCACAGGCCAGAGGTCTAAAAAGGGAATTGCTGGGTCAGAAGGGGCGAATCTGCTTTTCATTCCTATCTGATCTTTTCGCCTGTTGAGGCACTAGGAGGCAGGAGGATCCCACAGCCCTACAGGCTCCCTAGCTTCTCCCGCATGGCGGAATCTTCCGTCTCGCTATCCCACCACTCGTCGTCTCCGGACCTCCCATCACAGCGATCTCTCGCCTCGACTCTAAAGGCCATTTCTGCTCGGATTCCCCAGCGGGAGTTGACCGGATAGGGACGCCCGCGTTTCCGGTGCCGAGGGGGCGGGGCCTGCGTCGCAAGCCGGCGCCGTCGCAGGCTGGTGACGCAGTGCGCCGCGTGCTCCCCCCACGTGTGCTGCTTCTCTCAGGGTGTCCGCGGAGAAGCGGCGGTTGTTTTCTCTGGGGGCGTAGTTGGTGGCAGCTCCGGCGCGGGGACCTCAGCGGCTTGGGGGCTCTGAGCGCGAAGCAGGGAGCGTCGGTGGCCGTCTGGGGCTGAGGGCCCGCGGTCATGGAGCACCTCTTGCTGGAGGTGGCGGCCGCACCTCTGCGGTTAATCGCTGCCAAGAACGAGAAGAGCCGCAGCGAGCTGGGCAGGTTCTTGGTCAAGCAGGTAAGAGAAGGAGCGAGGGGGAAAGCGCCCGGCCGCCCCCGCCACCCCCTGGCGCGTGCCCCATGGCCCTGCGCGGAGACGCAGGGGACAGGAAAGCGGCGTCTTGTCCCTCTGGCCCGCTCCCCAGGGCTGGCCCGTGGCGGAGGCGTCCTCGCGCCTTTGAGGAGCCAGGAAGGAGCCTTTTGTTTTTCTCGGGGGGAGAGCCTTGCTTTCCCCTCTCCACCGACTTATCCCCTTGCAGCGCCTTGACTGCGTGCGGCAGACGTGGCCTTCGGAGAGAAATGCGGGTGGTTTTTCTGTAACTGAGGTTGCGTGTCTGCCCTTTTGACATGTGTATTATCTAAGTGTGCCGAGTCCAACTACCCCTGTTAGCTTGGGTGAATGTTTCTTGTCTGCCCAGTCCCAACTTTTCGGCCCACTGACGAGCATTGATTGTGTTCCTGCTCTGCCTAGCACACAGTGTGGCACTTTGAGGAGACATAAATTCGTTAAGGTCTCTGCCCACAGGGAATTTAGCGTCTATCTTTAGAGACTGTTCATAAACACGGAAAACAACTGATGGACAAAGCGAGACATTGAGTGCATAATTTCTAAGCCATGGAATTATGAATTGGTTTTCAGGGAAATGGGTGCTCTGGCCTTTTAAGAGCGATCTCTCGTTTACCACCAGCTGTCTTGAGTTTTTTCATTTGGCATTTTAACTTTGTGTTTTGTGCTCCCCCCCCCCAATATCTGTTAGCTTCTTTTTTAAAATTTATTTATTTATTTTTGGCTGCGTTGGGTCTTCGTTGCTGTGCGTGGGCTTTCTCTAGTTGCGGCGAGCGGGGGATATTCTTCGTTGCGGTGCGCGAGCTTCTTATTGTGGTGGCTTCTCGTTGCGGAGCACGGGCTCTAGGCACACGGGCTTCAGTAGTTGTGGCACGTGGGCTCAGTAGTTATGGCTCGCGGGCTCCAGAGCTCAGGCTCAGTAGTTGTGGCGCACGGGCTTAGTTGCTCCGCGGCATGTGGGATCTTCCTGGACCAGGGCTCAAACCCGTGTCCCTTGCATTGGCAGGCGGATTCTTAACCACTGCGCCACCAGGGAAGTCCTGTTAGCTTCTTGAGAGTAGAAAAAAATTTTTTTCGAATTCCAGTATGTAGACCGTATATATTCTATTGCTTAGGAAACAACAGCGGTATTTTGTGTCTGGAGTAGCTGGGAACTAACATGAGAGGCATTTCTGTTTGGTGACAACAAGTGAACGTGTATAGCAAAGGGGAGGGAGCAGTGGAAGATATGCCTGGGGTTATCTGGCTTGTGATTCCCCCAGGGAAGGGAATCACTAACATAAATGGAGAGGTCTAGGAAAGAAAACAGATTTTTGGTGGGCTGGACTAAGGAAAGAGATGATCAGTTTATATGAGCTGAGCTTGTGGTGACAGGCTCATGAATTACGTATTGTGGCTAGAAGTATTTTTCTGTAAGTGGGCTTGCATTTTAGAAGAGAGGTTCTGAAGCTGGGCCTCATGGACCGTGGACAATAGGGGATTTATTTATGATTCTCCACTGTAATTGGATATAAAATTGGTGCTTATGTATTGGGAGTAAAATGAGAAAAATGGTTTGTAGCCGTTTTTAAGAGAATCTGATATTTTGAAGTGTGAACCACTCAGGTAGATTCTGAGACTATATAATAGTGCTAAGGAACTTAAAAGCTACTTGAAAGTTTAGTTGAATTAAGGAGATTGGGACACCTGTGCTTCCCCTTTCTTTGTTTCACGTTCTCTCTCTGATTGTATCCAATCTGAGAGATGTTTTTCAGGTTTGTTCCTTTCCATTTTCAGTAATAGTTTCAAGCCTTTCGCTCAGAGAAGAGTTGATTGTGTTGTCACTCTATTTTTCTCCTATTTTGGGAAACAAAATAATTTTTACTGGAAAGCAAAGGCTTTTTTTTTTTTTCCCCAAGCCGCGCAGCTTGTGGAATCTTAGTTCTCCATCCGGGGATTGAACCCAGGCCCTCTGCAGTGAAAGCACGGGGTCCTAACCACTCTACAGCCAGGGAAGTCCCAGCAAAGTTTTTGAAACATTACTTCTCATGGAGTTTGGGATCTGAAGTAAGAATTTTTTAGGATTGTGCTTCCTTTTTTTTTTCTTTATCTCAGCTGGTGACACCAGTGTCTCTCTATCCAGTCCCTTTTCACTCCTTTTCTGTCACATATAGCCAAGTCCTCCTGATTTTCCTTACTCAGTATTGGATCTGTTCCTTTTGCTTCCTCCCTACTATCGCTACCATCCTACAGTTCTGACTCTTAATTGCACCGTGGGGGTGTTCTTTCCACCACCACCAGGCAAGTCTCAGACACCAGCTGGTGTCCTATAGTTAACTCAATTCTCACACTGTTTATCTGCAGAAAGCATCATATTCTTCAGGGTAAAGGCTCAGCCCTGAAAGACTTCTCCCACCCTCAACATACACACCGGTTGTCACCTGTGCTTCTGATCAACTGGCTGTAAATTGGAGGTTCCAATGACCTCTTCCTTGGGTTTGATTAATTTGCTAGAGTGGCTCACAGAACTCAGAGAAATGTTTTACTTATTAGGACAACCAACCCTGAAGCTCTCTGAACCATGTTCTTTTGGGTTTTTATGGAGGCTTCCATAAGGCTTATATTGGCACAGTTGATTAAATCTCTCGCCGTTGGTGATTGAACTCTCCATCTTTAGCCCCTCTGCCCTCCTGGGAGGGCACGGAACTGAAAGTTCCAATACTCTAATCACATGATTGGTTCTCCTGGCAACCAGCTCCCATCTTAGCGGCTTTCCACAATTCACTGCATTAACATAACAAGACACCTTTATCTCTCTCTCTCTCTCTCATCACAGGAAGTTCCAGGGGTTTTAGGAACTCGGCCAGGAATAGGGTCGAAGACCCGATTTGTATTTCTTATAAATCACAGAGTCACACCTTACCTCTTTGATCACTGTTTATGTTGAGGAAGAGCAGAGTGCTTAAGAGCATGCCTGGGTACTGGGGCTGAAGTACGGCTGAAGATCAAATCCATTCTCTCTCTTTTTCTTGTTTTGTTTTGTTTTTTGGCCGCTCGGTTTGCGGGACCTTAGTTCCCTGACCAGGGATCGAACCTGCACTGCCTGCAGTGGAAGTTTGGAGTCTTAACCACTGGACTGCCAGGGAAGTCTCTCTGTTCTCTTATTTAACTGCCTTTGGGTCCTCCCACAAGTTGCTCAACTCTCCTGAGTCTCAATTTCTTGATATGATATGTATTACATATGGTAGCCGCTAAATAATTACAGAGAGTAGTTAAAAGCAGGGACTCTGGAGCCAGATTCTGTGACATGGATTCCTGTTTCTGCTCCTAGCTTTGTGACCTTACCCCTTTTTTATTTTTCAGTTTCCTTATCTGTAAAATGGGGATAATTTTACCTACTTATGTGTTGCTATGAGGATTAGATGCCTAGAATATAGTAAGTGTTGTCTATAAAACGGGTTGCTGTTATTGCTATAAATAAGATTGTTGTAAGATCTAGATAATGCATTTGAGGAGTTTACCACAGTGCCTGACCCATAGTAAGTAATCAATACGTATGAGCTATAATTAGAATTTTTTAAAGACAGCTTTGGCATGTAATTCACATACCATATAATTCATCCATTTAAGTGTACAGTTCAGTGGTTTTCGCTCTGTTCACGCATATATGCAGCTGTCACCACAGTCCATTTTGGAACACTTGTTACTTCAAAAAGAAGCCCCTGTTCCCTTTAGCTATTATCTCCCATCCGTATTCTGGTCACTTAATATAAATTATCATTAATAAGACAAATCTGAATCTATTGCCATTCTGCCTAAGAGCTCCCCACTGTCTCCAGAATCAAAATCCAAGCTTTCTAAAATGGTATATGAAATATTGCTTTTTTTTTTAATTTTTAAAGAAACTATTTTCTGTCCATCATATTTCCATTTTCTTTTTGAAATTTTTTTTTCTTACCCTGTCTGGTTCTCAACTGGGGACAATTTTGCTTTCTAGAGCAAATCTAGAGATGTTTTTTGGTTGTCACAACTTGTGATGGGGGTGTGCTATAGGCATCTAGAGTGTAGAGGCCAGGGATGCTGCTGAACACCTTCTAGTGCACAGGGTAGCCTTCACAACAAGGAAATTATCCAGCCCCAAATGTCAGTAGTGCAAAATTAAGAAAGAAACCCTAAATATATGTATACCTAATAACAGAATGTCAAAATGCATGAATCAAAAAGTGACAGAAAAGGAAAAATAGAGAAACTCAAAATTATAATTGGTGACTTTTAACACTCTAGCCTTGGTCACTGATAGTACAAATACAGAAGATCAGTAAGGATATAGAAGACTTGAACACCATCAACAAACCTGACCTAACTGGCATTTATAGAATGCTGTGTCCAGTAATTGCAGAATACATACTCTGCACATCTGGAACGTTCACCAAGATAGATCATAAGATGGGCCATTAAACAAGTCTCAACAAATTTAGGAGAATTGAAATCATACAAGGCATATTCAGTTACCCCAATGAGATTAAATTAACAGGGAAAACCCTCAAAATGATGCTGGGAAAAATCCCTAAATGTTAGAGATTAAATAAGAAAATTAAAAGAAACTGATGGCTAAAGAAGAAATCACTGGGAGAATCAGAAAATATTTTAAACTGTATGATAGCTTAAACAATTTGTGGGTTGCAGGCAACAACAATTAGAAGGAAATTCATAACATTTAGAGGGAAATTTATAACATTAAGTTCTTATATTTGGAAAAAATGGTTTGAAATTAGTGATATTTCTTAAGCTTCCACCTTAGGAAATTAGAAAAAGAAGAGCAAATTAAACGCAAAATAAATAGAAGGAAGAAAATAATAAAGATAACAGTGGAAACGAATGAAATAGAAAATGGACAAACAATATAGCAAACCAGAAGTTGATTCTTTGAAAAGATTGACCAAGAATAAAAGGGAAAAATCCAAACTATTAGGAATGAAAGAAGGCCACCATTACAGAGTTTGAAAAGAATAAAAAAAAAGTAACTAATATGAAAAATTTTATGCCAATAAATTAGACAATTTAGATGAAGGAGCATTCATAGAATATAAATTACCAAAGTTCACTCAAGAAATAGACAAAAACAAGATAGGAATAGAGCAAAACTTCCTCAAGCTGATATAGAGGATCTACAAACACCATCATAGTTAATAAAGGAGCAACCCGATTTAAAAATGGGTAAAAGATTTGAACAAAAGAAGATAAATGAAGATTTATCACAAAAGATTTATCACAAAAGAAGATAAATGAATGGCTATTAAATACTTCATACCATATACCACTCCACCTCCACTAGAATGGCTAAAATTAAGACCGATAATACTATGTGTTGGTGAAGTTATGTAGCAGCTGAAGCGCTCAGATGTTGCTGGTGGGGATGTGAAATGGTGCAGATACTCTGGAAGACAACTTCTGTTAAACATTGAAAAATTTCTTAAAATTTATTTATTTGTTATATTTATTTATTTTTGGTTGCATTGGGTCTTTGTTGCTGTGCGCGGGCTTTCTCTAGTTGCGGCGAGCGGGAGCTACTCTTCCTTGTGGTGCACGGGCTTCTCATTGAGGCGGCTTCTCTTCTAGGCGTGCGGGCTTCAGTAGTTGTGGCATGTGGGCTCAGTAGTTGTGGCTCGCGAGCTCTAAAGGGCAGGCTCAGTAGTTGTGGTGCATGGGCTTAGTTGCTCCATGGCATGCGGGATATTCCCAGACAAGGGCTTGAAATTGTGTCCCCTGCATTGGCAGGAGGATTCTTAACCACTGTGCCACCAGGGAAGCCCTAAAATTTTTTTTTTTAAGTTAAAAATAAAAGTTTAGGGAATTCCCTGGTGGTCCAGTGGTTAGGACTCTGTGCTTTCACTGCCGAGGGCCTGGGTTGATCGCTTATTGGGTAACTAGGATCCTGCAAGCCATGCGGCGGGATGGCCAAAGTGTATTATCAAGTTGAGCATACAGTTATTGTGTGACCCAGCAATCTCACTCTTTGGTAATAAAAAGATTAAGAGTAACGAAAATATGGGTGGTGGAGAAATTGGGAATTTGGGATTAACAGATACACACTACTACATATAAAATAGATAAATAACAAGGACCTACCCTATAGCACAGAGAACTATATTCAATATGTTGTAATAAACCTATAGTGGAAAAGAATCTGAAAAAGAATATATACATATGTATGTATATATATATATGTATAACTGAGTCACTTTGCTGTACACTTGAAACATTGTAAATCAACTGTACTTCGCTAAAAAAAAAAAAATAGTAATGAAGGATTTCCCTGGTGGTTCAGTGGTTAAGACTCCGTGCTTCCACTGGAGGGGCCTCGGGTTAGATCCCTGGTCAAGGAACTAAGATCCCACACGCTGTGCAGCGTGGCCAAAAACCAAAAAAAGACAGGAATGAACATATGTCCATCAGTCTCTTGTACATGAATGTTGATGGTAGCTTTATTGATGCTAGCTGAAAACAGTGCAAATATCTATTAACATGTGAAAGGATAAACAAGTTGTGGTATGCTCATATGGTGAAACACTAGTAAGTAATAAAATGGAATAAATTATTAACACTACCTACAAGTACAACTTTGGAACTTTGGAAAAAATTATTATATTTTTGAATATGGTATTTAGGTTGTGCTCAAGCTGTACTCTTATAGATAACCATTTAGTGTCAAAGTCTTTAGGCTATAAATTCATAGCCTTGGGCTTGCTGGGTCAGAGGGTATACGCCTCAGGCAATTTAAAACCACTCTCACATTGCCCAGCAGCAAGGGTTGTGCGGACTTGCATACACACAAGCAATATGAGACCTTTTACATACTTTTCAGTTTTTCTTTTTATACTTATGGACATACTGAGCCCAGGCATTAGAATTCTGTGGTTTATTTCATCTTGCATATCAAAGTGTGGCTGTCTGCTTTGGATCTATCTTGTTTATTAATTAAAATCTGAAGCCTTCATGGGGATATATCATCATTCATTTCCAGGAACTGATTTCTTTATTCCTTCCTCAAGAGAGTTGGCAGTTTTGCATAGTAACTGCACTTTATTTTTTTCTCATTTAATTCCTGTTTTCCTCCAAGACAAAGGTGTTGGGGGAAACACTGGATTCCCTGGAAACTGTTATGACTCTGAAACAGATTACTTTTCAAGGAAGCTGAAGCTATCTAGCATTTTACATGGAATCCTGGTGTCAGTCCTTTTACCTCAAACCCCAGTGGACTGAAACTTATTTGTGACAGCATTTACATTCAATTAACTAATCCTCTATTGCCAAAAAAACCCCACCATGTTTTATAAGATAAACTCAGTTGTGAAGTCTGGCAATTGGATAGTTTGATTTTAAGCCAGGACTCTGTTCTTCTGTAGCAGTAGAAATGAAAATCATTTACGTAGAAATTTTGTTTTGCCTTTCTCTCAGGTGTGGACACCTCAAGATCGCCAGTGTATCTTGAGTACCTTAGCACAGTTACTTCTGGATAAGGACTGTACTGTGCTGGTTGGCCGCCAGCTGCGCCCTCTCCTTTTGGATTTGCTGGAAAGGAATGCTGAAGCCATTAAAGCTGGGGGCCAAGTCAACCATGACTTACACGAAAGGCTCTGTGTGTCGATGAGCAGACTCATTGGTAACCATCCTGACGTCCTCCGGTGAGTAACAGTTTTATTCTTCACATTTCTCCTTGAGGTGGTAGAACCTACTCTCTCCTGGGAAGTAAGGAGGAGTCTGAGCTGAGATGAAGAGAAAAGGGGAAATTCAGAAAGGGGAGGGAGGAGTGGTACTATTTTATAAAAATAATCACAGCAGAAGCCATTTATCCAGCTCAGTTTAGTGACCATTTACTAGGTTTTAAGTCTTGACCATCAAGACAGGTCTGGAAAATTTAACCAAGATATCTCCCTGCCCTCAAGGATTCTGTCACCTGGCAAGACATGCATATAAGGCAGATCTAAATGAGTTTTAGCTGAGGCTCTTACAGCATCCATTTCAGATGGGTGAGATTCCTGCTTGCTGGAACAGCTGAAGTGAGTGGGTTACAAGAGCTCTAGTGTCCCTTCCAATTTTCTGTAAATCTATCTACATCCAAAATGTGATAAGAAGTTGTATAAGAACTGGATTCTAATGCATTTTTCTTTTGACCTGCTCTCTTTCCAACTTGGGCTGCTTCACCCCTCAGGCAACCTCGTGGTCCCCCACTCCCACGAGGTCACCCCAAAAATGCTGAACTTAGTGCGGACGCCCAGTCGGCATAGCACCCTGCAGCCCGGAACTCCTGGCCCGAGCCATCCTCCTGCCTTAGCCTCCTGAGTAGCTGGGGCTATAGGCATGTGCCACTGCACCAGGCTTTCTCAAAATGATAGGTTTGTGTGGAATAGTCAAAAGAGGCAGCTAAATGAGTGTCAGGGGTTTTTCAATTAAGAAGATAAAGGACTTTAACTCTAAACATGAATAATGTTCTGTGTACTTAAAGGAGCATCTTTTTAAAATAATTAATTAATTAATTGATTTTGGCCGTGTTGGGTCTTCATCGCTGCGCGCAGGCTTTCTCTAGTTGCGGCGAGCGGGGACTACTCTTCGTTGTGGTGCGTGGGTTTCTCATCCTGGTGGCTTCTCTTGTTGCGGAGCATAGACTCTAGGCACGCGGGCTTCAGTAGTTGTGGCATGTGGGCTCTAGAGCACAGGCTCAGTAGTTGGCGGTGCTCGGGCTTAGTTGCTCCGCAGCACGTGGGATCTTCCTGGACCAGGGCTTGAACTCGTGTCGCCTGCGCTGACAGGCTGATTCTTAACCACTGCACCACCAGGGAAGTCCTAATTAATTTTTTTATTGGAGTATAGTTGGTTAACAATGTTGTGTTAGTTTCTGCTGTACAGCAAAGTGAATCAGCCATGCATATACATATATCCACTCTCTTCCAGACTCCATTCCCATATAGGTCATTACAGAGGGCCGAATAGAGTTCCCTGTACTATATAGTAGGTTCTTTTTATTTTTTTACCCCATAAACTTATTTATTTATTTTGGCTGCGTTGGGTCTTTGTTGCTGTGCGCAGGCTTTCTCTAGTTGTGGTGAGCGGGGGCTACTCTTTGTTGCGGTGCACAGGCTTCTCACTGTGGTGGCTTCTCTTGTTGCGGAGCACGAGCTCTAGGCACACGGGCTTCAGTAGTTGTGGCACATGGGCTCAGTAGTTCTGGCTCATGGGCTCTAGAGTGCAGGGTCAGTAGTTGTGGTGCACGGGCTTAGTTGCTCTGTGGCATGTGGGATCTTCCCGGGCCAGGGCTCAAACCCGTGTCCCCTGCATTGGCAAACAGATTCTTAACCACTGCGCCACCAGGGAAGCCCTACAGTAGGTTCTTAACAGTTATCTTTTATATACAGTAGTGTGTATATGTCAATCCCAGTCACCCAGTTTATCTCCCCTTTAACCCCTTGATAATCATAAGTTTGTTTTCTACATCTGTGACTCAATTTCTGTTTTGTAAATAGGTTCATTTGTACCATTTTTTTAGATTCCACATTTAAGCGATATCATATGATATTTTGTCTTTCTCTGTCTGACTACTTCACTCAGTAGGGCATCTCTTATTATTAGTCTTCGTCAACACAATAAGTACACTTTGGCTTTCCTGGAAGTATAATCTCTAGTCTGGTCCTTGGATGAGGTAATAAGAAATGAAGGCTTGGGGAAACCATAATTTGTGTGAGCTTTTCTAAAAGAGTAGCAAAAAAAAAAAAATGGGCCCAGTTTGATGGGACTAAAACATACAGCGAAGTTAAAGATCACCATCGTACGAGGTACCAGGAGCTTATCCTCTGGGTTGATTGAGGATCTGGCTTGTGGCCTCACTGGGAGCTTTAATCAGTTAGGTGTGCTTGACTGTGGTACGGTTTCACAGGGTGTGCTGACTGTCCTGCGCTCACTCTGTAGGACTGACGCGTGAGTGACTTCAGCCCCACTTCTCTTAAGCCTTAGTGGTAGAGTGCTCTAGGGCTGTGCTTGAGAATCATTAAAATGATGGGTTGGCTACATCTGCTTTGTCATCAGCTTCAGATTTGATGTTCATATTCAATGAATGTGAGGCACACTCCTACTTTTTCTTTTCGCCAAGGCAGTATATTTTACTTATGTTCCCACCTTGTTCCAGAAATGATATAATGCAGCTACAAAGGTGCCCCTGATGGAGTAACTTAAAAACAAGGAAAAAAAAAAAAAGCACCATGTGTAAGTGTGTGTAAATGATGAGTCAATGCATGATATGAAATGAACTACGTAGGTAGTGATGTGGAATGGGATTTCGATTTTTAGTTTTAAGAAATGTAGCTGATTAGTTCGGCTCGTGCTCTAAATTTCCTGTTTGGGAATTTACCTAATGTATTAGGAGTATACCTAATATATTTAGATAGGATGCAGTCATTTATTCAGGAGGTAAATATGAGTCCTCCCTTTAAGCGCTGGGCCACATCGTGGGGGTGAGAAAGTCAAGCATAATGAGTTTCTGTATTTGCAAACAATAGGATACAATACATTAATAGAGGTGTGAGTCAAATACTTAAGGGAAGCAAGTAAATCATTAAACTAAGAAAAATAAGTGTGTTATCCTCTTGGAAATTAGAGAAGGTTTCGTACTGTGCAGATTGTGGAGGAAGAATGAACAGATGAGAGATGAGATGGGGATGAAAATCTAGAAAAGAGAGACTGGAGAGGAGGAACCCAGTCAGGCTGCCTCGGATCCTAAAGACATTCATTTTCGGGTCCACACCTCTTTCTGAGGCCAGGGTGCGTACCTAGTTGGAGTTTCCATCAGGTATCTCAGTAGTAACAAGGTATTTCTTTTTATTCCCTTGCTTACGCTAGTTGTTCATTACTGGTCCCGCTTTCCCTAAGCTTTTTTGAGATATAATTTACCTATAATACTGTGTACGTTTAAGGTGTACAGTGTGGCGATTTGATACACGTATTGTGAAACGTTTACTATATTAACATTAGTCAACACATCCTTCACCTCACATAATTACCATTCTGTTGTTGTTATTTGTTCGTTACTGTTTGTACATCTGCAGTCCTTGAATGCATTTTTTACTCTTTGGCAGATTCTTTAGCAGGACTCTGTGAGAACGCTCCTGGTCTGTTGATGTTTTCTCTATTCTGATATACTAGTTTAGGTTTCAAAGTGCTGTTTTTGAAAAATCATCTAGTTCTGTTCCTAACTTTCCATTCTTGTGTTCCCGAATTTCTTCAGCTGTAGCTTTGTAGATGGTTTCAGATGGTTAATACTACATTATGTGTTGATTTTTTTTTTCCCCTTAGTGTTCTCTCAGGAGTGTAACCTTACTTTTAAGTTCTGATTGTACTTTACTCTTATATTTTGCATCTTTTAGTTCTTTGCTCTTTTAGTTTGCTCTCCCTTTCTTGTTTCTCCCCTCTCCCTGGTCCTTGCGAGTCCCTTTAACACATTGTCCTTTCAACCATGGCACGCAAATCTTGTGGAAACTGCCTTTCATTAATGATGAGGACTACAACAACTACTCTCGCATTTTATTGGCATTGTCTGCAACCCTCAGAGGTTAGGTGTTATTCCCATTTTCCAGATGAGGAGACTGAGGCTCAGAGATGCTAAGTAACTTGCCCAAAGTCCCTTTGCTAGAAAGTGGCAGAGCTGGAATTCAGTCCTAGGTTAGCTGCTTCCAAAGCCCATGCTCTTTTTTCTACTTTGTGGTGCTGCCCACTCATCCTGTTTGAGCCGTTCATATATTTGTTGACTGATTTACACAGAACTTGATCTGAACAGCATGTTATAGCTAAAGATTATATTTATACTCTCAGGAAGGAAAGAATACAGCAGTCCCCCTTTATCTGTGGTTTTGTTTCCCGTGGTTGCAGTTACCTGAAGTCAATCATACCCAAAAAAATTAAATGGAAAATTCCAGAAATAAACAGTTCATAAGTTTTAAGTTGCATGCTGTTCTGAGTAGTATAATGAAATCTTGTGCTGTCCTGCCCGGGATGAGTCATCTCTTCCTCTAGCATATCCATGCTGTATTTGCTACCTACCCACTAGTCACTTAGTAACCATCTGTGTTGTGGTATTAAAGTGCTTGTGTTCAAGTAACCTTTATTTTACTTAATAATGGCCCCAAAGCACAGGAATAGTGTTGCTGACAATTTGGATATTCTGTGCCTGATTTATAAATTAAACTTTATCATAAGCATGTATGTATAGGAAAAAAGTGTCTATAGAGTTCAGTACTATCCGTGGTGACGGGCTTCCACTCCGGGTCTTGGAACCCATCCCCCGTGGATAAGGGGGGACTATGGTAATCACCTAAGTTCCTTTGGGTTGTACTGGGTTAATTTCTTGGCTTCAATTTCGCATTTGCTGTCAGTTTGTCCTGGACATGTGGATCCACATCAGTGCTATGTCTTTCATCGGGAAGAGCAATAATAGGTGGGCCTATTAATGGTCTTTTGTGAACAATAGCAGGTGGAATGCTTTGGTAGAGCATGCTTCATGTGTAAAGTGCTGTATATATATGTACAATCATGCTGAAATCAGGCTGGCATAGAGTGGAATGAGGGACCAAAAGTAGTTATGCTTTTATAAACCTCTGCTTCAAAACTGTGTCCAGGAATGTTGTAAGGGTAAAACACATTTAATTTTAGACGTTTTTCCCCCTTCAAGAATTATTTTACTTATTCTGGCGGCATTCTTCTGAGGAAAAGAACATCCTCTTTTAATTACAAAAGCAATATGTTCAGGTAACACTCAATAATACAGAATCGTAAAAAGCAAAAGGTCCTCTCCACCCTGAAATCCTACTCTCCAGAGATAACTGCTACGTTTGGTATGTTTCCTCCCAAATTCCTTTTCTTTTTCTTACTCTCGCACCCATCTGAGAGTGTGCACACTGATATATTTATGTGCACACATTTAAAAATCAGCTTTATTGAGATGTAGTTTATATACCACATAAGTGTACAATTCAGTGGTTTTTAGTATATTCACAGGTATGTGCTACCATCCCCACAGCAAATTTTAGAACATTTGTGCACATATTTTCAAAATAAAATTTTAATAAAATCTAAACAGACATTTGACTATATACTAATTTTAATAAAAACACAATTTTTAGCTTGCGTCTTGTTTTTAAATTTAGTCACATATGGACATCTTTGCATCAGTAAATAAAGTTGTTTTAAAAGTTGTGTAGTATTTTACCCCTTCTTATCCGTTTGTTGGGCAGTTAGGTTGTTTTTGAATTTTTGATGTATAATGTGACATTGAACATCCTTGGATATGAAAATCTGTGGATCTGCCGTGGGAGTTAGGAGTGTGGATTTTGGAACAGAATGGTGGTATTTTAGTAATAACACATATTTATACAGGCTTTAGAGTATTTAAGTAAGTAGATAAACATTATCTTTTTAATCTTTGTACTGTGACATATTCAGGCACTCTTAGTCCCATTTCAAATCTTTAGAGGGGTTAACTAAGTTAACTAAGTTGTTCTAAGTGTCAGAGCCAGAACTGGACCACAGGTCTTACCTCTAGATGCTGAGTTGCCCAAGTAAGTGGCTGATCCAAGATTAGACGTTTAACTGGATAGTGTTCCTTGTTGCATTTTAGACCTTACAACTCTTTGTTTTATCCCAGGAAAGAGACCATTCTCCATAGACTTCGAATATTCTCCAGGGAAAAATCTGATCATGTTATTCTCTGTCTAAGTATGCTTTACTGGTCCATCATGCTTTACTGGTCCATCCATCACTGCCTGGATCAGAATTTTAGAGCACTTTCTGAAAATGATGGGTCTCTAGAGAAAAGGGTGCTGTAGTCACCTAAGTTCAGGAGAGAATATCAACCCATCCTCCTTTTGTATACTTGCAATGGACCACAGTCTGTTTCCCCTATAGGGAAGCCTTCTACTACACAGGTTTACAGCCATTGCCAGTCCACTTTGTTCATTTCCCCGTATCCTCAAAGACCTCTTGGGTCGGATTGATGACTTGGTTACTGCTTATCTCCTACATGTTTGTTGCTGCCCGTTGGTTCCACGTGCACTGCCAACACCAGCTGCCCATGAGCTAGTGGACGACCAGCCTCCCACACCACAGCTGCCATGTCTCTCTTCCAAGCCACAGCTGAATCTTTTTTTTTTTTCCTGGCTGTGCTGCTCGCCATGCAGAATCTCAGTTCCCCAACCAGGGATTGAACCTGTGCCCCCTGCAGTGGTAGTGGGGAGTCCTAACCACTGGACCACCAGGGAAGTCCCCACAGCTAAATCTCCTGAGACCCAGTTGTCCAGTCTCCTTCAGAATATCATGAGCGTTAATGTACAAAGCCTTTATTCCTGTTGGCCTGGCTTGCTCATGGAAGTCCAAGCCTTCCCACCCATCTCCTGAATTCTCATTTTGTATCGTCCCACCCAGCTGACATCCAGGCCTCTTCCCTCACCCAGACCCTTTCCCTGCTTGTGCTCCATAACCTGCACACTCCCTTGTATACTTAGCCTCTTCTCTGTTACTTTTGCTTCCTTGTCTTCACTGATTTATGGTGGTCTTGATACCCTGTTCTTGTTGGTCCTTAACAGGGAAGGGGGTCTTTAATCGAACCGTCCATATCCCTCACAGTCTGCATGTTTAGTGGGTGTCTTCCTTTCTGTTCTGTGAAGTTTTCTGGACTTTCTTGTTGCCATGACACCTGCCATCTTCTGCTTTATTTTCTGCTGCTGCTTTCTTGTGATCACTGATGAACTTCTGAGCTCCTCTTCCTTCTTTGAAGAACTTGACAACCGGCCCATTGTCTTCTTCCCCACCCCAGCTCCTGTGTCCCACTTGGAATATCCATGCAGTGCTGACTCTGTTGTTCCTTGACTAGTTAATCTCCAGTGGACTTCTGTGTTCATTTCACCTACTCTGCTCACTGCAGTGGTCACACCCTGGGTCTAGCTCACATCTGCACCACCACCTTACAAGTCACTGGCTCAAACGCTCCGTTCCCAGACTGCCATCTCCTATCCCACTAGTTCATTTAACACACTAGTCATTCTCCTCACTGGGACTGCCAATTCTTTCTTCCTGTTAATCAGCTCTTTCCAGTTTGTACCTTCCTTATGTGGCTTAAAATTCTATTTTTGACCTTATGGTTGCTGTCTTTCTATTAATATCTGCTTTTTTGTCCGTCGGTTCAGTGTTCTTATCTATCGAGAAAACTCCAACTCTTGATGAATCCACTTTCTTCACGTCTGTAGTAGAGCAACTGAATCACACATCTGATTGTGGAGTTGGAAAGCCTGGATTCAGATAGCCTCTTTACACTTAGTAGCTTTGTGACCTTGAGCAAATAAACTAACCACTTCAGTTTCCTTAGCTTTACATTTGGGATAATAATACCTACTGTTGACATACTCCCTGTTCTAGTCCCACTTCAGAGTAGACGGGGTAATGAGAGTACAGAAAGAGCTAAACCAATAGCTTTCATTGTTGACCAATACATAGAGGGCACAGAGGAGTTTGCTTTGATTCCTTTTCCCACTTCCTGGGTTTCCTGCTACTCAACATGCCAAGGAGTACAGTAGAAACAACAAGCATGTGCTTCTACATCATTTACTACCTGAATATACTGAGAATCACCATGTTTGCAGTATACATAAATTCTGTAGAGTATGTTTAAGTTTTTAAAGTTTATTTTCATTCTTAAAAATGCACGTACTGGGCTTCCCTGGTGGCGCAGTGGTTGAGAATCCGCCTGCCGATGCAGGGGACGCGGGTTCATGCCCCGGTCCGGGAAGATCCCACATGCCGCGGAGCGGCTGGACCCGTGAGCCGTGGCTGCTGAGCCTGCGCGTCTGGAGCCTGTGCTCCGCAACGGGAGAGGCCACAACAGTGAGAGGCTTGCATACCGCAAAAAAAATGCACATACTTATTTTTATTATGGTAAAAAAAAATCATAAAATTTGCCATCTTAACTATTTTTAAGTATGCAATTCAGTAGTGTTAAATATATTTGCATTGTTGTAAAACAGGTCTCCAGACGTTTTTCATCTTGCAGTACTGAAACTTTATACTCTCTAAACAATTCCCCTGTGCTCCTTCCCCCCAGCCCCCGGGTAATCACCATCTGCTTTCCGTATCTGTGAATTTGACTACTTTAGATACCTAATATAGATGAAATCATACAGTATTTATCCTTTTATGGTTGGCTTACTTTACTTAGCGTAATGTCCTGAAGGTTCATATATGCTGTTGAATGTGACAGGATTTACTTCCTTTTTAAGTTTACACAGTATTGCATTGTATGTATGTACCGCAGTTTATTCATCTGTCAAAAGACATTTGGGTTGCTTCCACTTCTTGGCTATTGTGAATAGTGCTGTTATGAACATGCGTGTGCAAAAATCTCTTTGAGACCCTGCTTTCAGTTCTTTTGGCTATATACCTAGAAATGGAATTGCTGGGCCATATGGATAAGTGTATCATGTGATTCACTGTATTTCAATCTGTAATTAAATTAGTATGTTTGCTTTGTGGTGAAAAAAGATATGCTAGTTTTATTTTTGTGAATATTTATTTATTTATTTGGTTGTGCCAGGTTTAGTTGCGGCAGGCAGGCTCCTTAGTTGTGGCATGTGAACTCTTAGTTGCAGCATGCCTGTGGGATCTAGTTCCCCGACCAGGGAACAAACCCAGGCCCCCTGCATTGGGAGCACAGAGTCTTATCCACTGAGCCACCAGGGAAGTCCCTATTTATTATTAGTTTTTTAAATAAAATTTATGTATGTATATATGTATTTATTTATGGATGGATGGATGGCTGACTGCATTGGGTCTTTGTTGCTGCACGCAGGCTTTCTCTAGTTGCGGCGAGCAGGGGCTACTCTTCATTATGGTGCGCCGGCTTCTCATTGTGGCAGCTTCTCTTGTTGCGGAGCATGGGCTCTAGGTGCGTGGGCTCAGTAGTTGTGGCGCATGGGCTTAGGTGCTCCGCGGCATGTGGGATCTTCCTGGACCAGGGCTCGAACCCGTGTCCCCTGCATTGGTGGGTGGATTCTTAGCCACTGTGCCACCAGGGAAGCCCCCTATTTTTTTTTTTTTAAAGGAACCTCTGTACTGATTTCCATGGAGTCGCACCATGTTATCCTGCCAACAGTGCACAAGGGTTCCAGCTTCTCCACATCCGTACCAACAATTGTTAATTTTGTGTGTGTGTGTGTGTTTTTGTTTGTTTGGTTTTGGCCACGCCATGTGGCATGCAGGATCTTAGTTCCCCCACTAAGGATTGAACCCATGCCCCCTGCAGTGGAAGCGTGGAGCCCTAACCACTGAACCGCCAGGGAATTCCCTCATAGTATTCCTTATAGTCTATTTTATTTCTGTGGCATCCGTAATGTCCCCTCTTTCATTTGTGTTGTTTTTTGAACCTTCTGTTTTTTTCTTAGTTAACCTAAGAGTGTATCACTTTTCTTGATCTTTTCAAAAACCAACACTTAGTTTTGTTGATTTTTTTTCCCTGTTGTTTTTCTAGTCTGTATCTCTGCTCTAATCTTTATTATTTGCTTTCTTTTGTTAGCTTTGGGTTTAGTTTATTCTTTTTTTAGTTACTTGAGGTGTAAAGTTAGGTTGTTAGCTTGAGATCTTCTAAAATATACATGTTTGTAGCTATAAACTTCCCTCTTATCATTGCTCTTGTTGTATCCCATAGGTTTTGGTGTGTTGTATTTTTCTTTTCATTTGTTTCAAGGTCCTTTCTAATTTTCCTTGTGACTTCTTATTTGATCTATTGGTTGTTTAAGAGTGTGTTGTTTAATTTCCACATATTTGAGGATTTTTCAGTTTTCCTTCTGCTGTTGCTTTCTAGTTTCATTCTATTGTAATATTTTGTATTATTATACAAAAGTATTTTGTGTAATTTCATTACTTTAAAGTTTGTTGAGACTTGTTTTGCATCCTTACATGTGCCCTATCCTGGAGAATGTTCCATGTGCATGTGAGAAGAATATATGTTCTGCTGTTGCTGGGTAGAGTATTCTGTATGTGTCTGTTAGGTCCGTTTGGTCTGTAGTGTTGTTCAAGTCCTCTGTTTCCTTATTGATCTTCTGGCTCATTATTCTATCCATTTAAAGTCTGTTTTGACTGATATTAATATAGTCACTCCTGCTCTCTGGATTACCAGTTGCATGGAATTTTTTTTTTTAATCTCTTCACTTTCACCCTATGTGTAGCCTTAGATCCAAAGTGCGTTTCTTGTACATAGCATATAGTTTGATGCTGTTTTTTTTTTTCTTTTTTATATCCATTCAGCCAATCTGTGTCTTTTGATTGTGAGTAAACCATTTACATTAAAAGTAATTACTGATGCAGAAGGACTTACTATTGCCATTGTTAATTATTTCCTGTATGTCTTGTAGCTTTTTGTCCTCTTTTCCTGCCTCTCATGAGGATCACCTCTTCATCTTTTAAGGTGCAGCCAAAGCATCTCTTGACTCTCCCAGGTTCAGTTGAATCTGTTTTCTTTGTGCCTCTCTTTGTTTCTGTGACTCTCTTCCTTCCTAGATAGCAGGCTCCTCAAGGAAAGTATCTTCTTGGTTTTGTATCTCCAGGACTTAACACAGTGTCTGAAACACAGTGTGTGACTCATAGTGAGAAGTCAATAAATATTTGTTGAAAATGAGTTTATTTTCAGTAGTAAACACTTGTGATAAGTTCTTGTGGTTTTTGTTTCCTCTTAGATATCTCATGCTGCAATTCTGGTTCCTGAACTTGAACAGAATATAATCTTAGGACTAGTGGCTTTAAGCATTCATCTCTTTTGGTTCTCAAACCCTTGGGAGTTACTGTTATGTTCCGTTGTCTCATTAAGTGGATATGTATACTTTGATATTCTTACCAAGCAATGAAAGTTCTTTTTCTTTCTGAAGGTTTGCCCTGAAGTATTTCAAGGACACTTCTCCAGTCTTTCAAAGACTTTTCCTGGAGAGCTCAGATGCAAATCCAGTCCGGTATGGGCGCAGACGGATGAAGCTCCGGGACCTAATGGAAGCAGCTTACAAGTTTCTGCAGCAAGAGCAGTCTGTGTTCCGGGAGCTCTGGGACTGGAGCGTGTGCATCCCACTCCTCAGGAGCCATGACACCTTGGTCCGCTGGTGCGTAGCTGTTGGGCTGTTCCTGTGCTTCTAGTGTGGGGATGGTTGACGGAGTCTGGAGTTGTGTGCATGAGGAGGGAAGGGAAACCTTTTAAAAGATGTTATTTTTGTTCTGGTCCCTTTGGGGTTCTTATTCCCTTTCACGTGTCATTTCAGAGGGAAATCAGGTGGTATGAGTGGAATTCCGTTGTTTTGTGTTCCATTAGGTGAATTTATTTTGCCGGATTTGTGTTTTCTACCCTTCCCTGTGTTAATTATAAGATTTCCTTTTCTAGTGTTCAGTTGGCTAGCAAATTTCCTTTATTCTTTAGAATCAGCTGCAGGTTCTGAGTTTATATACTTTGGTTTTCTCCAGGTACACAGCCAATTGTCTTTCTTTGGTCACCTGTATGAATGAAGAGCACAAGTTATCATTCCTTAAGAAGATTTTTAACAGTGAGGAACTGATCCATTTCAGGTTAAGGTAAGCAGGAGCATTCCTGGAGGTCTCGATGTGGCTTTACTGGGCATTAGAGTAGTTGATGAGATCCTCATTTTCCTCAGGTTACTAGAAGAGGCCCAGCTGCAGGACTTAGAGAAAGCCTTGGTGTTGGCCAATCCAGAAGCCTCCCTTTGGCGTAAGGAGAAGGAGCTGCATTATTTACAAGGACACCTTGTTTCAGCTGACCTCTCCTCCAGGGTGACTGCTGTCTGTGGTGTGCTGCTGCCTGGGCAGCCGCCAGCCCCTGGAGAGCAGGTATGTTGACAGCAGTGGCGTGTGTGCCCTCTTCCATCCAAACACTGAGTGTGCATTTTTCCTTGGCTGGGCTCTGTGTTCTAGATGTGAGCCAAATCGAGTTTGCCAGATTACTGTTCCACTTACAGAAGTGTTCAAGGAGAGAGTAAGAGAAATTCACCCAGGACCCTCCTCTTTGATAGTCACTTTGTCCCTATTTAGTGTGAAGTCAGAAATTGTAATGATGCCTATGCAAAAGCTTTTAACTTTAGCAAAGCTCTTCCGTGTATGACCTCATTTACTTGCTACAACAGCTGTTTGAAGTTGGGTGGCCCACGTTGTGATACCATATTTATGTAAAACTAAGGCAGAATGACTTGCCCAGGACCTGTGGGCTGTCCTTTGGCAGAGACGGGGCTAGGCCCAGGTGTAACTCCCCGGCCTCTTTCTGTCAGAATATTCTCTTTGCCTGTTGTGTGAGAGGGTTGCATCTGTAGTGAGCTCTTCCCCTGCCATAGCAAATGGCCTTTCCAAGAGTGTGCCTCCAGGCTACACTTTGGAAAGTCTTGTAAATCAGAGTCTGGTTCCATAATCTGGGAACATTGGGAACCAGTCTGTTTTTCCCCAGCAGTCTTTAGTCAGTTGTCACTTTGTCTGATGGTCAGACCCACCCAGTTTTCTTCCTGGAACAAGTCCTGAGTCATTCCTTGATCTATCAGTTTGTATCTGGGAAGTACAAAATTAAAAAGATAAGTATAATATAGATATAAAAAAGTGCATGTCTTAAGTGTACAGCTGCATGATTATTCATAAACTAAATATCTCTGTCACCAGCACTGAGATGCCAGCATTTCCAAAGCGCCTTGTGTTTCCCTCTGGTCAGGAAGACCTCCCCACCTCTCTTTAACCGCTCTCCTAACATAGATTAGGTTTGGAGCATTAGAACTTTAACATAGGGAAGGATTCTGGTTGGAGTAGGCTTGATATACTGGGTGGCAGTGGCAGAGCACTGGGGCAGAAGTGCAGAATGGAGCTACAGCCCAGCCTGCCTGCCGGTTGCTAAGAGTAACAGCTCTGCAAAAAGTTCAAGAACTTCCAGCCCTGAATCTCATTTTGTCCTCACATATCTTTAGGGAACAAGCTATGTTTGAGAATTTACCATTCCTTAAAAGTTAATAATCATTGCACTTTTCCAAGAGGTCCTTTTTTCTGTGTCGTATTAGGTCCATTGTTAATAAAATTTGTTTAAATTGTGGTAAAATGAATGTAACGTTTACCATCTTTACCATTTTTAAGTGTGCTCTTCAGTGGTGTTAAGTATATTCACATTGTTAGCAAAGAAACTCCAGAACTTTTTCATCTTGCAAAACTGAAACTACCCATTAAACATATTGGGTACATTATTATTATTATTTTACTTTTTGTTATGGAAAATGTTAAACGTATTCCAAAGTAGAAACAATAGTGTAATGAATCCACATGTACCCATCATTCAGCTTCAGTAATTATAAATTCATGATCAGTTATGTTGCATTTATATTTCTGAACACTGTCCTCACACCATATTGTTTTGAAGCAACTCCCAGATACCACATCATTTCTTAGCTAAATATAGGCATACCTTGTTTTGTTGTGCTTCTCAGATATTGCATTTTTTTTTTTAACAAGGTTTGTGGCAACCCTGCCTTGAGCAAGTCTGTTGGTGCCATTTTTCCAACAGCATTTGCTCACTTCGTGTCTCTGTGTCACATTTTGGTAATTCTTGACATATTTAAAACTGTTTCATTATTTATATTTGTTATGGTGATCTGTGACTGGTGGTCTTTGATGTTACTATTGCAAAGATTACAACTTGGTGAAGTCTCAGATGATGGTTAGCATTTTTAGCAATAAAGTATTTTTAAATTAAGATATGTACATTGTCTTTAAGACATAAAGCTATGTTGTACACTTAATAGACCACAGTGTAGTGTAAACATAACTTGTATGTGCACTGGGAAACCGAAAATTTTATGTGACTTGCTTCATTATGGTATTTGGTTTATTGCTGTGGTTTGGAATTCAACCTGCAAAATCTTTGAGGTATGCTTGTAGTTTAGCATATGTGTGTGTGTGTGTGTGTGTGTGTGTGTGTGTGTGTGTGTGTGTGTGTAAAAGGAAAGGACTTTATGCAAACTATTATATATAGGATGTATATATAAGGGAAATATATTCAGTATCCTGTGATTAACCATAATGAAAAATAATATATGTATAGCTGAAACACTTTGCTGTATAGCAGAAATTAACACATTATAAATCAGCTATACTTCAATAAAATTTTTTTAAAAAAAAGAAAAAAAGGACTTAAAAAATTCCCAGAACTCTTTATTACACCTGGAAAAAATTGAACAATTTTATAGTGTATCCTTTCAGTGTCCTTACTCTCCCCTGATGGTCTCATAAGTGTATTGTGCATTCTTGATCTTAGACGTGAAATCCTAGAATATGGTAAGGTAAAGAAAAACAAAAATCCAGTCATGAGAGATGAGGCTTGCTCCCATCCCCTGTGTGTCCATTTTTGTGGCTTCTTAAAGTTTGGGAGACTTTTTCTTAAATTTGTTAGTGAGTTCCCACCCTTCTCCCCAGAGTTGGAGTGCGGGGGAGAAAGGAAAGTGAAAAAGTCAGATCCTTACTTTGGATAACATACTTGTTGTTACTGTAGGTCCTGTACTACCAATTTATTGGCAGAGGTTTATGTAAAAGCCGGTGGAAGCACTGTTGTAGAAATTAACCTGTGCCCTTTGATGGAAAGACTCTTCTTGATATGCCTTTTATTTTTCACTTGCCTCCTTAGGCCAGTAGTCGGAGTTCTTCTCGCGAACAGGAGCTGGCCTTTAGGTCTTATGTGCTGGTTGAGTCAGTCTGCAGAAATCTTCAGACCCTGGCTATGGCAGTGGCTTCTCAGAATGCTGTGTTGTTGGAAGGACCAATTGGATGTGGGAAAACTTCCTTAGTTGAACATTTAGCTGCAATGACAGGTAGAAGGAAGCCCCCTCAGCTTCTCAAAGTCCAGCTTGGAGATCAGACCGACAGTAAGGTAAGAAAGAAATGGCAGATTTTGGTTGGTGAGCATACTTGTGAATATTTGCATTAAAATATTGTTTTTGCTAAGAGAATATGAGAATAGTTATTGGTCTTCCTCATAACTGAGGGGACCACGCTGTAAAACCTCAGGTACCTGTCATAACCCTGTGGAAGTTTAATGGAACTAATCGCAGGATGTAGCATTGGCTCCTCAGGTGTGTGGCTTCAATAATCTTTTTGCAGATGCTGTTGGGAATGTATCGCTGCACAGATGTCCCAGGAGAGTTTGTGTGGCAGCCTGGTACCCTGACACAGGCGGCCACAAATGGACACTGGATCCTTCTGGAGGATATTGACTATGCTCCCTTGGACGTGGTATGTCACCTCCCTAGTAACTCGCTAATTTCTTGTCTTTGAAGAGAATGAGAATTGTGTTAATAGTGATACTGGGGGATTATTTAAACAACATAGGTATTTCATTAGAGATGGTATGTGGGTTATCTACCTAATCTGGTTTGAGTTCTTGGATTACTGGGCTGATCTCTTGTTTGATAGAAAATTATTAAAATTCTGCTTGTACTGTTTCCTTTAATAGTTGAATATGTGATCAATTTCACAGTAGTTTTTTTTCCTCCTTTAGTTGAAAATGTGACCAATTTCACAGACTTTGCAAGAATAGGCTTGGTGGGAAACATCTTAATCCATGCCGCATATACATTGAGAACTTCGAGACCCAGCTCCCTGGCTATGGCATTTGTAGAGCAGTGGGCTGAGGACAGATGAAAGGAGAGATGATATAATAAGAGCCTGCTTGTCTTTGTTCCATTAAGGAAAATAAACTGGATGTATATTTTTGACTTCAAAAAGATCACTTTTATATGTGTATAAAATTTAGCTATGGAGGCAGTCCATGTTTCTTCTGTATTCTGTAAACTATGACCAAAAAAATGTATTCCAGAATGAAAAAAATCTTCCTTTGGGTAGATTTTCCTGAGATTGGTTTTAATTTTCTTTTACCGTGAACCCTAAAGCTACCTGTATATGGACTTTCCCCTCTTGGATAGGAGAGAGAGAGGAGACAGAGATGGGGGAGGGGGAAGGAGAGGTGGGAAAGGTCTTTAGGTTTAGGGAAATGTATGGGGAAGGAGGGGCTATAAATATGTGTGTGTCTTGTGACACACATATTTTAGAGTCTAGTGAGGTAAAAATGTAATGGGGTTATTGGCTTAGTTTGACCACCATGTTCTAAGATTTTAATGCTCAGTTTTATAGGGCTGGAGAGTCAGATTTCTTAAGAAGCCCAGAGCCAAGGATGACTACTACCAATGAGACTTAAAAATAAAACTGCATTATAAACTGCAAGGCCAACTTAAAAGTATTTGTTGAGTCTTAGCGCTTTCTATAGCTCTCTTCCCTGGGCAATTTTTTCAGACATCAGGGTACCTGGGAAGTCATTAGTATTATAAATCATAGAATTTGAGCCAAAGAAGGTAGATGAACATAAGGGATATTCCATTCAGGTCATGATGAAGCCTAGGGATCTATCCCTTTGCCATAGCCAAGTACATTCTTTGATGACCAAATCCAGATTTCAAGACCAAACTGTTAGTTTCTGTCTTGATCTTCCTTGGGCAACGTCTGGTAAACATCAGAAAATTCTTGTACTTTGAGTTCCATTTTGTGTAGACCATTCCCCTTCTGTTACTATCAATACATTTGGTTGCAGAGGGTATGCTGTTCAGTTGATTTAAACGTCATCATCATTATAGTAAAGTTGTGTTTATTTTAAAACATACCTGGACCCTTGATTATTATTTTGTTATTTCCAGAACTTCTCAGCTAATTGCTAACTAATTACTATTTTAAGGTAGCTTTTATGGCTTTTATAGATCTCATTCAGGATGGTTGTCTTTTGTTTCAAGTGTCGGAGTTATCTTGGAGTTGCCCCTGTAATATTTTTCCTTTCATCTCCTAGCCATGTATGAAATAAGGATGCTTAATAAAATTACCTTGACATTTTAGGACCTTCTTCCTTGGCTCTTTGTTCTTCTTACTGTTTTTTTTCCTCAAACTTCTATAAACTCACATCCCCTAGACCCATATGTCTAGTCCATACTTTTCTTGAAAAATCTCTACTTGGATCTTCCTTAGCAGGTACAGGTTCAGGATGTTCAAAATGAACCTTATCTGCTCTTTCCTGCAACAGCCTTTCCTGCCACACAATTACCAAGCCAGAATTTTGATGTGTCTCCTTCCTCTAGTCCCGCATTCACTTAGTCTGATATTGCTTAGTACTTTTCCCTTATCTCTTATTCTGTTCCCTCCTAGCCCACTGCCTTAGCACAGGTCTTCTTATTTTTATCTGTCTGTCTATCTAATCTATCCTGCCATCTTACCTTTGTTACCTGACTGGTGTCCTTTTTCGCTTCTTTCCCTCCAGGCTGGCTCTCTTTCAGTTTATCTTCCATATTGTTGCACAGTTCATTTTCTAAAATAAAAAATAGGTTTTTCTTCAGACTAAACTCCTCTCAACAACTTCATGAAAAAAATTCAAACTCCTTAGCTCAGCACAGAAGGCCTTTTATCATTTATCTCTAAGCCTAGTATTTTTCCACTACTTCATATACACGTTCTGCCCTAACCCTAACTGTAAGAGTCCTCTCATGCCATGCTCTTAGGCATATACATTTTTATCCATTTGAATATTTTTGCCTAGAGTAAATGTGCCATTGCTCTCCCAACAAACCAGGCTGATCCCTCTTCATACTTTCAGACTCAGTGAATGTCATTACCTCTAGAATGGCTTCACTGCCCTGCTTCTAAACTACTCCACACTGATCTACAGCCACCCTCTGTCTTCACATACCATTTTGTACACTCCTTGGGGGTCACACCGATCATGCTGTATGGTAGTCTGCATGGCTATCTCCCGTCAGACTCTAGGCTGTAAAGCCTCAGTCATGTCTGGATTTTTCCTGTCTTGCTTGATTCTGGTCCATAGTAGGAACTCAGTGAATGCTGAATGAATAAGTTGCTCTGCTGCAGTGTAGGTGGCTCCAGTATTCCCGCCTGGCATTTGACCCCAGTTCATGCTGTGAGAAGTAGGGTTTCCTTTAAGGACGTGTTCATCATTTGGTGAGAGGGTTTTTTTGCTTTCTTGTTTGTTACTTCTGTCTTAATAGCTTTATCACTGGGGTTTTGTGATTTAGGTTTCCGTGCTGATCCCTCTCTTGGAGAATGGAGAGCTCTTGATTCCTGGCCAAGGTGACTGTCTGAAAGTGGCTCCTGGATTTCAGTTCTTTGCAACCAGGAGGTATGTCCCATTAACCCTTCTGTTCCCACGATGCAGCCTCTTCCTAAGTCCACATGCTAGAGTGCTGAGTACAAAAGTCTTGGAATAGAGTTCTCTGGGCCCATTTTAAGCAAGGTTAGTTAGCAGTGATGACAGATTCAACATTCTTCATTCCTGACTTTTTTTTTTTTAATTTATTTATTTTTGGCTGTGTTGGGTATTCATTGCTGCACGCAGGCTTTCTCTAGTTGCAGTGAGCAGGGGCTACTCTTCGTTGCGGTGCTCAGCTTCTTACTGTAGTGGCTTCTCTTGTTGTGGAGCATGGGCTCTAGGCACATGGGCTTCAGTAGTTGCAGCACGCAGGCTCAATAGTTGTGGCTTACAGGCTCTAGAGCACAGGTTCAGTAGTTGTGACGCACGGGCTTAGTTGCTCCGTGGTATGTGGGATCTTCCTGGACCAGGGATCGAACCCGTGTCCCCTGCTTTGGCAGGCGGATTCTCAACCACTGCGCCACCAGGGAAGCCCCTTCCTGACTATTTTTAATGGAGATAATTAATTTAGAAAGTAAAAGTGGTTTTTTTCCCCCCACTTAAAAATAAGTAACCAGTCTTAAAAACTTTATCTTGTTTTCATGTTTTCAAACATAATCAGAGATGAGACTGTTGTCAGATAGCCCTGGGTTTGAATCCTGACACTGACACTTTGTACCTGTGTGTACCTTGCTTGACTGATTATTATGGGGCCAATAACACCTACTTTACAACTTGGTGTAAGTTATGAAGGTTAGGTGAAGTGACTAAAGACCTGTCACATAGTAAGTGCCCAGCCATGATGGTGGTGATGATAAAGCCATGTAGACCTCAGGCATTTAAAAAAATTAATTGAATATAAGCATCAACAAAGGGATAAAACCTAAGCAAACTTAGTATATGTCCCTATCTACTTTTTAAAATAATGTGAAGGCAGTGGTTTATTTCCTCCTGCTTGTCTATAACTGTACAGCTTCTCTAAGGTCTTAAAATGCCCAAGAGTGAAAATAATGCCACATTGTATTTAGTGATTATATTAGTGTTTACTGTACCTCTGTGAACATTCACTTCCAGATGGAATGCAGAGCTAACAGTTCTAAGGAAGACCTTGCTAGGCCCTGTTAGTTTTAATAGACCCTGATTTTATTCACAGCGATGGTGAAGTTCTTTCCTGCTAGATACATTTCCCAGAAAGTCCTGGGACATCATAGAAGTATGTCACACAAACCTGAGTTCAGTTCTTGGCTTTGCCATTTGTAGTCATAGTTGAGTGAGCAAGGGACATTACTCTCCTTCTCTTCCGTACAGTTCTTCCTTACAGTTAGAAGAAAAGAAAGGCATCATCCCCTCAGGGCAGTTGTTGTGAAGATTAAATTACATGGCTTAGGTGTAAGCCCATGGCTTGCCCAGAGTATGTGTTTAATGAATATTCCTTCTCTTCTGGGCATGTTAAATAATTTTAGGTACTGTCGCTTTTGGTAATAAGCAGTAAACTTATTTTTAGTGCTGTTGGTCTTGGATTAGGTTTTCCTTTTCCTGAAGTATGTCTTGAGGAAAAGGAACATGTTGTTCAGTTCAAAACGTCTAATAGGATCATTTGCAGTGATGTGAAAATAACTTGGTTAAAGCCCTATTACTCCCCCTAGGAAAATAGTCAAACCTGGCTTGGTGGCAGCCTTTCATTGTCATGCTCCCTATAAGCCCAACATAGTGCTGTCTGGCACCAGAAGGAACTGTGAGTTTTACTCAGATGTGAGATAACGTCTAGCAAGGGATAACCAGGGGCATAATTCAAGATTAAAATTGGGAATTTTGTTTGACTCTGTTTTTCATTCTGAAATACAGACTCTTGAGCTGTGGAGGAAATTGGTATAGACCGCTAAATAGCCATGCTACTCTGCTAGACAAATACTGGACCAAAATTTACCTGGATAACATGGATAAGACAGAACTGAATGAGGTATGGGGTTATTTGAAAGTATCAGTGCTTTTCTTTCTTACTCTTCATTATGAAAAGTGTCAGACTTACATGTAAACAGAGGAAATAGCCCAATGAGTCACCAAAATACTCGTCACTCTAAATTTAACAGTTAATATGCTGACATTTTACTGTATTAATTTCATCTAGTAGTTTTTATTTGCTAATATATTTGAAAGCAAACCTCATAGCATTTCACGCTTAAATACTTTCATGCATCTCTAAGGGCATTTCCATGTATAACCGTAATGATTATTATACCCAATAAAATGAATAGTAATTCCTCAGTAGCACTTAATTCTCAGACCGTATTTAAGTTTCCCCAGTTGTCCCCAAAGGATCTTTTTTATACTAAGTTGTTTTGTAACTAATATCTTTCACACTTAACAACTTTATGTACATTTTGATCTGGGTATTAATGAAAATTGAGATGACTTATTTTAAAGGTTTTATACAGAGGTTTACTTTGTAGTATCTCTGGTTCTCCGTGAACACTGAGAGGTGTGCCTCACCTTACCCTGCCAACCTCCTGTCTCCCCTTGGATCTACCTCCTCACTTGGGAAGCGTCCCGACTGCCAACGTTTCATCTTGGAGAGCCACAAATAAAGCATTGTCAGTGACCATTCAGTCATGGCAGGGATGCTTTCCTCTTTCTTGGTATAAGTTTTTAGATAAAAAAGTGGCACCAGACAACCTTTTCAAATATTTTATCTAGCATTTAGGTATTTACTAGCAGAGGGGTTTTCAGAGTTCACTGATTACTGGGTAAACCTTGATAGTATAATCTCTAAGAAGCCTTGCATTGATGGTGTGATTTTATAACCCTACAGCCTGTTTTACACTTGAGAGTTTCTTATCTCGCTCTAGTTCCCAGTTGTGTATTTGTGTGTCCTGTATGTCTGTCTTTTCCCCTCTTGCCGCCCTCAACTATAAGCTCCTCCAGTAACTTAACTCAGCTTTGGTGTCCCCAGCATCCACTCCGTGCCTGGCATTTTGTAAATGTTTGTTGTATTGCTTTTTCATAGTGCTCCTCTTTCTTTTGTTGTTGCAGACCTTTAAATGTTTTATTTTCAGACTTAAATTGTGAGTCTTTTCTTTAAAGGGGAGGGCTGAAGTTCACGTTTAGGTGTAATTTATTGGGGATTGAGAGGATGAGAAGAACGTTTGACAGCCACTCTGTTCTTACTGTATTCTGTACTTGAAGGATGAGCCAGAACTCCTCCTTCCACTCCTGCCTTGATCAGCAGTGTGTCACTCTGCTCACCGCAGGTGCGACAGGAGCACACACCTCCTCGCTTCAGTGACCTAGGTCATATTTAGGTAGCTGACTTTCAGAAGCTCACTAGTTATTTTTAAGCTTCTGGACTTACTAATCCTAATAACAGTCTCCTAAATAAATGACTGGTAGATAAAAACCTTGTGTGTATTACTTAGGAAATAAAATAATCTCCTATGCCGACCTCACGGGGAACACAAGGAACTGCATTTCTGTTGCTACCAACCACAGCCATCTTATGCTTAGAAAGACTGGCTTTGACTTCTTGCTGAAATATCAAATTATACTTCAAAAAACGAGCTCTTTACATAATGCTAGTCTCATACCTAGTAAGTGCCAGGAACTTACCCCTAGCAGTTTCTCACACCTTGTCTCCCCCGTACACCTTGAATGTGCCTTGATGCCTCACGTGCTGGCACCAGAGATGGCCTGCTTTCTCTGCCGGCAGTCCCCTCTCACGGTCACCAACGACCTCTGCCAGGTGCCTCTCCTGCTCTGTGAAACCTTCCCGGGTCTCCCAAGCAGAGCCGACCATGCTGTCCTTTGGGCTGCAAGCTTGCTTTTGCTTTCATATCTGCTTCTTATATTAGGGAGAGTTTCTCGAGGACGGGTTCCATTCCTTATTTTGTTTTGTTTCTCTGTCCCTGGAATAGTGCCTGCTACAAAGTAGGTACTTAATAAATGCTTATTAAAGGAATGAATCTCCAAAATACATATCAAATTGATAACCATATCATGTTAGATTAGTTTATTATGTGATATTGTGTTTAAATTTTGACATTCATGTTAATAACAAAAGAAGTTTTTTGACTAAGGTAGAAAATGACTAATTGGTTGGTACATATAAATCTCTATTCAGAACTTTTTTTCCAAATAACTGAGCCCTTACTAAAGTGTTAAACCTAACAAATTTTTTTCAAGTAAAAACAGCTTTTTTTTTTTCACCTTAATCATAAATATACATGCTCATATGTTGGAATTACTACTCAGCAATAAAATAGAATGAACTACTGATACATACAGTAATGTCTGGACAAATTTCAAAAACGTTATGCTGAGTAAGAGAAACTGAACTATACACTACATCCCATATGATTCTGTGTATATGATAGATTTGAAAGCAAAACTGTATAGAGATCTGAATCAGGTGCAGGATTCCAGGGACAGGGATGTGGAGGAAGGGAGTGATGATAAAAGGGAACTTTTTGTTTTAGGGGTGATGGAAATAAGTATATTTTGTTTATGGTAGCCAGGGTCCACAAATATATGGGCAATTTTGAAAATGTTCCCTCCATACACAAAAAATGTATATTCTGTATTTGAAATATCCACATGTGTATCCATTAAATTGAATTTGTTGATTTTATTATTCTCTTTTTCTGTCCTTAATTTTCAATACATCTGAAATATGTTTTCAATAATATTTGTTGTAAAATCCTCCAGTTAAAAAAAAAAGTATGAAGAAGTAAAAATCTATGAGATCTACCACTTGATGACACCATTAAAAGATTTTAGTGGACCTTACAACTTTAATATATACAAAATATGTTGATATTTCATATATAAATTGGAATTGTGATATACTTCTCAATTTAAATGTATTAGGGTGTGATATTCTTAATATATACATGATATTTTTCTTCCTTCTCAGGTAGACTTGGCTTAGCAAATCCATATAATAAAAGCTTTGAACCAATATTATGGGCACCAAGTATTATACTGCACAAAATTCTTAATAGTTATCAAAGTGAATTGGGCTAGATCTTCTGCTTGTTAAATTCTGTTGTCTGATAAAAACTACTTTTTATCAGGACTTAACACCAGCTCCTTTTACTGTGATTTGCTTTAAAAAACTTTCCTTTTCCCATTAACTGCTTCTTATTTGCTTTTGTCTGAGAAATGACTTAATGACTGTACTAGAATTGTGTTTAAAAAATTAGAGTACATGTTACTTGAAGGATACTTCAATGAGTAAGTGCCTGGGACTTGGATGCCTATGTTGCTTGAGACCCTTTTCCCATCTAGCTTCTATACCCTAAGCTGTGTGATAGGTGGTGAGATTGCCAGATAACTGAGTTCTGGGCAGGAAAAAGTCATGGTCTTTGAGGGGTGGGAGGTATGGGTGAGGGCGGAAGTTGTTATACTTGGTTAAGATGACAGATTTCTTAGAAAAATTCATTTTTGGTTGACTAGTGTCAGCAGCAGTTTATGTGTGCTTTTAAAAATCACTGTCTGCTGCTAAATTTTCTTTGCTTTTTTTTCTCTCTCTGTCAGGTTCTTCAAAATAGATATCCCAGCTTATCGGTAGCAACCGATCACCTGCTTGACATTTACATCCAGCTTACTGGAGAGAAACATCACCCTCCGAGTGATAGTTCTGTTGGAGGGGAACAGGCACCCGAGGAAGTTTCAGAAGCCAGATGGGAACACAAAAGACTAAGCCTTGAGGGGAGAGAATTGTCTCTCAGGTACTGGGCTAAACACTGTTTTTTTTTTATGTGGAATGTAGGCCTCTCAGTGCTGTGGCCTCTCCGGTTGTGGAGCACAGGCTCCGGATGCGCAGGCTCAGCGGCCGAGACATGGCTCACGGGCCCAGCTGCTCCGCGGCACGTGGGATCTTCCCGGACCGGGGCACGAACCCGTGTCCCCTGCATCGGCAGGCGGACTCTCAACCACTGCGCCACCAGGGTAGCCCTGGGCTAAACGCTTTTGAGTTGGTATTTTAAAAACTGCTTCCCTCAGAAGTTCTTAGCAGCTAGAACTGAGTGGTTACAAGAAGTCAGGTTTTGAAATTAGACGTTCGGGCTGCTTCATAGTGTTCAGTCCCTTTTTGAGATCTATAGTTACTGAATGGGAAGGCTTATGAAGGTAACATTATGTTAACTTTAACAAATAACTTTTTTCTTCCAGTTTTATTGAGATGTAATTGACACAGAGCACTGTATAAGTTTATGGCATATAGCATAATGATTACATACATCATGAAGTGATCACTGCAATGTTCAGTGAACATCTGTCATCTCATAGGTACAAAATTAAACAGTAAAAGAAAAATTTTTTTTTCTCATGATGAGAACTCTTAACAACTTTTTATATATAACATACAGCAGCGTTAATTGTACTTATGTTGTACGTTATATCCTTAGGACTTACTTATAACTGGAAGTTTAGCAAATAACTTTAAAAGCCAAAGTTGGGAATAGTTACTGACATAGCTCTTTCACCAGATGTCCTTTTGTGACGCTTGGGGTCTTAAATAAAAGACTATTGGGTTTTGCTCTGTATAGTGAGTTCCATCCATGCCTTTGCACTTCGTTCTCAGTGGTTGACTTGCCCTTTGAGAAATGAGAATTAGGTGTGGGCAACTCCCCTCAGTTTGCTCTGAGAATTAATTGCTCCCTGTCTCCTGCTACCTTGTCTGGCATGGATGGGGAGAAGTGAGTTCTAGGTCACTTCCTGGTAGGAGAGGGACTGGGACCACTCATTCTTTTTCCTGACACTGTTTATCTTCAGTTGCCAGAGGAAAAGGAGAGTCTTTGTTGTCAAGTGTTCCCAGACCTAAGTAAGCTCTGCCCCCCGCCCCCCCCTTTTTTTTTAAAGGGATCTACTGAATTGGTGTAATAGGATTGCCCACAGCTTTGACAGTCTGTCTTCATCAGCATCCTTAAATATTTTTCAAGAGGTAAGATACAGTCTTCCTGCTTGTTTCTCTGTGCTCTTTAAGGCTGTTGATTTCTACTGTTATTTTCTGTGTCTTGACTGCTATCAAAAAGTTTTTGTTTTGTGTAGGTACCGTTTATTATCCTTAGCTAGTTAAAACTGAACTAATGTTGCCTTAAAACTAGTTGGGCCTAATAAATGTTTTGTGGTTTTTGAAACAGGTTACTACTAATTTCAAATAAGTATAGTTTGAATTAGAGTAAAACAGATACAGTACTGAAATTAAAGCTTAAATGAAAAGAAAGTCTCCCGGGTGATAATACTATTATAAGATAGAAAGTGTTTCTAAGATCTTTAGTATTTATTTCTGTATATAATTTCTTAGTCTATTTGATAGATTTATATTTGTCTTATCCCACCACTAGCCTCAGTAGGGCCTTTTTAATTTTAGTCCAGAGAAATTAATGTGGGGTTTGTAAATTACAGCCTTGTGTGCTGGACGTGGGGACAAAATGTGTTGCGTGGGAGGGAAGCTCTATTGAATTGTAGCTCTGCCACATTCAGTAGAACAGAGAGAGATTTATTCCTACCTGCTTAAGAATAAAGTGATGCTGCCTGAAGATCTCTGGGCTGTTAAAACATTAACCCATTTTGACTATAAAGTGTTCTGGTTTCTGTCAGCTAGGACTGAGGAGAGAATAGTGACCCATTTTGGTTAGCAGTTTCTCTCTGTGTTTGGTTAACTTACTTTGAGGAGAAAGAACCCACATTTGGAGCACACACTTAAGCCGGCTGAACTCTGAAGTGCTGTGTGCCAGTCTTTTAATCCTCTTCTCTCCATTGAAATTTCCTTTCCATTCTCCTGCATTTCTCATCTTTCTTACAGGTAACCTTGTTTTGTACTTTTCCTTATTTTATTTAATTTTTAAAATTTAATTTTATTTATTTATTTTTGGCTGCATTGGGTCTTTGTTGCTGCGCGCGCGGGCTTTCTCTAGTTGTGGCGAGCAGGGGCTACTCTTCATTGCGGTGCGCGGGCTTCTCATTGCGGTGGCTTCTCTTGTTGCAGAGCACGGGCTCTAGGCGCCCGGGCTTCAGGAGTTGTGGCTCGTGGGCTCTGGAACGCAGGCTCAGTAGTCGTGGCGCATGGGCTTAGTTGCTCCGCGGCATGTGGGATCTTCCCGGACCAGAAATCGATCACGTGTCCCTTGCACTGGCAGGCTGATTCTCAACCACTGTGCCACCAGGGAATCCCCCCCCAGTACTGTTAGTACCCTGATGTATCTCCTTCCACATCCTTTTCTATGCGAATGGGATTAAGAACTTTTTTACTGTATCAGAACCTTCCCCCCCGCCCCACACATACCCTTGAAGAGATCAGGTCAGTTGTTTTACAGAATGTTTCACCTTCTGGCTTTATCTGGTTGCTTCTTCACTGCTTTGACACCAACTGGTCTCCTGCAATTCAGTTCAGTTTTGATACTGACTACCTGGAGTTAGTGTAGACCCCACAGGTTCAGGGGCAGTCCTCCGCAAGGCTGCCCCACTTTAGACTCTAGCCTCAAGTCTCAGATGCCCACCCACACTTAGGACCTATCAGCTGTAAATTCAGGGGTTCCCACAACCTCCTCAGGTACAGTAATCACCTCACAGAACTCATTGGAAGCTCTGTACTCACCATACAGGTCATAGTTTTATTATAAAAAATATAACTCAAGAACAGTCAAATGGAAGAGACACATAGGGCAAGGCTTCAGGAGTCTGAGCACAGGCACTCCTGTGGAGTCAGGGTGTGCCACCTTCCTGGTACATCGCTTTGTCACCAACCAGAAGCTCTCTAAAGCTTTGGATGTCCATTGTTTTATTGGGGTCTTATTCTGACATTGGCTATTCGATTGAACTCTATCTCCATCCCCTCCCCTCCTCCAAAGGTTGGAGATGGAGCTGGAAGTTTCAACCCTTGGTCTTTCTGGCCTGGCCAGAAACTATCTAAGGGCCCATCAAGAGTTACCTTGCTTAGCATAATAAACCTGCTAAGGTCCATAAGGGCTCCAGTAAATAACAAAAGACACTCCTTACTCCTGGTAATTCCAAGAAGTTTTGAAGCTCTGTGTAAGGAATTAGGGACAAAACTAGATACATTCTTTTTTAAATGCTTGCATGAAGTTTATTGATATATTACACTTGGTGGCAGCAGAACCAGATATATTCTTTGTTTTGCCATACTCGTGTCCTTTCCCGTGTCATTTTATCTGTCTTTCTTGTAAGTAGAAGTTTAACAAAATGCTTGATGTATTCAAATTCAGCTTTTGTAGGGGTAGAATCCATTTGGTGGTGATACGTATTTTATATTTCATTATAGCAGAAGACATGTATCTTGTTGGCCTATCAGTCGTTGCTAAGATTAAGTACTGGGTTAGGGTAATGACAGTGTAATCCCTTTATTGCACACCAGGAGTCTCCCTTTACATCTAGAAAGTAATCTTTTGGTGTTACCTCCACTGTCTGGAAGTCGTTTCCCCCCACGGAACCATATACCCAAGAATTAATGCTAATTGCTATTATTACCTGAATTTTGGATTTGCAAACTGAGGCATTTGTGTGTGTTTTCCTAATTAACTGGTATTTCGATAGTAAAGCCTTCACATTTTTTGGTGTCCTGTCTCTGTTATGGTAAGGTCCTTTGAGTCTAGGGTTGGTACTTTATTTGTATTCTCCTTAGTCTTACTTGCAGAAAAGTTCTGCTGGATTTTATGTTCCTCCCTTTTGTGGCCTGGATAATGATGCTCTGTTATTAATGTATTATTTTAAAAATCAGTTGGCATTTACCTTGGTTATTTTAATAGGCTCTGGACTGTTTCACAGCAATGCTCTCTAAGCAGACAAGCAAACTGAAAATGGCAGAAGTCATTGGAAGCAAATTGAACATTTCCAAGAAAAAGGTATGTAATACTATTTTTACTTCCCTCTTGAAAGGAAGCTAGGATATTTAGCTTAATTGCTGATCTCTGGTCCTTACCTGGAACAGCTTTTGCAAATAACAGCCTCCTCTGTCAGAGTTGGTAGTTTCATTGCTGCCTCTCATGGGCATAAAACTCACTGTCTCCTGGATAAGTAGTTCTCCCTGTGTTCCACGTTCTAAGAGTGAGCTGCCTTGCATCCTTTTTCACACGCACGCCTTTTTCTCCAGTGCTTAAGGAGCATGTTATTCTGTAGGTTGTGGTTTCAGGACTGGAACCATGTCTTAGTAACACCTTTGTCTGTAGTTCTGTGCACAATTAGATTTTTTCCAACTTTCCAACTTTTTATAGTTAATATATTCAAACATCAAAAAAGTTGAAAAGTTGAACACCTGTATACCCACTACTTAGGTTCACTGCTGATACTGTTAGTATTTGCCTTTCCTGTTTTATATCAGAATATGTACTTCTGGAGGAGAGAGCCTTTCAGCAATGGTGTTGGTAGCTGGAGAAATGTCTGGGGCTCATCTTGAGGCAGATATTTGGCGTTCCCAAATAAATGATGACTCAAAAAAGCCTTAGTCAGGAACTGAGATGGTTAGAGGTGTTCCTTAGGCGTATGAAACTATCGGGATGGTTTTGGCTGCAGGTAACAGAGCACCTACTAAAAGGGGCTGAAGTAATAAGTATGTTAATTATAGTAGACAAGAGAAATAAGACTACCATGATTGGCTTAGGTTGATCAATATTCAGCCCCTTTGGTTGAAGAGGGGTTTACCTTCCCTGGGCAATTTGCCCCTTTTACTCCTAACCCCAAACCCTGAGCAAAATCTTGGTTCTTTGGGTTAGCGATGAAGATAAGCCTGATGGGTACGTGTCCTGAGCCTCTGTCGCAGCTTCTCTTTCTGCTTTGGCTGTCGTCAGATGTATCATGGTTTATTCAAGTGACTGTTTCCTGCATTATGTTAGAAATTTAAAGCAGAGGAAAGCATAGAGGAAGAAAAATTACTTTGGTTTTTTTCATATCTTTTAGGAGTAAAACTTTCTGTTCACTGTGTTCACTTCATATAGGTAGATAGAGGCTCATTTGAATGAACAAAAAGTACTATTACAGGGAAACATTCATGATCAGTGTTTTTAAAAACATATGAAAAACTTGGAGAATTAAAAAATATATAATTAAAAGCTAACTTACCTATCTTGGAAGCCCGAAAATGCCTCTTAGTAGAGGCCATGTTAGAGGAGCACAGTAAGCCTCACGGATGAGAAGTATTTGAAGAGCATGCAGAACTTTACTCAGGTAAAATCTTTCCCCTCCCATAGGCTGAATTCTTCTGTCAACTTTATAAACCAGAAATTGCGATCAATGAGCTAGATGTGCAAGTGGGTCGAGTGCGGCTTCTACGGAAACAAAGTGAGACTGTCCACATACAGAGGTAAACAGGGTTCCAAACTGATCTGAGCACTGTGGGGTCGTTGGGAAATTGATAGAAGGAATGTCTGGTCCAGCCCCTTATTTTTGAGTAAAACATGTCAGAACTGTGATCTCTTCAGTGTACTAGACAGTAAGGAGCAGTGATTTCCCAAAATGTGTTCTGTGAAACTAGATGTTAATAGGTGGAGGAGGTGATGAGGGTCATTAGAGACTTGGGACTAGCAAAGGTATATCTTTGATTTTATTCATTGTAGTGTATTTAGTGAAGTAAGCATCACCTGGAGATCAGGCTTGGTCCTAACATTAGTCTGTTAATCCCTTGAGGGCTGGAGTTGTATACGTTTCTGAGATTTATTAAAGTTATTTATTAAATATTTGCTATATGCCTAACGTTGTGCTGAGTACCTTTTTGCATGTTTTCTCATGTAGTGGTTATAGTAAGCCTATGAATTAATGTGTGTGTTAGTGTCCTTAGGGCTCTCCTAACAAATTACCATAAACTTGATGGCCTAAAACAGCAGGCATTTATTCTCAGTTCTGAAGGCTGGAAGGCTGAAACCAAGGTATTGGCGGGGCCACACTACCTCTGAAGACTCTTGCCTCTTCCTGGCTTCTGCTGGCTCCCAGCAATCTTTGGTGTTCCGTGCCTTGTAGCTGCATCAGTCCAATCTCTGATGCCATTGTCATATGGTCTTCTTCCCTGTGTGTGTTTCTTTGTGTCTCTAAATTTCTCTTTCTTTATAAGGACATCAGCCATTGGATTTAAGATTGACCCTTAAATCCAGTATGATAGGATTTTAATCTTATTATACCTGTAAAGAGCTTTTTTCCAAATAAAGTCACATTCACAAGTTCTCAGTAGACATGAATTTTGGGGGAACATAATTCAACCCTCTACAGCTAGTAACTGTTGTTATCCAGATTTTACAAGTTAGGAAACCGAGGCTAAGAGAGGTTAAGTAGTTTGTGCAAGATGACATAGGCAGTACAGATGTTTTATCTTATTGGTGTTCTGAATTTCCAGAGCCTAGTGAAGTAGCAGTTATGTAAATGCTCCACGTATGTAGAATGAATGAATTCTGCAATTCATATGTTGTAAGGACATCTGTTATAGCAGCAGTCCCCAACCTTTCTGGCACCAGGGACTGGTTTCGGGGAAGACACTTTTTCCACGGATGGGGTTGGTCGGGGGTAGTTTCGGGATGATTCAAGCACATTACATTTATTGTGTACTTTATTTCTATTATTATTACATTGTAATATATAATGAAATAATTAATACAATTCACCATAATGCAGAATCAGTGGGAGCCCTGACCTTGTTTTCCTGCAACTAGATGGTCCCATCTGGGGGTGATGGGAGACAGTGACACCGAAGTGTGTTGCTTATGTCCAGTCTAGTCCGCAAGGTGCAGTTTAATTGTCACTTCCCACTCACTGATAGGGTTTTGATATGAGTCTGCAAGCAGTCGATTTATTATGGTCTCAGTGCAGTCAAACCTCTCTGCTGATGATAATCTGTATTTGCAGCCGCTCCCCAGCGCTAGCATCACTGCCTCAGCTCCATCTCAGATCATCAGGTATTAGATTCTTATGAGAGTGCAGCGTAGATACGTTGCATGCAGTTTACAGTAGGGTTCACCACACTCCTATGAGAATCTAATGCCGCCGCTGCCGCCACTGACCTGACAGGAAGCGGAGCCCAGGCGGTAATGCGAACGACGGGGAGCAGCTGTAAATACAAATAAAGCTTCGCTCACCCGCCATTCACCTCCTGCTGTGCGGCCCGGTTCCTAACAGGCCATGGACAGGTACCAGTCCATGGCCCAGGGGTTGGGGACCCCTGTGTTATAACATGAAGACCGTCACGCTGAGTTGTCTCCTTCTTGTTTGTTGAATGTGGGAAATATAATTCCTCAAAATAACACAAAGAGAAGCTTGCAGCCTGTTCCTCCAACTGCTTACATACTTTCCCCTCCCCAGGGAGAAGCACACCTTTGCTGCTACGAGGCCATCCTCTGTTCTTATTGAACAGCTCGCGGTGTGTGTTAGCAAAGGGGAGCCTGTGTTGCTGGTGGGAGAGACCGGGACCGGCAAAACCTCCACCGTCCAGTACTTGGCTCATATTACAGGTAACTCCTAGAGGGGAAGCACTCTTCCCCCAGACAACAAACATTTGACACTGACTGCCTTTTTATTATTTTTTAAAAAATATTTATTTATTTATTTGGCTACGCCAGGTCTTAGTTGTGGCATGTGGGATCTTTTTAGTTGTGGCATGTGGGATCTGTAGTTGCGGCATGCGAACTCTTAGTTGCAGTGTGTGGGATCTAGTTCCCTGACCAGGGATCGAACCCGGGCCCCCTGCATTGGAAGTACAGATCCTTAGCCGCTGGATCATCAGAGAAGTCCCCTGACTGCCTTTTTAAAAAATAAAAAGTCCAAAGAATATTGGAATTTAAGAAGTGCCACCACTCCACTTCCTCTGGAGATAAGCACTGGAAATTTTTACCTTGGAAATAATGTATTCTTTCCCCCTGGAAATAACCACTGTTAACAGATTGGTATTAACTTTTTTCAGTTCTAATCTGTGGTCTACAAATACATACAGATTTGGTTTTGTTTTGAAACAAACGGGATCATTCTCTATGTATTACATTTAGTTAATAAGCAAATTGGACATCTTTAAAAACAGAACTGCCTCATTCCTATTCTGATGGCTAAATAATATTTCACACTGGATATTTATTTAGTTCTAATTCATAGACAGACATTGACTTACTGAAGGGTTTTTTGTTGTTTTCAGTTACCTGATGCTAGAGCAGTGAATCTTCTTTTACATATCTCTGGGTTAGGTGAAAATTTTGAATAGTCAGGATTCCTGAAAGTAAAATGAGGGGGTCAGAGGAAATGCACATTTAAAGATTTGCCCTGTGCCCTTGTCCACACATCCTTAAGGATCACACTGGATATTGTCAGTCTTTACATACAGGGTAACCCTTTTGCCCTTTCTTTATTAAAGGCCACCGTTTGAGGGTTGTCAATATGAATCAGCAAAGTGACACTGCAGATTTGCTGGGAGGGTAAGTGTGATTTTAAATCTTTTTCTTGTTATTTTGTGTTCACTATTTGAGGTAAGAAATACTTTTTCTCTGTAAAGCTCAAAACTAGTCTTGGAAAAATGTTCAGAGAATTGCCCCCCTACGCCCACCCCAGCAGGGTATTATTTATTAGAATTTATTAAGGAGCTCTTGAGTGTATAGATGTTTCTTTTCATTTTAAAGAACACTTGAGGTTCTTGCTCTCAAGGATGCTGCTGGGAGGGGGAGGAAAACAAAAAGGTAAGTATGTAATCAAGTAATGCTTGTGTGTGCGGTCATTTATCTGAAGCCTATGTTCTAGGCTCACACTGCCTTCAAGCTAGGCTCTCCTGCAGTTTGATTATCATTGAAACATTAAGTAGCCTCCACTTTGTTAAATGGGACGGCTCATGGCGCTCCACTGTGGTCAGTAAATGCCCTTCTTCCTTATTTGTGGTTTTGAATATGTTAGTTTCATGAACAATTTTAGTCTGTGCTGAAGGCTGTAAAAGCGATGGCTGCTATTGGCATACCTTATGTTGAACCCTAATAGGGTCTGTCCCATTAACTCTAAGCAGTTGCTTACACAAACTCTTAAAGGCATAAGATAATAGAATTTATTGTCCTTTTTGCTCTTTGTGATATCTGCAAGAAAGCTCTTTATTTACTCTTTTTTGAGGACCACATTATGCTGTAGCATTATTTTTACTATCACTCTTTCCTTGTCTTATATCCCTTCCTGCTCTGGATGGAGTGCTACTTTGGAATCCTGCTTCCTTTGGTGCTTCTCATTTTCTTACCATCCCAACCTATTACTTCTATTCTGCTCTACACATGCCACTAATTATGTATTTTAAATTTATATTCTGTCTTCGAATCCGTTAGCTGAGGCTTACCTCTCTTACTCTAATTCTGCTTTGACTTTATTTTTCCCCAGTGGTCTTTGTACCTTGTTTTCGTTTTACTTCTGTTCAGTTAATTGACACTTAATCTCCCCATTCCCTCACTGTGGTACTTGCAATGTGTTCTTATTAATATATGGAATTTGTTACTTAACTAGGCATGTCTATACTACTGTGTATTTCTCTCTATTCTGTATCTATCTATGTCTTTAATAATATCCTACTGTTAAGTATTCCTAACACAAATGGCATTAATCTTGTACTAATTGAACATGCACTGGATCTGTCTCTTCTAAGAATTTGTAGTGTTATGTCAGCCGTTGCAAGTAGTGTTAAATGTAGTGAGTACACATTGTGCCTTGATACAATTAGTAATACAAAAAGGTTGAAATCAGAATTTGTTAACTGGAATTTTATTTTGGTGCAACTTGGTGAAAAAAATACATATCCATTTGTCCTTGTTAGTAGGTTAGCATTAGTTATCAAAAGAAAACTTACATATGTTTCAATTTTCGTATAGTTGGAAGTATGCCTTGTTTTCTGTTCTTTTGTATTATTGGCAAGTGGTGTGTAAATCACATCTTTTAATATATATTATCGATGTATGAATGACTCCTTTGCTTAAGAACCCTTGTGTATACAATTGGAAGACCAAAAATGATTTTAAAAAGACAAGGGAAAAAAGAAAAAAGGAAAAATAAAGGCAAGGGAGTAGAAAACAAAGCAGCAGGTAGGGAGGTGGGATAAAGAAGGGCTAATATTTCTATTTTGGCAGTGTGTAGTTAGTTTCATCTATCTGTGAAACTAGTTCTGTGTTTTGTAACTTACATTAAACATATTTTGTACTTATCAAATACTATGGTTAAAATATAATAGAAATTTGTAGTCCTAATTAGTCTGGTTTGCAAATCTGGATCCTCTAGATTGGTTTTTTAAAAAGTTATAATTAAGGATAAATATATGTTATAAAAGTAAAGCCTTCAAGGCCATTAGGCTCTTAAATTGCATTACTGCAGATTGCCTTCTGATCTTTGTTTGCATACGTACCCCCTTAATTTTTTTTTTTTTTTTGTGGTACGCGGGCCTCTCACTGTTGTGGCCTCTCCCGTTGCGGAGCACAGGCTCCGGACACGCAGGCTCAGCGGCCATGGCTCATGGGCCCAGCCGCTCCGCGGCATGTGGGATCTTCCCGGACCGGGGCACGAACCCGTGTCCCCTGCATCGGCAGACGGACTCTCAACCACTGCGCCACCAGGGAAGCCCCCCCCCTTAATTTTGATTAGTGTTAGTGTGGTATATCTTTCCCCCTCATTTAACTTTTAACTCAATTTTGTCATTCTATTTAAAGTAGATTTCTGATAGACAGCACATAGACCTTCAGATTACCTGTGAGTAGAGAAGTAAACCAAATTCTGACGGAGTTGGGGTAGAGAGAGCTTATGAGACTCTGTAGAAAAGAGTAGAAGATACAGAGGACTTAGATGAAGCTGGTAAAAATCATTCCAGAAAAGGAAAGTCTACCATTAAATGGCAAAACACAGAACACAGGTTCACACCCCTGACTATAGGGAATGGGGTTGGGAGGGGTAGCCTCTGAGGGAGAAACAGATAAATAGAGAAGGGGGAGGTATCCTTGGAGAAGTTAACAATGAAGGAAAGAACAAATGGGAGGAAAATTAAAGGTTTCATAGAAATAGAAATAAAACGGCTAACCTGTGTCCTCCTCTAAGCCACCCATGGAAACATCCATAAGGGAAACTGCACAGGAGATTGCAGGGCAGAAGTGCATGCTTTCAAACGCAGAATCCTGACCCCAAATGAAGTGAACCATTACCTTTTCAGTTACTCAGCATGCACTGTTTTGTGTCTCTTTTACACTTCATGTTCTTTCATGTATGATAATTTTGGAGAGTCATTTTCTTTTGTTCTAGCCATTTTCTAGTGAACTCTTGTATGTGGTCTCCATGTATTGTGTATGTAACAGGTAGACCCTGAGTGACTCTCCATGAGGGCCAGGTGTTCTAGACCTCCCTCCCCTCTTGGCCTTTAGGTTGCTCCTGAGGCATATTTTCTCTGCAAAAGACATCATGGAAACCCTGGTCTCTAATGGTTCGTAGTTTGATTTCATCAGTTCTCCCTGTGGCAGGTTAGTTTCCATTGAGTATTTGTGTTACAGTTTATTTCTATTTATTTATTTTTCTTTTTGGAAAGATGTATGTATGTTTGTTCATTTATTCATCACTTGAAACATACGACGACTTAACCGTTCCAGCCAGTATGCTTTCAGCTTTAAATGAACAAAATTTTTTCTTAAGGAGCTCAGTCTAATTTGAAATATAAAGCCATATCTTTCATGAATTCAATTCACTGAGCCAATTACTAGTGGTAATAGTTGTCACAGGTAACTCTTAAATGGCACTCCTGTGCCAGCTACTATTTTGAGTCTTTATCTGTGTTCAGTCACTTAGCCTTCTTAACAACCTGTTGATTATCCCCGTTTACACTTAGGGGACCTGAGGCTCACAGGCATTAAGTGCCTTGTTCAAGGTAATGACTAGTCCATGACTTGCACCCAGGCAGTCTGTCTTGATCGTCTCTGTTCTTAGTCATTACTCTGCTGCCTCAGTTAGCTTTGGATCCATCTATTCTGACATCTTTAAGACTAGCTGTTTTATTTAAATAACATGTGTGTTTAATTTCTTACCACTTCTTCTGTTGTCATTGTGGTTCATCGTCCTCTGCCTGGTCCAGCGCAGGGCTCTCATCTTTGCTTCTACTCTTACCCTCCCCACAGTCCCTCTTCCATTTAGTATTTACAATGATCCTTTCACAGTGTGATCAGATCTCATCACTCTCTTCCTCACATCCTTCCGCTGACTTCTCTGTCCATGTGGAATGTACTCCAAACCCTTCATCACCTGGCTCCGGCACGTCTCTGTCTCCTTCCTTTAGCTCTGCTCTGTGTTGATATTCCGTCTGTGGCTCCCCTGCTGCCCAGGGATACTTGCTTAGCCTAACCCTTCCTTGTTTGATTTCCTTCCAGTTCCCATCTTTGGCACAGCCTCTTCTGACTGTCATAGTCAAAGTACCAGTTCTTTAAGCCACTCTCCTTTCACTTTATCCAGTCATAGCACTTGCTACTTGATATTTTATACTAGTAGGTGTATTCCCCTATTGTCTCTTTGGTTAGATTGTAAGCTGCAGAGGGGCAGGACGTGGCGGGTCTCATTTACTCAGTGCTGAACTCTAGCCAGGTGCTCAGTAAATCTCAGCTGAAAAAATGGAGTAAAGAAATGTCTTTACTAATTAATGGGTTAGTGCTTACTGGGAAGCGATATTGAGTTTGTGAAGTTCTCATGCTTTCTGTCTCTGGAATCAGAATCTTCCATATAGATGCTCAGTATCAGGGCACTGGGTTTCACTCATCTCATTATTCCTTCTCACAGGCCAGTGAGTAAATAGTATCCATGAGTTCTCCAATTGTGCTTGATTGTTCTGAAACATATTCTGGTATTGTTTCAGTTCTCAAATTATATTTCTTAGAAACAAAATTTATGTCATCATTCTTGAGTAGTATTTAGTATCCTAGGCCACGGAAAATTGTATACTTGAGATTTTCCAGGAATGATTAGTCTGCTGCTTGGGCAACTTCTTTTAAATTTAGCTAGAGCAGTGTTTCTTGACTTTATACGTTATTAACCCCCCCAATATTAAATTAAATTTTAATTTAAATGAACTAATTCCCTAATTCCCCAACCAGAAAAATAAAATGCTAAGAAATAGGAGAGACTCTAAATGCTGAGAAATAAAAAAAGTTGAGCCTTGGAAGGTCACAAACCATTGCAATGTCTTAAGATATTTTTTTTAACCGTCCCCCTCCCCCAATTTTGAATCTCTCTGGGAGTAGTCTCCCCACCCTCCCTTGACAAGGCATGATGTTCAAGTAAGTTCTTAAGATGCTTGAATAAGTCAATTTCAGACATTATATTTTTCTTCTAAAATGTTTCAAAAACCTTTTGGTCAATCTTAATAGAATATGGTTTATCATCAAATATACATGATGTTTATTTAAATATGTTAGTAAAATCAGTGACATGGGGCTTCCCTGGTGGCGCAGTGGTTGGGAATCTGCCTGCCAATGCAAGGGACATGGGTTTGAGCCCTGATCTGGGAAGATCCCACATGCTGCGGAACAACTAGGTCCGTGAGCCACAACTACTGAGCCTGCGCGTCTGGAGCCTGTGCTCCGCAACGGGAGAGGCCGTGACAGTGAGAGGCCCGCGCACCGCGATGAAGAGTGGCCCCCGCTCGCCGTAACTGGAGAAAGCCCTCGCACAGAAACGAAGACCCAACACAGCCAAAAATAAATAAATAAATTAATTAATTAAAAAAAAAAATCAGTGACATGCTTTTCACTGCCCAGTTTGGAATTTCAAATTTGTTCATAGTTTGTTTATCTAATACTAGTTTTTACATTTAGTATAGGTGCTTCTAACACTTGGAGTGGAAAAAATAGATTATAATTTAAAACTTTAACATAGATTTATGTTAAGTATTTTGGTATTATTTCTGATTTTGATTAGAAGAAATCTTACACCTATTCCTGTTTTCTAAGGCATACTTTCCAACTTCTGTTAGCTTTAGAAGTTTGCGAATCCCATATTTACCTTTTGTTTCAGTTACAAACCAGTGGACCATAAGCTTATTTGGCTACCCTTACGGGAGGCGTTTGAGGAACTCTTTGCTCAGACATTTTCCAAGAAGCAAAACTTTACATTCTTGGGACACATTCAGACCTGTTACAGGCAGAAACGGTGGCACGATCTGCTCAGACTAATGCAACATGTGTACAAGTCGGCTGTCAACAAGGATGGAAAAGAGAGTGAGACTGGTAAGAATGTGACCCAGGCTGCCAGTGGGAGGGCATGAGGCTGAAGTTTAATTAGCAGAATTAGGAGAAGAGTTTGGGGGAAGAATGAAGCAATACACGTTAGAGCTTTCTAGGACTTTAGGCAGAGCTGACTAATTTTGAAGTATTGCTGCTCCTGTGACTCTAGTCAAGATTTCCATCAAAACAGGTGGTCGCTGATGTTGATGTACAGTACCACTTAGTGGTTAGTAAGTCACATGTGCTTAGAAGAAGAGGTTACTTCCAGAAAACTGGATTCCACAGCGAGTGGGGCTTTTGGTGGCTTAGTTATCTTCTTCCTCATCTATAAAGTGGGAATAAGAGTACCTACTTCAAAGGGTTGTTGTGAGGATAAACGAGTTAACCAATACATATGCATATAAACAAACTGATTAGTATAGTGGCTGCACATGGTTGGCATTATGTAAGTGTTTGGACTTAATTTTTTATACTTCTAAGATGTGATTTTTGTGTGTGTTATGTTAATTGTGTGGTTTTTTAAGTTATATATATTAAACTCAAAGTGTATGTTAAATTCTTGTCTTTATTTTTCTCTAGGGTCATTACTAAAAGAGAAGTGGGAAGCATTTGGTCTTAGACTCAACCATGCCCAACAACAGATGAAAATGACTGAAAATGCCCTATTGTTTGCATTTGTAGAGGTATTTTGCTTTGGTTGTTTAGGTTAAGGGAATGCTGAATTGATGCAAAATGCAAATTTAAGGAGGCTACTGTTTTGTATTCTCTTCATGTTGACATGTTTAGGGCTTGTTGTTTAAGACAGTAAACACTTAATGAAATAATTCTTTGGGGGGAAGATTTTTTTTAATGTCCTTTATAGAAATTATGAAGTCTTGGTGAACACCATCATTACTATTTTTAAAGATGCAGTTGAGAACAACTAGTGAATTTTTTTATTGTTTCATAGCTCTGTGTGTGTGTGAGAGAGAGAGAGAGACAGAGAGACAGAGAGAGTGAGAGAGAGAGAGAGAGAGAGAGAGAGAGAGAGATTTGGGTCCATTCCTGTTAGGACACATTTTTGATTCCAGTGCATGGGTAGCTCTACTGTTTTCTCTCCTGTGACCTTGCAGGATCAACTTAGTTAAATGTTTGTGACTTAAGCTTTTTATATTTTTATTAAAGAAAATTGTTTCTGTTGCACTCTTCAGACCACACTCTAAGGGAGGTGTAGGAATCTTACTTGAGATGATGTCTTAGTGAGAGAGAAAGTCCCTCAACCATATATCCATTGTTGTGGGAAATTTAGTCATCAGTGCTTAATCTTAGTATGATTGTTTCTAATATAACCAATGAAAATGTCAAGTGGTCTCAAAATACGGTCTATACCTATTTCATGACTTGACATTACACTGGATTTTAATATGTTTGTTCCGTTTTATTTTTTTCAGTTCTATTTACAGAAGATTCTTTGTTAGGATCACCATGAAAACAAAAGCATAAAGCAGTTTAATAATAGTAAAACAATTAAGTTTCTGATGTTGTGTCACTTGAGTAGATTGTCAGTTCATTGCTTTTGGAAATAGAACTTGAGATCAAATCAGTAGAGATGAGGAAAGATTCATCTTGATATTCTTCAGCACCTGTGAAAGGCTCTGAATTACAACCACTATACACTCTTGATTTAGTCATTTATCTTTTCTTGGTATACTCATAGCCTGACCCTGTATTTATTTTGGGTCTTTTTAATAACCATTTGGTTACCTTTAAACATCTGAATACATTGTAAGTTATTATTTGCCTTAGCATCCATATAATGGGATGGTTTAGTTTATTGCATCTCATCAGAGAGATTCCCTTGACCCTTTTGGATATTTGAAAAAAAGTTAACTTGACCTTAACTCTGGCAACCAGCTGGCAGCCATTTGGCACTAAGGTGTCAGCTCATCAGGTAGGAGCGGTTTGCCCTTGCCTCTGCTGCTGACCCTGCTCACATAACTGTTCTTGGTGAGTGTGTTTGTGTTTGAAATGGACCCTTAACGTTTTACTTCATCTTCTAGGGTGCATTAGCTCAGGCTGTAAAGAAAGGAGAGTGGATCTTGTTGGATGAGATTAATCTGGCTGCTCCAGAAACATTGGAATGTCTGAGTGGTTTACTTGAAGGCTCCTCTGGCTCTCTGGTGTTGCTGGATCGAGGAGACACAGGTAGCACTTGATCCCCTTGGGGTTTGACTTGATGCGAGGTCTTTTGGCCTCTTTAAAGTAATACTCTTGGGACTTCCCTGGTGGTCCAGTGGGTAAGACTCCATACTCCCAATGCAGGGGGCTTGGGTTGAATCCCAGGTCTGAGAACTAGATCCGGCATGCTGCAACTAAGAGTCTGCATGCCACAACTAAGACCCGGGGCAGCCTAAATAAATAAATAAAATGTTTTTTTAAAAAAGTAATATTCTTTTGGTTAGGTCGATTACATGGGCCTCCCAGTGTGATTTATTTATTCTGTAGATAGTAATTTTCTGCAAAGTCTTATTGTTAGGTGATATAGGGAATGAAAAGAATATGATAATTTGTCGAGGCATTTGTGTAATGGGTAATAAGGCATGCACACTCAGTGACAGTGTACGCGCTGGTGAATAGGTGATGAAACATAAATAGCATGAACAACCTCACCATAAGAGATGGTGGGATGGCAGTTTAAGATTAAATTGTGTACGTAGATCTGGAAACTGATTTCATTGGGGTTTGAGAAAAGGCAAGGATGGTTGAGTAGCCAGTACCAACCTTGCTGAGCCTTGAGGCATAGTGGTTCACCCTGGGGTTCAGTGGAGTTAGTCTTCCCCTGATCACTTATTTGTTACAAGTTGTTGAGAATTTCTAGTTTTCTTTTAACAGAACCACTGGTTCGTCATCCGGATTTCCGTTTATTTGCGTGTATGAATCCAGCAACTGATGTGGGCAAAAGAAATCTCCCACCAGGAATAAGAAACAGGTAAGGGGACATGGCTTGATTCCTGGAGCTGTTTTTAAAATTAAGTTCTCTTTATTGATTGATTGGTACTGTTAACGTAACCAACCCTCATAACAATGCTTGAAATTTATTGATTGCTGATACAGGAATCTTTTTACTTGTAGTAGTCTTCTTTCTATAGGTGGTAGGAATGTGGAAAACTCCAGAACACTGGGAGTTTTTTTCCTTTGGGTTGTTCGTGTGACATTTAATGGCTCATGGATATTGTTGAAAACAAAAATCTTTCCTCCTTCAGATAGCCTTTTAGCTATTAGAAAACCTTCACATAACGAAATAATAGTATATCATATAGCACCGTAAGTGCATTTTAGGCAGAGTCTTCTTGAATGAGACTAATGATGTGTTAAAGAACATTTAAGTTTCAGTTTTCATCATTAAGCACAGACTGACATGAACAAGATGTTTTATGTATGTAGCATTTGGGAAAAGATAAATGACCTTGAAGAACCTAAGGGCAGGACAGGAATAAAGACGCAGACATAGAGAATGGACTGGAGGACATGGGGAGGGGGAAGGGTAAGCTGGGAAGAAGTGAGAGAGTGGCATGGACATATATACACTACCAAATGTAAAATAGATAGCTAGTGGGAAGCAGCCTCATAGCACAGGGAGATCAGCTCCGTGCTTTGTGACCACCTAGAGGGGTGGGATAGGGAGGGTAGGAGGGAGACGCAAGAGGGAGGGGATATGGGGATATATGTATATGTATAGCTGATGCACTTTGTTATAAAGCAGAAACTAACACACCATTGTAAAGCAATTATACTCCAATAAAGTTGTTTAAAAAAAAGATAAATGACCTTGTTTATTGTTGGTAACCTTTTGTTGAATCTGAGTTTTAAAATTGTTAAAACTTTACTAGATCTTCTCCCACATTATAAAAGTAGTAAAAACTTTTTAGGAAAATTTTTTCAACCACAAGTATGTATTTTCCTTTGCTACAACTATGAAATTTTGATAGTGAGGAGGCTTTTTTGTTATTGTTGCATGTACTTTTTGTTACATATAGTTGTAATCAAAAACACCTGAAAATGAGGATAAATAAAGTCTTATTTTTGTAACTGTTTTTGCAAGGACTGTTTGACTTTCTTCGAAGTAGTAATGGTAGATTTTTGGTAGCGGTTACATTATTTTCTATTTCATTATGATCAATCTGTATCTCAAGTTGAAAGGCCTTTATAATTCATATTACAAGCAGGTAAAATGAGTTTATATAATTTCTGTCTTGTGTTTTTGTACTGTCAGAATAGCTGTATTAACTTCCTCAGAAATGGTTATTATGGAATAATAATTGTCTTAACAGGTTCACAGAACTTTATGTAGAAGAATTGGAAAGTAAAGAAGACTTACAGATCCTTATTGTGGATTATCTGAAAGGGTTGAGTGTGAACAGGAGCACAGTGCAAGGAATCATAACGTGGGTTCTTTTTGGTTTCTCTTTATAAACTTCTCCTCTGAGCATAAAAATGTGTACCTCATGCACGTATACTGTTTTCTTCTTTTTTGCTTCTAACGAGAGAAGACTGATGGAAGGATTATTTAGATTTTACTTTAATGTTGGAACCTTATGGACTCCCTTGGATTTTCCTAAGGAAACTACCTAGAGAGCTTATGAGAATATGTATTGTCAATACCTATGAGAATATGTAAACAATTAGATAATGCTCTCCTAATTACTTCTTTATTCACAGCTAAGAGTTTGAATCCCTTGAGGATATATAAATGGCTTGTATTTTGATCTGCCTTGGTGATATCCTACTTTTTGCAATTTGCATATTAGCTTTGTGGAATGTAGAGGGGGGAAGGTTGATATAATTGATTGAGGCCAGTTTGGAATTATTAGAGTCTTAGCTGAATGAAGTATAGAGTGATTATATTGCTTGGTGCTTTAATTTGAGTTTCTTTCCTCTGTTTTTTGTATGCCATGTGGAAAGGGTGCAGTCTTTTGTATCATACACCCTGGGTTCTAGTGCTGGCTCTGTCATCTGGGGCACGTCACTTAGTTGATTTTATCTGTGTCCTCTAAAACAAGATATATGTAAAGATTTTGAAGTTGGATCATATTAGTGTTTTACTTTGCTTTTTGTGCTTTTTTCTTTATTTTTTTTTTTTTTTTACAAATAGTTATTGAGTGGCTCAGATGCTAGGGATACAGTTATAAATAAAACAGACAATCTTGGTTCTTTTCAGGGAGCTTTAATTCTACAGGTGAAGATAATCAGTAAATACTGTTATTTTTGGTTGTGATAAGTGAAGTAAAAGAACATATAAAGCAAAATGCTGGTTAGAAAATAAAGCTTGGAGCCCGGTTTTAAATAGGTTAGTCAAAGAGGTATTTGTCAAAGGGCTTCGGAGTGGTTTGTCACACCACATTTTAAAATCAGAGCACTTTTTGTTAGCCAAGAATATTTAGACAAAAGTGTAAATATGTGTAGTTAAAATTCAAAAAGCTGGAGATAAAGCAGTGTGGCTGAAGTGTGGCTCATATAAAATGCTAATAGGGCTTCCCTGGTGGCGCAGTGGTTGAGAGTCCGCCTGCTGATGCAGGGGACATGGGTTCGTGCCCTGGTCCGGGAGGATCCCACATGCCGCGGAGCGGCTGCGCCCGTGAGCCATGGCCGCTGAGCCTGCGTGTCCGGAGCCTGTACTGCGCAACGGGAGAGGCCACAACAGTGAGAGGCCTGCGTACAGCAAAAAAAAAACCAAAAAACTGATAGTACAAGAGGTTCATGTTCCATATATAAAAACCCACTTCTGGAATGTAGAGTCTTTCTACAAAAGAAAGAATGTCTAGCTAGATTGCAAGAAGGGAAGACAGATCTCATTTGGGCAAGAACTTGGGTTTCATCTCTTTATTTGGTTGCACTGGGTCTTAGCTGTGGCAGGTGGGCTCTTTAGTTGTGGCGTGTGAACTCTTAGTTGCTGCATGCATGTGGGATTTAGTTCCTTGACCAGGGATTGAATCTGGGACCCCTGCATTGGGAGTGTGGAGTCTTATCCACTGTGCCACCAGGGAAGTCCCTTGGGTTTCATCTCTGACACATGTTTGGTTATACTTGATCTTGTGATCATGAATTTCATGAATTTTTTTTTTTTTTTTTGGCTACTTTGGGTCTTTGGTGCTGTGTATTGGGCATTCTCTAGTTGTGGCAAGCGGGGTCTATTCTTCATTGCGGCGCACAGGCTTCTCATTGCGGTGGCTTCTCTTGTTTCGGGCACAGGCTCTGGGCATGTGGGCTTCAGTAGTTGCGGCGTGTGGGCTCAGCATTTGTGGCTCGCGGGCTCTAGAGCGCAGGCTCAGTAGTTGTGGCACACGGGTTTAGTTGCTCCACGGCATGTGGGATCTTCCCGGACCAGGGCTTGAACCCATGTACCCTGCATTGACGGTGGATTCTTAACCACTGCACCACCAGGGAAGTCCTTCATGAATTTTTGAGATTTGCACTTGATGTTTCAGTCTGAAACGTCTTCCCTCTTGTCATCTTCTGGACTTCTAAATTATGTGGTAATGAAAGTAGAAATGGTCACCATATCATCATGCTTTTTAACATTTTGTCATTGTTGATTATAACCGTATCTGTAGACTTTCTTTTAAAATACCATTACTTTTGTTTTCTGTGTGCTTATCCATCACCATTAGAGATTACCCAGGGACTTCATTTGACCCTCACATTAAAGCCGACTTTGGAACCCTGTGTTTGGATTCAGTATATTCTTGCTAAGGGCCTGTCATATCTCACTACCATTCCCTTAAAAATCAGACACAGCTCACCTTTCTCCTCTTTCCATCCTAAGGGAAATTGATCAGTATTCATTTTATTATTTTTGATGCTCTAAGAAGTTGTATGTAAGCTTGGCCATCTAATCTATAAAAATGCCTTTTGGTCCTTTTGTAGAGAAATGGGAACAACAGCAAAATAGTAGGGCTTATTAGTTAATAAAATAAATCTTTTGAACTGCATCCTCTCTGTAGGTTCTATACAGCTGTGCGGAAGGAGTCTGGGACAAAATTGGTGGATGGGACCGGCCATAGACCTCACTACAGCCTTCGGACTCTCTGTAGGGCCCTGCGATTTGCAGCCTCCAATCCGTGTGGCAACATCCAGCGCTCGCTCTATGAGGTCTTTGTACAGTCTGTGTTTGGTTGGGAGCTTGTTGGATGGGCACACCATGGGGAAGGAGCAAGTGGGGATGCCCATGCCAGGGTTGCCAGTGTTTTCTGTTTAGTCAGATGAGCTCAGAACTTTTCATACCGGAACTACCCTGCCCTTTTTCTACCATTGTGTCCCATTTAAAAGTTGTTCTGGGGCTTCCCTGGTGGCGCAGTGGTTAAGAATCCACCTGCCAATGCAGGGGACACAGGTTCAAGCCCTGGTCCGGGAAGACCCCACATGCTGCGGAGCGTCTAAATCCGTGCGCCACAGCTACTGAGCCTGGGCTCTAGAGCCTGCGAGCCACAACTACTGAAGCCCACGCATCTAAAGCCCGTGCTCCGCAACAAGAGAAGCCCCCACAATGAGAAGCCCACGCATTGCAACGAAGAATAGGCCTCGCTCGCCGCAACTAGAGAAAGGCTGCACACAGCAACGAAGACCCAACGCAGCCAATAAATTAATTAATTAATTAATTAAAATAAAGTAAAATAAATAATAAAAAATATATTCTTTAAAAAAAAAAAAGTTGTTCTGGGCACCAGCACCACCCGAGAGGTTGAATTTTGTTTCTGAAATAAGTTGGCCTGTTATTGCAGAAGGATAAATAGTGTTACACGTATTTGTGTTTTCTCTAGGGCTTTTGTTTGGGTTTCTTAACACAGCTTGACAGGGCATCGCACCCAATAGTTCAGAAGCTCATCTGTCAGCACATTGTTTCTGGCAATGTTAAAAGTCTGCTGAAGCAGGTAGGTTCTTTTTTGATTTTTGACTTAAAGGCTGAAATATCAAATTGTTAGCTGTTTTGATTTTGGTTTTGGTTTTTTTGCAAAACTTGTTTCTAATTATAAAAGTTGTCAGTTTGTTCCACAAAATTTTAACATAGGTGGTGAAAATTCCTGATAATCCTGATCTTTGGAGATTTAAACCCTATAGTTAGTCCTTTCCATCTAAATCGTGTGTGTGTGTACATATATATATATTTAAAAGTTAAAAAATCTTTTATATATTCAAATTCTAATATATGTGTGTGTGTAGATTTATCAAGGTAAATTCTAATACAGGCATACCTCACTTTGTTGCAGTTTGCTTTATTGCACTTAGTAGATGCTGCAGTTTTTTACAAATTGAAGGTCTGTGGCAACCCTATGTTGTCAGTGATGGTTAGCATTTTTAGCAATAAAGCATTTTAAAATACGTACATCTTTGTTAGACATGTTATTGCACACCTAATAGATTGTAGTACAGTGTAAACATAACTTTCATATGCATTGAGAAACCAAAAAATTTGTGTGACTGGCTTTATTGCCGTATTGGCTTTATTGTGATATTTGCTTTATTGCCATAGTCTGGAATCAAATCTGGAAAATCTCCAAGGTCTGCCTGTATATATATGTAATATAAGTAATATAAATGAAACTGTCTCATAAGAATGTTCTGTAGTTTCCTTTCTTAACCTAACTATATCCTGGATATATTTTTATGTCTGTACCACAGATCACTGTGAGTGACGTGCTTTCTAATTGTCACATAGCATTTCATTGGAAGCTTGTGCCACAGTTTATCTGCACACCCCCCTTCTGATTGATGGTTGGGCTTTTTTTTCCCCTTTCCTTTTCTTGTTTCTATTATACACAAAACCGTTTCAGTTTGACAGAGGAAATCACAGAATAACATGGGATTGAAAGAGGCTGAGAGAAACTGGCTCACAAACTGACTTGTCTATTGCTTGCTCTTTAGGAAGAAAGAGCCATTGGGATTGTGGGTACTTTGGATTCAATGTTTTTGCCTTTTAAAAAATTATACAAGTAACACATGAATATATACTTTTGGTAAACTGTGACAACGCTGAGAAAAGACTCAAGCTTGCTTCGATTATTATCGCATTACCATTCCCCTCCACTTATTTTTTTGTATGCTTTCCTCATGCTTATATATGATGGTGGCTTAACAGTTCTTTTTTCTCACTGCTCTTCTACCCAACTGAGAAGTCCTTAAAAGCAGTGCCTACAACTGTGGCTTCAAGTCAGGGGGCTAAATGCTCTAGAAGAGCACTTTTCTATAGCTATGTATCTGACCACCATTTGACCATTTTTGATCTATAAAAATGGCAGTTTTGTATAAATCAACTTAACTTCCACCATACCTTCAAAAGGTTATGCCATCATCTACAGTATTATCCTTAAGAGATTAGTTTCTCTGGAGGGTTGCTTTTATTTTTAATGTCTTCTAGGGGATCCAGAACATAGCAGTGCATAGCGCCCCCCCTCCCCGCCCCAATACAACACTGGCTATGTTTTGGGAATGTGGTTTATATGAAATACATGTTTTTGACCAAAATACTTAGAGTGGGATGTTTGGTAGATGAGAGAAGAGAACTGAGTCATAAACTATCTGAGAAATTATTTTCATTCAAGTTTTCCCCCATATCTACCTAACCCCACCTGAATTTTAAAACCAGTGCATGTCGCCATTTTGTTCTCCTTCCTCAAAGTAATTTTTTTTCATGTTCATTTGTGGGTTTTAATGTTGAAAGCATCCAGAACAAGCAGCATTCTTGGTGACAGTTTTTTCCCACTTTACACCCCTCTCTGAAAGCCATAGTTGTCGTGGGTCTGTGGGTTATTTCTCTAACTCTTGTGTCTTTCAGCCTATTCCAGAACCAAAAGGAGGTCGGCTTATCCAGGTGGAAGGCTACTGGATTTCGGTGGGAGACAAGGAACCTACAATAGATGAGACATACATCCTCACGTCTTCCGTTAAGCTGAACCTGAGAGACATAGTCCGAGTGGTCTCTGCAGGGTGTGTGGACCTTTTCTAACACTGCTCTGTTGTCTTACCAGCATAGGCATTGCTGAAAGTCTAGTCCTACTTGCTGAACTTTCAAAGGGCTCTATTGTTATCATTGGCTGAGTGAATAATTATTTTCTAAGTCAATCCTGTCACTTTTCTCCAGACACAAAACATCGTTTCTAGTTGTACCTTTGGTGGGAGCAATATGGACACAGATTATTTTGGCCATCATTAAGGTTGCTTTTTAGTATTTTGCTGATGGATACTCATTACCCATTACTTGTTCAGTGAGTAACAGTTACTCCCGCTTACTGTTTCTCACTAGTGCAAGAGAGGCTGGAATTACTTTCCTCGGTAGTTTCTGAGGAACCTTTTTTTTTGCGGTACGCGGGCCTCTCACTGTTGTGGCCCCTCCCGTTGCGGAGCACAGGCTCCGGACGCACAGGCTCAGCGGCCATGGCTCACGGCATGTGGGCTCCTCCCGGACCGGGGCACGAACCCGTGTCCCCTGCATCGGCAGGCGGACTCTCAACCACTGCACCACCAGGGAAGCCCCTGAGGAACCATTTTTACATAGAAACTTCTCAGGGCTTAAGAAACGTTCCATTAGTAGTGCATAGGTATATAAAAATGTTCTCTTATGAAGATGTTAAATGTTATAGTTGTTCTTTTTTAAATACTACATGATTTAATTCTGGTTTCTGTCTTTTTTTTTTTCTCTTTTTAATTGCTTTATTGGCTGATCCTTTAAAGAACATACCCAGTGCTGATTCAGGGAGAGACATCAGTGGGTAAAACAAGCCTGATACGGTGGTTGGCCGCAGCTACTGGTAACCACTGTGTGCGTATTAACAACCACGAGCACACAGATATTCAGGAGTACATTGGTTGTTACACATCCGACTCCTCAGGGAAGCTCATGTTTAAAGAAGGTAAGGTTGTAATTCTATTCCTTGGGTCTCCTCAAACAGTCTTCATCCTTTCTAGTTGAGGCACAGGATGGACGCCATAATAGCTGTTTTTTCTTTCTCCCTGAGCTATGTGATGGTTAAAGGGTGATGGTTAGGGCCCCAGCTTCCTTTGAGCCAGACTAATCTTGTTGGCTGTACACAGGACTGGGGCCTAGGTTTTCTTTGCTTTTTAAAAAATTAATTAATTAATTAATTTTTGGCTGTGTTGGGTCTTCGTTGCTGCACGCGGGCTTTCTCTAGTTGCGGAGGCTACTCTTCATTGTGGTGCGCGGGCTTCTCATTTTGCGGTAGCTTCTCGTTGTGGAGCACGGGCTCTAGGTGCATGGGCTTCAGTAGTTGTGGCACGTGGGCTTAGTTGCTCCGTGGCATGTGGGATCTTCCCAGACCAGGGATGGAACCTGTGTCCCCTGCCTTGGCAGGTGGATTCTTAGCCTCTGCACCACCAGGGAAGTCCTGGGGCCTAGTTTTGAAGAGTGCCGTTGAACTACGTCATTTCCTAGAGAATCAGAAGAGGGGTAAGCATTGAACAGAGGGAAGCTGAGAATAGATGAGAATGTGGTGACTTAAATGAAAGTAGACTTCAGGGGAAAAAGTAAGTTGTAAATGTGATATTCATCAGCTTTGGCTCCCCCTTTGTGCAAAATAAAAAGGAGTGGCCTTCCCTGGTGGCGCAGTGGTTGAGGGTCTGCCTGCTGATGCAGGGAACATGGGTTCATGCCCCGGTCTGGGAAGATCCCACATGCTGTGGAGTGGCTGGGCCCGTGAGCCATGGCCGCTGAGCCTGTGTGTCCGGAGCCTGTGCTCCGCAATGGGAGAGGCCACAACAGTGAGAGGTCCGCGTACCGCAAAAAAAAATAAAAAATAATAAAAAATAAAACGGAGTACGTTTAATTGAAAATTATGCTTCCTTGATACTCACAACCACAAATTATTTGGGGACATGACTAGCTGCAGAGAATAATTTGCTTTGAAATTTAATGATAATCTAGGATTTGTTGATTTGTATGTAACATTTAAAAAAAAACTTTGGACTAATTTATGCACTAATTTTCAGTATGTATTTCCTCTAAGGTGTTCTTATTGATGCTATGAGAAAGGGCTATTGGATTATTTTAGATGAGTTAAATTTGGCCCCTACCGATGTGCTAGAGGCATTGAACAGACTGTTGGATGATAACCGTGAATTGCTCATAACAGAAACACAAGAAGTTGTTAAAGCACATCCTCGCTTCATGCTTTTTGCTACCCAGAATCCCCCAGGACTTTACGGAGGCAGAAAGGTGTGTAGCATTTGCCCCCTTACTCCTGCTTGTTACCGAATCGAGTAGAAAAGTCGTCTTGGTAAGACTGAGATGTTTTTACCTCTGTTGAAGGATTTTTCTTTTTGTGGTGAATAGCAGAGCATACATTTTGGAAATTAAATGAAAAGGTCCTTTGTATCATGTTGTTTCTGTGCGTTTCCCAGATGCTTTCTAGAGCCTTCAGGAATCGATTTGTGGAATTGCACTTTGATGAACTGCCTAGTTCTGAGTTGGAAACAATCTTGCACAAGCGGTGTAGCTTGCCACCCTCCTACTGCAGCAAGTTGGTTAAAGTCATGCTGGAGCTTCAGGTATTCCATCTCTCCATCACTTAGCTTCAAATGGACTGTGTTGATTAGATTTGGTGATCAGAATCTGAGGCTCCCTGGGGTAGAAACAGCCCATCCACCCATTTATTATTTTTTTCAGAGTAAGGATCTTATCTTTAAAACTCATTCCATTAATATCCAGTTTTTGGTTTTGTGTTGTAAATTGGCAATTTAATACCATGTTAACATTTTTCTGATAATTATATGTGATGACAGTTCCCTACTTGTGGATAATATGGAACATTTTACTTAGGTTGGAATTTGGCATCAACAAACTGCAATTTTTGTTTTTTAAATGGGTGTAATCCTTGAATGGACATAATTTTCAGTTCTACAAAGCTACAGTTTGTTTTTTTTTTTTTAAGAATATTCCCCCCCCCCCTTTTTTCCTAAAGATTTCCCAGAACTTACTCGTCATTTATTTATTTATTTATTTGTTGCGGCAGATGGGCTCCTCAGTTGCAGTCGTGGGCTCCTTAGTTGCGGCTTGTGGACTCCTTAGTTGTGGCATGCAAAAACTCTTAGTTGCGGCATGCATCTGAGATCTAGTTCCCTGACCAGGGATTGAACCTGGACCCCCTGCATTGGGAGCGTGGAGTCTTAACCACTGCACCACCAGGGAAGTCCCAAGAATATCCCAGTTATTTTATGGGGTTAAAAGTGGTTTTTATCAGAATTATACACTGTTAAATTACTTCCTAGAAAGCTAATAATTGCCACTCTTACTACTGTGGTCCCACACTGTGGGATTAATTTTCCTGCGTGTTTGCCACTATTTGTATTATTATTCGTAATTGTTTTCTGTGTGTTATATGAGATGGAATTCCATTATTTGTTATGTTCTTTACTTACACATGGGTTTGAACATGTATCTTCAAATGATTGCAGTCCCTTTACTTTTTTTCTTTTTTTTTTTTTGGTGGTACCCGGGCCTCTCACCGCTGTGGCCTCTCCCGCCATGGAGCACAGGCTCCGGACGCTCAGGCCCAGCGGCCATGGCTCACGGGCCCAGCCGCTCCGCGGCATGCGGGATCCTCCCGGACCGGAGCACGAACTCACGTCCCCTACATCGGCAGGTGGACTCTCAACCACTGCGCCACCAGGGAAGCCCTGCAGTCCCTTTACATTTAAGAAAAATTAATCTTAGTGGAATGAATCATTTTTATGGGAGCTTAAATTTGTCAGGAATTTTGTATAAGTTGTACTGTACGCTTGCCATTGCCCTTTTTCATTTGTTTTCGTCCTTTAATAGTCCTATCGCAGAGGTTCTTCAGTGTTTGCTGGAAAGCAAGGCTTCATCACCCTCCGTGATCTGTTCCGATGGGCTGAGCGATACAGATTGGCTGAGCAGACGGAGAAAGAGTATGACTGGTTGCAGCACTTAGCCAACGATGGTATGCTCTCAGCACATGCTCTCTAACTGTGGACTTAGGGCAGATTGCATGCTGTGTTATTACAACAAATCTTGCCCAAATTGTCGTCAGTATATATATTTTACTAGGCATTGCAGGAACAGAGCCGTTCTCCCTCAAGTCCTGACTGATGTTGTAAGTGGTCCTATTTCTGCAGGTCTCTGTGCTGTTATGTTTTGGTTGCTAAGGTTTTCTCACTCTTAGCTTCAGGTGGCTGCCTGTGGGAGTCAGGATATGGACATAACGCCTTTAGGAGTTTAGGCAGGTGGTTGGTGGGGGTCTTTGAGCACCTTTTATCTGCATTGTGGTGACCATGGAGAGTTATGTTTGCGCCTTAGAGACGTACAGAAAACTGACGGGTTGGATAATACCAGAGTTCTGAGCCAAGGTAGTTACGTCATCTGAGACTCAGGTTTGTTCACTTTGGTTTAATCAATGGGAAGAATTTGTATGTTCCTCTCTGTGCTAGCGTAGAAAGCCTTTCTGAACCTTCTGAATTGAAAAGTCTTGATGAGTCCTTACCAGGGTGGCTACTAAGCGTGGGGAGGAAATGAAACTAACCCATGAGAGTTACATTTTCTCTTCGCTGGGAAAGAGTACAGGGAGGAGCCCCTTTTTTAAACTTTCTTTATCGAGGTATAACATAAAATGTAACAGTAAAGGGGGTAAAGTGCTCTGTTATTTCATGTGCAGCTTAATGTATTTTTACATATGTGGGTACCCAGGTAAATCACCACCTCGGGAAAGATTTAGGATATTTCCAGTACCTCAGAAGATTCCTTCATGGCTCTTGCCAGCCTTAACTCCTAGAGATAGATAATCGCTGCTCTGACATCTGTCACCAGTGATGGATTCTGCCTGAGCTTGTGCTTCATCTAAATAGTATCATGCAGTATGTACTCTTGTGTCTGGCTTCTTTTCACTCAATCTAATGTGAGATTCAGCCATGCTGTTTTGTACATCAGGACTTCATTCCTTTTAAATTATTACTGTGTTGTAACCCATTGTATGGGAGATACCGTGATATGTTTGTCTGTTCTCTTGTTGATGGACATTTGGGTCATTTCTGCTGTTTAGCTATTCGAAAGAAAAGCTGCTCTGAACATTCCTGAGTGTCATTTGGTGCACGTGAGTTCATTTGTGTTGGATTACCTAGAAGTCATGTTGCCAAGGCAGAGGGCAGGCATATCGTTAGTTGTAGTAAGTTCTCCTGGTTTTCCAAAGTAGTTCTTCGGGTTTCCTCTTCCCAGCAGCTAATGCTCCATAGTATCAGTGTCCCTTGGTATTGACACTTGACGGTTCCTTTTTTTTTTTCTTTCAAGGTTTTATGCTTCTGGCAGGCCGAGTCAGGAAGCAGGAGGAGGTTGATGTGATTCAAGAAGTCCTTGAAAAACATTTCAAGAAAAAATTGTGTCCTCAATCCCTCTTCTCCAAAGAAAATCTCCTAAAATTGCTGAGTGAGTAGGCCATCACATCCAGAGGAGAATAAATTGAGTTGTATTCATATTAGAACCTAAATATGTACTCTGCCTTTGATAGGTAAATTGTCTACTCAGATATCCACATTGGAGGCTAAATTCAGCCACGTCGTGTGGACCAAGGGCATGCGGAGACTGGCGATGCTGGTGGGAAGGGCGTTGGAATTCGGTGAACCAGTGCTGCTGGTTGGAGACACTGGGTAAAGTGGGGAGACAGTAACTCGTTTTGAGGGTTCAGTTCGATTCAGTAGAGTTCATGTAGTGTGTGCCCTTCTGGATAAGAGACATGGTAGGGTGCTGTGTTTTGGGGAAGGGCCCACTGAGCCAAGGGGCAGGCGCCCTGTGTTGGCTAGATGCCCTGTGTTGGCCAGCAGTGTCTGTGGCCAGAGCTCCCCTCTCTTGTTGACTGGGGTGTTCGTGGGTGTGTATTTGGAATTCATGCTCCTTGTTAATCTGGTGTGTATCTCTTAACAGGTGTGGGAAAACTACTATCTGTCAAGTGTTTGCGGCCTTGGCAAAGCAGAAATTATACTCAGTCAACTGCCACTTACACATGGAGACGTCGGACTTCTTGGGGGGGTTGCGACCCGTGAGACAGAAGCCAAATGACAAGGTTTGTCCTGAGCAAATGATAACATGTTCATTTAAAGAATTGCAGTCAGCTCTGTGCGAGAGTCAACTGTGGGATTTTATTCCTGGTGGGGCGTACAGGTTTGATACATACCTTATCTTCAGATTTTCACTGGTCTACAAGGGACCTCCACAAGCATCCTGTTATGCGAGATCCATCCCTGTTCTCCAGTCTTTGTTTTCTGCAGAGCAACTCCAGCAGACGCCCACTAGCTACGTGTGTATTGTCTTGTGGAGCCGCCTGCCCTTTAATTTCACCCTCTTCTTTTCCAAATTGTAGGAAGAAATTGACACATCAAGACTCTTTGAGTGGCATGATGGGCCTCTGGTTCTGGCCATGAAGGAGGACGGCTTTTTCCTCTTGGATGAGATCTCCCTAGCCGACGACTCTGTCCTGGAAAGACTCAACAGGTACACGAGCGTAAGAGGTTTACCCTGTGTTTGATGCTTTTGCTGGTCTGGATTTTATAGATATTAATTCTTGTGCACAGTAATGTTCTTCATAGGTACACTGTATTCAGTAAATGTTTGAAAATGATGATGAGCTATTGCTTTTTTTGGCTTTAGCACTCAGTGTCTTTAAGAGACCTAGTTTTTCTGTTTAGCTGTCAATAATCAGAAAGATGGGACTATGGGAGGATAGGGCTAAAACAAAGAAGCCCAAGTTAAAATTCTTTTTTAAGGCAAATTATGTGGCCATTATCTTAATTTTTTTTTCAAAGAACTAGAATCAAAATCCTGGATGTTACAGCTGTAAGGCCTCTCAAAACCCCAGACCAGGACGCTGACCCTCCACACCAGACTTGGCTGGCCACATAGCCCCCTAGCCGCATACTGGTGTCGGATGTGAGAGCATGTGCTTGAGTAAGAAATCAGGCTTTGCTGGAGACATTCAAGCAAAGATGCCTTTCCAGAACAGAAAGGAAACTCATGCATCAGAAAAGGTGACTAGTGAACGTACTGAAAGAATATGGCTACACAAATACTGAAATCTGATCAGATAAAACAGTTTAAGAAGTTTCTCAAAACCTACACAGTAAGCCTACGGTAAACCTGCTTTTTGCAGTGTGAAAGACTTCAGGACAAGAGAAGTAAAGCCTGAAGTGACCTCACCTGCTCAGAACATTGCTTCCAGAAATGTTTAAAAATGACACGAAGGATATCAGTGAGATTTCAGGAATATCCTGTTCAACAGAATGAAGCCCTGATAGCCAGTGCAGGATGCCTTGGCCAACCACGTAGATAAGTCCTGATTGACGGATCCCTGATGAGATACCGGAAATGAGGGCTCACCTAACAGAAACCGCCCCAAAGCAGTAGCCGCCTTGTGAACCAGCCATCTGTCCTGACTGGCAAATAAGAACCACTGGAGAAGCAAAATTGCTATTTACTAGAGTAATCAAAATAAGTCTTGTTGTGCAATGAAAATAGTAAGATGCAGCATTTGTTGAGACCTTAAGACTCAGCAGCTTGGTCACTTGATTAGAAAAATAAACCATTGTTTCTTCAAAATAGGTGTTTAGTCATGAGATAGGAAAAAAATTATATTACTAAAAGTAAAATAAATGGAAATAACCTGGGGGGAAAAAAACGAAACAGGGACTTCCTTGGCAGTCCAGTGGTTAGGACTCCACGCTTTTACTGCCAAGGGCCCTGGTTCATTTCGTGGTCGGGGAACTAAGATCCCACAAGCTGCCCGGTCAAAAAGAAAAAGAAAAAAAAAAAAACCCAAAACAGAAAACCTCAGATCAGTGTGAATCTTGATGAATACCTGTGTTTCTCTCTTTATCGAGGTATAATTTACATATCATGAAGTGTACCTGTTTTAAATGTATAGTTCAATAAGTTATTTTTTTTCTTTCTTTCTTTTTTTGGGGGCGGGGGTTGTTTCTTTGTGTGTTGGGGGGGGCTGGGGAGTTGGGCGGTGACCACGCCACGTGGCTTGTGGGATCTTAGTTCCCCAACCAGGGATCGAACCCCGGGCCCCAGCAGTGCGATTGCCAAGAGTCCTAACCACTGGACCGCCAGGACGTCCCCTAATTCGAGTTTTAGTAAATTTACTGAGTTTTGCAGCCACCACAATTCAGTTTACATTTTTATCATCCCAGTAGCATCCCTCCTGTGCATTTACAGTTTATCTTTGATGCCACCTCCTGCTCCAGGCAACTCCTCATCCACTTCATGTCTGTATAGATTTGTCTTTTCAGGAGATTTCATATAAGTGGTCTCTTCTTTAACTTTGCGTCAATGTTTTGAGGTCCCTCCATGGTATAGCCTATATCATTAGTGTGTTCCTTTTTGTTCCTCATAGTATTTCATTGCGTAGATAATACCATATTTTTTTTATCTATTCACCTCTTCTTGGTACTTGAGTTGTTTCTATATCTGTGAATAATGCTGCCATGAACATTTGCATGCTAGGCTCCCATTTTTTATTTAATTTATTTTAAAATATTTATTTATTTGGTGGTGCCAGGTCTTAGTTGTGGCTCACCGGCTCCTTAGTTGCAGCACGTGGTCTCCTTAGTTGTAGCATGCGAACTCTTAGCTGCGGCATGCATGTGGGATCTAGTTCCCTGACCAGGGATCAAAACCAGGCCCCCTGCATTGGGAGTGTGGAGTCTTATCCACTGTGCTGCCAGGGAAGTTATGCTCCCATTTTTTAAAACAAGTGTCTTGACGTAAGTGGGAAAAGGAATTCTTTTTCTTTTGATCAGAACTGTTGTTCCACTACATAGGAATAGGGATAACTATTCACTTTGAAGTTTGTGGCAGGAAACCATTAACTAAAGTGAAAGCTCAGCAAAGGAGATGACTTTTTTTTTTCCTTTTTGAGAACACTGAAGACCACAAAATAGAATACAGAAGGCTTTTCTAATCTGACATTCTCCAATTTTTCTTCTAGTGTCCTCGAAGTGGAAAAGTCTCTGTTATTAGCTGAGAAAGGCAACCTAGAGGACAAGGATAATGAGGTAGAGCTGTTGACTGCTGGGAAGAAATTCCGTATCTTGGCAACCATGAACCCCGGGGGTGACTTTGGGAAAAAAGAGGTAAAACTGTGTTCTTGAAGCATAATTTTTTTCTGCCTTTTGACCTCAGCTCACTGTACCCATAAATACAGTATGTAAAAATGGGTCTGGAATTTCATGTGGTAAAAACTGAGTAAAAGATAAAAATCCAGAGAGAGCCATTATAAGGTTGAAAAATAATTCTGACAGGTAAAACATTTCCTTATTTGATGTCTCACTTTTGTATGTGCCTGAAATTTCAGTCACTTTGCCTGGCTTTTTACATACCTTAAGGTAACAAAGTCTCATGAGAGCTCTGTGTGGAAGTTATTACGCTAGTTTTATGGATGAGAAAAGTTGAAACTGAAGTTTATTCTCCCATTCTGCTTCTAGAGTCTACTCTGTTAAACACGAGAGTGGTGATATGAATGACTTAAAGTGACAAAAAAGCAGTCACAGCCAGGATCCTGTCCTGGTTTTGCAGGTGGAGAGTATCTGTTCCCTCAGGGCTCGTGTGGGTCCCCCTCAGACTGTTGGTAAAGGAAAGGGTGAGGGTGATTTCTTCTGTTCAGAAGGTGGTATGAGGGTCCCCCAAGCCCCACGGCTTCCAGGCTCATGAAGCCTCTCAGTGGAGAAGTCTGCGTTGTGTGTGGGACCCTGGTGTGTTCAAGTTAGGGAAAGGGTAGTGTGGTAGTAGGTCAGGATGATGAGCAGAAATGGGTTGATCGGGAGTGAAAGTAGTTAAGGTTCTTGGTAACTTGGTGGCTGCCTGAAACGTGAAAATGATATTTAGGGCCTGATTTTCCTCAGTAGCATAAGAAGAAAGATGATCACTGTGCTTTGGGAAATGTACTGGAGGGAAGAAATAACATACAGCACAGTTTCAAGGTATGAAAACAGGCGCTGTGGCACATAGAAATAGCACAGAAAGATCTGATTTCAAGGTTGTATGTGTTAACTTGCCTGTCAGGTTAGCTTAAGTTTTTTTTAGACAGATTGCCGGCTTTTACCAAAGGGAATGATAGCTTTTGGTTCTGCCTGCCTTGCTGCAGAGGGAGGTGGGATCCTGGAACCATGATCCTGCTTAGCCGGGATGGTGCTGAGCAGCACATGCAACCCCTGGTGCCTTTGCTGAGCTGCTCCTGGGTCCAGGCGTTGCTCCTGGTCCTGCTGTGCTAGGCCAGGTAGGCGGAGGATGGAGTTGATCTGTCCAGTAAAAGAAAATCGTTGGTGAACTTTTGTGAGCGGGTGTTATCTGACCTAGGGGGAGGGTAGGATGAATCCAGACTGAGGGCAAAGGCCCTGAGACTGGAGGACTAAACAGTTCTTTGTCATACAAGAGGTAAATATATACCTGTTTGCAATTTCACTCCCTTTGAGCCGCATCAAAGTTTTCTCCTTCTACTTCAGACAGCTCTCCCCCATGGGAAGATAGCGTTTATTTTCTCCAAACCACCAGTCAAGTAGCTGAAGGGAAAGTAAAGGGAAGGGCCTTTGCTTAGGGGAAAGTGTTGGGGTTTGGAAGTCATCTACGGGGGCTGAATCCTTCTTGCACCACAGACTCTATAAGACCTTGAAGTTCTCTACCATGATTATAAAGAAAGGGGTGGTAGTACGAGCTCGGGGAGTGTGGTGGAGATAATGAGATGACATGTGGAAGGAGCTGGACAAATAGGTGTTCAGTGAATTATAGACAGTAGTAGAGGTGATAAAAGAAGCATTGGGTACCTGCCACATTCACAGCCAGCATTCATTCAAAGGATTTGTTTTCTAGCTTTCCTCATAGGTATTAAATTCACATTAGAATTTGTGTTCTTTGTAGCTATCTCCTGCCTTAAGAAACCGTTTTACAGAAATATGGTGCCCTCAGAGCACAAGCCGTGAAGACTTAACTCAGATTATCAGCCATAATCTTCGCCCAGGATTGTCTCTGGGCAGAACAGATCATAAAGGTGAGAGTGTTCGGGTGGTGCCGGTGGGGTGGGTGTGTGTGTTGGAGGGAGGGGAATAGCATGTTTAGCAGTAGGTGTGTATGGCCTGTTCTATGGAGAAGTGATAACAAATAGATCTAAAGAAGACGTGATACTAGCCTGTTGCCCTCTACCGAAGTATCCCTTCTTCACCTTGCTTCCATCACCGGGTTACTACGTTTTAGCTTTCTGATTGTTTCACCTGTCGGCCATCTTTATATATAAGGCATATTTGTTGGCTAAAGATAAGGAAATGTGGTTTAAATTTTAATCATTACCACCGTTAGAAAATGTTCATAGAATTTTAAACTGCATTTCCTTAGTAGTTGTCACTTTGTTTTATTTTAAATTTTCCTTTTATTATGAAAATTTCAAACACAAGGAAAATAGAGTAGTATTTTAAAAATTCGCATAGACTTGTAACCTAAATTTAATAATTGTTAAAATATCCAGTAAGAGCCAGAACATTTATTATACTTTTTTTTTTTTTTTTTCAAATTGAGCCTAGATTGCCCTGATTAATCCCATATTCTCGGCATTGAATGGGCTAAATTTAGGACCTAGATCTGGTTCTAAGCCTTAATACAAACCCTAATACAAGTAGTTTTTTGGATCATTTTGCCTCTCTGTCTTAAAGAATATAAAAGGATGTCTGCTTCTTTGAGATTGAGGTTCATGGATATGTTCAGCTTTTTAAAGGCACGCTAAAGCACAGCTTCAAAAATAGGTAGGATGGCTGTGGAGAGTAGGTGCATGGGTCCCAACCTCATCTGTGGTATATTAGGAAAGATTGGCTCTTTAGTCACCTGAGCACAGACTTCCTTTTAAGAAGGGCCTTTACTGAACCTCAGTATTCACGGGTGTACACAGTGCTGTCTGAACAGCTGGAGTTCCCCTGGCTCCACCAATATCACAGCTACTCAGTGGTGCAGAATTGACTAAGCCTGCGATTCCCAAACTCACCTGGACAACTTGTTTAAATACAGCTTGCAGGGCCCTGCACCCAGGGCTTCTGATTCAGTCGGTCTGGTGTAGGGCATGAGAATTTGCCTTCCTAACAAGTTCCCAGGTGGTCCAATAATATTGGTCTATAGCCCACAATCAGAACTTGTGTGTTACCTTGGTTGTGTGCATTGGTGCATTTATGGTGAAAATTCAAGTAAAAAGAGGAGGAGAAGACAGAAATTGTTAAGCTGGCATGGTTTGTCTTTCGGCTCTGGGTTGGGACTGGGTCGCCCAAGGAAGTAACCTCTGAATCTCATATGGGCTGCTTACTCTTCTGAGCTACTTGGATTGTGATAAGAATGGCGGAGGATACAACTGCTGTTAAGCTGCCACGTTTGCTGCATCATCAGTGCTTTTCATGTTTAACTGAGCAAACTGTTCCTCCACAGGGCATAAGCACTGGGACCCCTAGGACTTACTCTGAGCCTTATGGCTTGTCCTTAAGGAGCTTGTTTACTCCATGCTTTCCAGGCTGCATGGCAGCAGACATCCCTGGGGAGGCATTAGAGACCCTGAGGGAACATGGAGCATGAGGGAGAAGTGGCTTGATAATTTATATCAGTCTTTTCATTTGGAAATGGATCAGGGTGGCACAGCATAAAAACATTTTTTAAATTGTGTAATATAAAACAGGAAATTAGGGAATTCCCTTGCAGTCCAGTGGTTAGGACTCCATGCTACCACCGTAGAGGGGCACAGGTTCGATCCCTGGTTAGGGAACAAAGATCCCACGAGCCGCACACCACCAAAAAAAAAAAAAAAGGAAACTAGACATAGCTTTTCCCCAGATTTTCTTTAAGGATATGTATGATTCACTGAATTTAATATTTCAACTATTATGGATTCTAAATTGATTTAGGGTATTTAAGATATATTTACTGCATCGTCTTAATGAAAATATAAATACCACTGTGGGTACCACTTACTTTCTCTATTATTTTTGGTTCACAAATCTCTATAGTAGTATTATGCATACATTGATAATATAACAAAAAAAGATTCTGTAATGAAACCTTTTCTATATTTGACGTATTGATGAAATTGATGTATTTAAAAAAAATGGATCTCTGAAGGGCATGTGGGCTGCTTTTTCCATTCTCAAACTCTCATTGACCAGTATTTCTCAAAGCATTCTCTTTTCATTAAAATGACATATTGTTCAGAGCTTTTCTTTGAGTTGTATTTCTAGAAGTAGAAATTAGGAACTTCCGAGCTCCCATTAGTTGTGGCCAGATTGCTCTCCAGAAAGTTGGCCCCATTCACAGTGCTGCCAGCAGCTTAATTAGTTCCCCAACCAGGGATTGAACCCAGGCCCCAATACTGAGAGCGTCGAGTCCCAACCACTGGACTGCCAGGGAATTCCCGTCATTTTTTTCTTTTTAATTACAATGAAATCTATTATTTTATCCTTATTAATTTAATGGATATTCTAAAATTTCATTTTCTTTTATTACTAGTGAATGGAGCATTCTCTGTAGTTTATTTAAAAATAACTATTATTTTACACATTGCTATTTGTATATTTTTGCATAATATTCCTTAATATATTTATCATGTAGGTTTCTCTCTTCTGTTATCTTCAATATTTGTTGTTAAAAAATACATATATGGGGCTTCCCTGGTGGCGCAGTGGTTGGGAGTCCGCCTGCCGATGCAGGGGACGCGGGTTCGTGCCCCGGTCCGGGAAGATCCCACATGCCGCGGAGTGGCTGGGCCTGTGAGCCGTGGCTGCTGAGCCTGCGCGTCTGGAGCCTGTGCTCCGCAACGGGAGAGGCCACAACAGTGAGAGGCCCGCGTACTGCAAAAAACAAAACAAACAAACAAAAATACATATATGAACCCATCCCATCCACTTCATCTCTGATGATCTTCTGTTTCTTTAATAGTCATGATTTAATTTCTCTTTATTAATGGATAAATTATTTCATTTTCCTTAAGTCCTTGATTTACTTCAGATTTTTTCCACTCTGAAATGTGGATCCAGGTACTCATGTTTAACATCTAGCTTTTGAAACAGTATTTAATTTCTTTCCTCTTGTTAACTAGACTTTCCCCCATGAGTTGTCATTTTACGTTCTGTCTTAAGATTTGTGTTTTTTTCTGTAATTAGTATTTTTCTTCTAACCAGTTTGCAGTGTAGCTTGAAAGCTGTTACTGTATAGTCTACCTTTTATTACAGCAGTGCTGATTCCTCATCATATTTTCTTTTTAAAAAGCATTCCTTGGTATTCATACTTTTTAGATAAATGTTTACTATTGACTTCAGAAGTTATATGAAGTACTCTACTAAATTTGATTGTCATTGCTTTGAATGTGTGTGTATGACTTAAGTATTTTGTTTCCAGACAAATATTTTACAATATGAAATTGTGAAAATTAGAATAGTCATTAACTTGAACCACGAAACATAATTTGTGAATCCTCTGATTTGCTAAATCGTGATTGATGAACAGATGGACCAAACAAACAAAAAACCTAGACTAAATGCCACTGGAATCATGATAATCCCCATTCCACTGAATCAGTTAAAAATATAAATAAATCTGTATGTTTTCTAAAATCATTGTGTCTTGTCTTCAAAATTATATCTGAACACGAACCAAATGAATACTTTATTTCTTTGAGCTGTTTTCAGGGTGCTTTCTTAGACTTTAATTCTCAAAGTTTTCTTTCTGGTGTTTTTTTGTTTGTTTGTTTGTTTTGGTAGGGGTAGAATGTGTTCTTGAACCCTATGGGAATGTGATTAAAGCTGTGGACCCCATTTGCTTAGAAAAAGTATTAATGTACGTTCACAAAAATTTGCATATAATCTCATGAAACATAGATCCCTTTTAAACCATCAGTGGGCCCCAGGTTGCAAATCCCTGTCCGGCGTCTTCCCAAACAGCAAATACCTTTGTTTTCTTGTGTCTTAGGGGCTGACATAGCTGAGGTGATGCTGGATTTCACTGACTGGCTGACCCACCAGGAGTTTGGCCGAAGGTGTGTGGTCAGTATCAGAGATATCCTGTCCTGGGTTAACTTCATGAACACAATGGGGGAGGAAGCTGCTTTGAAAAGGCCGGAGACCATCTCCACAGTGACGTCTTTTGTCCACGCCGCCTGCCTGGTGTACATAGATGGAATAGGTTCAGGTATGTTGTCTGTTAGCTGGTGAGAACAAGGGGTGAGGATAGAGGGGACTGTGAGGTGGAGCAAGCCCAGACCTCTGAGCCAGATGCCTTTAACATTTCCAAGACTCACAGTGGTTCTCTTGTTCTTTTACTCTTTTTGAGAGGCAATTGGTGTAAAAGATACGCGAAAACTTTTCATTGCTTATAGACCAGGGATTTAGTAAATGTGAAGCAGCGCTTATGATAGAAAGAAGGCTGCTGGGAACGCTTGTGCTCCTGAAGAGCGTCACATGGCACCTCTGAATGCGGTCGTTCAGAGTTCACGGGCCTGAATCCTGTGGTTGGTTCTAAGCTTACTACAATTTTATTAAATTTAATGTTTAAGTTTTTTCAGCCATGAAAATTAGAAATACAGCCCACATGACTAAAAGTACCGTATTAGTTACTCTTTTCTCCAGACTTATTTCTCACAGAGTGACTGGAGTGCTTTACTGAATAAGCTGCTGCTGAATTGATGACGTGACAGTTGTGGGGAGAGGGGAGTCACACTCCTTCTTAGGGCTGCTTATACTAGCAATCGTATTTTGGCTGTGATTCAGGAGCCCGTCCTAGAGTTCCTGCTGAGTGGTTGTGAAGCTGGGTGCCCTGCTGTTGTTTGATGGACCGATCCTCTTCCTTTAGGGGTAACTTCATCTGGGTTTGGTACGGCTCTCTTGGCTCGCAAAGAATGTCTGAAATTCCTAATCAAGAAACTTTCCAAGGTCGTCCGACTTACAGAAAATCAGAAAAACGAATTGAAGATTTATGACAGACTCAAAGCCAAAGAATTCACTGCGATAGATAACCTTTGGGGAATTCATCCATTTTTTATACCAAGGGGTAAGAATGATTTTAAATAAATAAGATTCTCTTCTTGTGGTTTACAAATACTTGACCTTTATTGTGACTTTTGACTTTACTATATCATGATTACTTTTGTCTGAGTTAGAATCTGACTTGGCGTAATCATAATTGTATGAGTGGTTAAAAAATATATAACAGGCATATAAAAATAGAAAATACAGTCTTTAATACATGAGTAAATTGTCCCATAAAAATGCATTTATATGTTTATTATTTGGTGCTCAAAACAAGACCTTTCCTATAGTGGTAATTCAGCCCATAATGTTTCAACTATAGAACTTTATCACCTTTTACAAAAACAGTTTTGTGAACCCTTGAGGGCAGGTGTCACTCATCTTCCTGTCCCTGGCATCTGCCACATAGCCTAGCAGTCATAGGCATTCAGAGAATGTCTGCTGAGTGAGTGAATGGATGAATAAATGAGTGATTAAATAGGAAATGCAGGTGGATTTCAGTTCTAATCCTTGCTCTTATTAGGTTGCCTTTGTCAAATATTTAAATGAGGCAGTTATATTAGGTATCTTTCCAGGGCACTCTGGACTTTTCGGATCGTTGCTTCTCTAGCAGAGTCATCTATTTCTTGTCCCTTCTTTCCTCTCTGTGTCAAGAATTGTTGAGTGCTTGGAATGTGTAGAGGTGCAGTGGCAGTTAGCGGGGGTTCAGTGGTGAACTAAACCAGCCCAAATTCTGGGCTGAATGGAACATGCCCCTTTCCCTCTCCCTCTTCAACAGTACTGTCTTCATCCCTGATGGGGTTCCCCCGTGATCTAACCATTAGGTCCCTTCCCCAAGCCATCATGGTAGTATTCAGTTCTCTCGTGTAGGAGCTGTGTGCTCGTGGCCTGGGACTGGGGTGGTCCTTGCTTCTGCTTCCGTAGCTGAGGTAATAAATGTTTTCTTAGCCCCACTGCCTCCAAACTGATGTACCAACAGCTTCTGCCAGGAGACACAGTGGCATAAATATTAAGCCCTCTAAGACTGTTATTAGTCCTGCACTTCAGCTGTATTATGGGTTAAGGATGCATCCTGAATTGTCTTGGTGGCCTAAAAACCTTGGATGAAATTGTTTATATGGGCTTATATACCAAGCTTCCACTTGACTTTTAGGAAAATACAAGTACAAGGTAAATTGTACAAGTACATGTAGTAGTAATTCCAGGTGTAGGTTGTGAAAGGAAAGAAGTATGCTTGCAGTTTCGACCTATATGAGTATGTATAGATGTAGGTGTAGGAAGTGCCGAGATCTGTGTAGTAGGCACAGTTGAAGAAAGTATGCTGCTGGCTCTTCCTGGAAAGCATTTCATGGAACCAAAAGTGAGGAAATATCAAAATAGGACTAAGCGTTTTCACCACAGATGGTACTTTACTGACTGACAGTCTACTTGGTGGATTCTTTTAATCTCCATTTGATATATATGTATGATTTGGTGATGTCCAGCTTGTATGTGGCTTTTCTTTTCTCCATTTCAGGACCTGTCTTGCACAGGAATAATATCGCCGACTATGCACTCAGTGCGGGCACCACAGCTATGAATGCCCAGAGGCTCTTAAGAGCTACAAAACTGAACAAACCTATCCTCTTGGAGGGCTCCCCTGGTGTGGGCAAGACGAGCTTGGTGGGAGCCTTAGCCAAGGCTTCAGGCAACACACTTGTCCGAATCAACTTGTCAGAGCAGACGGTAAGCTTAAGTCATGCTACAGCTGATGGGGGTAGGTGTAGGGAGTAATGTTTTTATCTATTTTTTGTTTGTTTTGGTTTTCGGTTTTTTTTGTGGTACGCAGGCCCCTCACTGTTGTGGCCTCTCCCGTTGCGGAGCACAGGCTCCGGATGCGCAGGCTCAGTGGCCATGGCTCACGAGCCCAGCCGCTCCGCGGCATGTGGAATCTTCCCGGACCGGGGCATGAACCCGTGTCCCCTGCATCGGCAAGCGGACTCTCAACCACTGCGCCACCAGGGAAACCCTGTAATTCTCTTTTGAGAGGGAATCACTCATTTCAGTTTTTATTGTAATACAGCCTCTCTATTTTTGTCCTTTCTAAAAATATTAATTACAGATAAAATGACCCTTTAAACAATCTTATGAAAATATGGGACAGAGATGACAAATTAAATAATCTCCTGGGGTGGGGTCTGGGAGGAGGGCCTGGGCATTGTTTTTGGTGTGTGTGGTTTTTGTTTTTTAAGGTCACCAATTTATTTCCAAGTACATCCGATGTTGAGAACTATCGATCTAGAGCTCCAGTTGATAGATGCTTAGACTGTTATGATGATAAGATGCTTGGGGCATATCTGGGCTCCTGGTAAAGAGTTCTGGGATTGATTAGTTCTCTCTTGGGGGTAAGACTAAAAAGTGGTACAAGGCCTAAGTATTTACCATTTTATGTTTGGGGTCTTGGGATCTAGTTCATTTTCTGTGTAATGTTGGCTTTTCTCCATTTCTTCCTCCTCTCAAAGGACATCACAGACCTGTTTGGAGCAGATCTACCTGTTGAAGGTGGCAAGGGAGGAGAGTTTGCCTGGCGTGATGGCCCCTTGCTGGCAGCCTTGAAGGCAGGCCATTGGATTGTGTTGGATGAGGTGAGAGGATGGCCCATTGTGCCAACGTGGGACTACAAGTGTGAGAAATGGGGGTGGGGGCAGAACTTTTCGAGGCTTGAGGGCACTTCGCAATGGATGATCATGCTCTTGGCTAGTAAAGGCAAATTCTCTGATGAAAAGAATCCTCCGTGGTCTCCTTTATGAATAAGAAAAGTCACTTGTCAGAAAGCATATACAGAACTCCCCCCATGTATAGGGTTGGCCAGAAAGTTCGTTTGGGTTTTCCCGTAGCATCTTACGGAAAACCAAATGAACTTTTTGGCCAACCCAATATAACCTACAAACTCTCCTACTTTCGTGAGCTAGCCTCCAGAAAAAGTGCCTCTTCACTAGTTATATGCTCTAGTCGCTGGCAGGCTTGCTGTATTTGTATTTATTTTCAGAGATAAACGTAGTTTACAAATAGTGCCAACCACCTCATTTCATCAGAGAGGCTGGGGAAAGTTATAGTAGGAAGAGACATAGAAAAATGGTGAGAAAATGGTCAGTGTTATATGTGCACATGGGATAAATTAATGACCAGAAAAACAGAGCACATCATGTGATATGTGATAAGTGTCGAATCTCTGTAACTGACAGGTAGCTAGAGAGATATGGAGAAGTGAGGCACAAAATAAAAAAATTGAAGGTGTGGCCAAAGGGTTTGAGTTAGTTCGGGATGTGCAATGTCAGTTCCGGAAAAGGTGAGCAAGTAGTTGTGTAGCTTAAATGATTTGAGTGATGAAAGTGCCACAGATGACTTTTGACACAGACCCCGGCAGGTTCCCTAGATTCAGACCCCCCTTGCGTCTGCAGTAAGGGGGATGGATTCCTTTTCTGCTGAGCTGCTTCCTAATTACCAGATATTAAAGAGAAGGAGGGTTTTGGTTTTTGTTTTATTCCCCCCAGATTTTTTTGAAAAAGATATGTGATAGAATAATCATCAGCCAGGAAAAAAAGAGTGCCTTGCTTCAAAGCTAGAAGACTACTGACCATAGTCATATTTTGTGGAAATGCACATAGGGACTGCAAGGCATTCTGGCCTTGCAGTCACACATAAGAGCAGCTTTTAGAACTTGACCCGTATGTGGGTATATAGGAGAGTTTGTGTTTTGAGTGCTTATGTAAGCATGACACTTGAAATTCTAATATAGTCTGATTTTTGGCCCATTTGCATTTTACTGATTCACATTTCACAGTTGAATTTTTCCATGTTACCTAAAAACCACCCATGCTTCACATCCCTGAGCTCTGAACTTAGCATCTGAGGACCTCCATTCAGCTCTTTTCATTTCTGGCGCTCACACAAATCCTCGTGTTTGTTCTTGTTGTTCACAAAACTGTTGGCATAGTTAGATCTACTTTATGTAGTTTATATCATGACTTTGAAGCCCATTTGGAGAGTTTATTCAGTATTTGAGCTGGGAAGGATGTTTATTTAAGTATGTAAAGAGCTATCTTACTTCACCTTAAAAAGTCCCAGAGCGAAAGTGAGATATCTTTGTATTGGAAAGTTTCTTTTGTAAGCTATGATCTATAAAGTAGGCCAATATAGGAGCAGATAATGGATACAGTTTTATTTTTGAGACTAATTTAACTGCTTTAAAAAATTTTAACCTACATACTCAGTTTACTTAAAATTATTATTACTTATTATTATTTACTTATTATTCCTATTTTATACACCCCAAATTTCTCTAACATATATATGAAATAATAGGATGAGTACACATCAGTTCAGCTTGAGAAGCAGAGTGTTACCAATGTTGTTTGAACTCCTTCCCCCTTGAGGATAAGACTACTTTTTGTGCATATTATTCTTTCGCTTTTTGTAGCAGCTATACAGCATATAAAATAAGTATATGCTCTTTCTTCTCCAAATAGCTTAACCTGGCTTCGCAGTCAGTCTTGGAAGGACTCAATGCTTGTTTTGACCACCGAGGAGAAATCTATATTCCTGAGTTAGGAATGAGCTTTCAAGTGCTGCATGAGAAGACGAAGATTTTTGGTTGTCAAAATCCTTTTAGACAAGGAGGCGGAAGGAAGGGCTTGCCCAGGTCTTTCCTAAATAGATTTACTCAGGTAAGATTTGCTGTTGCCCCAGAAACCAAAGGTGGTGTCAGTGGCAATAATACTGCTGACACATAGCTATGAGGGTGCCCACTATGAGAATGAGACAGGCTCAGTGTAATGATCTGCTTCTCGATTTCATATCTTTATATGTTGGATATCAATGTGACTGATTCCCATAATCACTTCTCTCCTGCTGCGAATCCTTTGTCTTAGGTCTCAGAGGACCTGGTATGTTATCAGTTGGAGGAAAGTAAGATGACCGCCATCTTGAGGATTCTATTACTGTGCTCAGAGATTAAGGCCAATCTTTGACCTTTTCAAGTGTATTTGTGATCTGTTAGAACATTAAAAGATTATTTTATAATGAAAATGCATTTAAATCTAAGTAAAATAAAGTATAAAAAACTACCATGAAGAAGAAAAAATCCAGTATTCTCCATACCAAAGTCAGCCACTATTAATAGTTGGTATCTTTTCTTATCACCTTTATTCTCATTAGCAGCAGAAGGTGTGTGTGTGTGTACACGTAGGCTTACATGTTTTAACATCTTTTTTCAAAGTTTGGCTAATGTAGTGGCTTGGAAATGCTTCTAGATGTTAGCTTTCTTTTATGCCCCATCCCTTGATAATTAAGAATTTACTGAGTATCTTTTAAGAAATTTATTATGAAAAATTTCAAACATATTGAAAAGTTGATCAAATTTTAAAATGAATGCTCATATACCTACCATCTGGATTTTTTAGAGCATTTTACATAATATATAGGAAGCTAAAATTACAAATATACTTAAAAAAATTACTTGCATGTCTTTCTCTAATTCACTAGAATGAAGCTAACAAGAAAACCCTCTTTTGCTCTATATTTCAAAGATTTTATATAATTCCGTATCCTAAAAATGCAAGAAAAGAAATTTCTATAACTGAAATATATATATTACTGAGGTATTACTACTTTGGTGTTAAAATAAAAATTTTACGTAAGTCACAGTAGTCATTTCTGGTGTTTGGTAAAGAGAAACGATGTCATTTTTTCATGTTATTTTTGGATTTTCTAGGTCTTTGTGGATCCCCTTACAGTAATAGACATGGAGTTCATTGCCAGTACTCTGTTTCCAGCCATTGACAAAAGTATTGTTAAAAAAATGGTTGCTTTCAACAACCAAGTAAGTACCTACGTGTATTATTTGTTCTTTGTTTTTCTGATTTTCTCACTTTCTCAACATGGAACACTAAATTACCAGTCTCCGTAACTAAGATAAATCACATAGACTTCTAAAAGTTTCTAGTGGAAGGCAAGCTACTCATTTGAGGGTTACAGTAATTCAGTTCTGTTGCATGTATCATTGTCAATGCTTACAGGGTATTCCTGGCATTGAGAAGTCTGGATTGGGAGAAGGAGACATCTGAATCAAGCCTCTTAGTCTCTGTTTTGGATTATGTATGCATTCTCGGTACACTGATAGTACTTAATGCAGTGCCTAGCAGCGGTACATGCTTTCCCAGTAAGGGTATTTTCTTTTTAGATTGATCACGAAGTGACTGTCGAGAAGAAATGGGGACAAATAGGAGGACCCTGGGAATTCAACCTCCGGGACCTTTTCCGCTGGTGTCAGTTGATGCTAGTTGACCAGTCCCCTGGGTGTTACGATCCTGGTCAGCATGTGTTTTTGGTCTATGGTGAAAGAATGAGAACCAAGGAAGATAAAGAAAAGGTGAGTTTCATACTTGCTCTTTGCATTTCTTTCTATCTGTAAGTTGATTTCTTCCTGAGGGACAGAAGGGGGGTGTACTCATTAACAATACCAAACCCAGTAAAGCTGCTTGGAAATTTAGAAGTTACGAGAAGAAACTAAGCATTCACCTGTCTCAGAGTTTCATAGTGTAGTTTGCTTTGGAGGACACAGTTTGCTTATCCATCTAAAGCCCCATGATTGCAGACCTACTTTAACAGTATTGCCCTCCATTAATAAAGGCTTGGTCTTTATCACCCTTCCAGGCGCAAAAGTGCGAAGCAGGAGGAGACAGGTGATAACCAGTAGAAGAGGAGGGCTTTCTACTTTTAAATAAATGTCAAATTGCAAAGTATTTTATCTAGAAAAGATAAATAGATGAAAAGAGAGAGGAAATTCTGTATCTAAATGGAAGTAAAAATATCCCTTTGTAAGTAGAAAACAACACCAGAATTTCCAACTTAGTAAACCAATAATGTGTGCATTGCTTTGTGGTATTTCAAGTCCAGTTCATGGAAAATTCACAACAGTTGCAGGTGGGAGGTGCTGTCATGACCTCTTACAGATGAAGATCCAAGGCTCAGAGTCATGGAATCTCAGTGCAGCAAGTGGCAGAGCCAGCTCTCTAGCACAGACCTTTCCACTTTGCCTGCTATTCCTTCTACTGTATCACAGTTGTTTACAAACAAAGTAACTTACAGATTCATGTGAGTTAGAAACAGTGACCTCCTTACTGACCTGAAGATGTGGCTGCCCATGGCACAAGTGACTTTCACACACTTTGATTCTGCTACTAAGAGCACAGATCCCCTTTTATGTGGCATCCAGAGTCTAGCCCAGTGTTAACAACTCATTTATTACATGCAAATGGCTTTCAGTATATTAGGACAAGATGTTCAGTTAGTTTTTTTTTCTTCACAAATTTTAATTCACATATCATCAGCTAGTATTTTAATTTCTTCATCCACTTACTGGTTACAGTATATTAACTGTGGCAGGACTGGCCAGTGTTGGGTAATTGATGTTGGTCAGATGATGAGTCACTGTAGGGTGTGGAAGGTTTCCATCACTCCTCCAATTCATTTGCTGTAGTTGACCACATGTTTTCTGAGGGGGGGGGAAGCTAAGTAAAGTAGTAATAGAAGAAGAGAGGCTATAAAAGTATTTGTAATTTTAACTCTGGTATAATATCAGGGAGAGGAGATGATCTGCTGTAGAGTGGGATCTAAGGTCAGAAATCGCCTGGACCAAGGAGTAGGTGGTGGGAGCATTTTCTTCTGTGCTGCTTTTAGGCTTTTACTCAGTGTTTGATACTCATTATGATTTTATCTTCGTTGTTTTTATTTTCTGACTTCAGTATACATTGATGAGGATGAATATTGCTGCTTTGTTAGAAACGCACAACTTGTTGTAAATATTTTGGGTGGCTGGAATCTTTGTGGCTGCTATGGGCTAAATTAGTGTTTTTTACACACCCTTATCTTTTCCCCTCCTCAGCTCCTCTTAGATTAAAAAAAAAAAAGAAGTGCAAAAATGACGTACAGTTAACAGGAAGTTTTTAACAGTATTGCTGCTAAGGAAGGGTTAAGTGACTAAATAATCAGTCAGAGAAATTACTTTGCTTGTCCTCTCTACATAAATATTTAGAAGGGTAACAGTGATTTTGGAGTCAGACAGGCTTAGATTTGAAATCAGTTACCAACCGTGGGCAAATCATGTAACTCTCATGAATCCCCAATCCATATCTATAAAATGGAAATGAAAATACCTATTATGCATGGGTATTAGGATCAGAAATAATCTGTTAAAGCACCCAATATAATGTTTGGCACATGGTTAGGTACTCAGGAAACAGTCATTGTTCTTCATAAACTTCATGTTTCTCTTCTCTTCTACCTCTAGGTGGTATCTTGAATGACGAAAGCAAATTCATTTTTCATCTTAAGATTTACCATAGTTTCTATGGCTTTAATTTATGGTATATTCTCACTGGAATCTCAAAATAATTTGAGATTATGTGATTACTCTTAAGCTTCAGTTTAGTTTCATTCTGAAGAATTAAATGCAATCTGTCCTTTTTATAAGAAAATTCAAAAAGATAAGGACTCAGAATATTGTCATTCTCCTATTGTGTTCATGTTTACTAGTATTCATTCTAGAAGGTTTTGCTCAGAATTTGGTGGAGTGATTTGTGTTTTGATTGTATCATCTTCTTCCTTTAGGTCATTGCTGTATTCAAGGATGTGTTTAATTCAAATTCTAACCCGTACCTGGGAACCAGACTGTTTCACATCACTCCCTGTGATGTTCAGGTGAGGAGAGGAGGATAATCCTCTTTCAGTTTTCTATGGCTTCTGCTCCCACTCGCAGGCACACTTATGAAAACTCACCGGCATGTCTTTTTCAGCTGGGCTACTCGGTGCTTTCCCGTGGCAGCTACGTTCCTCTCCCGACTCGCCGGCCCCTGTTGCTCCTGCACCAGTCTTTACAGTCTCTGGAGTCAGTTATGAAGTGTGTACAAATGAGCTGGATGGTCATCCTCGTGGGGCCAGCCTCAGTGGGCAAGACCAGCTTGGTTCAGCTCCTGGCACACCTTACTGGTCGCACTTTAAAGATCATGGCCATGAACAGTGCAATGGACACTTCGGAGCTTCTGGGTGGATTTGAGCAGGTAACTGATCTGCCTCTGCATTTTCAGGCAGAACACAATAAACCGTGTGGTCTGGCTGGTGGTCTTCTGTGTTGGTGGTAGCTACAGTAGCAGTGTTCTTTGATCCTGGCCATGGGCTGTGCTGGGTTCACGTGCTCTGGAAATTGCAGGTTGATCTCATCCGGCCGTGGAGGCAGCTCCTTGAGAAGGTGGAGGGCACTGTCAGGACCCTGGTAAGAGACAGCCTCCTCGTCAGTGCTGACGATGCAGAAGTAGTGCTGCGAGCCTGGAGTCATTTCCTTCTGACGTATAAACCCAAGTGTCTTGGAGAAGGTGGTAAAGGTGTCACGATGGAGATTGTCAGCAAGCTGGAAGCAGTGTTACTGCTTATGCAGAGACTCAACAATAAAATCAACTCATACTCCAAGGCAGGTATGTGTGTTTGGGTGTGTGTATCAGACACTTACCATTAGTGTCCACCCACAGGTAATATATTTGTAAATGCAATGCCCATAATTTTTAAAATGAATTTAATGATTATTAACAATCAAAATTTGGAAATCTTTGTCCTAGGAAATAAAATGAAGCTGATGTAAAGTATTTAGAATTGGTGATCCTAAACAGAGAAAGCAGGAAAGAAATTGGTTACTGAGTTTGATTTATTCTGTGTGTTATCAACCACCGAGATTTGTGTGTAAATTTGGTTTTATTTTTTGTTGGCCTGTTTTTTAAACCTGTTAATAACTTCTCAAGAAATCGAGTATTTCAAACTGAAGAACAGAAGTCTAAATTGATAGCTAGGAATCTATTTTGTATAGAAGGTGGAGGAAATTCCTCAGTTAACCTGGAAATATACAACTCTCATCTTGTAGTGCAGCTTTTTGGATGGTAATGAGCGTGCCTTTAGGGGAGAATTGATTAAAGGTTAAGGCCTGTCACTAAGGTTGTCTTCCTTTCCAAAACCTGCTCTTAACTGTTTATTCCTCAGTTATTCCTTGGGAATAGTTGATTCCTTAGGGGTGAAGAAATGAGACTCCCCTCTTCCCACTGTGTCAACATTGTATCCATAGCTGTGGGTCAGATAGTTTACTTTCTTAGTTAAGACAGTGATTTCAATGTTGTTTTGATCTGTCATTTTCCAATTCAAGCTCACCATTTGAATTTGAAATTCTTTACTCATTCATTCAAATTAATTATTAGATATGTTAATGAAGTCGTACATCACTTTATATATTTTTAAAAGATAGGTATTGTAAAACTCACCATTGAGGTTTGAATTCCTACTGAATGGTGGACAGTATGTTAAATATGTTTACTTTTAACCCTCACAACAACACCGTTATTACAAGGAAAAATGAACCCCATTTTATACATGAGGTGCTCACAGAGGTAAAATAACCTGCCCAATGCCTTCTTGCTACCAAGTGGGTAGACTAGGTTTGGGCTCCAGTCCTCTCTGACTTCAAAGCCTGGAATCTGGTGTGTATGGATTTCTTTCATAAGTCTGTTAAAATGTAAATATCTAGGGAAGTTCTCACAGCCCATTCTCAATACTGAGCTTTTTTTTTAATTTATATATTTATTTTGCTGCATCAGGTCTTAGTTGTGGCATGTGGGATCTTTCGTTGTGGTGCGGGCTCTTCGTTGTGGCGCACGGGCTCTAGAGCGCTCTGGCTCGGTAGCTGCGGTGCACGGGCCTAGTTACCCTGCAGCATGTGGGATCTTAGTTCCCCGACCATGGGTTGAACCCACGTCCCTCGCATTGGAAGGCAGATTCTTAACCACTGGACTGCCAGGGAAATCCCAATACTGCTTTTTATTTAGGATTGACTTTCATATTGAGTAATTCATTTCTTAGGGATATTGATAGAGTGAAAGAGGCTGGGTCTAAAACAGTTTGTCTGCTACTATTTTACTTTTGGTTAAAAACGTCTTTTCTTCTTAATTTTATATCTTTTAATGTCCCTATGATGAACATGTATGACTTTTAAAATCTATTCTAGTTTCATATTTTATCTTAAATCTTTGTACATATTGAGCATATATATAATAGCTCTATTAACATCAGAATGCAGCCCTTAGGGACTTAAAGCAAGAAAATATATCTAGGATTTTTTATTAGATTCTGGCATTTTGAATTTAAGTTGCTAAGTGCTGCATTTTGGTTTTTTGAGGTTTTCTTTGGGGGGAACAAGGCAGTTGAGTTGCTTATGGATCATTTTTATCTTTTCAAGCTTGCACTTAAGCTGTTTAAGGTCAAGTCCGGAGTAACCTTTACTGTAGGGTTAAATTAGCCCCACTCTTGAGGCATGGCCCTATGGCATCTCTACTGAAGGTCCTGTGTGTTCTGTGGAGTCTCTTCGCTTTGACTGGTGGGAACTGGAGTGTTGTTCGGCCCCGTGTGAACTCTGAGAATTGTTCAGCTCACAGCTCCCCGATAACTGTCCTTTCCTTGGAAGTTTTTGCTCATGCTTGTGGAGTTTCAGCCTTCACGTGCACGTGTAGATTATTATTGAGCCAAAGACTCCAGGAGCCCTCATCTGGATTTCTGGAACCATCCGTATGAGTAACTCTTGCCTTTTGAGCACCCTGCCCCTCATTCTAGTTGCTCTAGCCTCCTTGAATTCAAGTCTGTGACCTCAGGTCATTGAGGCCTTGGGATCTGTTTGAGTTTCCCCTCCCCACTTTGCAGTCTAGAAGTTGCTTCCAGGCAGAAAGCTGGCCATTATAGGACCTCCTTCCCTCAGGTGTCACAGTCCTGTGCTGTTTTCCAACATCGGAAAGCAGTTGTTTCATGTATTTTACCAGTTTTCTAATCGCTAAACACTGGGAGGTTAAGTCTCAACCTTACTATTCCTTCATGGCTAGAAGCAGAAATCCAACATGTATTACCTTATGATATGAAAAAGGGTCAGGAAACAATTTCTTCTCTTTCTTTTTTAAAAAAATTAATTTATTTTATAGGAGTATAGTTGATTTACAATGTGGTGTTTCAGTTGTACAGCAAAATGATTCAGTTATATATGTACATATATTCATTCTTTTTTAGATTCTTTTCTCATATAGGTTATCACAGAATATTGAGTAGAGTTCCCTATGCTATACAGTAGGTCCTTGTTGGTTATCTGTCTTATATAAGGAAACAATTTCTAATAAGAAAGATCAATTGAAAAAATTCTGGGAAAGGACTATCTAAACTATGAAGCAAATAAATACCGGTTGTTACTGTATATGATATAGTCATTACAAAGGATGCCCTGTTTAATGACACTGATTGCATTGTGCCGACTTAACAGCACTTTAGTATAAATGCAGTAATAGGTGGAAGACATTATCCATCCGCATTTGAAAAATTAAAACACATAAAGATAATTTCCCTTCTCCATCACCCTTGAGTCAACTTTATCTAGCCATTCATTCAGAAAGCCATTAAGTATTTTCTATCCCCAAACCTAATTTTCTTACTTGTTTTGTTCAAACAAAAATGAAAATCTTTTTGTTTACCCTATTATGAAACTTTAAAGAACTGGGCCAGAAGTTTCCAGGCTTCTTTTAATAAACTCTTAGTTTTTTGTTTTATTTGTTTGTTTGTTTGTTGTTGTTGTTTGCGGTACGCAGGCCTCTCACTGCTGTGGCCTCTCCCATTGCAGAGCGCAGGCTCAGCGGCCATGGCTCACAGGCCCAGCCGCTCTGCGGCATGTGGGATCTTCCCAGACCGGGGCACGAACCTGTATCCCCTGCATCGGCAGGCGGACTCTCAACCACTGCTCCACCAGGGAAGCCCTATTTGTTTGTTTTTGATTGCCCTGGTTTGAAATTAAATACTGTGGCTGTGACGTTTCAGAGTTTGCCAAACTCGTGGAAGAGTTCCGAAGCTTTGGTGTGAAGCTTATGCAGTCAGCCAGTGGCCGAAGCTGTGGCACGTTCGAATGGGTTGACAGCATGTTGGTTCGGGCCCTAAAGTCTGGAGACTGGCTTTTGATGGACAATGTTAACTTCTGCAAGTAAGGACCTTCTATTCAATCATGAGTGGGTCTGATTGAAATTTGAGATATGCTTGTCAAAGTAGAAACCCAGGTGGAAGCTCTGGTTTTGTTTTTCCTCCCTTCCTTCCTTCTTTCCTCCCTCCCTCCCTCCCTCCCTCCCTCTTCATTGGTGTGCGCAGTTATTGCAGTGCGCGGGCTTCTCATTGCGGTGGCTTCTCTTGTTGCTGAACATGGGCTCAGTAGTTGTGGCTTGCAGGCTCTAGAGCTCAGGCTCAGTAGTTGTGGCGCACGGGCTTAGTTGCTCCGCGGCATGTGGGATCTTCCTGGACCAGGGCTTGAATCCGTGTCCCCTGCATTGGCAGGTGAATTCTCAACCACTGCGCCACCAGGGAATTCCAGCTCTGGCATTTTTAATCCACTGTTTTCTTAGCTAGAAACACATCCTCAGCTATATTCTATAGACTTCTCCCAGTGGTGAACAATGGTAGTTGTTTATTAGCTACGATATTTTAGTTCTAGCAGATAGTTTTGAGCTGAACCGAAGGCTAACAAAATTGGATTACTTCTCCAACTAACATCCTTTGAGTCACACCTTTGTATTTAATATCAGAAAGCTTCCTTTTGTTAGGGTTTTTTTTTCTTTTCTTTCTTTCTTTTTTTTTTTTTTGCCACGCCACGCAGTTTGTGGTATTTTAGTTTCCTGACCAGGGATTCAACCCCAGCCCATGGCAGTGAAAACGCTGAGTCCTAACCACTGGACTGCCAGGGAATTCCCTGTTAGGGTCATTCTTAAGTACAGATTTTTGAAATGGAGGGTCTGACACAGGGCAGACATTTAGTGAATGTGCATTCAGTGTATACCACTTGATTCTAAAGTAAGGAAAAGGGCAAGTGTAAGACTATTCTGCCTGTACAGTGAGCATAATACAGGTCAGGTGATGGGCTTTTCTACCTGGAGCATTTTCAGAATGTTTCAAATTACAATCCAGTTACCTTTAAATGAATTTGATAATATTGGGAAGTGGGGGAGAGGGAAGGGGAAAGAGAAGACAGTTTTATTAGTTCAGGGAACTTTCTGTCATTTTCCTTGATATATTCAACAAACATTTTGTATATTTACTGTGTATGAATCACTGGGCTGTGTGCCTTGGGGAGTGAAAATGGGCATTGATAGGAAAAGAGATCTTGGAAGAATCACAGTTCTGTACGGGGACGTGATCTGTGCTGAAGGGAAGACATGGGTCAGGCGCAGTGAGAGGCCTGAGTCAGGGCAGCAGTCAGTGTGGCACGCCAGCCTGTCCCCCATTTGGATTCTCCCTATTGCAGCCCGTCGGTGCTGGATCGTTTGAATGCTTTGCTGGAACCTGGAGGTGTCCTCACTGTTAGTGAGAGAGGAATCATCGATGGATCCACTCCCACCATAACACCAAATCCCAATTTCAGGTATTTATGCCTCTTAAGTTTGTGCCTCAGAATCTGACAGCCTTGATGTCAGAGGTGACCATTCATTAGGGCCACCTTACGTATCGTATTTGTACACTCAGTCATGAGCATGTTCATACATTCATTGATTTAACAAATATTTACTGAGGCTCTGCCATTTGCCAGGTGCTGGTGTGCTTTGGGGGGCACAGCAGTAAATAAGAAAGATGAGGTCCCTGCCTTGGGTTGGTGGTGAAGGCTGGAAGCAGGGAGACCAGTTACAAGCCTTTTGCAGTTCAGGTGAGAGACGATAGCTTAGACTAGGGCTGTCAGATCAGTGGGACTTGCTCATGGGCTTGTGGGTTAAGAAAAGGAGGAAGCAAAGATGGCATCTAAGGTTTTGGCTTGAGTAATTGGGTAAAGGGGTGCCATTCATTGAGAAAGGGGAGACTGGCAAAGGAGCAGGTTTGGGGTGGGGAGGGTTAGCTGCAATCAGCTGTTTAGCTTTGGAGGTAAGTGTGAGCTGTCAGACAGCTAGATGCAGAAGTTGATGGACATCGAATGTTACGAAGCTAAGTGTTTCTGGAGACACTGCTCCTTTTTCTTTTCTCTGTAGGTGAGTGAGAATAATTGATGAATTAGCACTGCCTGATGTGGGGAATATCTGAAAGTAAGAATTTTACAGTCCTCAGTACTAAAGGTACACTGGATATACAATACTTAGTTCCTTAGGAAAACAGGTTTAGAGAAACTGATTTGCTGTATTGATGCATTTTGGAACTAGAGGATAGATTGCAGATGTAAACAGCATCTGTACGTTGAATTAGCAATGTTACCTTAGATGAGCTCCCTGAAGATGAGCCACATATGATTTGCCCTCACCAGTTGTTGCTGAGCTGCACTGTCAGTTGCACTGAGATTTTGATTTTTTTTCCTTTGAATTGCTATACTACTAGACTTTTTCTCTCAATGGATCCTGTGCATGGAGAAATATCCCGAGCTATGAGGAATCGTGGACTTGAAATCTACATTTCAGGAGAAGGGGATGGGAGCATCCCAGATGAGCTGGATCTGAAAGTCCTACTGCACAGCCTTGGGTTGGTGGGGGGCAGTGTGTGTGACATCCTTCTGGCTTTGCACTCAGAGACCCGAAGTGCTGTTGTAGGTAAGGTGCTTGACTTCTAGGCCTCTGCAGGGTTTTCTTTCTCTGGAAATTCATGTTATTCCATTTGACTGCTAGTTCAGGAGTTCTTACATTTAGTGTACATGGAAATAGAAATTACCAGGAAAGCCTGTTAATAATGTAGATGCGCTTGGTACCCTTCTTCCCCAAGAGATTGGGTTCAGCAGGTGTGAGCGAGGCACAGGAATCAGCATGTTAAAGAAACTTCCTGGGGAATTCTGATGCATGCAGTCAGAGACCCACACTCAGAGGAATACCTGTACTGCTTTTCGCACTGAGATTGATGAAGTTTGTCCTGCAAATCTTCACAGTCGTCATTGAATCTCTTGAAGGTTGAATAAAGAGGGAGCTTTGAGTTGTTTAAAACAGATAGGTGAAAAAAAAAAACAAAAAAAACAAAAAAAAACAGATAGGTGTTACTTCTTCTAAATGTCCAAATATACAAGAAAGAGCAGTAATAATAACAATAACGAAAAATAATGAAATGTTACTTATTAAGTAACTACTCTGTGTTAGGTGCAATGTTGGCTGCTTATTTAGTCCTCACAGTAGTTCTGCAAGGTATATTTCCATTTTACAGATAAGGCTCAGAGAGGTAGATTAACTTGTCAAATCCAAACAGTTTATAATGACAGCTGGGATTTGAAAGCAGATCTGTTGGATTTCAAAGCCCATGGTTCTTTTTGGCACCATGCTCATTTTGCCCCCTTCAGTGTGTGTCAGCTTTAGATCCAAGGGTCTATGTGGCCAGGCTTTATCACATTAGTAAATGAGTCATCTAGTCACTTCCCCAAAAGGTACTGCTGACAGAGAAGGAGGGGAGGAGGGCGGAATAGGAGGCAAGGAATGTGAATGTTCCCACAAGTTCATTGTGTGCTAGTGAGCCCCCTATAGTCCACTTGGAAGGCTTTCTAAAATAAATATCTGGGTGGGTTTGAGTGGAAGTTTGATGTGAAAGTGAAATTTGTCCATTTTCACTGGAGATTTTTCAGAATCTATTGCTCGTGGATGGCACTATTTCTTCTTTATAGGTTCTCCAGCGTCCTCGTTGTCAACACTCATTCACACAGCCTTACTCATTGTGCAATACCTACAGCGAGGGCTGAGCTTAGACAGAGCCTTTTCTGAAGCATGCTGGAACGCATATGTCCGCTCCCAGGCTTCACCAGCAAACCAGAAGGTACTGTGAAGTGTTTCACACAGCTTTCTACGTTATAACATTACAGGTAATAGGAGGAAACTTTATTGGTGGCAACTTTAATGACCTCAGAGAGCCATCTGCAGTTATGCTCTAACAGAGATCTGGTATCCAGGCACTTTTCTGGAAAATAGCGTAAATGTAAATATTCCTTGAAACTTGCCTCTCAGCGGAAAAAGTGAAATTTAGCTTGAATGTTGTATATTGAGGAATGTGTCTGAGTGTTGTGAGAGGATCACAAGGGGTCTAGAAAACTACTGTTGCCCTGCTAGTTTTTGGTAAGAGCACTTGTGTCGCGGTGCCTGTACACCATGTGTTTTTATCTCCTACCAGCTTGTGCAGGCTTTACTGGAGAAACACGTTTGTTCTCTGCAAGCACATGAAACCTGGGGCAACTCCATTATTGCCATGGGGCTGTGGCCAGATTCTCTGCCCTCGGCTCTCTCTGCTACGGAAGATTCTCATCTCTCTAAAGTCCGAGGCGATGGACAGATCTTAGTATATTGTCTCAACAGGCTGAGCATGAAAACGAGCAACTGGGCAAGGTTAGTGGAGCCTTGAGCGTCTGTATCTCTTTGGCATCTTGACTTCTCCTCCCTCCCTCCCTTCCTTTCTTCCTTCTTTCCTTCCTTCCTCCCTCTCTCTTTCTTTCTCCCTCTCTCTTTTTTTGATGGTAATGGTCATGACCCAAGAATGTTATGTGGCCATTTTCCACACAGTTCCATTGTTTGTTGTGATACTGCTCCCTATTTATTATTTATTATAGGTACGTGCTTTAATTGTCCCCCTTTGGAGGGACTCATGTTTTCCCTGTTAACCTCTTTGATACATTCATTGTAAAGTTATTGTCTTGGTTCTTTGAAATACGAAAATTTAACCCTAGTACTAACTTAGCCTATTGCAATGAATTTCAGGATTCAGCCTCTTACTTTGCCAGACTTAGAGAAAATTATGCAGTCCTCCCACCCGGAGAGCTTAAAATTCAATTCAGTTGAAATGGATACTTACTGGATCGATGAACCAGATGCTCTGGCTGTGGCTGTTAAATTGCTCATAGAAAGAGCAACCAATCAAGACTGGATGCTCAGAGTTAAATGGCTTTATCATTTAGCCAAGAATGTGCCACAGGGGCTTGGTGAGTAGAGAAACTTAATTTGTGTAATGAGGGAATTTAAGTACACTTACCCGGCTTTCGTAACTCAGCAGTTGTTTTACTCTCCAACTACACTGTTAAAATTACATCTGGGGAAGCTCCTAGCAGGACGTTTATGACTTAGCATTACTGCTTATATAGCTGTTAAAATATTAAGGAACACATCTGCCCTTAGATGTTCCCTGAGATAAATTTTTTTTTCTCCACGTAATCCTTAGCATTTCAGGATCCATCCAGCTTTCTATCAAATCCAGAAGGAAAATGTACTATATTATGTTACTTTTAAGTTTTTGAACATCCTGCTTTTTTTGCTGTACTTACTCTGCTGCACACGCGTTCTATCTGAGAAAGGGCTGCTTTTGTTAAATTTACTTCCCATAAAAGTACATAAGATTCTAATCTTATTTTCGTTCCAATACTCTAAGTGGTCATGCTTGATTTCTTTGTACTTTTTTCATTCCAAGAGAGGGAAAAGCAACAGTTAACAACATTGTACAGATTGTAAAGTACAGGACATGGAATTTGTTGGTAGAACTTGTTGACTAAAGTAATTGAGTTTACATGAGTCTCTGCTGCACGAGAACGTGTAGATAAGCCAGCGTATGTGTATATTGTTGTGTGGTACATGTGATGTCTAAACGTGTAGAGAAAAATTGTATAAATATTTGTATCTGCGGTGTCCTATGTGATAGCTGCTAGCCAGAGGTAGCCACTAAAATGTGACATGTGACATGGCTACTGTGACAGCAGCTGTAGAACAGAAAGTTCAAGTGGACGGCACTGCTTTAGATGCTAACATTTGCTTCTCCTTCCTCCACAGAGTCAGTACAGATTCATTTGGAAGCCAGTGCTGCATCTCTTAGGAATTTTTACTCAAATTCTCTCTCATCTGGGGTCAGTAATGTCATCAAAATATTACAACCAAATGTAACAGGTACTGCACCTGACTTGATTTCTAGCTCTCAGCACTCTGGGAAACTTGTCCATTGAGTTCATGGGAAAAAGATCTGTTACAGCTCCCACTTATAACAGTTTTTTCTAAAGAAGACTCAGGGTATCCAGATGCAAATTCTGCTACTTTTTTTGAAATTATGCATTCTTCAGTTTCTGAAAGGACGATGGCACACAATGTAGTGGGAAGAACACAGGAGTTGGAAGACTGGGCTCCAGTTCCAACTTGGCCACAAACTGGCTTGTTGATTTGGGGCCCATCATTCACACTGCTGACTTTGTTTGAAAAATATGGGAATTAAATTCATTCTTCTGGGGTCCCTTTCACTTATGACTTTCTGTGATATACTAGTACTGTTAACAGAAACTGTGATCTATTTTGAGATGAAGGGGAAACAGTACAGGATCAGTTTCTTCAGAAAATAGAAAACCTTAATGATGAAGTTATAAAGCCTTAAATACAAAGTTACAAAACAAAGTCATAATGATAAAAGGAGTAGCCGTCTGAGCCATCTAATCAAATGAGGTATTCAGAATTTCTCAATCTTTATCTGATGTTGATCAAAACATACTGTTACCCATTTGGTTTAGAAAAAAATATGCACGATGCTTTTGTGCTAAACCTTATGTTTACATAATTATAATCTTATGTATACTTAAAATTACCTTATGTACACTAAAGGTAACGGGCTAAATGGTTGAGCAGAAATCAAACAATAGAGAAAACTTCTGTAGTAGTCAGGTTGCGGCTGGACCTAATTATGGCTTTCCAATTATGAAGGAATTTTGGTCTTTGGGAACACAGTTCTAGAGTAGAGTGGTAGGTTCCCTTTGTAGCAGACATGGCTTGCCCTCTGTTGGCACTCATTAGCTCGTCTTCCTTTTTCCCTTTCAGCTGTGTAGCTCTGGATTGTGTAGTCTTGCTGGACTTTGGGATATGGGCCCCCATGTGTACCTTGCTATTCACAATAGGCATTTGTTAGACTACTCTATGGTGGATGCCTTTAAAACTTGAAGTGCTCCACTGACCCATCCAGCTCAGCCACCATCAAATTAATGTTCCCATCGTTTTGGTCTTACCTCTTCCGCTGGGCTCTCAACCTCTGGAGCGGGTCAGAGTCTGATCGCTGCTGCTTTAGAGAAGAGATACTGAGCTTGAGCCAAAGGAGCAAGAGGTAGCAGCAGCACATCCTGTGATTATAAAGAAATGGTTTTTAAGGGAAATAATCTTGAGTTGTTTTTCTTACTGAAAGCAAATAATGAGATGTGTTCATTCATTTTCTGCCATGTAAGTTCGTTTTTTTATGGTTAATGGCGAAAGATTGGGTAATTAAGCCCATGGATTCTTTCCCAACCAGAAGTGGGAGCTGAGCAAATGAATACATTTGTTGGAATGTTTATGCTGTAGCAGAGGTTACCTTTCTATCCTACGGTGGAATGAATTTTCAGGGCTAGAAGAAATTTTGCCTTTAGAAAGGAAATAGCGTAAAAGCTGTTGAACCCTACCTTTCTACCACCATGGACTGAAACCATTTCCTTGGTCCCTCTCTTCCCGGGCAGGACTCAGTGGGATCAAAGTAAAACAATGAAAATCCTCAACTGAAATTTGCCAGGCAAGGAGTTTAACTCCAAAATTCTACCTTTTGTTTTTTAAACCAGATGAATATGTGATCCCTCTGGATCCCCGATGGAATATGCAGGCTTTGGACATCATTAGAAATTCGATGGACTTTGACCCACAAATGGACCAGCCTGAGCAGCTCTTTGTCCTTTTAGAGTCTGTTGCAAACAAGTAGGTGAAGTCTACTGTTCTGGGTGCTCTTTGCCTTGTTGTACACTATGGCTTCACAGATAATACCTTTCCTAAGCTATACTTGACAGTCTTATGTGTGTTTAATTTTCTGAACCTGAGAAGTGGTGGGTGTCAGACATGGTTGCTTTGTCACCACCTCTCCTTCACGCTCCATGTGCAGCAAAATCATTCTGACCCTGATGTCCAGGTGCCTGGGAATGTGACAGGTTCTTAATAATTGAATAGGGTACTTTAATAAATACACTAGTGAAGCATTAGTGGTGGAATTTGTTTTATGGTTAATCTTTTATCATAGGATAGTTGTGTTTCCGCTGTTTTCTGTTTGATTCCCAGCAGCTCCTTGCATTTTCACATGTCCTTTCCTCAGCCATCTATCTGCCCCGTCCAATGTTGGAGATGTACGTACATAGTGACCTATAGTATAAATTTACATAACTGTTATATAAGTTGGTCTTTCCTCACCTTTAATGTAATGACCGGTAATATTTTTTAATTGGCCATTAGTGTAATAGATTTAAAAAATAATTTTGTAATTGAGGTATAGCGTGCATTACAGAAAAGTACAGTAATGATGATTATATATCGTTTGGGTGACTTTTCACAAAGTGAGCTCACTCATGTGATAACGTAGTAGTAGCACCTCTGAGGCCCCCTTGTCCCCCCTCCCAGCAACTCCCCCTTCCTCCTCCCCAGGAAACTTCCAGCACTGCAGGTTAATTGTGAGATGGCCAGTTTTAAGAGTTCACAGCATAGTTTGTCATGTCATGGCAGAGCAACACAGAGGGACTGGGTGGTCTACCTAGCCCTCTGTCTTCCTCCCCCCCAGCTCAGTTGTCATCCCTCTTGCTGCCGTCTCTCTATCCAGAATTTGCAGAGGCACGAGGGGAATGGCAGGTTGAAGGAGACTGATGTTCCAAGGGTTCTCAGGATTCAGCCGGTAGAGGCTGTAATAAGTATTATTAACCAATAACTATTCGTTATGTTATGGAATCTCATTTCAGGACAATCATATATCTTGATCGGGAAAAACGGATTTTTACGGAAGCAAATTTGGTTTCTGTTGGTGGCAGAAAGTTAAGAAATAGTGTTTTGAGAATGTCCTTTGAATTCCATAAAGGTAAGGACATTACCTTTACTTTCTTCATTTATGCCTCTGACTGCATAATGTTGCTGAAGGTGAGAGGGATTTAACAGCTGATGCCATGGTACTGATTCCTTTTGATTTGCTAGCTCGAGTTTGAACATCTTCCCTTGTTCAGTAGTTTTGACTAAGTGCTTTTTTACGTGTCCTTGATCTCATTTACTTTTTATAGCAACCATGAGATAAGCCTCATGAGAGAGGAAAGGGAGGCACAGAGATGCTCAAGGTCACATCTCTAGCAAGTAGCAGAGCCAGAACTTGAAACTTGTTCTGTTGGCTCAAAAGTATGAGCTCATAAGCATTTGCTTATAGGTTCTTTCTTCCTTCCTCCTTTTTTTTTTAAAATTGAAAAGATAACGGTATTTCTTGGAAAATATTCAAACTATATAGAAGCATAAAAATGGAAAAAGTCTCCTCTCGCAGCAGCTACTGTTAATAGTATATTTGTTTGTATCTTCTCAGATCTGTCTGTGTTATCTATCCATCCAGTCATATACACACTTAGAAATCGTATTTAAACAGAAGCTTTTTTTTAATTAAGACGTTATGAACGTCTCTAGATATGCATGACTAACTTGCTAACTTAATAATAGACAAAGGTTTGCTTTCAATTTTCACGTTTCAAATTGACCCTTGTACTGAGAATAACATTAAGTTGTAGATTACTGTTGATTTTGAAAATGTCCAGAGATTTAAATCTGATCAAATATTCTTATTTTGTTTATACCAACTCTGTAAGATCCAGAGAGCTATCACAGCCTGCCCCATGAAATCGTGGTCAATCTTGCTGCTTTTTTTGAACTTTGTGATGCGCTAATCCTGCTCTGGGTACAGTCCTCCCAGGGGATGGTGTCTGATGCCAGTGTTAATGAGGTAAGGAGATGTACCTGTTTTTATCTTAAGCAACATATTTCTTGGCACAAAGATTCTTAGGGGCAAGAACAACTTCAGTGTTGTTACATGTACAATATTATTTGAGAAGTTCTTAAGAATTTAAATAGATAACACATATTTTAAAGCTTTATGGTGTTATAACTGACATATAGTAAGTCGCATATAAAGTGTACAGTTTTGTATGTTTGACATGTGTCCACCTGTGCTACCATTACCACAGTCCTGACAGTGAACCTATCCATCACCCTCAGACCTTTTCCTCTTGTTCTTTGTTTTCTCTTCTTTTTTCCTGCCCCCCCACCTCCAACCAGGTATCCACTGATCTGCTTTCTGTTACTGGTGCTCAGTTGTGTTTTCTAGTATTTTATATTGTTCTTTTTTATCTGGCTACTTTCCCTTAAAATCATTTTGAGGACTTCCCTGGTGGTCCAGTGGTTAAGACTCCACACTTCCAATGTAGGGGGCACAGGTTCAGTTCGATCCCTGGTCAGGGAACTAAGATCCCATATGCCGTGTGGTGCAGCCAAAAAAATAAAAATATAAAAATGAAAAAAATATATTTAAAAAAATCATTATTTTGAGATGCATCCATATTGTTTTGTGTCTCAAAAATTCATTCCTTCTTATTGCCGAGTAATAGTCCACTGCATGTATGTACTACATCTTATTCATCCACTCACCTGTTGATAAACATCAGAATCTTAACAGTTATATTTTAATTCACTTAATCCTTCTTAGACATGATTGTCACATATGGACTAAATTGGGCTTGTATCCAGATTATTCAAGTAATTCTGGTTAAACTAGAATTGTAGATCTTAAACTTTTTAGTCTCAAGGCCCACCCCCCCATGGTCATAAAAGTTACCAAAACCCTCAAAGAACTTTTGTTTATGTGTTTACGTGTATCAATATTTACTTTTAGGAAATAAATCTGAGAAATGTAAAAAATATTTATTAATATGTTTAAGAAACACAGTAACAAATTCATTTCGTGGTAATATGAATAACATTTTTAATGAAAAACAACTATTTTCCAAAAGAAAAATTAAGAGGAGTGGAACTGTTTTACATTTCTGCGAGTCTCTTTAATGTCTGGCTTAACAGAAGAAACCTGGATTCTCACACCTGCTTCTGCATTCGGTCTCTTACAGTATGTTGTATGGATTGAAGTTTGTGAAGAAAAACTGGCCTCTATTTCATGTGGCTAAGAGATTGGAAAGGGAGGAGTATTTAACAACATTTCACATAACTGTGATATTCTTTGATTCTATACCACAGGTTGACAAGTGTTAGTTTTGTAAAGGTTACTTGTAATGTGGAATCTGAAAAAGTATCACTGATCTTGTCATGCGTTAAAATCCGTTGGCCTGGCTTGCATTTTGGATGGACTTTTAGCCTTGCATGTATGTTCTCATGCACTGGTAATTTGGAAAGTATTGTTCAGTGAGTTATCAGATCTTCCAAGTGTTGACACATTACATTTTTCAATATAGATAAATTTAAAAAGTCACACTCATGAAAAATTACCACAAAAAGTTACCTCATGAAAAAATCTGTAAGTATTGGGAAGTTGTCAAGCTCTTAGTTTTTCAAAGTTCTAGGTTTTACTTGAAGGTTCGAATTCTATCATCAGCAACAAATACTCTCCTGTTTTTCTTGAACTGACAGGTTGACTTCATTCATTTTCCACACAGTGTTTGCCAGACACCCAATCACAGTTTGTCCCCTCCACCCCCGGCCCTGTTTTTGGTACCATCAGTGCAAATGTCAACATAGTGAAAAAGGCAAATAACGTGACATTATTATGAAAACAGCTCTGACATCATAAAACCTAAAAGGAATCACTAATCTTGAGACTACTGTAAAAGTACATAATTAGAAGGACAGCTAAGTTGGAGACTCACAATACCTGATTTGCATTAAGAAGCTACATTAATGAAAACAGTAGTTATTGTCATAAGGATAGACATATAGACCAGTGAAACAAAAAAGAGACTTCGGAAATAGACCCTCTTATATGGTCAGTGAAGTTTTGGGGCGGGGGGGCAAATATGCAAAGGTAATTTAATGGAGAAAGCAGTTCATTCAGCAAATGGTAATGGAAAAACTAGATATCCATATAATAAAATAAAAATGAGCCTTTACCTGCTACCTTACATCATATAGAAAAGTTACCTCAAAATGGATCATAGACCTATGTATAAAAGCTAAAATTATGAACCTCTAAAAGAAAACATAGGAGAAAATCTTCACAGCTTGAGGCTAGGCAAAGATTTCAGGGCATTCCTCATAAAAGAAAAAAATTGATGAATTCAATTTTGTCAAAATAAAGAACTTAATAGATAGCTTTAAGAAAAGGAAAACACTGGGAGACACTGTTGATAAATCACATGTAAATTTTATAGACAAATAATAAGACAGCCCAATTTTTTAAAATGAACAAGAGAATTTGAATAGATGCTTCTCGGAAGATAAATGAATGCCCAATGAGAACTTGGAAAAATTGCAACATCATTAGTTATCAAGGAAATGTAAATTAAAACCACAGTGCGGTGCCACCCACCAGAATGGCTAAAATTAAAACGGTCAGCAACAGCAAGTATTGGCAAGGAAGTGGAATAAACTGAAACCCACCTACACTGCTGGATGGGATACAAAATAGTGCAGCTGCTTTGTCAAGCAGGTTGGTGGTTTCTTACAACATTGCGTGTACACTTACCACATGACCCAGTAATTCCACTTTCTCTGATAACTGAACTTCAAATAATAGGAGGAAAGAGCTTTGCTTCCTCTGACTGCCTTAATAATCCCTAAAAATACTCCAGTCGGATGCTAGATCTTTAACGTGTGTATGTTGAGTATTGATTAATGATTGAAGTCAGTGTTCCGTGTCCTTTACTGGGAGATGTTTGTGAGCAGTTTTGGTTTACCTTGTGTTTAGATCTTGGGTTCTGTGCGGTGGCGGGACCGGTTCTGGACTGTGGCCGATACAGTAAAAGTGGATGCACCAGGCCTGGCCTTGCTTGCCCTTCACTGGCACTGGGTTTTAAAACATTTGATTCGTCAGATCCCGCAACTCCTGATGAACCACGAAAACAAGTAAGAGTCATATTTAGAGTAACAATGTCAGTAGCTACAGTATTGACATTAAAGGGAGGAGGGTTAGGAATTGAAATGTGCTTCTTCTTGGCTTTACTTTGGTTTGTTCCCTTGGCCTGTTGGTGAATGTAAATCAAATACAAAATGTGAGTGATGTTCTTAACCATCCAGCATTTCCCCCTTTCCTTACTTCCCTTCTGCCCTTTATCTCCTTTGTTAAAGATATTACAAAGAGGTTCAGACCGTCTCAGAACATATTCAGAATTGCTTGGGGAGCCCAACTGGTGGATTCACGGGTATAAAGAAGTTACAGAAGTTTCTGGGACGACCGTTTCCTTTTAAGGTACGACTTGGAAGCATGCAGGAAACACAAAGATTTGACCTCTTTGGCAGCTCTCCTGGAACATGGGGACTGCCATTCAACTATACTCAGCCTTGCTTGCACAGCTTAATTCTTAGATGTTCAATGAGTACTATTAACTGACTTGTTAAATGTTATCATTTTACTTATTCTTGAGATTTTTAAGGCTGAGTAGACTTTTAACTGTATTACTGTGAATATCCTGAGATCTACAGGAGTAAACCAACTTTATGTTTTATAGAATCATTAAGGAAATATTTAAAACATTTTTTTCAGCCATGAATAGGCTGCTAAAAAGAACTACTCTTCTCCTTTGTAATAGGCTCTCCTGGGTTTTATTGTTTCAGGACAAGCTGGTGGTGGAGTGTTTTTCACAATTGAAGGTCTTTAACAAAGCCCTTGCCATCAGAGAGCGGATGCCTGCCCTTGGGGAGAGTGGATGGTGGGAAGACATTAGTCGGCTCCAAATGGTTGCTTCTGAATGGACATTAAAGAAAAGTCTCCTACAGGCCTGGGGGTTGGTCCTCAGAGCTAATACTCTGGAAGATGTCAACCCAGGTAATGTGCTCTGGAGTTTGGCTAGCTGACAGATGTTCTAAGCATATCCTCTGCTCTGCAGCCAATACGTTTTATTTATTTATTTATTTATTTATTTGCAGCCAATAAGTTTTTTAAAGTTTTCCCTTAGATATTCTCCTTTTATTTATTTATTTATTCCCTGTATACTTATACCGACCACTAAATAAGTATCAGGCATAGGGCTAAACTTTTTTTTTTTTTCTTTAATTTTTTTTGGCCACACCACGCAGCTTGTGGGATCCTAGTTCCCCAACCAGGGATCAAACTTAGATCCACGGCAGTGAAAGCCCAAGTTTTAACCCCTGGACTGCCAGGGAATTCCTTAAACTTCACATATATTATTTAATTCTATCATTGGAATTGTGCAGGTATTAATAGCATTATTTAACACAGCGGTCCCCAACCTTTTTGGCACCAGGGACTGGTTTCGTGGAAGAGAGTTTTTCCATGGCTGGGGTGGGGGATGGCTCAGGCGGTGATGGGGGGCAATGGGGAGCGATGGGGGGCGGTGGGGGGCGGTGGGGAGCGGCAGATGAAGCTTCGCTCACTCGCCTCGCTGCTCACCTTCTGCTGTGCGGCCCAGGTCCTAACAGGCTGCGGACCGGACCGGGGGTTGGGGACCCCTGTATTAACACATGAGACACTCAAGCTCAGGTGAAGTTGAACTCAGGTTAAGCTAATGGTCATGTGACTGGCTGTTGGGAATCTGAGCCTGACCACTGACCACTGTGTGTCTTTTTGTCCAGATGAATTGAAGAGTCTTGTGAATGCTCAGTGTTCAGAGCTAAAAGCCAGAGGAATTTCACTTGGTTTTCTGGAGAAAAAGCACAGCGAAGCTTCCTCCCTGTCACAGCCAGGCTTTACCTCCTTAATCCAGCTCACCAGGAGTGTTCAGCTCTGGCCTGCAATGGAGTACCTGGCTATGCTTTGGCAGTACAGAGTCACAGCGGATTTTATGACGCAGGCTTGCCTGAGAAGGTGAGCCATCCTTCAGTTTTTTTCCTTTGGGGGCACTTATTTTCTTGCAAGGTTATTCCGTGTATTCTACACAGCGTTGTCTTGAGGGGGCATAGTTGCTGAAGCAGAGGGAGGTCATTTGCCACTTTGGAAAGCCAAAACTTCTTGAAGATGCTTTGCCTGTTTTGACTGCACTTCTAAAAGTTACTAGGTGTGGGACTTCCCTGGTGGTGCAGTGGTTAAGAATCCGCCTGCCAATGCAGGGGACACAGGTTTGAGCCCTGGTCCGGGAAGATCGCACATACCGCGGAGCAACTAAGGCCGTGCGCCACAACTACTGAGCCCACGCACCACAACTACTGAAAACCGCACCTCTAGAGCCTGTGCTCCGCAACAAGAGAAGCCACTGCAGTAAGTCCGCACGCCGCAACGAAGAGTAGCCCCCACTTGCCGCAACTAGAGAAAGCCCGTGCGCAGCAATGAAGACCCAACACAGCCAAAAATACATAAATTAATTAAATAAATTTATATAAATGAATGAATGAATGAATGTTACTAGGTGTTCTTCCAGTAGAATTATTTGCTCATTTTTAAATAAATGTACTCCAAGTCCTGTGTGTTCCATCTTCCCTTACATAGCAGTTTTCTAGCAGCTCATTGAAAGCCTACAGCCCACTCTCTCTCCCTCTTTATTTTTGGAGCAGGTCCAGCAAAAACCAGCAACCCCATATAGAGGAGGAGATAAGTCATCACATCACGTTTTGTCTTAAGCACACACCAGTTGCTCCTCAAGAGCTTCGAGACCTTTGGTCCTTAGTGCACCATCAAAAGGTAAAAACCAAAATCAAAATCAAGAAACCTCCTTTGCACTATGAGCTGATTAGATTTTCTGTGGCAGACTGATTGCAGAACATCTATTTATTCTCAAAAACTGCATGTTGTAAAACTCTAGTCTTATCTGAATTAAGTTTCAAAGGGGAGAACTTTGAATGTTCTTTGGCAGTAATTTCCTTGGTATTTCTCTACTCTTATCACAGATCATTTCATTTGGTTTCCAGTTAAATGAGGCTAAAATATTTGCTTATTTTTATTTTATTTGCTCAAAAATGTATTGTCAGAGTGTTTTTTACCCTTCCACAAGAGTAACTAACTGTTAAATGTGAATAGTGGTAAACTGTAGTTAATGTAACTTCATTAGTACAACGTTAAATTTTTTTGATAATAATGTTTTATTCATTTATTTATTTTGATCACATAATTGTGTGATTATTTTAATTAAGTTTTCTCATGCACTTTTATAAAGTCAGATCTTATGTTTTATAAAATTATAAATAGGTTAAGTGACTTGACCAAGACAACTGGGGTGGCAGAAAATCAGGAACATTAGGATTAATAATCTTTAAACCCATGTTAGTTTTAGATGAGTCTTACAAGACAGAGAGACCTTATAATGATTTATGGAACCTTTCTCAAATACTCTCTTATCTAATTATTCCTTTATCTCTAGATGTCTACTGAAGAAAGGACCTCTTTGTGGTCCGAGTTATTTAATTCCATGTTTACATCTTTCTGGAGCAGTACTGTGACCACAAATCCAGAGTACTGGCTAACATGGAGCCCTCTGCCTGGTGTGCAGCAGAGGGAGACACCCAAGTCCCTTCTGGACCCCACGTTAAAGGTTTGTTGCCATAAAATTATAAAAATGTTTGATGATAGTAGAAGAAACTTCTCAATGGATCTAGCAATGAACATTTATTCCTAGGATAGAGCAGTGACTAAAAGTAAATGATTGCAATACTTTATTTTCTGTAAGATATTAATAAGTGTAGCTTCAAAAAAGATATTCCATCTTAAATGATTTGGGAAATCCTGAATTAATGTAAACACAATTTCCTTTAAAAAGTCTTTAATTTCTCTTCTAATTGAAATATTTTTTCTAATTATAAGATTTTAAACAGTACAGAAACATGTAGATATGTGTGCATACGTGTGTGTGTATATATATGCATACATATATACATACACAATATGTATACATGTGTATTTATATACGAATATAATGTAGAATTCACTGGGAATAACCACTCTTTGTTCTGTATCCTTCTGTTAACATGCATTTTTATATTAAATACATATGTAAATAAAAACAAGACCACCTTCTTGGTTCACATGATATGTCATGGAAATTTGCACCTGTCATTCCAGCTTATTCTTTTTAAGGTATTCTATTGTACTAATGTGCTGGAGTGCATTTAATCACTTTCTTCTTGATAAGCATTGAGGTTTCTTGCCTTCTCCTCCCCCTTCCTATAGCAAACATACCTGCATCAACTACCCTTGTATAAGCCTTTGTCCACTTGTCTGAGTATTTCTGTGGATGTGTGACGAGAATTGGAATTTAACCCTTGGCCAAAGTGTCTTCACATTTAAAGAGATTTGTAAATATTATTAGAACGTCTAGGGAAGTAGGTTTTCATTTTTTCACTTTTTAAACCCGCAAAGAGACAGTGAAGAGGGAGAACATGAAGTCAGGATGACCATGGCGGACTTGGGACTAGAGCACGTTTCACTTATCATATATTCTGTGTTTCCGTATCTTTGCCTCACTAGGTGTTATTAACACTTTAAATTATTGCCAATCATACAGTTAAAAAAAAATCTCATTTTGATATGTATTCCTTTGATTATTATTCAGGTTGAATGTCTTTACATATGTATATTGATTGCTTTATTTCTTTCTCTGAATTTTCCAGTCATGTTTATTGCTCATTTTGTTAAAAAAAAAGAAAAAAAAGTCATTAATCATCATTTTATTATTGAAGGTCTCTTTATGTATTATAGATATTAAAACTTCACCCAACATATATTTGGAAATACATTTGTAGTGTTCTGTTGTCTCTCAAGTTTGAAGATGTTTTCTTATATCACAGAAGTTTTATAGTGTTTTCTTTTCAAATATGCCGGTCCCTTTCTACTTTCTGGCTTTGGTATCATGCTTTTTAAATAAGTCTTCCTTCATTACCCACAGAGTTAAAAAAACCATTTTCTCGTATTTTCTTTTTTTTTTTTCCCCCCAGCTGCATTGGGTCTTCATTGCTGCGCGTGGACTTTCTCTAGTTGCGCGAGGAGGGGCTACTCTTCATTGCGGTGCACGGGCTTCTCATTGCGGTGGCTTCTCTGGTTGTGGAGCATGGGCTCTAGGCGCACAGGCTTCAGTAGTTGTGGCTCACGGGCTCTAGAGCGCAGGCTCAGTAGTTGTGGCACACGGGCTTAGTTGCTCCGCGGCATGTGGGATCTTCCCGGACCTGGGCTCGAACCCATGTCCCCTGCATTGGCAGGCGGATTCTTAACCACTGTGCCACCAGGGAAGCCCTCATATTTTCTGTTTTTGTTTTTGTTTTATGTTTACATCAGTCTCATCTGAATATCTTGTTTTGTGAGGTGGGGATGCAAATTTTTTATTTTATACAAACAAGCATATCCTAAAGCAGTATTAGCAACACCAGTTTTGACTAGTTCATCCTTTCCATCTCTTTTGAAATGGCCACCTCTGTCATAACACCTTATTCCCACAATGTTCATGGATTTATTTTTGGACTCAGTTCTGTTCCATTGCTCTATCAAGATTGATTTCTTTAGTGTAAAACATCTCTCAAAGCTTTTAGTGTTAAACCTTATGGGTCCCCAAGAGTTGCATAGAGTCAGGTTTGCTCTCGTGTATTTGACCCGCTAACCCTTTGTTCATGGACAGCTGTTCCTGTGTCCCAGGTTAACAGTCCAGGGAGACAGGCTTGCCCCTGGCTCTTCTATTTGTCTTCCAACTCCTTCCCCTGCCTTCAGGTCTCACCTTCCTGCCCCCAGCTCTGCTGCACGACTGGTCTTCCTGATGCCCAGGTTTGAGGGGTTTTCTTCTGCATTACTAAAGCACCCACTGCTCCTCCTTCATAGAGAATGGAGTCCTTCAAAGGCCCACTGCACCCGCCCCCGTTCTGCCCTTCTGGTCCTGTCTCAGGCTGATGTTTACCTGTTCCTAGCAACCTGAATCTCCTTTTAAAATTTCTTTCTTTCCTCTAAGGTGCCCCAGTGCTGCTTGTTGAAACCCTTTTTTTTGATTTCTAAAAGTTAACATGACTCCTCTCCCCTTATCAGGGTCCTGGAAGTCTCAGTAGAGCCGTGTTCTCCAAGTGCTGCTTTGAAGTCTTGACCAGCAGCTACAGAGCAAGTCCCTGGGATGTGAGCGGCCTCCCCATCCTGTCCTCCTCACATGTCACCCTGGGGGAGTGGGTTGAGAGATCACAGCAGCTCCAGGACATCAGCTCGGTGCTTTGGACCAACATGGCTGTCCCTTCTGTAGCAGAGTTCAGGTATTCCCTCCCCCAGGTAGACGGTACAGCTCCCGTCTTTCCTCCAGAGCATGTAGTGGGGACCTCGGTCAGAGCTTTCTTCAATAGTGGCTAGTTCCAGTGGGTGGAGGAAGGGTGTTTTCTGGCTGGATGAGCAGGTTTTCAGTCCACGACAGAGCCTGCTGTGAGCTGGCCAGCCACTCTGTCAGCTGTAAGTATATTGTGATCAAGAAGGTGGTACTTAGAAAACCGTATCAGATTAAGTGAGAACAGAAATTCACCTCTAGGTGTAGGCAGTGCAGTCTGTCTTGTCATTTTCTGGAAGAACAGTAGCATGAGAAGGGAATGGTGGTCGCTGTGGCGCAGACCCTTAAGTGCTTCCCTGTCCCCACAGACGCACGGATTCCCAGCTCCAGCGGCTGGTGCTGTGCCGGCACTTGGCTGGCCTGGCAGAGCTGCTCCCCGAGCCCCGGCGGCAGGAGTACGTGCAGAACTGTGAGCAGCTGCTGCCTGGGGACAGCCAGGCATGCCAGCACGTGGCCCAGACTCTCGGGGACATGGCCGGGCAGGAGACGCTGCCCAAGGAGCTGCTGTGCCTTTTGCTCACCTCCCTGCGCCACTTGTTCGGGGAGGGGGAGGGTAAGCGGGACCTGCCTGAGCCAGCCCACCGTGGGAGCCTGTGGGTGAGCCTGGGCCTGCTCCAGATCCAGACCTGGCTTCCCCAGGCACGCTTCGACCCCGCCGTGAAGAGGGAGTACAAGCTCAAGTACGCCAAGGAAGAGGTATGGAGGGAGGGTCTGGAGCGTGGGCTGCATCCCTGACTGCCTGGCTTTGCTTAGTATATTACTCCTTTGTCTCCCTTTGGATGCTCAGAGCACAGAGGGATGATTTTACATAAGCTGCCCTGTGACATCCCAGAAGTGTGTTCTAAAGACTGTGTTTTCCTCTTTGCGGGTTCCTCTGAGTAGGTTCAGGCACCGGGAGGGGCCATTCTGATGTTTCTGCTGATAGGCTGCCCTGGGCAGAGCGCACAGCAGGAGAACTCTAGTGGTATCCTTCCCTATCCAGATCCCTCTGCCTAAAGTAGGTTGTGGATATTTGGATTTGGGTAACTTCTTTAGACAGCGTATAGCATTCCTTAGGTTTTGAACTTTGGGTGTTTGTTATCCAAAACTCAGGAAGTAGGTAGATTCGGATAATGTGGTGTATCTCTTGCTATTTGAACTTCCAACCAAACTCAGGAACTGAATACATTAAGATAGTGATACACTAGTTCTGTATTTTGAAGAAGGAAAATTATGTTAGTTGGGGTGATGATCAGACTGCTGTAGCAGAGACTTAGAAGTTCATTGGCATAAGTGAGATAGTGTCTTTTCACCTGACAGCTCTGAGGTGAGTGGTCCAGGTTAGTGGAACAGAAACCCCTGCCCTTGGGTCATTCAGGTTCCTTCCATCCAGGGAACGACCCTCCCCCAGGGCTTTGTCTCTGGGGCCTGGCCCTAGCTGGGCACAGCAGACCAGTCTCTCCCCTTCCGCTAGTTACAACAGCTGCAGTGTGAGTGGAAGACCCGGAGCCTCTCATCCCAGCTGCAGACCGGAAGAGACCTGGAGGATGAAGTAGTCCTCGATCACTCTCATCCTCACGTCAGGTAACACCGTGGTGATTATTCCAGTTGGGGGTTATTGGCTTGAATATTCTTTTTAAAAAGACATTTTGTAGTAACAGTGTTAAGCTGAGGTTATGGTCTACATCTCTGAACTACATTAGCAGGTAGATCCCAAAGCCATGGTTATAATCAGGAAAAATACATACTCTGTGAAAGGCGGGGGAGGACTCACATGGGGCCAGGAGGGTTGAAAGCAGAGCTTATTCTCAATGTGGAAGGAGTGGGGTGTGATGACGTGCACTGTGGAGATCTGTTACCTTAGGAAATACTGTTTAGTAGTGGGTTCTGAGTTCCAGTCCTGTCCCTGACCTTTGGCTTTAAACCTTGGGTAGACCACTCAATACCTTAAACCTCAGTGCCATATTTGTAAAAGGAAGGTAATAGTGCCCACTTCAGTGAGACGTGCCTCCGAAGTGCTCAACGACACGTGTTGCACGTGGTAAATGCCTGTGTATATATTATCCATTTTCATTATAATTGTCCATATATCATTTTATGCCTCAGTATCTGAAATGTCTTCCTGCCGTTTTCCTGAGGCTCAGTCTAGATTTGCTGCTTTGCTTCTGACAGAATTTGCATACTGTGTTAATTTGCCTTTAGGTTGCTTCGCCAGAGAATTGATCAGCTGGAGAACTTAATCTGCAGCCTGTCCAAGAAGCAGGCCTTCAGGCCCCCGCTGCCTGCGTATGAGTCCCTGGTACAGGAGGTCCACCACTATGTCACCAGCATCGCCAAGGCCTCTGCCGTTCAGGACCTGCTCACTCGGCTCCTGCAGGCCCTCCACACGGACGGACCTCGGGCTGCCCAGATGGCCCAGAACCTTCTGAAGGAGGAGGCCTCTTGGCAGCAGTCACACCACCAGTTCCGGAGGCGGCTGGCAGAGGAGTTCGCCCTTTACCCAGACGCAGCGGCCCCGCTGCAGGCATCCGTCCTGCAGCTGCAGCATGGCATGCGGCTGGTGGCGTGCGAGGTCCACGCCTCACTCCATGGTGGTGTGGTCTGCGCGCACAGGCTGGGTGCCCTGGCCACATCCCTGTTGGCTTTCCCATCAGTGGGCCCCACCTTCCCCACCTACTATGCTCACGCAGATGCTTTGTGCTCGGTGAAATCGGAGGAGGTCCTGCGAGGCCTTGGGAAGCTGCTCCTTAAGCGCCTGGGAGGAAAGGAGCTGGAGGGCAAGAGCCAGAGGCCCTGCCCCACCCAAGAACAGCTGCTGCTGAACGCCCTCCTGTACCTGCGCTCCCACGTGCTGTGCAAGGGAGAGCTGGACCAGCGGGCCCTGCAGCTCTTCAGACATGTGTGTCAGGTAAGCCCTCCTCCTGACGGGAGCTGGGGGCACGAGCAGGTCGCCTACAGGACACTAGCGGTGCCCGGTGTAGGTGAGACAGTGTGGGAAGGTACTGGGGATCTAGTGTCTGCTACTTGGCTTTTTCCCATTTAACTGTCAGGTTTAGGGGCCTTTGTCAATTTTTAAGAGATTAAAAAAAATATTAAGTGTTGTTAGCCCTTTATGCCTGATACACACTTCAAATATTCTCTCCTTTTTTGTTGGTTCTTTGACTTTATGGTGGGTTTTGCCATGTAATTGAATGAACTTTTATTAATATTAAGAAAATAGGGGCCTAGGTTCAATCCCTAGTTGGGGAACTAAGATCCTGCAAGCCAAGCAGCGCAGCCAAGAAAATAAAATAAATTCTGGGGCTTCCCTGGTGGCGCAGTAGTTGAGAGTCCGCCTGCCGATGCAGGGGACGCGGGTTCGTGCCCCGGTCCGGGAAGATCCCACATGCCGCGGAGCGGCTGGGCCCGTGAGCCATGGCCACTGAGCCTGCGTGTCCGGAGCCTGTGCAATGGGAGAGGCCACAACAGAGAGAGGTCTGCGTACCGCAAAAAATAAATAAATAAAATTAAAAAATAAATTGTTTTTTCCCTTATCAACAAAAGCAACTTGTTTTCATTGTAGACAATTAAAAGAATAAGTATAAGCGAAATTATTCGATCCTGCCACTCAAAACTATATAACTGTTAACACATTGGTGTGTTCTGTTGTAGGCTTGCTCATTTGTGCATGTATCTGTAAGTGTACATCTGTGACACTAAATTTTTTACAGCTGTTTTTTCCCAGTGGTTTACAATTTTTTAGGGTGGCGGGGAGTAGACCCTTTTAAAAAATACAAATATTAGCAGAGTGATCCAGTATTTAACAGATAAAAGGGCTGCTCTGGTTGAGGACAATGCTATACCCTCTGTGGTCCCCGAGATAATGTCCTCACATGGCTCGAGCCCTACAAACCACTAAGAAAGTCCATTCTGTTTTACAACTTGCCTTTAAAAATCTAACAGCTAAAATTTAGTGCTTATTTCCGTCATGATTATGGTATTCTCCACCTGCATCATATTTAGTGACTGCGGGTTTTCTGTTGTATGGGTAAGTCATTTAACAGTTCCTTTCACTGAATATTTACATTTATATGTAAAGGTTTTTTTTCTGTTTTGGGGGGGGAAAAAAAACCAAACCAGTGCCATCCTAAAAGTCTTAAAGCCAGATCTTTGGGTAAAGCTCCTAGAAAACAGAATTGCTGAGACAAAGGTTAACTGCTTGCTTGGGCTTTTAATACAAATTGTCATCCTGGGGTTGCTTATCTTCTCAGTTCTTCTCAATACTGGGTGGTTTCTTTATAGTTTTTGCCAATTTTAGGGCTTTAGAGGTAGTAGGGAATTTAAGAAATGTCTGGTATCGTATAGCCCGGTTTTGCCTGATTAGTTCCCCTCGACCACCCAGTCCCCAGCCCATTTTCCCTTTTCCAGACCCCCAGGATATCTCCCTGAGGTGCTGGCCAAGTGCAGTCTGCATCACACACCCACGTTGCTGACCCTCACCCTGTCCTTAATGCAGAGCACCATTTACGCCTGATGGGGAGTCCCCAGTCGTGCCACTACAGCAAGTTTTCACACCTGCGAAATTGTAACAATACAGCAGGGGGGTGTTTGGGAAACTCAGGTTGCTGCAGATACACAGTTTGAAAACAAATCCCATTTGCTCTCTGTTACATGGAATTTAGTGTCTTGGATGTCGGCATTTATTTGTTCTTGAACCATGGTATTTTGTTTTCATGAGGAAGAGATAGCAAGTCTTGCCTCTTGTTCATTGTAAATGCCTCAGCAAAGGCAAATAAGCTTCCTTCGGAATGTGTGATTTTTTTAGGAAATCATCAATGAGTGGGATGAACAGGAACGCAGAGCCCAAGAGAAGGCCGAGCAGGAAAGCAGCCTGTACAGATACCGGGGCAGGAACTCTAGGACAGCCCTGAGCGAGGAGGAGGAGGAAGAGTGGGAGTTCAGGACACACTTCCCACCGCACGGAGAGGTTGGAACGAGTCCCCTTGGTACCACACACCTGCCCTTTGAATTCTTTTTTTTTATTCCAATTTTATTGAGATATAATTGACATACAGCACTGTATGAGTTTAAGGTGTGCAGCACAGTGATGTGGTTTAACATACATCATGAAATGATTATCACAATAAGTTTAGTGAACATCCATCATCTCATAGAGATATAAAATAAAAGGAAAAAAATTTTTTTCCTTGTGATGAGAACTCTTAGGATTTACTCTGTAACTCACCTACAGCAAGCACTATGTTAGTTCCTGTTACATCCCTTTGAATGGTTTTGTAATTTTTAAAACATTTCTCAGTGCACGTAATTCCCTTTTTCATTTTCTTGATCACTCACACTCCATCCTTCCCCCTTCCTTGTAGTCTTACTAGAACTGGATTTTGACTTTAAAAGTTCAATTGCTCTAATATTATTTACAGGACTTCGCAGATATTTTGGTAGAACCAACACTAGAGGCAAAGAAGGGACCTTCAGATGGACAAGAAGAGGAGACTGCCACAGAGCCCGCCCTCCTGTCACAGAGCTCAATGCAGGCTGTGATGCTGATACACCAGCAGCTGTGCCTCGGCTTTGCTCGGTCCCTCTGGTACCAGCAGACTCCGCCGCCACACGTGGCAGAGCACTACCTCAGCCTGTTTCTGTCCTGCTACCAGACTGGGGCATCGCTTGTGACAAACTTCTACCCCCTGATGGGTATGGTAGTTTACTTTTGTTAAGCTCTTGGGAAATCAAAACGAATAGATGTGCTTGCTACTTCTGGGACAGTTGAAACTATTACGTCCCTGTTTTTTGCTAAATTCCTTATTGTTTCCTTATCTTAAAGGACTTAAGCTAATTCCAAAAAATTGATTTAAAATTCTGCAATAAAGATGGGTTTTCACCCTTTGAATACATGGGGCTAAAGGGATTAAGAGTAAGGATATAGAATTAGTTTAAATGGTCTCGTTTCTCCGCATTATTTCCAATTTCCCTTTCACAGCATCAGTGCTTTTCTAATGAAATCATGTATTCCTGGGAGCAACGTGGCAACTCAGAAATTAATCTCACAGGATATGGTTTGATGCAGTTTCCTATGTGACCTCATGAGTTATTCCTTGCAAGTAGGAAGGAGGCTTTAAATTTCATTTCTGCCTACCAAGAAGAGCTACAAAAACTGGGAATTGGAATCCTCAAACCAAACTCTGCACCCTCTTGATTACATGCAGGCAGCATCTGAGTTCCTCTGTATATACCGAAACTTGGGGCAGATTTTGGTGACCACTGTAGTATTGGGGTCACAGCCTTTTAGACCTTTGCTGCTTTGTGGGTGAATGGCATTGCAATATCTACTTCATTTAGTCGCAGTCATTCATTATTTCTGAGCATGTTGCTGACCTCATTGTAACTTGATACCAACTTTACAGTGATCTTGTTAACTTCACAGGAGTTGAGCTGAATGACCAGCTCTTGGGCAGCCAACTTTTGGCCTACACCCTGTCCCGTAACACTCTCTTTGGGGAGGGGACCTTGGACCTGATGATGAAGCCTGACGGTCCCTATGACTTTTACCATCACCCCAACGTCCCGGAAGCTCGGCACTGCCAGCCTGTGCTTGAAGGCTTCTCAGAGGCCGTCCGCCAGCTGCTGCAGGATTGGCCGGAACATCCGGCGCTTGAGCAGGTAGGGCAGCGGTGGGGAGGCGGCCTCTCAACTGTCCTGGGGGCAGTGACTTGCACACTGGATACGCAAACAGAGGTTTACAGAACTGCGGTTCAGTGCAGTGTTATTCCCTGGAGGATGAATATACCAGGTTGTAATGCTGTTGTGTAAATGGTGTTTGAGATTCCACTTATTTTATCTGCTGCTCAGGGTTTTCCGTCCATGTATTGAAGTGCTGCTATGTTGCTGTCTTTATTCAGACACATCCTTATACTAACAAGGGCCTGGCTTTTTCAAGTTTTAACTCAGACCTCGCTCTGTGATCATTCACCTAATTCTGTAATAACTTATAACAGAGAGTAATAAGAGTAATTACTTTATCAAACTCAATCTTATTTCCAGAGTAGTGCAGCAGATAAAGTGTTTATCTTGGGCAGGATCTGCAGCCCTGGAAGTTTCACCCGCAGCTCTCCTAAGTGCTCACGAGGCAGGGCCTTTGCATGAAACTTCCAGTCAGGCCCCTCTTCAGTACCCTGTGACTTTGGGTGATTGACAGTCCCACAAGGATGCCCAAATCTTCTTCCCTCCCCTTCCCCCCCTCCCGCGCAGCTGCTGGTTGTAATGGACAGGATTCGTAGTTTCCCACTTTCCAGCCCCATCTCGAAGTTCCTGAATGGCTTAGAGATCCTTCTGGCAAAGGCACAGGTAAGAGGATTCTCTCCAGTCCTCATTTTAGTTATAGTCAACTGAAGAGATTCTCTTATTGTTAGAGGGACAGGATGTGATAGTTTGGGTTGGAAAAGGATGAAACTCCTTGGTTTTTCTGACATAAGGTCAGATTATTGCAGGTGAAGCCACTGCCTCCATGGGACACAGGGAACCTGCCTCACCTGTTCTCAAGGGTGGGACGCAGCGTCCACCAGTCCTAAGGGCTCAGTCTGCCAGGACTTCTGGGTTGGCCTTCAGACCGGCAGGGTGCCTCCACTCTTCAGCCCCTCAGTCCTCTCACAGCCTCTGAAGGGGCTGGTGCTCCCCTGATTTTCAGATTAGGGCTCTGGACTTTGGAGGGGTCACGTGACTAACAACAGAGATTCAGACTCAGGTCTCCAAACCCTGTGCTATTTGCTCTGCTGGAGGTGTGTCAAGTGACCAGAAAGAACTCAAAGCTGGATAAGCTGGATGTAAACTCATTCTGGTTAGTTATTGGTAAATCAGTATAAAAGTTGTTGAAGGTCCCAGGGGTCTTTGCTCAAGAAAAGTCCAGGGTGTTCCTGAGTGAGGAGGTGGTCAGGGGACTGAATAATGGCCATAGTAAATTTTATCTGTGTTTCTTCAGGATTGGGAGGAGAATGCAAGTCGGGCCCTGTCTCTGCGGAAGCATCTTGATGTGGTCACTCAGATGGTCATCCGTTGGCGTAAACTGGAACTGAAGTAAGTGATATATTTGTCACTTCCCCTCCTGAACTTAGGTTGTAGGGATATAGTCTTTGGATAGTTTGTTTCCTCAGAGTTTATGTAGTATGTCAGCTGGAGACCAGACAACAGCATGCGTTCGGAGGCAGCAGACGGGGAGCTTCTCCATCTCCATTTGGGAGGAGAGAATAGTGAATATTTAGCTTCTGCTTCTGTGGTTTCAGATGTTTGAATAGGTTTCCTTAAATGCCTCCTTGGCCTCTACTTCCATGTTTCAGCTGCTGGTCCATGAGTTTGGATAATACCATGAAACGCCATACTGAGAAATCCACCAAGCATTGGTTCTCCATCTATCAGATGCTGGAGAAGCACATGCAAGAACAAACAGAAGAGCAGGAAGGTAACACCCGTCTCTAAATCCCCTGCTTATTTAGAGGGTCCAAGCTAAGCTTGAAGTGCAGCAGAGTGTGGGGTTTACCTGCTCCCATGTGTCCTCGCCCCACTACTTTCACATAGGATGTATCATCTGACTGCGAGGTATTCCTGAGAGGTCAGCCAAGAAAGCTGTGTAGTTTTATTGTTACTAAGAATAATAATGGAAGTCAGAGAGGTTTAAGTGACTTGTCCAGAGTCTAAAGAGCTAGTCATAAGTAAAGTTTTCTTCTCTATATCCATGAGACAAGTCAAAGAGAAAGTTTCTGTCTTGGTAGGTAGTAGTTAAAATGCTTGAGTTAAAAGGGTTTCATCTCCTACTTAGAACAAGTACGTCATAATTCAGTTTCCTAATTTGCTGTGAGTGCATTTCACACATACCCTGAGTGGGGCTGTAGTTTTTAAATCAGCTTGGAATTTAGCTATGGTCCTTGCTTCAAAGCTTCACCTTAACTGGTGTCTCCACTTGACGGCCATCCCTCGGGAATCCCATAGTAGACTGTGTGCGCTTTGTGACAGCAAGTGATGGTGGCAGGCACGTGTATGTTTTCTTCTTTGAATCTCTATAAAGATGACAGACAGATGACCCTGATGTTGCTGGTCAGCACGTTACAAGCATTTATTGAAGGATCTTCACTGGGAGAGTTCCACGTACGACTTCAGATGTTACTGGTTTTCCATTGTCATGTCTTGCTGATGCCACAAGTTGAAGGAAAAGGTAAGGATATACATATGTATGTATAATATTTTTTCTTTAATTTTAGCCTTTGAATTCTGCACATGAGACAAGTGTCTTGTGGCATACCAGGTTTTAAACAAGACAGTTTCAGTTGTCTTTTCCTATAATGTGATTCAGGTTAGGTATAGAGAAGAACATTATAGTTGAGTACAGACTGGTTATAAATGAAGCCCTGGCTAGCGAACCGTGGCAGAGGTAAATCACCAGATGCAGAGCTCGGGAGCTGGCATGTTGAGGCAGCACATCTTTCTGTCTAGACAGTGCATATGTCCTGCTAAGCTTCTGCTTGATCCAGGCCATTATTAGTAGGTTCTTTGATCTCAGGAGAGCGCTGCCACGTGTCAAGGAACTGCACATAAAACTTCTACTGTCGATTCCTATCGCTGACCACAGCAGTTTAGACAAAAGTGCCGCTGTAAAATGAATATAGATTTACGTGAATGAGCCGTCAAGGTGAGCCTCTTAATATGCCATCTTTTAAAACAGACTTAGTTTCTGCTGACTTTACAATAAGATTCCGAGAAAGGTTGGAAATTGTGAGTTTGGCAGAATGTCTGAGTACACCATCTTTAAGAACAAAAGTGCAACCAAAAAAATCCAGTACAAACTGAAATGAAAATATAGGGTAGGATTTAGAGCCTACATCTCTGGGAACTGGTAACCCCGGCTTCCTGATGAGCTGTTACATAGTCTGCATGTGCTACATTGCACTGTAATCTCGTGGCCTAAAGAGTACGGAGGAAGGATCATCACTGAAATGTGAACCTCAGAGGGGGAGCCAGCAGCACATGCAGCAAGTGTGGTGTTTTTGTTTCCTTTTTATTTCTTCCAGATTCACTTTGCAGTGTTCTATGGAATTTGTACCATTATTACAAGCAGTTCTTTGACCGGGTCCAGGCCAAAATTGTGGAACTTCGTTCCCCCCTAGAAAAAGAGCTTAAAGTAAGATCAACAGCTGTCATAATCACTCTTAGGAGGACAAAATCAGCAAATTCTCCCGCAGTTCTGTTCTTTAATCCATTTGACTGTGAGGCAGGGGGATCTGGGGAATGGAGAAGAGCATTGCAACTGCCAACTAGGATGGTGGGTTTTTCATTTTGTGGCATTGGCTCCATTGCTGACCTGGCCGCGTGTGTGAGGGTTCCGGGGCGTGGCCCCTTTTCAGAGGCTCCTAAGAGGGATGTTAGTGCCCGCTCCCCTGGTCTTGCCCAGGCTGATCTTCCACCTCAGATGCGTACCATCTGGTGTTGGGCTATGGGCTGTTGAGGTGCTGGGGGTGTAAGGAGGATCCTCTCTTTCTGACACTTTCAGTGGTCGTGGAACCATCCCTGGTTTAAGCTAGAGTACATAGTGACCTACTGATTGTAGCAGCACTTTTTTTTTTCCATTGCTTTGAGACAAACACATGGTTCCTTTATTAGACTTGTTTTACTTGTTCACTGACACACAGTCCTGTGTTTGAGATGGAGTGGGCTCTGGTCTTTGGCAAACAGATGATCTAGAAAGAACAGAATGACACCAGCTTTATAAAGCCATTCCTTGAGCTTCATTTATCTTACAGGAATTTGTTAAGATATCCAAGTGGAATGATGTCAGCTTCTGGTCTATTAAACAGTCTGTGGAAAAGACACACAGGTAATTGATCTTTTAAAGCTGGGGGTGACCAAAACTCCGAATTTTTGAATGGTAGACAGCATGACTACATTGTTACAGAGCCCTGACTTGTGCTGCCTTGAACTTAACTAAAAAACACTAGACTGTTTTGCTGGCTTCCCAACACCACGCCCTTCCACCCAAAGCAGAGTCTCCCTGCAGGAGGAACGGATGTGCCTGGAGGCAGAGCAGGCTGTGTGCCGTGGAAGGTCGAGTCCTCTGCCACCTGCTCACCTTGAGCAAAGTGATCCCACCGTTCCTGGCTTTTTTTTCCTGCTAGAAAAGAGAGACGAGAACACCTGCCATACTTTTTCCTTTAAAAAAAGATTATCAGTTTCTGAGGAGCTCATTACGTACCAGAAGTACAAGTTATTAAGTTATCTATGTATGTGTTATATGTCATTTACATACTTCCTCACTTTCCATCCTATTTTTTTCTGCCCATCTCTGTCATTACCTGGGGCCAGAACCCTCTTTAAATTCATGAAGAAATTTGAAGGTGTCCTGAGTGAACCCTGCCGGTCATCCCTGGTGGAGAGTGACAAGGAGGAACAGCCAGACTTTTTGCCAAGGCCAACAGATGCAGCCGCAAGTGAGGAGTCGCCCATTCAGAGTCTGAATCGGGCACTGAGAGAGACCCTGTTAGCCCGGCCAGCAGCTGCACAGGTATTAGCTCGTGGGATAGTGTTTGCTTATTCCTGAGCTAGTTGCGTGGGGTCTTTGCTTTCTGTGGCAGGAGTGTCCTTAGCACTAGGTGAGGGAATGCCTTTGAAATCTTCCTCTTTGGACGAGTGGTATAGCATTGCATGACCTGCTGCAGAGTAAGGCAGAAAGCATTAATCCTGGTGCTGGAAGTTCCATGTTAGCCTGTGGAAACGACTGTTGTGCTTACCTGTGAACAGTTCATCTACCTGTGAGGGAAGATTTAAAGTGTCAGTTTAGGATATTGAAGCTGCCTTTGAGCTCCCACGTGATGAAGCTGCTGCACAGGGAGTGACTGTGTGCAGTGATCTGCTGGTTTGAAGTGGTTGCTGGTGACCGTGGTGTAGAAACATATGTACTCCCATCATGGCCAGTTTCAAGCGCCAAGAGTTAAGAGCTGGCTTGCAAAATTCCTGAAAATTTAAACAGTTATCGAGACCTTGGGTGAGCAGGCCTGTTACAGGAGGATGTCCCTGCTTCATAATCACTGTGTGTAGGGAGCACTCTTCCCCCCCCACCAGTAACTTTATTTATTTATTTTTGGCTGCGTTGGGTCTTTGTTGCTGCGCATGGGCTTTCTCTAGTTGTGGTGAGCAGGGGCTACTCTTTGTTGCAATGCACGGGCTTCTCATTATGGTAGCTTCTCTTGTTGTGGCTCACGGGCTCTAGAGCATAGGCTCAGTAGTTATGGCGCATGGGCTTAGTTGCTCCATGGTATGTGGGATCTTCCCAGACCAGCGCTCGAACCTGTGTCCCCTGCATTGGCAGGTGGATTCTTAACCACTGTGCCACCAGGGAAGCCCGGGAGCACTCTTAAGGGAGTAATGACTTTTGTCTTCCTACTGTGCTTTCCACCCTGGGTCTATAGAGTTAGCAGTGGGGTTCCTCAAGCGATTTTTAATATTTTAATAGTTCAGAAAGCATAATAGAAATTGAGCATACAGCCATGATAGGGCCGCACACGTGATATGGCTGCCAAATTTTCTTTTGATTGTATTCATCAGTTCACCACTTGTCCTGCTGATCAAATTTTTAAACTTAACTATTGATGACAGCACAGGAATTTCAGGTCTCTTTTTTGGTGGGAGGCCGTGCTGCATGGCATGTGGGATCTCAGCTCCCCTACCAGGGATGGAGCCCATACCCGCTGCAGTGGAAGCATGGAGTCTTAACCACTGGACTGCCAAGGAAGTCCCAGAATTTCAGGGATTTTCAAGGGAAAAAACTAGTGAAAATAGGCCTCCGATGGTTGCCTAGTATCTGGATCCTGGTATTTGAACTGTTAGTCAGGAATTGGAGGCAGGGGAGAGATGGTGGTAGAAGTCAGCTTTGGCGAATCAGGTTAGCTTTGCCTATGTGTCTGAGAAGCACAGTGCAGTGCAGCACCTTAAAGGCAGCATTTGTGCTGTCAGATCTCCACCTTCATGGAGCAGAAGCGCAGGCCCCTGGTGACGAGCACAGAAGGCGCTGCGGGGGGTGGGGAGCAGGGCTTCTGCTACAGGGACCTCCCACAGCAGCAACACACAATGCTGAATACCCGCGGCACGTGCCTGTTTTAATTTTGGCGATGATGCCTTTGTTCTCGTGAGACGTCAGAGACGTGGAGAGGAGAGTTTCCTGTTGCTGAGCCAGGTGTGTGTGGAGCAGCGCAGCATTTAAACTTAGCACCCGTGCAGGTTCGTGCTAGGACTGTTGTTCTTGGCAGTGAGAATAACCTGTGCTCTGTCTCACAGGCCGTGGTTCCAGAACAGTGTCAGGGTGCCCCTCCCGCCTGGGAGGGGGCACTTCTGCGTCGCTTGCCGAAGCTTGTGAAACGCATGAGGAAGATGTGCCTGGTGCTCATGAAGGGAAGCCCCCTACCCTGCCTCGTGGAGGGCCTCGACCAGTTCACTGGTGGGTGCACACCCAGGATGAGGGGGCTTTGCTCTCTCCGGTATCCTCAGTGGCCTGGGAGGGTTGGAATGAGATACCTGTGTCCTTCTGTGACATCTTAAATAGCGTTGAGCAGGTAATTAAGCAAGTGGGTTAAAAACCATCGGAGCCCAGACACAGGAGCCAGCTCAGACCCCACAGGTGGTCACCTTGTCCTCCTCCCGTGCACACCGGTGCAGTGTTAGGCCGTTTTCTACAGCAGCCCTGTCCATGTCAGCTCTTGCAGGTTGGGGACACGAGTAAAGGGTTTCCTAGAGTCTTGAGGCTGTCCCCACCTCTCAAAATGTTGTCTCTCTTGGGTTAAAGGAAGAAGGAGGTTTGTCCACAGTCCACTTCTTTCAGAGAGGTGTAGCAGTCTCGTTTCCCTGTTTGTGCTGTACAGCATATCAGCAGTGGCTGGGAAAGGGACTCCCGACCTTAAAAGATCATTTGGGCCCTTGGCAGCCTTTCAGCACTTCCGCCACCTCAACCCACCCCCCAGCCGCAGTGAGCGTGCGGTCAGGGTGAAGCCGGTCCTTCTTCAGTGAGGCTGCAGTCTGATCTCAGGGAGATCTTTTAAAAAAAAAAAAACTTGTTAGAATAATAGCCTATTATCCATTGCTCAGGATGCCCTGCCTGCATTGTTCAGGGGTCAGCTGTACCACATCTTTGGTGGCTTAAACAATAGAAATTTATTTTCTCACAATTCTGGGGCTAAATGTCCGAGATTAAAGTGTCAGCAGGGTTGGTTTTTTCTGAGGCTCTCTGCTTGGCTTGTAGATGCCTTTTCTGTGTCCTCATCTCCTCTTCTGTTAAGGATGCCAGTCAGATTGGATTAGGACTTGCCCATAAAGCCTCATTTTATCTTTTTTTTTTAACTTTTCAAAAAAATATATTTATTTATCTTTATTTGGTTGCACCAGGTCTTAGTTGCAGCTCGCCAGCTCCTTAGTTGCAGCATGCGGACTTCTTAGTTGTGGCATGCATGTGGGATCTAGTTCCCCGACCAGGGATCGAACCCGTGCCCCCTGCATTGGGAGTGTGGAGTCTTAGCCACTGGACCACCAGGGAAGTCCCGGCCTCATTTTTATCTTAATTGGCTCTTTAAAGGCCCCATGTCTAAATACAGTCACATTCTGAGGTATTGGGGGTTAGGACTTCAACGTGAGCTTGGGAGGCCACGCAGTCAGCTTATAGCACTGCCTGTGGCAGGCTGGCAGCACCCTGGTGTTCTAGGTGCCGGTGGGTGCTCAGGAAGACAGTGCAATGCTGGAGAACGAATTTGGTCTTTGGAGTCGGTTCAGCCAGGATTCAAATCCTGGCTTCAAGTCTGCTCTTTACCTGAATGGCCTTTAGAAGATGCCTAGACTTCTCTGAGCCTCTTTGAGTGGCTACAAATAAGTTCTTCTGTAGCTGTGCAGATTAAAAGAACATTTACCAACTACCAGGTACAGCGTAGGAGTTCAATACATGTTGTGTGTATTGGAAATTTACCTCAAGTTTTTAAAATTCTTAGTGTAAATCACTGCACATAATCCATGTTCAATAAGTGCTTTTTGCTTGATTGGTTATGAAACCCCTGAATAAAAAAAAAAACAGAATATCTACTTTATTTGGGTTGTTTGTTGTTGAGAGATATGAAGCGCCATGTGTTTTGATTTTTCCGTTATCATGCGGTTTAATCATTGAGAATTTACCAAATGCTAGCTATAAAGATGAATGACACCTGGTCTTCGTTTTAACAGGTCCTTGGTCTTGGGTAATTTGAGCACATTAAGAATTCCTGGGGATTTCCATGTTTTCCCCCTTGTCTTCCCTGCAGGTGAAGTAATTTCCTCTATGAGTGAGCTGCAGAGGTTAAAGGTGGAGCCCTCCGCAGAGAAGGAGAAGCAGCGCTCAGAAGCCAAGCACATTCTCATGCAGAAGCAGCGAGCTTTAGCAGACCTCTTTAAGCACCTTGCAAAAACTGGTAAGTTCCTCGATGGAAACCCAGTGAAGTGTACTCACCTGATTTTAGGAAGACAAATAACATGGGTGATTTGGGGGAAGTTTGTAGAGACAGTTGAGATGGTGGGAAACAAGGTGGAAGGCAAGGTTTGAAACGTGTGAGTCCCAGTCAACACACACGAAAATCCTATGATGAACCATTTGTGACTCCCAAGTAGTTTCACAGTTTTGTAATGAGGTTTCTCAGAAACCATGTTTTTTATTTTCATCACCATATGTTGTACAGCACCCGCCCTTCCAACGTGCATAGGGAGCAACACTTTTCAGACTAACTTGTGTGTGAATCACCTGGGAAATCTTGCTAAAGTGCAGAAGCGGATTCTGTTTCAGTAGGTGTGGGGCAGGGCCTGAGAGTAAGCTTTCTAACAAGCTCCTGGGCAATGCTGTTCCTAGGACTTGACTTTGAGTAGCAATGGCATTGGGGGGTTCCTGGCACATCTATTCTCTCCTGAGTTTATTTAACCACCTGCTGTTTATTTCCTAGGTTTGTCATATCGCAAAGGTCTTTCCTGGGCCCGTTCAAAAAACCTTCAAGAGATGCTTCATCTTCACCCATTGGATCTCCAGAGCGCATTGTCTATAGTCAGCAGCACTCAGGCAGCTGATTCTAGGTTTGTGTTTGTAATTATAAATGGAGCAAGTCAGCTAAGCCTCCATGGCCTCATTTGCCAAAGTGGGGAGAGGAATACTTCTGTCCTAGTGTTGCCATAAAATTAGCATTTAGAAAAGTGCCTGGCTCAGGACTGGCAGGTGGTGAGCACCCAGTGTTAATTTTCTTCTCTTTTTTTTTAACCTTCTTTTCTTTCATTAGGATAAAGGTAAGGGACGAATTCGAAATATTGGGTGGTTTGGGCTCTGTTGGGGATCTGGTGGGGTAAGGAAGACAAGGGGCCACTTTGAGTGTTTAAAAGTGTCAGTAGTTAGTTAGTAATTGTTGATTTTCTTCTTTCCATTCCTCTTTCCTCCTTGTATTCATGTCTCCCATTATTTTTTTTGGTCCTTTGATTTTTCCTGAGGTCTCCTCAATTGATTTGAATGTACAGGTGAAAATCTGTGAGAGAATGGCCACACTTTTAGCTGTTCCATGTACATAAACCTAAGTTCCCATATGTTCTTGAATTTTAGAGCCTATAGACTTTGGAGACAGATGGAGCTCCCTCTGTGTTAGTAACTGGTTGGAAATGAGCTGAGTACAGCATACATGTGTGTTTTCTTTGCTCAGTGGCCCTCTCAGGTGCTTTAAATTTGAGTTCAACACAACACTGTAAAAAGTAGAAATTTTACATAAACATTCTGGATTTTCAGTTTTTCGGGAAAATTTGGCCAAGTGTGCTTGCCTTCCCGTGTGGTCGAAAGTTGACTAGAGCGCCCTCCTTTTGATAGGACACACGCTCTCAGGTTCACTGTGGTCAGTAACGGTCCCTCTTGCTTCTCAGCTGTCATCGCCAAGGATCATTTTGTGCTTGGCTGTCCTTAACCATGTATGTTATCTTCTGCATGGGCCCTGTAGGCATCAGAATTTATGATCCCTAGACTCCACTGTCAAGATAGGCATAACGTTTTTATTAAGGAAGCCATATTGTCATAGTTTATTTTCCCACTCTACTTTCAGTGCTAAGTATGTAACACATCCTTTGTATAAAGGACTGATGAGTGGCTGACTGAATGGGTCCTCACAGAAATAAATCTGTTCAGACTCTTGGCTTCTGGTTGCGGCTAAATGGACCAGTCTCTGACTCCTCAGGATCTAGGGTGGAGATAGTGGTTTTAATTAAGTAAATCATGTTGGTTTCTTTCCCAGGCTGCTTACAGAAATCTCGTCTTCGTGGGAGGGGTGCCAGAAGTATTTTTATCGCTCTCTTGCACGGCACGCCAGGCTTAGTGCAGTCCTGGCAGCTCCCGCCAAGGTAGGATGATAGAGCCTTGGGATTGCAGGGGCTCAGGGACTCCAGTTCTGTTCATCCAGGGCAGCATCCTCAGACCTGGTCCAGTGATCACAGCCCATTACTGGAAGTGACTGAACTTTTTGCAGTCATTAAACTTACAATATAAGTCAATGTAATTTTGTGCTTAATCAGAGAGCATTTTATAATAAGTTCTGTTATTCAACATTGGCTACTTAAGAAAAATTACGGAAGAAAAACTTCAAATGGAGAATGCTACCCTCAGATCTTTTCCCCCTGTGAATTGAGAGAAGATCACTGATACCCAATTTTGATGTTAAATTAGTTCCTGTTCATGGAACTTCAGTGGAAGCATAATTTGAGATGCGCTGCTCCCAGAGGTGGACGTGTTGCCTCTAGAGGGCAGCGCACCCAGGCTCCACACCCCCACCCCCGCCCCAGCAGAGGCTCCCCTCCAGGAGCATGGGACCCAGCACTTCCCAGCGGCCCCTCAGCATGCTCTCTTCTCCCCCTGCCAGGAGATGGGTGTGGGCCACGTGGAGCGGTGTAAAGGGTTCTCGGCGCATTTGACAAAGGTGCTCATCCGACAGCGGCGCTCCCTGACCACGCTGACCGAGCAGTGGATCCTCCTCAGGTATCGCTGACTGGCTGCGTTTGCAGCACGAATCGAGAGTATTATGCGCAGCTCAGAGTTGCTGCACACGCTGCTCCCAACTATGCAGTGAAGTCTGAGGTCCGAAGGGGCAGGTGGGGTTTGCCTTGGCTTGGCCCCTTGCTTTTGGTGGTGATGCCTCTGCCCCCTGGTTTTAGCAGCACCTCTGGGGGATGGTTCGAGGCCGAGTCAGACGGTAAAGATGTTCACGGCTGAACCACACCTGGGTCTGGAATAAGGGCGTCTGTGATTGGCAGTCCATGTGGGCCGAGGGCAGGGTTGCTTTCATGGCATCCGGTGTCTCAGACTCTGGGCACAGATCAGATATGAGTCGGCTTTCTGGATCACAGAGTTGCAATTTGCTGAACCATACACTGGTGCTCCTCGATAGAAATGGATACTTAAAAGATGAGGACAGGAAGCCTGTCACCATCTGCTGAGTGGATCCTTGGCTGACAGGTAGTATTTCTAGACTGCAATTACTTCAGCTATTTTCTTCTCCACTCATAAGAGTTTTATCTAGCAAAGTCTACTATATTTACTAGATTTGTTTTTAGAAAACAGTGGTTGAAATCACTGTGGTGCTGTGACTGTGTTGGATGTGAGAGGCCTGTAAGGGGCAGGAGATAAGCAGTGAGCACCGATGCTTCTGCTACACTGAAGGATGTGTTTAAGTACTTTGGAAGGCGTTTGAACAGACTTTTTACTTACCTGGAGAATCCTCTCTTCTTGATTATGTGGAAAAGCCCAAACTTCGTTCAGAAATCAGTGAATTTACCGTTACAAACAGCGCGGTGACACAGTTTAAGGTGCCATGTGTTATCCCCATGGGTTTGTTTCTCTGCACAGGAACCTCCTCAGTTGTGTGCAGGAGATTGACAGCAGGCTGACGGGGCCGCCCGTCTACCCCGTGGCCTTCCCCCCTCAGGACGGGGTGCAGCAGTGGACAGAGAGGCTGCAGCACCTGGCCATGCAGAGCCAGATCCTGCTTGAGCAGCTCTCCTGGCTCCTCCAGTGCTGCCCCAGTGCAGGGCCAGCTGCAGGCCAAGGTGATGCCCAGGCACAGGGTCAGCCTTCTGCCCCCTCCCTGGAAGGACCAGAGCTCACCAAGGGGCAGCTTTCTGGAGCAGTGCTGGACCTGATCCCATCAGATCTGATCTACCCATCCCCAGTTCCTGGAAGGCAGCTGCCCTCTGGTTGCCGGATGCGGAAACCAGACCAGCTTTGGCAACAGTCAACTGTGAGATTAACAGAGATGCTGAAAGCCATTAAGACAGTGAAAGCTGATGTTGACAAAATTAGGCAGCAATCTTGTGAGACTCTCTTTCATTCTTGGTGAGTGTGCCTACGTCTTTGCTCTGCCTCTGTGTGTGCGGCGCTTGGTCAGGGTTTAGTAATGGGATGAAATGATGGAAGCGGTCATGCTTCAGTCCTCGGTTTTCCAGTGGACCCTCATAGCACTTTGTGGCATACGTCTAGCTGTAAATCTTTAGATGCAATGAGTTTTAGTGGTTGGAGGGAGGGAGGGAGGGAGGGAGGGAGGGAGTGTGTGTGTGTGTGTGTGTGTGTGTGTGTGTGTGTGTGTGTGTGTGTGTGTGTGTGTGTGTGTGTGTGTGTGTGTTAGCACCTTCCTTTCAACATTATGGCATTTCTGTTGTTGCAGGAAAGATTTTGAAGTTTGCTCTTCTGGGCTGAGTTGCCTGTCCCAGGTGTCAGCTCATTTGCAAGGCCTAGAGTCCTTGTTCATTCTTCCAGGGGTAGAGGGTGAGCAAACAGACCCACAAATGACATTAGTCAAGAGCCTGGAATATGTAAGAAGAGAGATCAATAAAGCCACAGATGACTTCACTACTTGGAAGACACATCTGCTTACCCCAGGCAGCCAAGGAGGTGAGGACTATTGTTCAGTAAGGGAGTAAAAGCCCAGTGTAGGAACGACATCTTATAGATTTAAGTCCAGGCTGTCCTAAAGACACATTGTGTTTTGTTCTAGACGGATCTGTCCAGGGTTCCAAGGCAGGGAAGTATAGTTGGAACACATAGCTCTTAACTTTTGTTGCCTCTTTTGTTTGAGAACCTTGCCTCCGGATTGCCATCATGTTGCATACTTTATAGCACATGAGTAAGTAGCACAGACTCACTGGCTGTTTCAGAAAGTTCTTCCTTAGACTGGAAAGCTGCTGGCTAATGTTTGGACTAAGTTGGTGTTCATATATTCCATCTTAACTATTTTCATATTTTTGGCATTCTTTTAGCAAAATTGTTTTAATACAAGACAATAACCTTATAGGTTTACCTAGGCTGGGAATGTGTCTCTTTCTTCGTTGTACCCAGCACAGCTTGACACTGGCTCAACCATAGCAGGTGTTTACAAGGTGGCTGTTTGTTAAAATGACAAATGAGGATTGTTAATGATTTCCAGAAGCACTGAAACAAATGACTGAGTTTTTAAAAATTTGTTCTGCACCATGTTACTTTACTAGGAAACCAAATGCTGGATGACGGGTTTGTGGAGGATTTTTCAGAGCAGATGGAAACTGCCATCCGGGCCATCCTTTGTGCCATCCAGAACTTAGCAGAAAGAAATAGTAAAAAAACAGAGGAGAACACTCACCAAACAAGACCGCAAGAAGATGGTATGTCTGAGATCAGGAAAATACTAGTTTCTTACTTGATTTAATTTTTATTTTGATGATCTATTTTTGTGGCTAAATATTTAAGGCCAGATGTGGGAAATGATTATTGGATGAATGGAGATGAAAAGAATTTGTTTTCTGTTATTTACCATGTCATTCTTTTCCGTGAATGAAAGAGGCAGCAGGCTTTGAGAGACTGCAGTCAGGACATCTAACAAAACTCTTAGAGGATGACTTCTGGGCTGATGTGAGCACTTTGCATGTGCAGAAAATAATTTCCGCTGTCTCTGAGCTCTTGGAGCGGCTGAAATCGTCTGGCGAGGATGGCACAGCAGCGAAGCACACGGTAACCAGTGGTTCCTTACAGGCTGCTTGCTGTCCAAGTGGGCTGAGCAGAGGCAGAGGGGGTTTCACCTTGCTCCATGTGGTGGTCCCAAAGCAGGCCTCCTCGGCAAAATCACTGAGAATCTCTTGATGTCTTTATACATGTAAACCTCACTGACAAACTTTGGAAAGCTTAGGGCTTGCTGGCTAAGGATTACAGTTGTAAGATGCGTAGGTGCAAAAATGCTGCCCATCCAGAATATCCATTATCTTGGGGTTCTTTCCCGTCCTCATCACATACTCCTGGGTGTTCCATGTTAATGGTGGGTGTTGCCGCCATAACTAAGGCCTAATGGCCGTACTGTGCAAACACCTGTCCCTTCACAGTAAGCCAGAAGAGGATGACGTTATCGTCTCCATAAGTCCACAGAAGCAACTTATTTTTGAGGACTTGTGTGTTATTCTGTAGTATTGCCTCTAGTGCCAACTCTGATTCCCAGTAGAATTTGTATATAAACATATTTTTTAAACACCAAACAACTTTGTTAACTAACTGAGACTTAAGTGACTAAGAATTTAAAGTGTAGTGTTGTGAGGGTTTGTGTAAACGAGGAAGAGATCTCAGTGAGCAGGTGTTATGTACGTGTGTGTAAATAAAATGTACCATTAGTGACCTTTACTACATTGACATAGGTGGTACAACCACCGTCACTACCTAGTCACCCCAGAGGAGACCTGGTGTGAGCAGGCCTTCTGATCTGTTTTGCCCCCAGTTCTTCGCCCAGTCCTGCCGCTTGTTGGTGCGCCTGGTGCCCATGCTCTCCAGGTACTCTGACCTCGTCCTCTTCTTCCTGACTGTGTCTTTGGCAACTCACCGCAGCACTGCAAAGCTGCTCTCTGTGCTTGCCCAGATCTTTACGGAGCTTGCCCAGAAGGTAAGGACTATTTACGTGGAGCACCATGGGGAAGCAGGTACCCATGTATTCCATACCCATTAGTGTTTGGTTTGATGGGATTTTATTTTGGGCCTTCACAAATAGCAGGAGGTGATTTGCTCTCTCTGTGGATTTATATATATATATATATATATATATTTATATATTTATATGTTCATTTATTTATATGTTTTTGTAGGTGGAAAGCATTCTCTCAAAGGTATTAAGACAATTACAAAATACAATTTTTTTTCCCTTGGCTGCGCAGCTTGTGGGATCATAGTTCCCTGACCAGGGATTGAACCCAGGCCCTCGGCAGTGAAGCGCAGAGTCCTAACTACTGGACCACCAGGGAATTCCCACTCTCCCTGTGGATTTTTTACTGCTTTGTCTGGCCTCCTTTTACTAATCCTTTTTCCACTAAAGGTTTGGAACCTGAAGGTCCCTCACTGGGGAGCTCCCTAGATTCCAGAGTCTGTCTAAAGGCTGCTGCTTTCTGTTCACACCCTTCTTTCCTGGTCTCCAATTTGAAATCTTCTTCTGATAACTCTGAGCTAGACCTGTAGGACAGATGAATCCTTAAGGCTGTTAAGTTTTCGGTCGTTTATACTAACGCATGCTGAAATGGTAATGGGGCTCTTAATGTTAGGAGGGGCGTCTTTAATAGGGAAGTCATTCATCATTCAGCCATGTACCCAGTGCTGTGAAAATCACTGAAGTTATAGAGATTGTAGACCCTACCCTTGGAATTCAGGAGCAGAGTCAGAACTAACAGGCCCAGCCTGGCGTGGTAAGTCCAGTCATAAGGGTGTCCGGTTCTGGGACTCAGAGTGAGTGAGTCACTTAGCCTCAGTTTCCTCATTTTACAAATGGGATTTGCATTTTTGTGAGAATCACCTTCAACTAAGTATATAGCTTTTTGTTTTTGTTTTGTCCCTAGTATTTTAAGATCTTTTCTGAATCTAAGTATAGTATAATAGGTGAGATGCACTTGAGGAAGATAGAAATTTACAAACTGAAGGTGAGGTCTAGGCTTCTTGTAAACAGTCAAGAGTTCTTAGTTCTGAGTATCTGGAATACTGGAAGTGGTTAAAAAAAAAAAATGGGAGCAAGCCTGTGCCTTGTATCTAGAGGATAAATACGTACATTTCTTGTGTAATGGATAAATGAACGCCTCTCAGATTTGCCCCCTCTATCTGATGGGCACTGAGCCAGTCTTACATCCCATCACTTCTTGGAGGAAACACTTGCATGTAGAAGACAGTGGAAGGACAGTGTATGTTGAGGGTGCCCTGAGATTTGGGTTAGCTACGTTTGTCCACTTGCACCATTTCTCTTGTCTGACAAGTTCTAGAATGACTGTGGGCTGTCAGACCTGTGTGTGTTTGGGGGTAGCGGTGTGGGGTAGAAGTGGTTTTGATGAAAGCAGAGTGTTGGGAGCTCAGTGGCTGTCCCAGCTGCAGCCACTGTAGTAACGTGACCTGCAGAAGGACATCCTGAATCTCCTTCCTTTATGGTTATTCTGCCTGCATCTAAACATATTTCTTTAAAATAGTGTATCTCACTGTCTTAGCCAAAATGTGTTTTTCAGTCGACTTTCTAAGAATACATGTCCTGAAGGTGAGTTTGCCTTTCCATTCATTTAAATGTCCGAATTGTGTTCCTATCCTCTCTGAGGAGTGCTGAGGGAACTTGAAAGTAGGTTAGACACAGTGCTAAGATAATAGATTTAGGGGAATTCCCTGGTGGTCCAGGACTCTGAGCTTCCACTGCAGTGGGGACACAGGTTCAATCCCTGGTCAGGGAACTAAGATCCCGCGTGCTACATGGAGAGGCCAAAAAAAAAAAAAGATAATAGATCTTGGTTGTGATTAAAGCACTTAATCCATAGGAAACTAGTTCTGTGTAACTAAGTCACAATCAGTGTTTGCTGGTCTTGGAACTTGGTCTTGTTAGTTGACAGCTTATTTGTAGTACATTCTCATCCTTAGATTGGCTTGATAGCTTGATCTTGATAGCTTGTACTTTCTCTGATAAAATTTCTGATTGAGAGCCATTATTTTCTTCTTTTTCTGTTCACTTTTGTCCCACACACTAGTAATTGATATTTGGTTTTTTTGTTTGTTTGTTTGTTTTGCGGTACGCAGGCCTCTCACTGTTGTGGCCTCTCCCGTTGCGGAGCACAGGCTCTGGACGCGCAGGCTCAGCGGCCATGGCTCACAGGCCCAGCCGCTCTGCGGCATGTGGGATCTTCCCGGACAGGGGCACGAACCCGTGTCCCCTGCATCGGCAGGTGGACTCTCAACCACTGTGCCACCAGGGAAGCCCTGGGCTATTTTCTGACATGAAATACAGTTTTATTAACTCTTCACAAGTCTTGCTGTGTCTGACCTTGTTCTTAACTCGAGACCCCATTGCCATGCTGGGTGCCAGGGTGCCAGGTGCCTTGGCAGCAAACAGCCCAGGCTAGATACAGCATGTTCCCTGAGAGTGACAGATTCACTTCAAGAGCTGAAGGGGAAGGCATGTTTTTTTGTATTGTAATAAACATGACTTTATTTGAGGAGCATCACACAAAATTTTCTTCAGTGAAAGGAAATGAAATCTCTCACTTGTAGCATCTGCTTTCAAGTTGCTGTATCTCCGGGGTTACATGTCTTCTCTCCTTCCTTTCAGGCTTACTAATTTGAGAAGTAAAGGACAAGACCCCTTTGGGATTTAGACACTGAGAGTTTCTGTGCCGCACCCCGCCCCATAACTTGCTCCTTAAATATCGTCCTAATGTATACCTCATTCAGATTTTTGTCTTGGCAGATGACAAATTACTACACACCAGAGGCCTCCACAGAGTCTCAAAACCTTGTATATTAAATCTGATGTCAAGCTTTGAAACTGCATAATAACTGTTGTCACCAACAAAAGTCTACTGTACTTCAATCAGATTTAAAATACTGAGCTAGAAAAGAATTAATCATTTATTTACAGTATTTCCTCTTGCAGCAGGACTGGAAATCCCTTCTTTATTGCTTTTTTTTTTTAACCTAACTTTCACTCTTTTTATTTTTGAGGGATTTTGCTTGCCCAAAGAATTTATGGAAGATTCAGCGGGAGAGGGAGCGACTGAGTTCCATGACTACGAGGGAGGTGGGATTGGAGAAGGCGAGGGCGTGAAGGATGTGAGTGACCAGATAGAAAATGAAGAACAGGTACGTTTTCACAGGCATGAAATATGTATATAGTTTACAGAAGCTCACTCCTTTTTCACTATTTAAATTACATATATAAATGGTTTTTCTACTAGGTTAATGGTTTTCAAACTGTGATCCAGGCACCTAAGAATACTGGAGCTTAGGGAGTGGATGTAAATTAAAAGCTTAAAGACCACAGAAAGGAACTTCGGCAGCGCAGTCATTGGTTGTAGCTATAATTTGGGAGGGAAATGATTTAAAAATTTTTTATTTTAAATGGGAAAACTTTTGCTGATGACTTGTAAGGGAGCATTTTTGGTAGTGGTTCATTTAGGGATAAAAAGCTTGGCTATTTTAAGTGATAATTGCATTAAACAACAATGCCAGTGTTTGCTGTTAATAGGTTTTATTGTTGTATGTCTTTAAGACATGGTGAAATTTTTAAAATCTATATCCTTTTTTATTTGGAATCAAGAATGCTTTTGAAATATTTAGATGCTTTGGACTAAGAGTGTTGTGTTGCTTTTTTAAATTCCAATCTCATTTGGGAGTGTTTTTTTAAACACACTACTTTTATTTGGATTAATCAACTGTGACTTGAAGAAAGAAGAGGTAGTGGAATTACTTTTTATCACTTATATTCTAAATTTAGAGCACTGCATAAGTTTCTATTTAAAGTATGGTTATACTTATTGAAAATAAAGGAACAAACCAATCCAAGCTTCCTCTCTTCCTTTGAAGGGAAAATTGGAAAGAAATAAAAAAAACAAAAGAGTAATGCTAGCGTTTATGTGGCATAGCTCTCATGTACATTATGTGTGTGGATATATATACACAGATAACATACACATTATTGTTATTTTGGCCTTTTTCTGTATTTCTCAAATTTAACTTAATTAGCACACAGTAATTTGTTAATGGAAAAAGTAAACCTAACAGAAAAGTACAAATCCAATGTAAAAAACATTAAGTGGGATAGAAAGCTATCAAAACAATTTGGCAGTATCTAATAAATTTTAAATTGTGTGTGTTCTTTGACCTAGGAATGCCATGTTTTCTTGTACAAATGCTAATAAGGGTCCAGGATAATAAATATGTGTATAATGGAGTGTGTTTATACAAGGATGCTCACTATAGCATTATTTATACTGGTGAAAATTGTGAATTATTTAAATTATGATACTACTCATGCAGAGCAATACTATAATTAAACACAATGAGATAGGTTTATAAGTGACAACATGGAAGTATATCTAGGAGACGTTTTTTAACTTAAATAAAAAAGCAGATGGCAAAACAGTTTGTCAGGCATAATCCCTTTTTGTTGAAGAAGATGCGGGAGGCCGGTATTGGTATACCCCATCTATATTTCTAAGTATCTGTTGGTGTACTTACAGATTAAAGTATGTGCCAGAACATCACCAGTGGTAATTTCTTTGGGAGTTTTGGAGGATGGTGGTGCTGGAGGAACTTTATTCTTTCTGTTTTGCTTAGAAATTTTTAAGTGAGATTGTATTACTTTTGTATCTTAGAAAAAGAACTTTAAAAATTCAGCTATAATGAAACATAACAATGTGAATCTTTTGCCCCCAATACAGTGTAGATTATGTAGGAATATATAGTTTAAGGAAAAGTGAAGAAAATTACATTCACTGGCGAGGGATAAATTAGGAGTTTGGGATTAACAGACACACACTACTGTATATAAAACAGGTAAACAACAAGGACCGACTGTATACCACAGGGAACTATATTAAATATCGTGTAATAACCTACAGTGGAAAAGAATCTGAAAAAGTGTGTATGTGTACACTTTGCTGTACATCCGAAACTAACACAACATTGTACATCAACTATACTTCAATAAAAAAATAAAAAGGAAAGTAGTAGGGGGAAAAATTACATTCACAGTTGGGTAATGTCTATGAGAGATCAAAGTGACAAAACAGATATTAAATTTATGGGCAATATAATAAGACTGATGAATTTTCTTTTACCCTAGAGGATGCATAGTCTTTTTTAATATGTATGGATTAAAAAAAAAAAAATTCAGGGAAATTCCCTGTCGGTCCAGTGGTTAGGACTCTGTGCTTCCACCGCAGGTAGCCCAGGTTCAATCCCTGGTCGGGAGACGAAGATCCCACAAGCTGCATGGCTTGGCAAACAGACAATTCTCATGGAGAAAACCTCAACAAAATTCTATATTCTCTAACAAAAAATGTAATAAAACTGGAAATTAATTACAGAAATGTTAAAGCAAGTCACAAATTATGTGTATTTTCTCTCCCCAGAGATAATTTTATACCGTTAATCTTGGCATTTGTATATTCTATTTAGAGCTGAATAAACATTAGTAGTGTTACAGTGTGCATTTATGTTTCTGTAATGCTTTTTGATATAGGCAGAAGATACATTTCAGAAGGGTCAAGAAAAGGATAAAGAGGATCCTGACTCAAAATCAGACATTAAGGGGGAGGATAATGCCATTGAGATGTCAGAAGACTTTGATGGGAAAATGCATGAGGGGGAGCTTGAAGAACAAGGTTTGAGATTATCTGTCACTTCATTCTTATTCTTGAAAAATAAATATTTTATACAGGAAATTACATATTTCCAATAAGGAGCCTATTATACTCTTTTGGAACAAGTTGGTTACTCTGCATAACTGCAGGTGGAAACATCAGTACGTGCCTGTGCCATCCCCACCTCTGGTCAGAAGTCTCTAGTCCATTTTGGAGATTCTGCTCTTGAGTAAGCGGAGACGCTGCCTCTGATGTTCTGGCTGCCTCCTGTGCCAGATCAGTGACTCCGCAGAGTCCTTCAGGGAAATCCAGAAGAGCAGGGAGGTGATCCCTGGCAGAGCTTGGCTCTCAGCTCAAGTTAAATTGTTCTGGGGAGGGTTTTTTAAATATATATTTTTTTCTAATTACAAAATTAGTAGACATTTGTTGTAGATGATTTGGAACAAAAATGCAGAAACCAAATCGATACCCTTTAGGCCTACCACCCAAATAAATCACTTAATCAGTTTTGGGTTATTTCCATTTCTTGCATGTATATATATAGACCCAGAGACCATAAGTGGTTCTATAGTCTGCTTTTTTCATTTAACTTATGAACATTACATGTCATTGAAAATTATTTGATAATAAGATTTCTTACAGCACATTATCATCTATCGTGTTGGAACCACAATTCAACTATTGCCCTCAATTTCTGTCCAAAGTTTAATCTGAAATACAGTGTCTTACTTTAAGTGAATGCCTTGCAGAAATGATACCTGACCTCAGAGTAGAAGAATGTATGCATGCCTAAGTAGTGTTTAAGGGTATAACCTTTGTCAAAGTAGACCTTGAACGAAGACAAAGGCAAGAAAATTCTGGTTAATTGAGCTAGACACATGATTTGAGATGTTGGGTAAAATCATTGACATAGAGTATGTTGGAGATGGGGAGGAACCTTGGAAATTTCGTAGTCCCGCCTCATCATTTCCCAGGTAAGAAACCAAAACCCAGTGAGATTGCTGAAGTCCCATAATGAACATTCTCCCAGCACCAGAACTAGGCATCCTGACAGCTGTTCCACCACCCTCCTTACAGTCTGTCGACATAACACGTCACAGACCTCCTTCCTCCTCCAAACAGTCTGCAAAACACAGTAGGACTACTTGAGATCTAAAGCATCTCCTTTAGGGTGTTCTGTAGAAACAGGCAGTAAATCCCAGGTAGGACCCTTGCCTGGCCCTTGCCTCTCCTACATACACAGGAACAGATCAATTTGGGGATCTGCTGAACTAAGCTCATCGCCTTCTTCCCTTTCAGAAGAGGATGATGAGAAATCAGACAGTGAGGGTGGAGACCTGGATAAACAGATGGGCGATCTGAATGGTGAGGAAGCTGACAAACTAGATGAGAGGCTTTGGGGTGATGACGACGGTGAGGAAGATGAGGAGGAAGAAGACAGTAAAACTGAAGAAACAGGACCAGGAATGGATGAGGTAATTAAAAGATTCCCTCCATCACATAGTCCCTAGGTTGAGAGGAGGCAGTCTTCCTCCCAAATACCACTCCCTGCTGTTCACTGCTCATCCTTTTCTGTCTTGGTTTTTCTTCTTCTGTTTCTTCCATCTGTGTTTCTTCTTTTTCCTCTGCTATCTAGGTTATCGATTGTCTTCACAGCTAAAAGAGTAACCTGACCTGCATGTTCACGACAACCCCCCACCCCCGCTGTTCACACACCTGCCCTCACTGCTGCCATCCGGGCAGACCTGCACGTTCCCTCCAGGATTACATATGCCCTTGTCGGCTGGATGTTTCCATGGGGTTGGCCCAATGTGTGTCTAAGAGCTGCGTTAGGTAGGGTCACCCTATGTGAAAGCAGTTTTTCATATTGAGAGTGAGGATTTTTGTGTTTTTTCTTCCTCTAATATTTAGGAAGATCCTGAACTTGTTGCTAAAGATGACAACTTGGATGCTGGGAAGTCAAACAGAGATAAAACCCAGCAAGATAAGAAGGAAGGAAAGGAAGAAGCAGAGGCTGATGATGAGCAAGGCCAAGATAAAATTAATGAACAAATAGATGAGGTAATGAGGATTCAAAACCAACCTGCTCTCCTGACTCAAGGCCAGGGCCACTGCAACGCACAGCTCCTGGGGTGTCTCAAGACATTTTTTTCCCTGCTTATCATTTGTTTTCCCATTGCCTCATAAGGGAGTGTGTAACAGAGCCTCTTAACCGGACATAAAATATCTAACTATTGGTTACCGATGAGGTGGTCTTCATGCTGTTTGGACTCATGCTGTAGTTTGGAAGCTAAAACCTGTGGTCCTTTTCTATATTTCTTCCCATAAACTTCCGTGTCCTCTTTGAGATTAAGTAACGCAGCACCTCTTATCGGTGGAGAATGTGCACTGAAAGTGAAACTTGAAATTCCAACATGAAAATTCAAAACATATTGGTAAAATTCTAATGTGTGCTGGTAATTTTAGGGAAGAGACACTGTATTCTCTCAGCATAACTACAGTTGACCCTTGAGCAATGTAGGCGCTGGGGGCACTGACCATCTGCAGGGTTGGAAATCTGTGTGTAACTTTACAGCTGGCCCTCTACATCCGCGGGTCCCACCAGCCGCGGATCTGTGTGGCACTGGAGCACGTATTTATTGAAGAAAACGTGCATAAGTGGTCCACGTAAGTAGACTCACACAGTTCAGACCTGTGTTGCTCAAGAGTCAACTGTGCTTTGAGCTGATTATATGTGAATGCTACACTTTTTTTTTTTTTGCGGTATGCGGGCCTCTCACCGCTGTGGCCTCTCCCGCTGCGGAGCACAGGCTCTGGATGCGCAGGTTCAGTGGCCATGGCTCACGGGCCCAGCCGCTCCGCGGCATATGGGATCTTCCCGGACCAGGGCACGAACCCGTGTCCCCTGCATCGGCAGGCGGACTCTCCACCACTGCGCCACCAGGGAAGCCCCTGAATGCTACACTTTTTAAAAGTTCATTTTTATTTTTTTTTCCTGTTCTGTCCGTTGTCCAAAGAGGGAATATGATGAGAATGAGGTGGACCCTTACCATGGCAATCAGGAAAAGCTGCCCGAACCTGAGGCCTTGGACCTTCCAGATGACTTGGACCTAGACAGTGAAGACAAGGATGGTGATGGGGACACAGACGGCGAAGACGGAGAAGGTGTGTCTTTCGAAACCTAAAGAGCCCGTTGGAAGTCACTGAAACTGAGCAGTAACAGATTTCTCTTCAGGCCAGTGTCATGGCCAGGTCATTATTGTGTCTGGTCAGCACAATTCCAGTTTGATAAAATTCCTCGCTTTTTCTTTGTTGTGTTTCTCCTCTAGGTAGACCTAAAGCTTGTAAACCAGCAGGTCTCTGTCACTCCTGTCATCTCCTATCCTGTGTTTCAGTGCTGCTGTCCCAGGCGGTGCTGTCACACACAGCTCCATTGCCCCACAGTGTCACCATTGCCCCATCTCATGGGTTGATGTAAACACCGTGTAGTCCAGGTAGAGCCAGGCCTCTCATGGAGCCCAGTCACAGCTTTCCTGGAAAAGTTGTTGATGGTTGTGCGTATGTTGTGTGCTTAGTCTGAAATATGAAATCATCATGGGGAGTGAAATGGAATAATCCCAACAGAAATCACTTGGCATGGCAGTCCTCTAGCGCCTCTGTCACCCAGTGTTCAACCCGAGTGTGATTCCTTGGGGGTGCTGTCTAGTATCGGAAGCTTGTGTACGCGGTGCCGCTGAAATAGAGAGCCCCCGTCGTGGTGGGTAACCAGATGAAAGGTGGCGCCAGCCAGGCTCTGCTTCTTAGTGAATCAGCTATATATGTAGAAAGCTATTACAAACACTATACTGGAAAAGAGCAAGTTACAAAAGAATTAATGAGAGGTACCATTTAGGTGGAAATGTAATACAAGAACCAGTACTATATATTATTTATGGATACATCAAATGTACAAACACATAGAAAGGAATAATATACAGTAACTTCAGGTTATGAGCTCTGAGGAAGTAGGAAGGGCGAAGGCATCCAGAATCCAGACAGCTGTGTCCAGAACCATTTATTTCTTAAAAATAAGTGACAAGTTTGATACACTTGTGGTAACACGTTAACATCTGTTAAATCTAGGAGGTGAGTATATGGCTCATAAATTTAAATGCATTTCTCACGTTTAAGGTATTTGGTAATTCGTGCTTAGAACAGTCTTCGCTCTGTGAATCTCTAGTTTACTTTTTTTTAAAATAAATTTATTTTATTTTTATTGTTTGGCTACGTTGGGTCTTTGTTGCTGTGCATGGGTTTTCTCTGGTTGCAGTGAGCGGGGGCTGCTCTTCGTTGCAGTGCACAGGCTTCTCATTGCAGTGGCTTCTCTTGTTGTGGAGCATGGGCTCTAGGCACGTGGGCTTCAGGAGTTGTGGCTCGTGGGCTCTGGAGCGCAGGCTCAGTAGTTGTGGCGCACGGGCTTAGTTGCTCTGCGGCATGTGGGATCTTCCCGGACCAGGGCTCGAACCTGTGTCCCCTGCATTAGCAGGCGGATTCTTAACCACTGCGCCACCGGGAAGCCCTCTAGTTTTCTTCTTAAATGTAGTATAAGCTGCTGCTTCTAAGGCAGTTCCATTAACTTATAATTTTGGAATCTTACTTCAACCTTAAATTCAACAACCAAGCATAAAATTAAAATCCACTGAGAATCTAATAAGCCATTTGCCCTAGAAAAATATCCAGGCTCGTTTTAAGCTACTGTGTACATAAACTAAGAAGCAATTACTATTAATGTTTTTTTATGTTTTATACAGTTCTTTCCATTTATAGTTACTACGAAATATTGGCTGTATTCCCCATGGTGTATAATACATCCTTGAGCCTTACACCTGACAGTTTGTACCTCCCACTCTCCTACCCTCAACACACAAGCATATACCCCCGCACGCACGCACGCACACGCACGCGCACACACACACACACACACACACACACACACACACACACACACACACACACACACACACACACACACACACACACACACACACACACACACTGGTAACCACTAGTTCTCTCTGTGAATCTGAAGAAGCAATTATTTTAAAGAATTATTTGCTAACAAAATAACTGATTTCTGAAGTGCCCAAAGTATAGAAAAGCTCTTTTAAATAAACAAAATGTTTAAATTAGATTGTTCCCATTTGAATATATGTTGTATTTTCTGTGTATGTTAAAGAATGATGTCTACCAATTATTCCCAGTGATAATTGAAAATTAGACTGGCATTTCCTATCTGTTCTAAAATATTCCTATTGTTATGGTGGCTTTTAGGATTTTTTAGTGGGTTACTTATTCTTTAATGAAATGCACCATCTAAACAGTTGTGTGCAATATGTAAGTACGGTTAAGAGCAGACGTAGGCAAAATTTTTCTGTGAAGGGTCGGTCAGATAATAAACATACAGTCTTTGCAGGTCATAAGCTGCAACAGAGTCGCAAATACTCAGTTCTGCTCTTATAGTGTGAAAGCAGCTGTAGGTAATACAGAATGGATGGGGGAAACACATAGGTAAACGGTTGGTGCAGCTGTGTTCCTGTAAAACTTGTGGAGAAATTTGCAGAAATATGTGGATGGCCAGATTTGGCCCAAGGACCATAGTTTGCCAACTCCTGGTTCGAGAATAATAATAAGACACTTGTGTAACTACATCCCATCTTAAGAAATCACATTGTTTGATTTTTAAATTCTGTGTTCCTTTTTTTGGTTTCATCTGTCCAGAAGAGAATCCTTTGGAAATTAAAGAGAAACCAATGGATACTGTAGAAGCAGGTCATGAAGCTGAAGACATAAACGAAGAGACTGAGGCTGACCAGAATGAAGGTCAGGGTCAGCAAGAGCCTGAGGGAGGCTCCAGTGAAGATGACCAGGAGGAGGGGGAGGAAGAGATGGACACAGGAGCTGACGACCAAGACAAGGATGTTGCCCAGCATCCTGAAGAGAATGCAGAGGAGCAGCAGCAGTCTTTGGAGGACAAGGACGCCAGTGAGGAAGGTGCAGAGAAGGACGTCCCTGCTGACCAGGGTCTCCAGCCTCAGGTATCATGGCGGGTCTGGCTTGTCTTCGATTAAAAATAATGATGATGAGAAAAAATTACCTTCTTCCCACTGGAATCTCTCTTAGGCTACTTTGCCAAGCAGCTCTTTGTTTCTGTTTAAGACCTGCTTCGGCCGGTCCCCTCCCTGCAGACTCCCCTTGGTGAGGGGGGCCCCCTACCTCATCTTCTTCCTCCAGAGCAGTTAGTGCTGTGTTTGATTTCCCTGCAGATGCAAGAAGAAGAAGAAGGGGAGAACTCTGACACAGAGCAGCAGGTGCCAGAGGCTACGGAGAGGAAAGAGCACGACTCCTGCGGGCAGACGGGCTTGGAGAGCGTGCAGAGCGAGTGTGCCGTGGAGCTGGCAGGGGCCGTGCCCGAGAAGGAGCAGGGGAAGGAGGTGAAGGGCCCTCTTTGCCTCGCCAGCTGCCCCTTGGGAGGGCCTCTTCTCCCTGTCCAAAACCAAGTTCTATTTAGCAGTAATTGGGTCGTGTGTGATGTTTTTTTGTGGTTGACATCTAAAATATCATCTCCCATTCATTAAGAAAGTGGTCGTACGCCTATTTTTATATGCCTCCTGGAACAAATCCCAGAATACTTTTACACACTTTATTTAAGTGATGTGCTTAATGAGAAAAAGTTATTAGAGTGTAGCTCTCTGTGGGAGAATCAAGTTCAAATTATATTTTAGAAAGCTCCTAAGGAAAGAAGGGCTGAATTTGAGACTGCATGCAGTGGTATGGCTCTAGTATCTAGTAGTGCTTCCCTTTTCCTCGCTGTTCACCAGGCTTCTAAACATTTTAATTTCAAATGGAAAGTACCTCTTCATTCCTTGACGTAGGGTGATGTGTCTTTTGTGGCCCAGTTGGGGCACTGGCAGCCTGGAAGGAGCTCTGGAAGTTGGAGGGCCTGCTACTCAGAGGTTTCTCTGGACAACTCCCTTGGCCTCTCTGCACCCCTGCTTTCTCAGCAATAATTACAATGGTTTATATTTCTCATCCCCCTTCCAAACCATTTACTGAGCACCCATTAGGTGCTGAGCATTTCATTACTTTAGCAAGTCTTCATCGTGGCCCTATAAGATAGATATTATTGTTCTTTGTATGTTCTCCATTTTATTTTTTATTTATTTTTTTTAAAATTTTTTTCGGTACGCGGGCCTCTTACTGTTGTGGCGTCCCCCGTTGCGGAGCACAGGCTTCGGACGCGCAGGCTTAGCGGCCATGGCTCACGGGACTAGCCGCTCCGCGGCATGTGGGATCTTCCCAGACCGGGGCATGAACCCACGTCCCCTGCGTCGGCAGGCGGACTCTCAACCACTGTGCCACCAGGGAAGCCCTATTTTTTTATTTTTTAAGAACACTTTTCTTTTTCTTTTATTTAGTTTTGGCTGCGTTGGGTCTTCGTTGCTGTGCACGGGCTTTCTCTAGTTGCAGCGAGTGGGGTCTACTCTTCATTGTGCACGTGCTTCTCATTGCAGTGGCTTCTCTTGTGGAGTTGTGGCACATGGGCTCAGTAGTTGTGGCTCTTGGGCTCTAGAGCGCAGGCTCACTAGTTGTGGCGCACAGGCTTAGTTGCTCCGCGGCATGTGGGATCTTCCTGGACCAGGGATGGAACCCGTGTCCCCTGCATTGGCAGGCGGATTCTTAACCACTGCGCCACCAGAGAAGTCCCTATGTTCTCCATTTTATATCTGAGTTAAATAAGCTCCAGTAAAGTTAAATGACAGTCTCCAGAGTACCCAGCTGGTTGGTGATGAAGCCTGGTTTCAAATTGAGGTCTGTCCCACCTTCAGAGTAAGCCATTACCTCCTGTAGACAAGGAACTAACGAAGGCCCGCAAGAGGGTAACAGACTCAGGTCTAGATGCTCTCATTTCTGCCCACAGGCCAAGCCTTAGTCATGGGTGAGTTCCAGAGCAGGCAGGCAGGTATGGTCACAGTTGTCCCTTGGGGTCCAAGAAGGATTGATTCCAAGACCCCCCTGGATACCCAAATCCGAGGCTGCTCAAGTCCCTTATGTAAACTGGCACAGTGCAGTGGGCCCTCCGTGTCCCCGGATATAGAGTGCCAACTGCATGTGACTGTGAGATGAGAATGGTGAGAGGAGTTGTACACAGTGCAGTCGATAACCAGATGCTTGCACAGCTTCCTCCACCTCATTCTTTGTGGTTTGGATTTCACAGGAACACGGCAGTGGAGCTGCGGATGCAAACCAGGCAGAAGGCCATGAATCCAACTTCATTGCCCGGTTGGCCTCTCAGAAAAACACCAGGAAAAACACACAGGTCTCTATCACTCTTCACCTAAACTTAGGTGAAGGCTGCATGTAAAATGATGTTCTAAATGTAATGGTTTTAAAAAAAAAAACACCAAATTCCCAGACTTTGCTGTCTCACCATGATGTCAGCCTTGGTGAGCAGACCAGGACTGTGGGGCTTTCCCAGCTGGGGCTTCTTCCCTATGTGGGGACAGACACACACACACAGACACGCACACAAGACACAGAGACACAGACACATGCACACACACAGACACGCACACACAGACACAGATGCACACATGCACGCATGCACGCACACACACACCCTTATCATGTTAAGTTCTTATTATGGAGCCTAAAAACCAGGTGTTGTGTGTTGTTGCCAAGGACTAACCAGTCTTAACTCTGTTCACTGTCCATTCTCTTTTGTGTTTTATTTTTAAATTTTTTAAAATTTAATTTGATTGATTTATTTTGGCTGCACTGCATGGCTTGCGGGATCTTATTTCCCCAACCAGGGATTGAACCCAGGCCCCAGCAGTGAAAGTGACAAGTCCTAACCACTGGACTGGCAGGGAATTCCCTCTTTTGTGTTTTAAAAATAAGGCTTTTTAAAATGGGGTATTATTCATGCATGTGATACAAAATTAGTGTATAGAAACCAATCCCCTAAAAAGCTTCCATTTTATTCCTGTCTTCAAGCCACCCAAGGGACTATCCTCAGAGCATATTGGTGCTGCCAGTCTTGTCTTCTCTCTAAGAGACTTTCTGCATATGTAGTATATGTACGGTTGTTTGTGTGTGTGCACCTCCCTGTGTGAGAGTGTTTCTTTGCCTCTTTGCCTTTGTTCCAGGTATAAAAGTATATCATAGAGATTGCTCTGTATATGTATTTAGAGATCTTCCTATTAACAGCTTCACTGAAATCCACTCTTGTCTGGTACACCTGATTAACTTAATCAGTCCCCTGAGGATAAATATTATGATTATTTTTACTCTTTTTGCCATTACAGACAAGGTTCTGATGAATTTCCTCATATTTCCTGCAGAGTTTTAAGAGGAAACCTGGGCAGGCCGACAACGAACGCTCCATGGGTGACCACAATGAGCGTGTGCACAAGAGGCTGAGGACTGTGGACACGGACAGCCACACCGAGCAGGGCCCGGCCCAGACCCAGGCAGAGGACGCGGAAGCATTTGAGCACATTAAACAGGGTAGCGAGCCCTATGACGTACAGACCTATGGTATGATTCAGGGAAGGCTTCTCCTTTGCTTACTGAGCTCTGTGAGTGCTTATGCTGTGTGCCCACCAGGTGTTCTTAAAAGTCATCTTAGGAGGGAGGGGAAATGGCTTTTTAAACTAGTTTCCTTCTAATAAGAACTGTGCAGAAATACAGTTTGTTTTTGATATAAAGATATCTGTAGCCAAGTGCAGGGTTTCAGTGTTCAGGGTTCTGGGTCTAGTGTAAGCCTTTTAAATACCTTTGGTAATGGCTGGCCGCATCCAGACCCAGCACTGATCTCAGGGATTCTGAGTAGTGGACATTCCTTCATAATCACCCAGCAATGATAGGAGCTGTGAACTTGAAATCTGTGTTTCAAGAAAGGAGAGAGGACTTCCCTGGTTGGCACAGTACTTCCCTGGTTAGCACAGTGGTTGAGAATCTGCCTGCCAATGCAGGGGCACGGGTTCAAGGCCTGGTCCGAGAAGATCCCACATGCCACGGAGCAACTAAGCCCGTGTGCCACAACTACTGAGCCTGCACTCTAGAGCCCGCGAGCCACAACTACTGAAGCCTGCGTGCCTAGAGCCTGTGCTCTGCAACAAGAGAAGCCACCGCAATGAGAAGCACATGCACCGTTACAAAGACTAGTCCCTGCTCACCACAGCTAGAGAAAGCCCGCACGCAGCGATGAAGACCCAACGCAGCCATAAATGAACAAACAAACAAGGAGAAAAAAGATCTCAGCATAGAAAGGGAGTAGTCAGTCGTCACTCAGTCTCCGCTTCAAGTTCTCTTGGTACTTTTCACTGTTTCGTTCCTAATATGTAAGCTGGTGTTGATAATGTGTACTGTGAGGATGGTACAAAAAGACTGCTCTGCTGTGGATTACTCTTTTCTCCCCCTGTCCCCACTTTTAAGAAAAGTGAAGCAATACAGTGATGGCTGCCACGCATGGAGCGTTTACCTTGTGCCCAGCACCATTCTGAGCCTTTGCAGCATGATCATGGAGTTCCTCTGACAGTCATTTACCAGCTAGGATGTCTCCATTTTATAGATCAGCACACTGAGGCCAAAGATATTTAAGAACTTGTCAAAGATCACGATGCTGGGATTCCCATGCTGATCTTTCTGTGCCCTGTGTTATACTTTATCACTACAGGTTTTCCACCCATAACTTGGCAATGAGGATGATTCCATTAGCTGCTCTGAGTCACGTGCCTGGCATGTTTATTCTGGTTCAGTCTCTGGTCATAGCAATAAAAACCCAGCTAAACATCCAATCTATGGTCACATGTATAGTTACACTGTATCCTTGAAGCTTCTGGCTGGGGGGCGAGGGGGGGAGTGTTAAGCACTTACATCAGTAGGTCACAAACAAGCCAAGTACTGTGTCCAAGCCACATAACCAGTCAGGGGCAGAATCTTGGGAAGTACGAATGACCAAAAGCACACCCACTCGTGATGGCTTTGTCTGCAGAGAGCTGACCTTTTCACGTGTGTGCACTTTGTTGGCAGATGTGGCTAGCACGGAGCAGCAGCAGTCTGCAGAGGACCCCAGCAAGGCTTGGGAAGAGGAGGAGACAGAGGATGCCTCCGCGGGCACGGGGGAGCAGGAGGAGCTCTGCGCAATAGACACAGAGCAGCTGGAGTCCCAGGAAGCCAGGTCGGGGCGCACAGCTGGGCCGGGTGAGTCCTGCAGTGAGCACACCCTCCTGCCTAAGCTCTCCGACTCACAGAAGCCATTTCTCTGGTGCTGCAGTCGCTCTTGGTCACTTCTTTCCCCATCCTAACCCATGGCTTAGAGATTCATTTGCCCATAATTTCCCTGTACATGTTTCATTTGGGAGTAGGAAGGTGGAAGGTGTTACAGGACACTGTCCTTCACAGACACCCTTGAAACTTGAGCTTCAGACAAAATCCCAGCAGTCTTTATTATTTTTTTATTTTATTTATTTTTAAAATCTATTATTTATTTTTGGCTGTGTTGGGTCTTCGTTGCTGTGCATGGGCTTCCTCTAGTTGCAGCGAGCAGGGGCTACTCTTCCGTTGTGGTGTGCGGGCTTCTCACTGCAGTGGCTTCTCTTGTTGCGGAGAATGGGCTTTAGAGCGCAGGCTCAGTAGTTGTGGCACATGGGCTTAGTTGCTCCGCGGCATGTGGGGTCTTCCCAGACCAGGGCTTGAACCCGTGTCCCCTGCATTGGCAGGCCGATTCTTAACCACTGCCCCACCAGCAAAGCCCAACCCAGCAGTCTTTTTTAAATATGTAGAAGAAAACAGAATAGTACACATGCTCCAGTATGACCAGAAGATATATTCTTTTTTTTTCTTTCTTATTTGGTTGCACTGGGTCTTAGTTGCGGCTCACTGCCTCCTTAGTTGTGGCACACATCTGGGATCGAGTTCCTTGACCAGGGATCGAACCTGGGCCCCCTGCATTAGGAACGCAGAGTCTTATCCACTGTGCCACCAAGGAAGTCCCCCAGAAGATATATTCTTGATTATTAGAGAAACAGTATTTTTAATTATATGAAAATATACTATATTTAAACATTTTATTTAAAGAAATGTTTAAAGAAATAGAATAGGGGAAATGCATGTGAGAAGGTAACAAAACTTCTTACATACAGTTCCATTTCATAGCTGACCAAGTGCTATTACAAGGCTGTTTTGTTTTTTAAATTCAACACATGAAAAAATAGCTTTATCAGCAGTGGTATAAGTGCAAATTCAAAAGAACTTGCTAAATTCAAAAACTTTTCCTTCTGCTTCCGTCTTCTCAGGGGCGTTAGAACTGCTGACTGCCTGGCTGTTACAGGACAGTGGGAAAGGCATAGGTCTGTGTTTAGACCTTTCTAGATTCAAATCCAGACTTTCTCTTACTTACTTTATAGGTTGAGGCAAATTTGTCTTCTTTGTCTCAGCTTCCTCATCTATAAAATGGAGCTATGATGTTATTTTAGTTTTTGGTTCTGTCAAAGTTCTGCATGCACATAGTTTATTTATTTATTTGCATGAACATAGTTTAATGGATCACACGGTTCTGTGAGGCTTGTCAGGGTAAAACAGTCTCCCCCCACTTCTGCCTCCCAGAACAGCCGCCTTCCATATCAGGGTGGGAAGAGGGGGAAGTTAAGGGAGTGAGAATTGGCAGACTGTGTCAGAGAGAAAGGACACGTGGAGCCGAGGTGTTAATGTGCTGGGGAGTGAATGAGTGAAGTCTGAGTAATTGTTAGGATTGACACGTGACTGTGAAGGTTGAGTCTTCATGTTGACATTATGGTGTGAGAACAGGCTTTGAAGAGATGGAGATGGAGACCCAAACTGTTAACACAGAGGAAGACCAAGACCCCAGGACAGACACATCCCACAGGGAGACAGAGAATGAGAAACCAGAGAGAAGCCGAGATTCGACCATTCATACAGCCCATCAGTTCCTTGTGGACACGATTTTCCAGGTACTAAAACTTTCACAAATTACTACTTCAATAAGTTGACAAAACATAATTATAAGTTGCTTTTAAACAACTTAAGACATGTTTGTCTTAAGAACTTTATGTAGCATCTGGTTGTTTTGGGGTATCATATCCTTATCAGTCTTTTAAGGAGTACTGTTGGTACGACGTGTTCTCTGAGCAGATAACACTTCTAACAGTTAATCCCAGGGTCACCGTGGGTGGTCGGTGTCCTGACCTGGCCACGATGGTGGGTCTTGTCCTTGGACCTCTGGCTCTCACATCTACTCCTCTCATATCCACCAGCCTTGTGTGAGGAGCCTGCAGGACAGTTAAGTTTATGTTGGTTAAGTAGTAAGAATCGTAAGAATCGTTGACTTAATGCCTGCATTTAGGAAGAGCCTAAATTAACTGAGTTAATTAGTTAATTAGTTAATTAACTAATTCTTTGACTTAATTATAGTCTAGATTAATTAAAGAATATTTTCATTATTGATATCTTCCTGGGTATTTTGTTTTACTGGGATGGATTTATTAAATGTTAATATTTCCTTTATTCATTTTGCCTCTACATAATGAGAAGGAGAAGAATGGTTGTCTGGTGTCTTAATTGTGCCATTAAATTTGCTCAAGTTTTGCATCTCAGGGGGAGTTCGTACTGCAGGGAATAAGGCAACCAGGTATAGTGAGTTGGTGATTCCAACCTGGGTCTCCTCTATCCGTGGCTTTTCCCTTTTAGCCCTTCTTAAAAGATGTCAATGAACTAAGACAGGAGCTGGAGAGACAGCTGGAAACATGGCAGCCACACGAATCTGGAAACCCAGAAGAAGTAAGTCACTGGTGTTTTTATAAAATATCCTGACTTTTGTTTTTTAAGGTACAGGAAACTTAATAGATTCTTAACTCCAATTACCTTGGTCAAAGCGACCGAGTATATGGAGAATATAATTATAATTCTGAAACCTACATCTATCCATTGTTTTCTGCCTGGTTTGCCACTAGATCTGTAGCTTAATTAAAACAGAGAGAAACTGGTGTGTTTAATTCTTTAACTTCCACTGCTCAATCTGTAATGGATGTAATAGATGTGACAGTGGTTGAAACATGGGGCAAAAGTCTATACTGTGTCACTCTCTGAATAGGCCACCTGGAACATTGCCAGCTGGTATAATATGGCAGTGTAGATAAACCAGATGTTTCCTTTTCAATGACCTTGCATCCTAAATTTACTAATATTTACTAAATACACAGTTTTGTATCTCTTATCATTATTCTCACCACATGTATTGACTGCTCTGCCATAATTGGCAAAAAAAAAACTAACCATGGAGCTTTGTATTCAGGAAATAAGCACACTGCTGAGTGTTACTTGAGAGGTTTGCACTCGTCACTTTTGTTTTTGAAACATGAGCCTGAGAGACCATGATTAAGTGGCTGGATCTCCTGGCACCAAAATTACCCATCATGGCCCCCTCACCACGTGAAGGGTACACATTATATACTCCTCATAGGTGATGTGAATAAGGCATTGATTTGGTCATGAATTCCAGTATTTTATTACCTTATTTTCTCATTGGAACTACGAGTTGTGGCTTTGGTGGAAGAGGAGACATTTTATTTATTTATTTATTATTTTTAATTATTTTCTTTTTAAATTTTATTTATTTTTGGCTGCATTGGGTCTTCGTTGCTGGGTATGGGCTTTCTCTAGTTGCAGCAAGCAGGGGCTACTCTTCGTTGCAGTGCACTGGCTTCTCATTGTGGTGGCTTCTCTTGTTGCAGAGCACAGGCTGTAGGTGTGCGGGCTTCAGTAGTTGTGGCTCTCGGGCTCTAGAGTGCAGGCTCAGTAGCTGTGGTGCATGGGCTTAGTTGCTCCGTGGCATGTGGGATCTTCCCGGACCAGGGCTCGAACCCGTGTCCCCAGCACTGGCAGGCGGACTCTTAACCGCTGTGCCACCAGGGAAGCCCAGGAGGAGACATTTTAAACCAGGTGAATCAGATAGCAGTTTGACAAGAGAAGCAGGTTGTTTTCTACTGCTTTGTTTCAGGCCTTCATCTTGCTGTAATGACTTTGGTTGGCTCCAGCCTACTAAGGGTAACTTACATGTTGTTGCTGTTGTCACAGGAGAAGGCAGCAGTGGAGATGTGGCAGAGTTACCTGGTCTTAACTGCACCTCTTTCACAACAGCTGTGTGAACAGCTTCGTCTCATATTAGAGCCTACCCAGGCTGCCAAGCTGAAGTAAGTCTTCTCCATTGGATGCACTCATGGTACCCTGGAAAGATGGCAGTGCCACCTTTTCTGCTGAGCTTATTAGCACGTAACAGCTATGGTGTTGGCGTCTAGGTTGCCACTTGTGCTGCACAGGCTCTAGTATGGCGTTCCTTACCTTGTTGCCATTTTATCATCTCTACCACAGAAGTTTCTGTGCAGTTCAGTATGAATGCACTTTCTGTGACTAGTTAGTTAATACCTGATGGGAGAATTGGCTGAGCCTTTGGGTGTGTGTGCTGCTCACCCTCTACATGTTGGATCACTCAATTGCTGCATGCGTCACTCACCTAGATCTTTCCAAAGATGTGTCCAGAAGCGTGGTTTCAGAACACAAAAGAGAATCCAAGACTTAATATTCAATGCAAACATTTTTTTTCTTTTTAAAAAGTATTTTAAATTTTCTAAAAGGACCTAATTGTTCTTGCCACATACATATCCAGTGTGTCTGCTGCTGATCAAGAAGATCCCAGCCCTTAATAATCTCAATGGACAGTAACACTGCATTGTGCCAGGTTACTGGTTATTTGGTATCACTGGTTATAAGTTATTGTTACTGTGATTTTATCCTTAATCTTGCTCCTGTTTGGTTAAATTTAACAGAGGAGATTATCGAACTGGGAAGCGACTGAACATGCGGAAGGTCATTCCATACATTGCCAGTCAGTTTCGGAAAGACAAGATTTGGCTTCGAAGGACCAAGCCCAGTAAACGGCAGTATCAGATTTGCCTGGCTGTCGATGACTCCTCTAGCATGGTAGACAACCATACCAAACAGGTGAGGAGGAGAAGCGTAGTGGCAGTTTGATGGGCCACCTGAATGATTTAAATATGTTCTGGCTAAAAAACACTTTGAAATACCAGTTAGTTTGTTCTGAGAATATGAGACCATATTTGAGGAGATATAAGATTTAAAAAGTTCAAAGGGGCAATTTCAGGATGTCTCAAAAAATTTTGGTGTCTTACTGCTGTAGGTCGTTTAGATTGTTGTGTTTCTTAGCATGGCCATGCTATTGTCTAGTTGCAGAGTAAGTAAATTTGTCAGTGTTTACTTTCCACTGAATGAATGTACTATATTCTTTTAAGACCATGCACAACGTAATATCTGAATATCCCTGATTTTTTTTTTTTTTTTTTTTTTTTGTGGCGGTACGCGGGCCTCTCACTGTTGTGGCCTCTCCTGTTGTGGAGCACAGGCTCAGCGGCCGTGGCTCACGGGCCCAGCTGCTCCGCGGCATGTGGGATCTTCCCGGACCGGGGCAGGAACCCGTGTTCCCTGCATCGGCAGGTGGACTCTCAACCACTGCGCCACCAGGGAAGCCCTGAATATCCCTGATTTTTTAAGATGTCGTCAGTACACGTTTCTTTACGTCTGTGTAGAGTTAGTGTTCTATCAGTAGTAACAAGGCTTAGGAGCCTGGGTGGAGTTATGACCCCCCCACTCCCCCCGCTGTCAGGGATGTGGAGAGTGGGGGGGTCTTCGCAGTGATGCTGTTGCCCAGCACAAGTCAGCGAGCAGCCTGAAGGCTGTGCACAAGCTCTGCTGGAAAAAGTGTAACCTCTGCACCTGTGTTCAGGTCTCAACTCCCCACTTAGCACCGCATGACTTTGGGCAGTTCCTTTTGTGAGTTTTACCTTCTGAAAAAATGATTATAACAATACTTACTCAAGCTCAGAGCTGTTAGGAGACTAAGTGAAGTCATGTATGCAGAGCACTCAGTTTAGTGCCTGGCACTTGATGCATGTTCAACAGATGTTAGTTGCTACAAGTGTCGTCATCTTTTTAACTGAATTTAAATTCTGAAACTATACTGTCATTTATGCATAGTTTAGAATAAATCGGTTTTAAAAATCTTTTACCCGTGAGAGATTACTTTATAGTGAAAAAAGGGGGAAGAAACCTTAAAAATTTATGGACCAAATTTCTCAAGATCGCTTTTACTGAATGATGTCTAGAGCAGACCTTTCCTACTAGCATAAAGGATATTGGGTTTCGGCGCTTGTGCTGTTAGCCAGGGCCTAAGCCACCAAAGCCTCTGAGTTTGTTGTGAATAGCCATATTGATGTTGTTCCCCTGTGTGCCATAACAAAAAAGGAGTGTTTTCTGTGGGAATCTTGGTATAAAAAAGGTTGAAAGGCATTGGTGTAGAGGATATTCCGATTTCTTCAACCCTTCACTTTCTGTTTCACAGCTTGCCTTTGAATCTCTGGCTGTGATTGGAAATGCTCTAACCTTTCTGGAAGTGGGTCAGATTGCGGTGTGCAGGTAAGAGTGCCTTTTAATCCCATTGGGAAAACCAGCCTTTTTCTGCATGACAAAAAATAACTCCCATTGTATTTGGGTTTTCTCCCCCAAGTTTTGGAGAGTCCGTAAAGCTGTTACACCCATTCCACGAACAGTTCAGTGATTACTCAGGGTCCCAGATTCTGCGGCTCTGCAAATTCCAACAAAAGAAAACCAAGATTGCTCAGGTATGCTGATGACTTCAGATGTCTTCTGCAGTTATTTTATGGTATAGGAGAGACATAATTTTTAGAACTCCCTCCTCCCCAGTATGGTAAAATTTACAAAAGAGAATAGTCCTGAGCCTCAGCCGGTGTACCACTGGAGGAGAATCTCCCTTGGCATCCATTATTAAATAGCATGTGATCTCTCTTTCTCAGTTTTTCAAAGATCATTTGACTTTGCATCATTGATTTTCTGGCTCCCTGTTTTGAGAGGTTTGGAACATTTTGGAAAAATGAACCACCTCCCAGTACCCTTATCAAGTGGGTCAAGGCCAATTTCTCTCTACCATTTAGCCTAGAGAAGATGATGTGAAATAAAGCCAGTGCTTGCTCGGGATGGCGTACGTTCTAAACACAGCATATGGGGTAACAATTCTATCCTCCTGGTTCCTGCCGTAATTTAGCCTCCTTCACGTTACACTGGATATTTTATGTTTTCTTGCCTTCTTTTTTTTGCTCAGCTGTTTTCCTTTCTTGAAAGAAGACAGCTCTTTGGTTCATTTGGGGGTTACTGACTTCTTGTTCCCCAGAGGAAGTGTTTCTTTTCCTTTGGGGTTTCTCATAGAACACTAGTGGGGTATATGCCAGGGACACAGGTCTTGTCTGTGCTTGAGAATGCCAGCACCCAACGTAAATGCCAAGTGCAAGGATTGTTAGTCCTTTACGGATGGATGGAAGGGACAGTTTGCTTGCTATAGATTTGAGATGGTTATCTGATAATCACTTAAGTGCCAGCAGTAATTTCAGTCTCTGTGATAGTGGGAAGAGAGCTTAAATAGTTTTCTAATTGTCTATTTCTGGTTTAGTTTCTAGAGTCTGCAGCCAACATGTTTGCAGCCGCTCAGCAGCTCTCACAAAACATCAGTCCAGGTGAGCTGCGTTCTTTGGTCTTTGCTAATAACACACTTTTCTTTTCTCGTACTGTTTGCAAGTTGCTTTTCATCTCAGTGTACCTATCACCATCTTTTAAAGTGTAAGCTCTATAGGAAAACACATAAACAGGGGATGATGCAGAGGTATTAAACATTCATGGAATTTTTTACTCACCTGTTCATTCATTCAGAAATTTTTATTGAACCCATACTCAAGAGGCTTATAATCAAAGGAGAAGGTAGACACCAACTAGTTTGTAATTAACTAGTATATATTTGATAGATTTGAATTCAATTGTGAATGAAAGGAGTAAGGGTGTGTGGAATTAAATGTAAAGAGTATTCTTCAATATTTTAATAACAAAGGAAAATGGAGAAGGACATAATTCAGAAACCAGCTAATCCATCCATGATTGATTTGGAGCTTTTGCAGCACACCAGTTCTTTAGCCTTCCCCTGAATCCTCAATTCTGATTGTACCATGGGAAGACTTCCCTTTGAAGCAGGTCATTCACGCCTCTCAACACTTGCTACTTCCCTGACAGAAGACAGCCTGCCTTTAAGCACAACAGTCTTTCACTGGAAAATATGCTAAAAATATGCTAAAAATTTTAATACATTTTTATTCACTGGTCATGTTAGTGGTCCCTTCTATTTAAGTTTTTGTTTAAATTTCTATTTAAGTTTTTTTTCAAGAAAAAAACAATTTAGGTACAAGAAATTGACAGAAATCTGAAGCTAATAGACAATGACTGAAAGTTGGAAGATACAGTTCTAGGTTTCTGATCTGGGCACTTTCTTCTAATGGTCTACTCAGGACTGCTCTTTTTATACTTCATATCTATAAACAAAACAATTCTCACATGTTGCTGTACAATGAAGTTGATCTAAATGTGACATTCCCCAAGGCACTACTGGGAAATTGTTTTATTGACAGAAGTTTTGTATGTCTTTGTGCAGCCTTGTCTGTGACTCACACGTTCAAAGTAATAGATCTAATTGGAGGCCGGCTTTATTTGTGCCCAGAATTCACCAGTTTCAGAGAACTGCTTGGTTTTGATAGCACAGAGAAAGCCTGCACTAATTTGTCTTACTGTCCGCAGTTTACTTATTTTTGGCTGCGTTGGTCTTCATTGCTGCGCGCAGGCTTTCTGTAGTTGCGGCGAGCAGGGGCTACTCTTCCTTGTGGTGCGCAGGTTTCTCATTGCAATGGCTTCTCTTGTTGCAGAGCATGGGCTCTAGGCGTGCAGGCTCTAGAGCGCAGGCTCAGTAGTTGTGGCACACGGGCTTAGTTGCTCTGCGGCAGATCTTCCTGGACCAGGGCTCGAACCTGTGTCCCCTGCATTGGCAGGCGGATTCTTAACCCCTGCGCCACCAGGGAAGTCCCTGTATGTAGTTTGAGTTGTCGTTTGAGTTGAGTTGTTCCTCTGCTGTTATGTTCTACTACAGAAACTGCACAGCTCCTCCTGGTGGTCTCTGATGGACGCGGCCTTTTCTTTGAGGGCAAAGACAGAGTCCTAGCAGCAGTTCAGGCCGCCCGGAATGCTAACATCTTTGTCATTTTTGTTGTGTTGGACAATCCCAGTTCACGGGTGAGTGATTACTAAAAGCCACTTTTCTGGGGATTCCCTTCAAGTTGTTCTATCTGAAGAATGGCCTGGGTCTCACAGTCATACCGAGAACTCTTATAACATTCATGGCATCCTGAAGGGCACTGTTCTAGGCATTTTATAATTATTTTCTCATATAACCGAGCAGTAACTCAGTGATGTAGGGATGGTTATTCCCACTCTACAGTGAAGGACAGAAGCACAGAGGTTGTAGGTAATGACAAGGAAGCCAGTATTCAGACTGACTCAGTCTGTCCTCTTAACCACTTTCTGTGCTAACTAGTACTCTGGTGGGTCATCTCCCTCTGCACAGCGTCGCTGCAGGTATCGCAGCCTCGATGATGGGCCCTGTCCGTTGGAAACATAGACCAACCTTTCCAAGTACTTGGATCTCAGCAGTGCCCTCCTCAAAGGAGGAGGCATCAGTCACTACATGAAAGATGTCCACGGGGTGGTCTGTTCCCGGGGAAGTACTGTCTCTGCAGGTCACATTGAGGCCTGGATAGAAAGCTGAAAATTTAATGTGAAGTATTCCAAGTAGAGAATAGGAAATACCATTGTAGGGAAATCAGGTTTGCTTATCTACCCCTTTCCTTCCCTTTCAGTGGCCATTCTCCTGGAAGGGGTGCTCAGAAAGAGATCTGCTGCCTCCTTATTAAGAGTTCTGTTTTACTTAGTGATAAGAGCTATTTTTATAAGCAGGAATTAGACATGTGAGACCTAAAAATTGTCTGCAAAGGAGATCATAAAAGAGCTAGCCAAGGACACTGATTTAGTTTTATTTCTAAATGTTTTTTTTTTGCCAGGATTCTATCTTGGACATCAAGGTACCAATATTTAAAGGGCCTGGAGAGATGCCTGAAATCCGATCCTACATGGACGAGTTCCCATTCCCGTTCTATATAATCCTACGCGATGTGAACGCACTTCCCGAGACGCTCAGCGATGCTCTCAGGCAGTGGTTTGAGCTGGTGACAGCCTCTGACCACCCATAGAACAGAAGGAACACAGTCCTAAGTGAGACTTTGCGGTCAGAATGTCACACTGCTTGCCGGGTGCTCCCCTTTGGACAACTGTTTCTGAACTCCCAGCTCAAAAATGGTATTTAATCTTAGATTTGATTTATAAACATTCACCCAACAGCTACAAAAAATTTTATTGCAACATTTTACAACACGATTTCAGAGCCTAGAGAAAACTCATGCTCCCTGCTGTGCCTGGGCGCCAGTGCTTGTAATAAACTTGGGGTGAAGGAACAGCAGCAGCAGGTGTCTGGGCTCGTACCTGGGGTGGCGCTGCCCTTTGGGCTCGTCTCAGAAGTCCTGGCCCCAGAGGAGGCTGCACCCCACCCTTGGTGCCCAGCTGCCTGCCTTCCCTCCCAGGGACCCTGGACACCTCCATGAGGAGATGCTGCTGGAAGCATGGGACTGTGCCAGGCCTCTGGGCAAAGGACTAAAGGGAACTTCCCTTTTGACCCTGCACTAATAAGGCTTGGCCTTGCGAAGCCCACAGTGTGTACCCGAAAGCTGTCAAGTGGCTAAGGCAGCTGCGGGTTTTTTTTAGAGAGTCTGTGTTTTTTTTTACTGTGCTTCTTATGAAAGGAACTAACTTCTCTACGAGGGGAGGAGGCTTGTGGTATGTGTGTTTTTTTATAAAACAGACATCATGGGAGCCCAAATCATCAGAAAATGACCCTTGGGCCATGTATGAATAAAAGGGCTTTTCAGTGTCCTCCCCTTCACCTTTGCTGCTTCGGGAGACTATGCAATGATGGAAGGATGATTTTTCCTTTATTTCATTCTCTCTGTGCCATATAGTTCCTGCTGTTGTAGTAATTTATTTCTTTAGTTCATTTTTTCTTAACAGTTAAGAGGAAGAATCATTCCTCACACTGATTTCAAGTTGAACTGAGCCTGTCTTAGGCTGGAAAAGAAGTGCTGTATCAGAAGAACTAAGCAGCCACATCTTTTTTTCCAGTCAAAAATCCATCAACAATAGTTTTTAGGCAGTTTTTACTTGGCCAAAAAGCAGTGCTTGAATACTTAACTGTGTGCTGTGTTCTCGTTAAGCTCTGTCAGATGTTCTTTCGTAGACAACATGCCATGACGTAATCATCTATCTCCGTGTCTGTTATCAAGTTACACTGTGAAGTGTGCCACCCTTTTGAGGTGGTCCTCAAAGACAGTTTGCTTGTTGTTTAACCAGGTGTCCTAAAGCATGTACCTGAGGTTATATCATTTTTTATTCTAAAAAGCTATGCAGCTTATATTCTGAAAATTATTAAAAAATATACCACTGTTGATGTAACTTGTGCTGCTCCAAGATGAAATCTGAGTGTAAGAGATGTATCACTGGCCAAAGCAGGAAGTTTAATCTTCCAGCAGGGAGGGAAGACACCAACATTATGACTGTGATGCGGTCCATCATATCTACCTTTAATTGACAGGACGAGCTAAGCTGAAGCATCCCAACTGATGTACCAGCATAGTGATTCTCTTGGCCCTGGGATAGCTAATAGGGTCTGGAACAGATGAATTTCAGTAAGCAAGTTACCCAAGAGTGCTAGCTTCAGTTTGTGCTGTGACAGGAAAAGGGTTGGGAAGCACAGGAGCAGACACAGGAGACCCATCAGGAACTGAGGGCGTTGGTTAGGAAGAGTGACATACCTGTGTCACTTAGAAGAAGCTACTGCGGGTAGGCTTGCTCTCTTACACACTCTCACTTGGAGCTCAACCTTTACATTTGCCTTACCTTCCTCTCCACCTCCATCCAAACCCCAGTCTTATCCAGTCTAACTTCTGGATATTTACCTTATTCTGTCTTCCCTTTTGCTTTCCGCTGACTGCAGTGCAGCTGGAGCTCTCTTATAATGTAGCTTGAGGGGGACTTCCCTGGGGGTAAAGAATCCACCTTCCAATGCAGGGGACACAGGTTCCATCCCTGGTCAGGGAACTAAGATCCCACACGCCACGGGGTAGCGAAGCCTGCACACCTCAACTAGAGAGCCTGTGTGCCGCAAACTACGAGCCCACGCACCGCAACAAAAGATCCCGCGTGCCGCAACTAAGACCTGATGCAGCCAAAAAATTTTTTAATAAATATTAAAGTAAATAAAATGTAGCTTGAACTACTAATCACTTTGCTAGCTTCACTTAGTCATACTCACAACATCCAAGGAGATCTTTCTGAATTCCTATGAAGAAGGTACCATTTGTTGCTTCTTAGCACTACCTGCCTCCCCTGTCCCTTCTCTCCCAGCATCCCCACCACACTATTTGCTCTGATCACAGCAAACCACACGGGCCTTGGAATCTGCCAGTGTTCCATGCATTCTTTGTCTAGAATTCTCTTACCCACTTGGCCTTTCTGACTTTGCCTAGCTCAGATAAGCCCTCCAGGAAGAATGAGCTCCCACAGTATGAGCCTTGACAACATCTATAAATACTACGTTGGACTTACGTCTTCCTACCCAAAGAGTGATTCTAAGGACAGGGGGCATATATGACTCATGACAGCATTACCAATGTCTAGCATGAGTGAATCTTTCTGGATGGGAAGAAAAAATAGTATAAAAATGTCAGTTCTCACTTTATAGATTCAACACATTCAAAATTTCAGTAACGATTCTAAGATGATTTAGAGGAAAATAATACAAAACATTTCTAAAGGTCATACAGACCATTAATAGAAGACTCTTACCAGATACTACAGGGGAGTATTCCTGCCTAATAATAAAACATACAACAGCAAAGAAGTAAAAACGACCTGGATGAAATTATCCTGAGGGTTACTCAGACCCTAAAAGTATTTACCAAGAGTATCACAAATCCCAGGAATATGAATGAATTAGTTAATAAATGGTGCTGAAATTATAGTTTACAACTGGAAGAGAACTTATATCCCCATTATGCTATAAACCAAAATCCTAGATAAACATTAACAATGAAAATTTTTTAAAGCTCTGAAGGGGAGAAGATGAAATTGAAAAGGCTCAAAAGAATGGAAAATACACGTGACTATATAGAGACTTAAAGCTATAAAAGGAAAAGGATCAAAGTTTAAAAAAATATGGCAAACAGCCCATATAAAATTAGAATAAAAGTCTGGATCATCATAAAGGGACCAAAGTCATAACAATTCACAAAATAAGTGTAACTAAAAGTGGCAAGGGATATTTAACTTCACTACTATTTAAAAGAGAAAAAAAATCAACGAACTGCTAATTAGTAGACAAATTTTGAAATACGTGGTTATGGTATTAGCATCATTCACACAATGCCTGGTAATGTTCAAAATCTTCAGAGTGCTTATATGCGCCAGGTTCTGTTCTCAGTGCACTACATACAATACAGTACAACAGCTCTGGGGTAGATGCTGTTATTTCACTTTACAGACGAGGAAACACACCCACAAAAGTAGCCAGAAGTACACAACTGGGAAAAGGGAGCTCCAAGGATTCCAAGCAAGGCAATCAAGTAAATGCACAGTGAACGAACAGGTAATTGAACACTTTGGGCTGTATTTTAATTCAGAACAATCCTGTTTTTTTAAAGAAGGGATTCACTAACCCCTTACAGTTAATATAACCTAAGCGTAAGGAGTGTGTTGAGGGGAGGATAAAACGATTATGGGGGGAAAAAGCAAGGCGTAGGGATGTTTGGTTCCTCATTACTAGTTACACAAAATTCTCAAAACTGCAATGGGACAACCATTTAAAGCCTTGTAACTAAGGACGATCATGAAGACTACAACGCCAGGAAAAATGCTCGCAGTAGAAAAGAACAGGGACAAGAACGAGAAAAGGGGACAAGCACAACACAAACTAAGAAATTAACTTTTAAATTTTTAGAATTTTTCACTATACGCACTAAATCTCAAAAAGAATATACTAAAATAGTTTTCTTCCCTCACCCCCCAAATCCTTTCATTTAATGAAACTTAACCACGTGTCAGGAACTGGGCTAAATGCCTCACCACCATCTCATTCTTACAACAACCTGTGAAGCAGGAACTGTTATCCTGTTTTCACGGATGAGCAAACTTAGGCTAAGACAAAGCGAAACTGCCTTGAGCTTCAGTTCCGACTGCCGGGCTCCCGGAGCCAGCGCAACTGTCGCCGGCGCCTCCCGGGAAACCGAGCTCGCCCCGCCCCGTCACCGCCCCACTTCCGCCCCTGCGCACTGGGGCTCTGGCGGACCGCGCTGTCTGGACGTGATGGCAGCTTCCCGCTTACCCCCAGCGACGCTAACGCTAAAGCAGGTACCAACTATCCTCACCGGCCTCTTAGGGCAGCTTTACTGGGTCTGAGCTCGATTCTCTACCGCCCCCTGCACCCATTCTATAGAGGGGTCTCGGGGACTACTGGGGCGGACGACCCTGCGCGCGCCCGACTCTGATTGGTTCGGGGGGGGGGCGCGGCTTCGCGCCGCCGGTGGGGGGGGCCGACGGGAAGTGCAAGGGGGTTGGGGCTACTTTCCAGTCCTGGTGCAAGAGGCGGGCCGGGCTCTTGATCTTGAGCCCGGATCCCCACTGCCTAGGTGACTGCGGGAAGGACTGGTCTACTGCTTGTACTCTTGATTTTAAGTTTGACAAGGGAGTAAGGAGACAACGCAAACAAACTTCTTGCCGTTTTCTTAAAAGAAAAAAGGTGGTTTTCTTTCCCCTTTTCAAAATTGAGAACCAAAGAGAAAAGAGCCTACCGGGCTGACGATTGTGCAGCTGTAATTGCCATTTCTCCTCCCCTGTACAGTTCGTGAGAAGGCAACAAGTTCTCCTCCTCTACAGAAGGATTTTGCAGGCAATTCGGCAAGTTCCAAATGATTCTGATCGCAAATACCTGAAGGACTGGGCAAGGGAAGAATTCAAAAGAAACAAAAGTGCCACCGAAGAGGTGAGACCAAGATCATGGTGATGGTAGGCCCTGACCCTTTTGTACTGATCAGTGAGTTTTTAAAAAAATTTGATAGATATCTTGGGATATGTCACTGAGATGGTATATCTTGATCATTGCTCTTGATGTTACTGATTTTTCACTTACCTGATATTTTAAATTTAACAATGTTTGCTATATCTACACTCTACAGTAGCACCACCCAACTTGTCTGTTAAACCACACACACACGAAAAGATAATAAATATTACAGCATGATGGTTTGGGAAGTATGTGTGGGGTGTATGAAAGCATGCCAGACATTGTGTACCCCTAATTGTTAACTTTTGGCTTTCCTAAAGGGCATCAGTGCCAATTCTCAGTATTAGTTCCTAATTTTAACAAATAAAATGGTAGAGCTGTACCTTGTTTAACCAGTGAAAACAGTGACCAGATTTCACTTTCTTCTACAGGATACAATCCGGATGATGATTACTCAAGGCAATATGCAGCTCAAAGAGTTAGAAAAAACACTTGCTTTAGCCAGATCTTAACTACAGCATTATTCTGAAAGGTTTTCAAAGTCTCCATGTGTTTAGTTGAGCTTAGGCTCAACAGTGGGTAGCCCAAAGCCAAGTGAAACTATCTGTACATAGAGCCCTTGAGCAAAATATCAGAACATGGAGCATGGCATATCAGAGAGAGCCAAGAAAAGGGCATAAGAGCAATTGTCTTAGCACTGAAAACATACCTTTTATTTTGAAAATGTTCTTGGATATGTCAGCAATTTTTGGAAGAAGCAAAAACCAGTACGATAGCACATAAAAAGATGTTCAACACCATTAATCATTAGGAAAATGCAAATCAAAACCACCAAGAGATACTATTTACATCCACTAGAATAGCTATAATTAAAAAGGAAGATAATTGCAAATGTTGGCGAGGATGAGGATGCGGAGAAACTGGAACCCTTAAACACTGCTGGTGGGACTATAAAATTGTGCAGCCACTTTGGCAAAAAGACTGTCAGTTGCCCAAAAGGTTAAACAGCATTATTCGTAATAGCCAAAAAGTAGACCATCCAAATGCCCATCAGCTGGTTAATGGATAAGTAAAACGTGGAATACCCATACAATAAAGTATTATTTAGCAAACAGAAAGGGATGGAGTACTGATACATGCTACACCTGGATGAACCTTGAAAACATTAAGTGGCCAGTCACAAAAGATCATGTATGGTATGATTCTATTTATATGAATGCAGAACTCTGAATATACTAAAATCTGCTGAACTGTACATTTTACAGGTATGTGAATTATATCTGAATAAAGCCATTTTTCCCCAATTTTTTTGAAATATAATTGATATATAATATTGTGTAAGTCAGTTAAGCTGTTTTAAAACAGTGTGAGGTATAGGGCTGGAGGTGTACTGACCTCAGGAGACACCATGGAGCTTCCTTGGAAAGTCCTTCTGCATTAACCCTCAGGGTTGTTGAGGTATGTTCTTCAGATGTGTTGCATCTGATACTCAAGAGGACTTTCCAAAAAGATCACCACTGGGAATCTAGAACTTTGTAGGAAAAAGAAGAAAGAGAAGTTTAACAAATTCACTGAAGCACCTACCAAGAAGAAGAGGCAACTCCTGGTCAAAACGAATGTGGTTACCTTAATATCCACATGGAAAGTAAAATAAATCATTAATTAAGGAAGCTCCTCAGTGCATTAGGTTCTCCTCCAGTGACAGGAAAAAACAGAGTTTGAAGAATACATTGGAGACAGAAGTTGACTTCAGGACACTTTTGAAAGAGACCAAATGTGTTTAACAGTTAATTTAGTGAAAGTGAAAGCTCGTGGAAGAAGCTGGGATTGGCAGTTCACCTACAGAACAAATCTAAAAAGTTAATCCAAGAATCAGAGTTAATCCAAGAATCTACATCTGAAAGATGTAGAAAAACTTTTGCAGGATAAACAGTGTCTAGTGTTGGACCGTGTGCCATTGGAGAGGTGTAAACCAGTGGTGTGTCACTAACCTGCATTCCGAGCCACCCTTGCCCTTCCACAGCTCCAGAACCCACAAGACAAAAATAATTCTGAATACTCTGCCACCGGGGGATGGGCTAATCTAAAATGCTTACATAAGCCAATTTTCAGGTTTTTATATAGATGTACGTTAATCAAGCCATCTGATGAACAGAGGGAAAAGCATGTGTGAACAGTTTCTGAACAGAGAACCTTAGAAAGACTTACTCTTTTGTGTAGCATGATTGGCAAATACTCAAGTACAGGCTATCTAGTAAATCTAAAATCTTGAAGCTAAAAACCATCCTTTTATGAAGCGTGACAAGCAGTGACTTTGATGTTCTTCCTAGAAGCACTGTATGTGGAAGATGTAAGAGCATTTGTGGTTTGTATTTGCAAGAATCAAATACCACAGACTCTCCAAGAAAACCTAATGTGGGGTTTTGTTTTGATTTTGTTTAAGTGAATAAAACATGAAAATTTGAATTTTCATCTTCCAGAGACTAAGACTATTCTCGTGGACAAGCTTTTCCCTTCCTCTCTAAAGAACAGTTTAATTTTATTTGTTCACTTACATCTTTGCGTATCTCCTGAATTATAGGCCAAGTCCGTTGTTTAGCCCAAGAGAAGATCTATTTAGCAATTTCTTCTCCCATGTGGAACCATGGTCATTAAGATGTTGGCCAGAATAGAACGCTGGTGAAACACATTTTATTCATCATCTTCATCAGTATTTTGGATTAGGCAAATTTACTGTCTGGGTGTTCCCTGTAAACTAACTATACTGTTGTTTGAATGTTGAAGTTTTGTTCCTAAAGTTTAAGATGTCTGAATGTTCAACTAATGTATATTAACTACAATAAATCCATCTTTAAACCCCTTTATTATAATATCTATTATATTATCTAAATTATTAGAATTGTTTTAAATTCAAAAGCTTTCTAGCATGAGAAGTGGCTGAGGCTATTACTTAACATATCGCCTGCCCCTGTGTCATTTTTTTTCCCCTTTAAAGTGTGCCACTGAAGTTTTAAATTCGACAAGACGAGCTTACAAACCTGAAAATAAACTTGAGAGAACATCAAATAAATTCCCTGTCCAGGTTTTGTAATGATGACATACATCTACATTTATTAGGAACGCCTAGATCCATAGATTGTCAGTATTCAAAAGAACAAACCAAAAACAACTGAGCTTGATGGGCAGAACACATAGGGACTAAATGCATACTTTTGTTTTTCTGGGTGTTCCCATGTCAAGTCGTCATATTTTCTCTTTGGCTCAATGAGCAAAGGTTCATTCAAAAATTACAGACAACAGTTACTTGGTTCCTCTGTTTATAGAAATAGAATCGAGGTTTCTATGCATATATGGAAGTTTGAGGAGATGAATATAATGCCACAAGGGACAAGAAGCTTGGAAGATAATTAAATCCAAAGTTTCAACATACTGTTACTTTTGCAACTTTGTATACTCCATACAGTAACATCCACAGGGCTCCCTGAAGCTGGGGAATCCAAGTCAATTTATTGCTTATTTACCTTGACATAGTTGCTACAAAGCAGTGGAAAGCTTTTGAGGTTCTTCAATGACAACTCAGTTCAAAATGAAATACTTTCAAGAAACAGCCTTATTTCTTTATAAAATGTAGACCAATAAGCTCACATTCAGAAAGGTACTCTAAGATAACTGGCTGTGAATTAGGTTATAGAAATTTCAGGTAATTGCTACGTGAATGTTTTTTCCATTAATCCACTTTAAAGTCACTATGATTAATTGTACTGTTTCTTTCTTTTGGTTGAAAGATACAGAAACCATGATCCAATGATCTGAATCTTTCTCGTTTGAGTTCATTGACATTCCCAGCGCTATTATTAGCCAATTAACCCATTATTTAAATACACTCTGACTTTTCAAAACATTTTACGATATACTGGATCTTGTGACATCATGAAAATCCTTCTCCTCAAAGCTTCTTTGGTGAGTTTTCCCTGGTTAAGATGTCAGCATTTGGGGAACTATGAACTTGAGGGAGTTCAGCGTGTCTGTTACAGCTCTTACAGAAAGACACTGTCCAGGCACAGCAGGCATGTTGATATGAATGACTGCTTGACTTGAATGCACAGGGATTAATATTTTTTCTTGCTTTTCATTTACATTATTTCATATCCTGAATATTGGGGTTTAGGCTTACACATCCTTCAGTTTCTTAGCACAGCTCGCTTAATCTGAGCTTTTGAACTTCAGATGAACTTGAGCTGAGGTTTCAAATCTGTAATGAAACCTGAAACCAAGTGTCCCCTAGTTTCAGTCTAATTGTTGAAGTCTTCACAACTTCAGGGCATAGGAAGCATGTGTCTGGCACGTTTTAGAAATTAGTGATTTTTTTAAAAGGCAAGGTCTGCTATGTGTACAATAACTGACACCTCCAACATAGCTCTTCTGCAGCTGCAGGACCGGAAATCTTCAGGACTCCTTGCCCCCCGCCCTCCCCCACGGCATGCAGGATCCTAGTTCCCAGACCAGGGATCGAACCCCCGCCCCCTGCACTGGAAGCACAGTCAACCACTGGACCACCAGGGAAGTCCCAGGAATTCTTTCTCGTCCCACTTCCCAGGCCCTAGTTTTCCTTGTGTACCTTAGTCCTTAGTTTAGCAAGTTCCTCCTCTAAACTTTTAATGTGTTCCTCCAGCGTGGCCTTGTCTTGCTGGGCTTTCTGACTGGCTTGGCTTCGTGCTTCTTCAATCTTCCTTTCATACCACTTTTCCATCTGGGTGGAAACAGCCTCAAAGAAATACTGAGTGAGCTCCAGTGCTTGGGAGGTGTCCCGAGTATGAGGGGCAGTCTGCTCGCCACCTGCTGCTGGTGGCGGCTGTCCGCAGGTGGTGCTGGGTGCTGGCTGCTGGCCACGGTGCCTTGTCTGCCCACTTTTCCCAGACTTCTTGGTTTGGGTGCCTCTGTCAACACAGGGCCCAGCCTGCGGGTCGCATTTGGCTGCCTCTTTCAAGGGTAACGAGGCTGTCTGGACCTTGACACTCCTCAGTCGGGAGCCTGTACAGTCCAAGGAAGACAGCTCCTGCTGGAGTCTGTGGGCGGCTGTGGAGCTGAGGGCCTTTTCCTTGGGCCTGACCACCTGAGGGGGGCTGTCAGAGGCTGCTACTGGACCTGCGGTCACCACTGACTGATCCACACCTGGTTTTGGAAGGAAAACAAAAGTGAGAGCGAATCCGTGTTCATACAGTCACATGGGCTGGCATTTGAGAGTCCCAGGAATCCTGTAAACCAGCCTTCTCAACCATCACCCACCGTGTGCAACTTGTGTCCTTCCCCTCCACTTCTCCCCTGATTATCATCTTGGCTTGTCAGGGCTTTCAGGGATATTGCGTTAGACACACTGGTGGCATCTAAGCCAAAAACGTTACTGGCCTTTCCTTTAGCCTGTCTCAACCTACAGTAAAGGGCTCTGGGTACCATTTCCTGATTGCTAAGGATGACGCATCTCACTACTTGTCCTAAAACAGAATTGGGCATTTACTGATCAGAATCAATACCCCCATTCTCTAACTTCCGGGCCCTTTACAGACCATAGCCCCGGTTACTAGTTCCTTGATCCAAACTCCCACTTGGAGAGGCGATCCTATTACCCATACCCAGAGCTCCATGACAAGTTCCATAATTAGTCCTAGCATGAAAAGTTTGCCCAGGATTTTCCCCACTGTTACGGGCACAAAGAAGATAAAACCACAGATACAGAGATGGCCTATGGTAACATGAAACACGTGACATATCAAAACCTCCCCATGGAGGTCTAATTACTAAGGCTATGAATCTCCTCAACTGATCATCATTGAGTGTAGCCACTGTAGCTAATGTAAAGATGCTCTGGCTCAAAGCATCTCTTAATCCAGCCCCTGGGGCAGCTTTGATACATGAACTGTTTTTTAATGAGGCTGTACGGAGTTGGCCAAAGGTAGAAAAGGCTGATCAAGGACGAGAAAGGGAAAGAGTCACAAGGGCAGGGGCGAGTGCCCTTCTGAAACGACACATCCTTTCCTCACCCTCATCGTTGGGGTCCAACTCTGACACCATCAAGATTGCACTGCTATCACGGATCAACAAGTCTTTTATTCCTTCATTCAAATATTCCTGAACACTTGAATAGGAGTGCTTTATTGCTGTATAGGAACTGTGTATACAGTAGTGGGCAAAGCATGGTCCTTGCCCCTACAGAGTTCACATTACAATCCAGTGTTGCCCGCAGCCCTGTCACACAGATTGCCTTCAGATGCAGAAGAGAACACGACCGGGGGGTTTCATCACCTTTGGATGAAAGGGCTCTCTCTGCATGTTGGTGTCGGTTACCTGTGGAGGACTCGCAAGTGGATGGTGTGGATTTAGTCCTGGAGGCCCTAGAATCTCCAGAAAGCTTCAGCTCCAGATTCTGAATCTTTAACATGCACCAAGTTTTTAATTCATCCACCAAGGACATCTAAAAAAACCCCACAAGTTAGTACACAAATCATCAGGAGACTTTGATACATGGCTTATGAATTAAAACCTCAAGAATGTGGACTTTTCGACTGTGATAGGCTCTTTTCTGGACAAGCCCCAAAGTTTTGGATTACCCGCCTCCCATAGGCCACACGGCCTTCTCTGTTGGCCCTCTGAAGCCCAGGATTCACCCAGTGCCCAAGCCGATAGCTAACTATGATCTTCATTAAGCGACTTAGAGACTCCTTAGACGCCAACAGCCACAGCTTCCCACGGCTTCCACGCCAAGCACGTCTGGCTGCTAGGCGCACGAACTCACTCACATGCTCGCAAGTACTCATTTCACGTCTGCTGTCCGGGGTGGACCGCAAACTGCCCGAGGGCAGGAACCCAATCTTGTGCAGGCCCAGCAGGGGCGCGATACATAGCAGTGATCCAGGGCGGAGCTTGGCTTTCCAGCACGTTCTACAAACTGCCCCACCTCCACCTCCGGCCAGCACATTCAGCGCCAACAGGAACCACACTCCAGGCTCCTTCCTACTGACTTCATTTCAGGTTATAAAAATGGCACGCGCTTTGACGCCAACGCTTTTAGGGGATCTCGGCCTGGGAGTTTTCAGTGATGGGTCCGAGTCCCTTGACTCGGGGGGAAAAGAGTGGCAAGTGGCAAGGTCAGCACGGACAGATCCTGGTTTTCACCTGCCGTTTCTCTCCCTCGTGCTTCTCTGAGTCCGAGTGCTGCTGCAGGCGGTTCAGGCACTCCGTCCTCTCTGCTGAGAGTCGCTCAACCATCAGCTTGTCCAGAACCCGCATCTAGGATTCAATAGGCGAAGGGCGAGTGACTGAGATGGTCTAAGGATGGGACCTGGCATCTCGACGCCTGAGGCGGGCTCAGGAGTACCAAAGCAAGACTCCTCAGCGGAGTCTTTTCCCGTGGCATTCATGGAACTGATTTTTCAGAATTCCTGAGCATGCTTTTGTGGAGGCCAAAGCTGCTTTTTCTCATTTAAAAGTCCAGAGGGGTTGAAGAGACTATACATACACAGTAAATAGACAACTTGAGCCAACACAGTCCTGGTAGGTAAAAAAGAATCTGTATGGGTCTTAGAACATTACTGCCAAGACTATTACTGCAAGGAAAAACTACGTCAAGGAGTATGGAGCTACCCCAGCTCCCCTTATTAAAAAATTGTCTTTTTAATCCCCCTTCCCCTTTTTAAATGTCAGTGGCTGCCCAAGAGGAAATGAAAGAAGCTGAATACTCAGGGCTTTCATCCAGCTTTCCCAGTGAACAAATCCTCTTGGCCCTTCACTGAAAGTAGTCAAAGCACATGTGAAGAAGGTTGTGGACAGAGTTCAAAGGGATTGCTTCAAGGGACTTGGCGGTTCAATGGTTAGGACTCCTCACTTTCACTGCCAAGGGTGCGGATTCAATCCCTGGTCGGGCACCACGAGCCGCATGACCAAAACAAGCAAAAAAACAAAAAAAGGGACTGTTTCAGGGAGTAAATGACTGTCACCTTCCAATCACGTGCCCCTGTGCTCCCTACTTCCTGTAGGGCTCTAACACCCAATGGGGCCACACTCCCACTGCCTGACAAGGGCCAAAGCAGAGAAGGGAACCGTTGTGAGCGGGAGCCAGCCATGGAGGGCTCAGCGGCAGCTTTGTCTCCTGTCGGGGACACAGCTGATGCTCCACACTCAGATGTCCATAGTAAAAAGGCAGCAGCAGGTCTGCAGATACGGCAAGCACCTCCTGCTTGGTTCCTCACGTTTTTCTGTGAACTGCTCTTTGCCTGTTTTCTACGACTGGCCTTTTCCGCCACCTTCTGCCCCCCCTGCACGGACGAATGGCTCGGCCGAGAGCACCCAAGTGGATGCGCGAATGTGTTCCTGAGGCATGGTGGACAGGTCCGGGCATGCGCGCCTGACTCATGCTGGACCAGAGTCCTTCCCCTGAGATCTGGAATTAGGACTAAGATTCTACATCCCAATCTGTCACCTTCTTTGAACCAAAGAGAGATCCTTGAGACATCCCAGCACTCACCTAATGCATTCCTCTCTGGACCTGAGCTAGCTGAAGTGACGTTTTACTTACAAAACGGTCGTAACTAATCTATCATGGCTCAAAGATTTTTAAAATGGGTTTTCTATGAAATGCAAATAACAAACCTTAAAAATTTCTCCAGTAAACAAGGAAGTAAAAATTAAACAGTCAAATGTCCTTAATCAATTGGGAAAAACTTTAAAAAATGCTAAAATTAATGATGGCAGAAGTTGGAGGCTCAGACACGGCTGGTAGGATATAAATTGGTACAACATTTCAATTAAGTAGCTTGCCAAAATTTATCAAGAGCCTTAAACATACTCTAAACTTTGGACCCAATTATCCTAATTCTGAGCAAATAAACTCAGATGCAATCAAAGGTTTATGCACATAAATGTTCACAGCATTTATTTGAATGAAAAACTATAAGCAACTTCAGTGTCTAACAAAAGGAATGTTTAAATACATTATGTTGTATTAATATGCTGGAATACTATGAAGCCAAGGACATGGGAAAGTGCTCATGATATAAAATTCAGTAAAAAAAAAAAGCAGGAAGCAAAAGTATGTGTATACTAATCATTAGAGAAATACAAATCAGAACTACAATGAGGTATTTTACCTCATTGTCCACCTCACACCAGTCAGAATGGCCATCATTAAAAAATCTACAAATAATAAATGCTGGAGAGGGTGTGGAGAAAAGGGATTCCTCTTGCACTGTTGCTGGGAATGTGAATCGGTACAGCCACTATGGAGAACAGTATGGAGGTTCCTTAAAAAACTAAAAATAGAATTACCATATGACCCAGCAATCCGACTACTGGGCATATACCCTGAGAAAACCATAATTCAAAATGAGACATGTACCAAAATGTTCATTGCAGCACTATTTACAATAGCCAGGACATGGAAACAACCTAACTGTCCATCAACAGATGAATGGATAAAAAAGATGTGGCACATATATACAATGGAATAGTACTCAGCCATAAAAGGAAACGAAATTGAGTTATTTGTAGTGAGGTGGATGGACCTAGAGTCTGTCATACAGAGTGAAGTAAGTCAGAAAGAGAAAAACAAATACTGTATGCTAACACATATATATGGAATCTAAAGAAAAAAAATGGTTCTGAAGAACCTAGTAAGGTTATATCTATAAAAGAAAAAACCTATGGGAAAATTCACAGTAATGGAAGGGATCTCTGGGGAGTGTTACTATGAAAATAGTTCTGTAGGTGGAATGTGGAATGTTTTTCCCAATGAACATGTGTTATTTTATAAGCTCTTAAAAGTCTTTCCCATTTAAAAACCTGTATCTGTCACACATTTCTTATTTATTACAAAGAGAAAGTATACCTTTACAATGGAAAGAGATGGTGGTTACCAGGTTAGCCAAATGAGACAGCCTGACATTTATCTCTTCTGATGTGATGTAATTTGAACTTTACACAGTTAAATATGATGTATTCTTGCCAAAAATATTTAACCATTGGTCTCAAACTTTAGGTTTTTACCAGCATCACCTGGAGGTCCTATTAAAACACAGGTGGCTAGACCCTGCCCCCCCCCCGAGTTTTATTCACAGTTAAATTCAGTAGATTTGTAATGCGGCCCAAAAACTTGCATTTTTTCCCCACAAGTCCCCAAATGATGCTGCTGCTGCTGCTTTGGGGATGACACTTTGAGGATTACTGCTCTAGACCTAACTTTCAAAAATACAGGGATAGAGAAAGAAGTTAAATAACACCATGAAGAAACTATCAAATTCAGAATACAAAACATCCTATAAAACAAATAGCCTGGACTCTACAAAGTTAATATTATGGAAGAAAACAGAAACTGCAAGAAGCAAACAGGGACTGCTCTAGATGAAAAGAGACCACAGGGACCTAACACATAACATAAAAGCACAGAATATTCATTGGATGCTGGGCTGGAATTAAAAACAAAAACCAGCTATTAAAAAAAAACATTTTGAGACGTCCCTGGTGGTACAGTGGTTAAGAATCTGCATGCCGGCTTCCCTGGTGGCGCAGCGGTTGAGAGTCCGCCTGCTGATACAGGGGACACGGGTTCGTACCCCGGTCCGGGAAAATCCCACATGCCGCGGAGCGGCTGGGCCCGTGAGCCATGGCCGCTGAGCCTGCACGTCCGGAGCCTGTACTCCGCAACGGGAGAGGCCACAACAGTGAGAGGCCCGCGTACAGCAAAAAAAAAAAAAAAAAAAAAAGAAACTGACTGCCGAGTCCGTTGAAGATGGCGGAAGAGTAAGACGCGGAGATCACCCTCATCCTCACAGATACATCAGGAATACATCTACACGTGGACCTGCTCCTACAGAACACCTACTGAACACTGGCAGAAGACCTCAGACCTCCCAAAAGTTAAGAAACTCCCCACATACCTGGGTAGGGCGAAATAAAACAGAAAAAACACACAAAAGAATAGGGACGGGACCTGCACCAGTGGGAGGGAGCTGTGAAGGAGGAAAGGTTTCCACACACTAGGAAGGCCCTTCACGGGCGGAGACTGAGAGCGGCGGAGCGGGGAGGATTTGGAGCCACGGAGGAGAGCACAGCAACAGGGGTGCAGAGGGCAAAGCATAGAGATTCCCGCACAGAGGATCGGTGCCGACCTGCACACACCAACCCGAGAGACTTGTCTGCTCACCCGCCGGGTCGGGCGGGGGCTGGGAGCTGAGGCTCGGGCTTCGGTCGGAGCGCAGAGAGAGGACTGGGGTTGGCAGCGTAAACACAGCCTGAAGGGGTTAGTGCAGCATGGCTGGCCGGGAGGGAGTCCAGGAAGGAGTCTGGAGCTGTCGAAGAGGCAAGAGACTTTTTCTTCGCTCTTTGTTTTCTGGTGCGCGAGGAGAGGAGATTAAGGGCGCCGCTTAAAAGAGCTCCAGAGACGGGCGCGAGCCGCAGCTAAAAGCGCGGACCCCAGAGACGGGCATGAGACGCTAAGGCTGCTGCTGCTGCCGCCACCAAGAAGCCTGTGTGCGAGCACAGGTCACTATCCACACCTCCCCTCCCAGGAGCCTGTGCAGCCCGCCACTGCCAGGGTCCCGGGATCCAGGGGCAACTTCCCCAGGAGAATGCACGGCGCACCTCAGGCTGGTGCAACGTCACGCTGGTCTCTGCCGCCGCAGGCTCCCCCCACACCCCGTACCCCTCCCTCCACCCGGCCTGAGTGAGCCAGAGCCCCTGAGTCAGCTGCTCCTTTAACCTCGTACTGTCTGAGCGAAGAACAGACGCCCTCAGGCGACCTACACGCAGAGGCGGGGCCAAATCCAAAGCTGAGCCCCCAAAGCTGTGCGAACAAAGAATAGAAAGGGAAATCTCTCCCAACAGCCTCAGAAGCAGCGGATTAAAGCTCCACAATCAACTGATGTACCTGCATCTGTGGAATACCTGAATAGACAACCAATCATCCCAAATTGAGGAGGTGGACTCTGGGGGCAAGATATATTATTTTTCCCCTTTTTCTATTTTTGTGAGTGTGTATGTGTATGTTTCTGTGTGAGATTTTGTCTGTATAGCTTTACTTTCACCATTTGTCCCAGGGATCTGTCTGCCCGTTTTTTTTAACTTTTAAAAACTTTTTTCTTAATAATTATTTTTTATTTTAATAACTTTATTTTATTTTACTCTATTTTATTTTATCCTCTTTCTTTCTATTTTATTTCCCTTTTATTCTGAGCCGTGTGGATGAAAGGCTCTTGGTGCTCCAGCCAGGAGTCAGTGCTGTGCCTCTGAGGTGGGAGAGCCAACTTCAGGACACTGGTACACAAGAGACCTCCCAGCTCCACGTAATATCAAATGGCGAAAATGTTCCAGAGATCTCCATCTTAACACCAGCACCCAGCTTCACTCAATGACCAGCAAGCTACACTGCTGGACATCCTATGCCAAACAACTAGCAAGACAGGAACACAACCCCACCCATTACAGACAGGCTGCCGAAAATCATAATAAGGCCACAGACACCCCAAAACACACCAACAGACATGGACCTGCCCACCAGAAAGACAAGATCCAGCCTTATCCACCAGAACACAGGCACTAGTCGCCTCCACCAGGAAGCCTACACAACCCACTGAACCAACCTTAGCCACTGGGGACAGACACCAAAAATAACAAGAACTACGAACCTGCAGCCAGCAAAAAGGAGACCCCAAACACAGTAAGATAAGCAAAATGAAAAGACAGAGAAACACACAGCAGATGAATGAGCAAGATAAAACCCCACCAGACTTAATAAATGAAGAGGAAATAAGCAGTCTACCTGAAAAAGAATTCAGAATAATGATAGGAAAGAGGATCCAAAATCTTGCAAATAGAATACAAAAAATGCAAGAAACATTTAACAAGGAGCTAGAAGAACCAAAGATGAAACAAGCAATGATGAACAACACAATAAATAAATTCAAACTACTATAGAAGGGATAATTAGATCCCACTTCCCTAAACATAATAAAGGCCATGTATGACAAAACCACAGCCAACATCGTCCTCAGTGGTGAAAAACTGAAACCATTTCCACTAAGATGAGGAGCAAGTAAAGGTTGCCCACTCTCGCCACTCTTATTCAACATAGTCTTGGAAGTTTTAGCCACAGCAATCAGAGGAGAATTAAAAGGAATACAAATCGGAAAAGAAGAGGTAAAGCTGTCAGTGTTTGCACGTGACATCATACTATACATAGAGAATCCTAAAGATGCTCCCAGAAGACTACTAGAGCTAATCAATGAATTTGGTAAAGCAGCAGGATACAAAATTAACGCACAGAAATCTCTGGCATTCCTATACACTGATGATGAAAAACCTGAAAGTGAAATCAAGGAAACACTCCCGTTTACCACTGCAACAAAAAGAATAAAATATCTAGGAATAAACCTACCTAAGGAGACAAAAGACCTGTATGCAGAAAATTATAAGACACTGGTGAAAGAAATTAAAGATGATACAAATAGATGGAGAGATACACCATGTTCCTGGATTGGAAGAATCAACATTGTGAAAATGACTCTACTACCCAAAGCAATCTACAGATCCAGTGCAATCCCTAGCAAACTACCACCGGCATTTTTCACAGAACTAGAACAAAAAATCTCACAATTTGTATGGAAACACAAAAGACCCCGAATAGCCAAAGCAACCTTGAGAACGAAAAACGGAGCTGGAGGAGTCAGGCTCCCTGACTTCAGACTATACTACAAAGCTACAGTATGGTACTGGCACAAAACCAGAAACACAGATCAAAGGAACAGCATAGAAAGCCCAGAGATAAACCCACGCGCATATGGTCACCTTACCTTTGATAAAGGAGGCAGGAATGTACAGTGGAGAAAGGACAGCCTCTTCAATAAATGGTGCTGGGAAAACTGGACAGGTACATGTAAAAGTATGAGATTAGATCGCTCCCTAACACCATACACAAAAATAAGCTCAAAATGGATTAAAGACCTACATGTAAGGCCAGAAACTATCAAACTCCTAGAGGAAACCATAGGCAGAACACTCTATGACATCAATCACAGCAAGATCCCTTCTGACCCACCTACTAGAGAAATGGAAATAAAAACAAAAATAAACAAATGGGGCCTAATGAAACTTCAAAGCTTTTGCACAGCAAAGGAAACCATAAACAAGACCAAAAGACAACCCTCAGAATGGGAGCAAGTATTTTCACATGAAGCAACGGACAAAGGACTCATCTCCAAAATTTACAAGCAGCTCATGCAGCTCAATAACAAAAAAACAAACGACCCAATCCAAAAATGGGCAGAAGACCTAAATAGACATTTCTCCAAAGAAGATATACACACTGCCAACAAACACATGAAAGAATGCTCAACATCATTAATCAGTAGAGAAATGCAACTCAAAACTACAATGAGGTATCATCTCACACCAGTCAGAAGGGCCATCATCCAAAAATCTAGAAACAATAAATGCTGGAGAGGGTGTGGAGAAAAGGGAACCCTCTTGCACTACTGCTGGGAATGTGAATCGGTACAGCCACTATGGAGAACAGTATGGAGGTTCCTTAAAAAACTACAAATAGAACTACCATATGACCCAGCAATCCCACTACTGGGCATATACCCTGAGAAAACCATAATTCAAAAAGAGTCCTGTACCAAAATGTTCATCGCAGCTCTATTTACAATAGCCCGGAGATGGAAACGACCTAAGTGTCCATCATCGCATGAATGGATAAAGAAGATGTGGCACACATATACAATGGAATAGTACTCAGCCCTAAAAAGAAACGAAATTGAGCTATTTGTAATGAGGTGGATGGACCTAGAGTCTGTCACACAGAGTGAAGTTAAGTCAGAAAGAGAAAGACAAATGCCATGTGCTAACACATATGTAGGGAATTTAAGAGGAAAAAAATGTCATAGAGAACCTAGGGGCAAGATAGGAATAAAGACAGACCTACTAGAGAACGGACTTGAGGATATGGGGAGGGGGAAGAGTAAGCTGTGACAAAGTGACAGAGTGGCATGGACATATATACACCACCAAACGTAAAATAGATAGCTAGTGGGAAGCAGCCGCGTAGCACAGGGAGATCAGCTCCGGGCTTTGTGACCACCTAGAGGGTTGGGATAGGGAGGGTGGGAGGGAGGGAGACGCAAGAGGGAAGAGATATGGGAACATACGTATATGTATAACTGATTCACTTTGTTATAAAGCAGAAACTAACACACCATTATAAAGCAATCATACTCCAATAAAGAGGTAAAAAAAAAAAAAAACGGAAAAAGGAGAAGTAACAACTGATATTGCAGAAATACACACAGGATCACGAGGGATTACAAGCACCTCTATGCCAATAAAATGGACAACCTGGAAGAAATGGACAAATTCTTAGAAATGCACAACCTGCCAAGAGTGAATCAGGGAGAAATGGAAAATATGAACAGCCCGATCACAAGCACTGAAATTGAAACTGTGATTAAAAATCTTCCTAACAAACAAAAGCCCAGGACCAGATGGCTTCACAGGCAAATTCTATCAAACATTTAGGGAAGAGTTAACACCTATCCTTCTCAAACTCTTCCAAAATATAGCAGAGGGAGGAACACTCCCAAACTCATTCTACGAGGCCACCATCACCCTGATACCAAAACCAGACAAAGATGTCACAAAGCAAGAAAACTACAGGCCAATATCACTGATAAACATAGATGCAAAACTCCTCAACAAACTACTAGCAAACAGAATCCAGCAGCACATTAAGAGGATCATACACCATGATCCAGGGGGGTTTATTCCAGGAATGCAAGGATTCTTCAACATACGCAAATCAATCAGTGTGATACACCACACTAACAACCTCAAGGAGAAAAGCCATATGCTCACGTCAACAGATGCAGAGAAAGCTTTCGACAAAATTCAACACCCATTTATGATAAAAACCCTGCAGAAGGTAGGCACGGAGGGAACTTTCCTCAACATAATAAAGGCCATGTATGACAAAACCACAGCCAACATCGTCCTCAGTGGTGAAAAACTGAAACCATTTCCACTAAGATGAGGAGCAAGTAAAGGTTGCCCACTCTCGCCACTCTTATTCAACATAGTCTTGGAAGTTTTAGCCACAGCAATCAGAGGAGAATTAAAAGGAATACAAATCGGAAAAGAAGAGGTAAAGCTGTCAGTGTTTGCACGTGACATCATACTATACATAGAGAATCCTAAAGATGCTCCCAGAAGACTACTAGAGCTAATCAATGAATTTGGTAAAGCAGCAGGATACAAAATTAACGCACAGAAATCTCTGGCATTCCTATACACTGATGATGAAAAACCTGAAAGTGAAATCAAGGAAACACTCCCGTTTACCACTGCAACAAAAAGAATAAAATATCTAGGAATAAACCTACCTAAGGAGACAAAAGACCTGTATGCAGAAAATTATAAGACACTGGTGAAAGAAATTAAAGATGATACAAATAGATGGAGAGATACACCATGTTCCTGGATTGGAAGAATCAACATTGTGAAAATGACTCTACTACCCAAAGCAATCTACAGATCCAGTGCAATCCCTAGCAAACTACCACCGGCATTTTTCACAGAACTAGAACAAAAAATCTCACAATTTGTATGGAAACACAAAAGACCCCGAATAGCCAAAGCAACCTTGAGAACGAAAAACGGAGCTGGAGGAGTCAGGCTCCCTGACTTCAGACTATACTACAAAGCTACAGTATGGTACTGGCACAAAACCAGAAACACAGATCAAAGGAACAGCATAGAAAGCCCAGAGATAAACCCACGCGCATATGGTCACCTTACCTTTGATAAAGGAGGCAGGAATGTACAGTGGAGAAAGGACAGCCTCTTCAATAAATGGTGCTGGGAAAACTGGACAGGTACATGTAAAAGTATGAGATTAGATCGCTCCCTAACACCATACACAAAAATAAGCTCAAAATGGATTAAAGACCTACATGTAAGGCCAGAAACTATCAAACTCCTAGAGGAAACCATAGGCAGAACACTCTATGACATCAATCACAGCAAGATCCCTTCTGACCCACCTACTAGAGAAATGGAAATAAAAACAAAAATAAACAAATGGGGCCTAATGAAACTTCAAAGCTTTTGCACAGCAAAGGAAACCATAAACAAGACCAAAAGACAACCCTCAGAATGGGAGCAAGTATTTTCACATGAAGCAACGGACAAAGGACTCATCTCCAAAATTTACAAGCAGCTCATGCAGCTCAATAACAAAAAAACAAACGACCCAATCCAAAAATGGGCAGAAGACCTAAATAGACATTTCTCCAAAGAAGATATACAGACTGCCAACAAACACATGAAAGAATGCTCAACATCATTAATCAGTAGAGAAATGCAACTCAAAACTACAATGAGGTATCATCTCACACCAGTCAGAAGGGCCATCATCCAAAAATCTAGAAACAATAAATGCTGGAGAGGGTGTGGAGAAAAGGGAACCCTCTTGCACTACTGCTGGGAATGTGAATCGGTACAGCCACTATGGAGAACAGTATGGAGGTTCCTTAAAAAACTACAAATAGAACTACCATATGACCCAGCAATCCCACTACTGGGCATATACCCTGAGAAAACCATAATTCAAAAAGAGTCCTGTACCAAAATGTTCATCGCAGCTCTATTTACAATAGCCCGGAGATGGAAACGACCTAAGTGTCCATCATCGCATGAATGGATAAAGAAGATGTGGCACACATATACAATGGAATAGTACTCAGCCCTAAAAAGAAACGAAATTGAGCTATTTGTAATGAGGTGGATGGACCTAGAGTCTGTCACACAGAGTGAAGTTAAGTCAGAAAGAGAAAGACAAATGCCATGTGCTAACACATATGTAGGGAATTTAAGAGGAAAAAAATGTCATAGAGAACCTAGGGGCAAGATAGGAATAAAGACAGACCTACTAGAGAACGGACTTGAGGATATGGGGAGGGGGAAGAGTAAGCTGTGACAAAGTGACAGAGTGGCATGGACATATATACACCACCAAACGTAAAATAGATAGCTAGTGGGAAGCAGCCGCGTAGCACAGGGAGATCAGCTCCGGGCTTTGTGACCACCTAGAGGGTTGGGATAGGGAGGGTGGGAGGGAGGGAGACGCAAGAGGGAAGAGATATGGGAACATACGTATATGTATAACTGATTCACTTTGTTATAAAGCAGAAACTAACACACCATTATAAAGCAATCATACTCCAATAAAGAGGTAAAAAAAAAAAAAAACGGAAAAAGGAGAAGTAACAACTGATATTGCAGAAATACACACAGGATCACGAGGGATTACAACCACCTCTATGCCAATAAAATGGACAACCTGGAAGAAATGGACAAATTCTTAGAAATGCACAACCTGCCAAGAGTGAATCAGGGAGAAATGGAAAATATGAACAGCCCGATCACAAGCACTGAAATTGAAACTGTGATTAAAAATCTTCCTAACAAACAAAAGCCCAGGACCAGATGGCTTCACAGGCAAATTCTATCAAACATTTAGGGAAGAGTTAACACCTATCCTTCTCAAACTCTTCCAAAATATAGCAGAGGGAGGAACACTCCCAAACTCATTCTACGAGGCCACCATCACCCTGATACCAAAACCAGACAAAGATGTCACAAAGCAAGAAAACTACAGGCCAATATCACTGATAAACATAGATGCAAAACTCCTCAACAAACTACTAGCAAACAGAATCCAGCAGCACATTAAGAGGATCATACACCATGATCCAGGGGGGTTTATTCCAGGAATGCAAGGATTCTTCAACATACGCAAATCAATCAGTGTGATACACCACACTAACAACCTCAAGGAGAAAAGCCATATGCTCACGTCAACAGATGCAGAGAAAGCTTTCGACAAAATTCAACACCCATTTATGATAAAAACCCTGCAGAAGGTAGGCACGGAGGGAACTTTCCTCAACATAATAAAGGCCATGTATGACAAAACCACAGCCAACATCGTCCTCAGTGGTGAAAAACTGAAACCATTTCCACTAAGATGAGGAGCAAGTAAAGGTTGCCCACTCTCGCCACTCTTATTCAACATAGTCTTGGAAGTTTTAGCCACAGCAATCAGAGGAGAATTAAAAGGAATACAAATCGGAAAAGAAGAGGTAAAGCTGTCAGTGTTTGCACGTGACATCATACTATACATAGAGAATCCTAAAGATGCTCCCAGAAGACTACTAGAGCTAATCAATGAATTTGGTAAAGCAGCAGGATACAAAATTAACGCACAGAAATCTCTGGCATTCCTATACACTGATGATGAAAAACCTGAAAGTGAAATCAAGGAAACACTCCCGTTTACCACTGCAACAAAAAGAATAAAATATCTAGGAATAAACCTACCTAAGGAGACAAAAGACCTGTATGCAGAAAATTATAAGACACTGGTGAAAGAAATTAAAGATGATACAAATAGATGGAGAGATACACCATGTTCCTGGATTGGAAGAATCAACATTGTGAAAATGACTCTACTACCCAAAGCAATCTACAGATCCAGTGCAATCCCTAGCAAACTACCACCGGCATTTTTCACAGAACTAGAACAAAAAATCTCACAATTTGTATGGAAACACAAAAGACCCCGAATAGCCAAAGCAACCTTGAGAACGAAAAACGGAGCTGGAGGAGTCAGGCTCCCTGACTTCAGACTATACTACAAAGCTACAGTATGGTACTGGCACAAAACCAGAAACACAGATCAAAGGAACAGCATAGAAAGCCCAGAGATAAACCCACGCGCATATGGTCACCTTACCTTTGATAAAGGAGGCAGGAATGTACAGTGGAGAAAGGACAGCCTCTTCAATAAATGGTGCTGGGAAAACTGGACAGGTACATGTAAAAGTATGAGATTAGATCGCTCCCTAACACCATACACAAAAATAAGCTCAAAATGGATTAAAGACCTACATGTAAGGCCAGAAACTATCAAACTCCTAGAGGAAACCATAGGCAGAACACTCTACGACATCAATCACAGCAAGATCCCTTCTGACCCACCTACTAGAGAAATGGAAATAAAAACAAAAATAAACAAATGGGGCCTAATGAAACTTCAAAGCTTTTGCACAGCAAAGGAAACCATAAACAAGACCAAAAGACAACCCTCAGAATGGGAGCAAGTATTTTCACATGAAGCAACGGACAAAGGACTCATCTCCAAAATTTACAAGCAGCTCATGCAGCTCAATAACAAAAAAACAAACGACCCAATCCAAAAATGGGCAGAAGACCTAAATAGACATTTCTCCAAAGAAGATATACACACTGCCAACAAACACATGAAAGAATGCTCAACATCATTAATCAGTAGAGAAATGCAACTCAAAACTACAATGAGGTATCATCTCACACCAGTCAGAAGGGCCATCATCCAAAAATCTAGAAACAATAAATGCTGGAGAGGGTGTGGAGAAAAGGGAACCCTCTTGCACTACTGCTGGGAATGTGAATCGGTACAGCCACTATGGAGAACAGTATGGAGGTTCCTTAAAAAACTACAAATAGAACTACCATATGACCCAGCAATCCCACTACTGGGCATATACCCTGAGAAAACCATAATTCAAAAAGAGTCCTGTACCAAAATGTTCATCGCAGCTCTATTTACAATAGCCCGGAGATGGAAACGACCTAAGTGTCCATCATCGCATGAATGGATAAAGAAGATGTGGCACACATATACAATGGAATAGTACTCAGCCCTAAAAAGAAACGAAATTGAGCTATTTGTAATGAGGTGGATGGACCTAGAGTCTGTCACACAGAGTGAAGTTAAGTCAGAAAGAGAAAGACAAATGCCATGTGCTAACACATATGTAGGGAATTTAAGAGGAAAAAAATGTCATAGAGAACCTAGGGGCAAGATAGGAATAAAGACAGACCTACTAGAGAACGGACTTGAGGATATGGGGAGGGGGAAGAGTAAGCTGTGACAAAGTGACAGAGTGGCATGGACATATATACACCACCAAACGTAAAATAGATAGCTAGTGGGAAGCAGCCGCGTAGCACAGGGAGATCAGCTCCGGGCTTTGTGACCACCTAGAGGGTTGGGATAGGGAGGGTGGGAGGGAGGGAGACGCAAGAGGGAAGAGATATGGGAACATACGTATATGTATAACTGATTCACTTTGTTATAAAGCAGAAACTAACACACCATTATAAAGCAATCATACTCCAATAAAGAGGTAAAAAAAAAAAAAACGGAAAAAGGAGAAGTAACAACTGATATTGCAGAAATACACACAGGATCACGAGGGATTACAACCACCTCTATGCCAATAAAATGGACAACCTGGAAGAAATGGACAAATTCTTAGAAATGCACAACCTGCCAAGAGTGAATCAGGGAGAAATGGAAAATATGAACAGCCCGATCACAAGCACTGAAATTGAAACTGTGATTAAAAATCTTCCTAACAAACAAAAGCCCAGGACCAGATGGCTTCACAGGCAAATTCTATCAAACATTTAGGGAAGAGTTAACACCTATCCTTCTCAAACTCTTCCAAAATATAGCAGAGGGAGGAACACTCCCAAACTCATTCTACGAGGCCACCATCACCCTGATACCAAAACCAGACAAAGATGTCACAAAGCAAGAAAACTACAGGCCAATATCACTGATAAACATAGATGCAAAACTCCTCAACAAACTACTAGCAAACAGAATCCAGCAGCACATTAAGAGGATCATACACCATGATCCAGGGGGGTTTATTCCAGGAATGCAAGGATTCTTCAACATACGCAAATCAATCAATGTGATACACCACACTAACAACCTCAAGGAGAAAAGCCATATGCTCACGTCAACAGATGCAGAGAAAGCTTTCGACAAAATTCAACACCCATTTATGATAAAAACCCTGCAGAAGGTAGGCACGGAGGGAACTTTCCTCAACATAATAAAGGCCATGTATGACAAAACCACAGCCAACATCGTCCTCAGTGGTGAAAAACTGAAACCATTTCCACTAAGATGAGGAGCAAGTAAAGGTTGCCCACTCTCGCCACTCTTATTCAACATAGTCTTGGAAGTTTTAGCCACAGCAATCAGAGGAGAATAAAAAGGAATACAAATCGGAAAAGAAGAGGTAAAGCTGTCACTGTTTGCACGTGACATCATACTATACATAGAGAATCCTAAAGATGCTCCCAGAACACTACTAGAGCTAATCAATGAATTTGGTAAAGCAGCAGGATACAAAATTAAGGCACAGAAATCTCTGGCATTCCTATACACTGATGATGAAAAACCTGAAAGTGAAATCAAGGAAACACTCCCGTTTACCACTGCAACAAAAAGAATAAAATATCTAGGAATAAACCTACCTAAGGAGACAAAAGACCTGTATGCAGAAAATTATAAGACACTGGTGAAAGAAATTAAAGATGATACAAATAGATGGAGAGATACACCATGTTCCTGGATTGGAAGAATCAACATTGTGAAAATGACTCTACTACCCAAAGCAATCTACAGATCCAGTGCAATCCCTAGCAAACTACCACCGGCATTTTTCACAGAACTAGAACAAAAAATCTCACAATTTGTATGGAAACACAAAAGACCCCGAATAGCCAAAGCAACCTTGAGAACGAAAAACGGAGCTGGAGGAGTCAGGCTCCCTGACTTCAGACTATACTACAAAGCTACAGTATGGTACTGGCACAAAACCAGAAACACAGATCAAAGGAACAGCATAGAAAGCCCAGAGATAAACCCACGCGCATATGGTCACCTTACCTTTGATAAAGGAGGCAGGAATGTACAGTGGAGAAAGGACAGCCTCTTCAATAAATGGTGCTGGGAAAACTGGACAGGTACATGTAAAAGTATGAGATTAGATCGCTCCCTAACACCATACACAAAAATAAGCTCAAAATGGATTAAAGACCTACATGTAAGGCCAGAAACTATCAAACTCCTAGAGGAAACCATAGGCAGAACACTCTACGACATCAATCACAGCAAGATCCCTTCTGACCCACCTACTAGCGAAATGGATATAAAAACAAAAATAAACAAATGGGGCCTAATGAAACTTCAAAGCTTTTGCACAGCAAAGGAAACCATAAACAAGACCAAAAGACAACCCTCAGAATGGGAGCAAGTATTTTCACATGAAGCAACGGACAAAGGACTCATCTCCAAAATTTACAAGCAGCTCATGCAGCTCAATAACAAAAAAACAAACGACCCAATCCAAAAATGGGCAGAAGACCTAAATAGACATTTCTCCAAAGAAGATATACACACTGCCAACAAACACATGAAAGAATGCTCAACATCATTAATCAGTAGAGAAATGCAACTCAAAACTACAATGAGGTATCATCTCACACCAGTCAGAAGGGCCATCATCCAAAAATCTAGAAACAATAAATGCTGGAGAGGGTGTGGAGAAAAGGGAACCCTCTTGCACTACTGCTGGGAATGTGAATCGGTACAGCCACTATGGAGAACAGTATGGAGGTTCCTTAAAAAACTACAAATAGAACTACCATATGACCCAGCAATCCCACTACTGGGCATATACCCTGAGAAAACCATAATTCAAAAAGAGTCCTGTACCAAAATGTTCATCGCAGCTCTATTTACAATAGCCCGGAGATGGAAACGACCTAAGTGTCCATCATCGCATGAATGGATAAAGAAGATGTGGCACACATATACAATGGAATAGTACTCAGCCCTAAAAAGAAACGAAATTGAGCTATTTGTAATGAGGTGGATGGACCTAGAGTCTGTCACACAGAGTGAAGTTAAGTCAGAAAGAGAAAGACAAATGCCATGTGCTAACACATATGTAGGGAATTTAAGAGGAAAAAAATGTCATAGAGAACCTAGGGGCAAGATAGGAATAAAGACAGACCTACTAGAGAACGGACTTGAGGATATGGGGAGGGGGAAGAGTAAGCTGTGACAAAGTGACAGAGTGGCATGGACATATATACACCACCAAACGTAAAATAGATAGCTAGTGGGAAGCAGCCGCGTAGCACAGGGAGATCAGCTCCGGGCTTTGTGACCACCTAGAGGGTTGGGATAGGGAGGGTGGGAGGGAGGGAGACGCAAGAGGGAAGAGATATGGGAACATACGTATATGTATAACTGATTCACTTTGTTATAAAGCAGAAACTAACACACCATTATAAAGCAATCATACTCCAATAAAGAGGTAAAAAAAAAAAAAACGGAAAAAGGAGAAGTAACAACTGATATTGCAGAAATACACACAGGATCACGAGGGATTACAACCACCTCTATGCCAATAAAATGGACAACCTGGAAGAAATGGACAAATTCTTAGAAATGCACAACCTGCCAAGAGTGAATCAGGGAGAAATGGAAAATATGAACAGCCCGATCACAAGCACTGAAATTGAAACTGTGATTAAAAATCTTCCTAACAAACAAAAGCCCAGGACCAGATGGCTTCACAGGCAAATTCTATCAAACATTTAGGGAAGAGTTAACACCTATCCTTCTCAAACTCTTCCAAAATATAGCAGAGGGAGGAACACTCCCAAACTCATTCTACGAGGCCACCATCACCCTGATACCAAAACCAGACAAAGATGTCACAAAGCAAGAAAACTACAGGCCAATATCACTGATAAACATAGATGCAAAACTCCTCAACAAACTACTAGCAAACAGAATCCAGCAGCACATTAAGAGGATCATACACCATGATCCAGGGGGGTTTATTCCAGGAATGCAAGGATTCTTCAACATACGCAAATCAATCAGTGTGATACACCACACTAACAACCTCAAGGAGAAAAGCCATATGCTCACGTCAACAGATGCAGAGAAAGCTTTCGACAAAATTCAACACCCATTTATGATAAAAACCCTGCAGAAGGTAGGCACGGAGGGAACTTTCCTCAACATAATAAAGGCCATGTATGACAAAACCACAGCCAACATCGTCCTCAGTGGTGAAAAACTGAAACCATTTCCACTAAGATGAGGAGCAAGTAAAGGTTGCCCACTCTCGCCACTCTTATTCAACATAGTCTTGGAAGTTTTAGCCACAGCAATCAGAGGAGAATTAAAAGGAATACAAATCGGAAAAGAAGAGGTAAAGCTGTCAGTGTTTGCACGTGACATCATACTATACATAGAGAATCCTAAAGATGCTCCCAGAAGACTACTAGAGCTAATCAATGAATTTGGTAAAGCAGCAGGATACAAAATTAACGCACAGAAATCTCTGGCATTCCTATACACTGATGATGAAAAACCTGAAAGTGAAATCAAGGAAACACTCCCGTTTACCACTGCAACAAAAAGAATAAAATATCTAGGAATAAACCTACCTAAGGAGACAAAAGACCTGTATGCAGAAAATTATAAGACACTGGTGAAAGAAATTAAAGATGATACAAATAGATGGAGAGATACACCATGTTCCTGGATTGGAAGAATCAACATTGTGAAAATGACTCTACTACCCAAAGCAATCTACAGATCCAGTGCAATCCCTAGCAAACTACCACCGGCATTTTTCACAGAACTAGAACAAAAAATCTCACAATTTGTATGGAAACACAAAAGACCCCGAATAGCCAAAGCAACCTTGAGAACGAAAAACGGAGCTGGAGGAGTCAGGCTCCCTGACTTCAGACTATACTACAAAGCTACAGTATGGTACTGGCACAAAACCAGAAACACAGATCAAAGGAACAGCATAGAAAGCCCAGAGATAAACCCACGCGCATATGGTCACCTTACCTTTGATAAAGGAGGCAGGAATGTACAGTGGAGAAAGGACAGCCTCTTCAATAAATGGTGCTGGGAAAACTGGACAGGTACATGTAAAAGTATGAGATTAGATCGCTCCCTAACACCATACACAAAAATAAGCTCAAAATGGATTAAAGACCTACATGTAAGGCCAGAAACTATCAAACTCCTAGAGGAAACCATAGGCAGAACACTCTATGACATCAATCACAGCAAGATCCCTTCTGACCCACCTACTAGAGAAATGGAAATAAAAACAAAAATAAACAAATGGGGCCTAATGAAACTTCAAAGCTTTTGCACAGCAAAGGAAACCATAAACAAGACCAAAAGACAACCCTCAGAATGGGAGCAAGTATTTTCACATGAAGCAACGGACAAAGGACTCATCTCCAAAATTTACAAGCAGCTCATGCAGCTCAATAACAAAAAAACAAACGACCCAATCCAAAAATGGGCAGAAGACCTAAATAGACATTTCTCCAAAGAAGATATACACACTGCCAACAAACACATGAAAGAATGCTCAACATCATTAATCAGTAGAGAAATGCAACTCAAAACTACAATGAGGTATCATCTCACACCAGTCAGAAGGGCCATCATCCAAAAATCTAGAAACAATAAATGCTGGAGAGGGTGTGGAGAAAAGGGAACCCTCTTGCACTACTGCTGGGAATGTGAATCGGTACAGCCACTATGGAGAACAATATGGAGGTTCCTTAAAAAACTACAAATAGAACTACCATATGACCCAGCAATCCCACTACTGGGCATATACCCTGAGAAAACCATAATTCAAAAAGAGTCCTGTACCAAAATGTTCATCGCAGCTCTATTTACAATAGCCCGGAGATGGAAACGACCTAAGTGTCCATCATCGCATGAATGGATAAAGAAGATGTGGCACACATATACAATGGAATAGTACTCAGCCCTAAAAAGAAACGAAATTGAGCTATTTGTAATGAGGTGGATGGACCTAGAGTCTGTCACACAGAGTGAAGTTAAGTCAGAAAGAGAAAGACAAATGCCATGTGCTAACACATATGTAGGGAATTTAAGAGGAAAAAAATGTCATAGAGAACCTAGGGGCAAGATAGGAATAAAGACAGACCTACTAGAGAACGGACTTGAGGATATGGGGAGGGGGAAGAGTAAGCTGTGACAAAGTGACAGAGTGGCATGGACATATATACACCACCAAACGTAAAATAGATAGCTAGTGGGAAGCAGCCGCGTAGCACAGGGAGATCAGCTCCGGGCTTTGTGACCACCTAGAGGGTTGGGATAGGGAGGGTGGGAGGGAGGGAGACGCAAGAGGGAAGAGATATGGGAACATACGTATATGTATAACTGATTCACTTTGTTATAAAGCAGAAACTAACACACCATTATAAAGCAATCATACTCCAATAAAGAGGTAAAAAAAAAAAAAAACGGAAAAAGGAGAAGTAACAACTGATATTGCAGAAATACACACAGGATCACGAGGGATTACAACCACCTCTATGCCAATAAAATGGACAACCTGGAAGAAATGGACAAATTCTTAGAAATGCACAACCTGCCAAGAGTGAATCAGGGAGAAATGGAAAATATGAACAGCCCGATCACAAGCACTGAAATTGAAACTGTGATTAAAAATCTTCCTAACAAACAAAAGCCCAGGACCAGATGGCTTCACAGGCAAATTCTATCAAACATTTAGGGAAGAGTTAACACCTATCCTTCTCAAACTCTTCCAAAATATAGCAGAGGGAGGAACACTCCCAAACTCATTCTACGAGGCCACCATCACCCTGATACCAAAACCAGACAAAGATGTCACAAAGCAAGAAAACTACAGGCCAATATCACTGATAAACATAGATGCAAAACTCCTCAACAAACTACTAGCAAACAGAATCCAGCAGCACATTAAGAGGATCATACACCATGATCCAGGGGGGTTTATTCCAGGAATGCAAGGATTCTTCAACATACGCAAATCAATCAGTGTGATACACCACACTAACAACCTCAAGGAGAAAAGCCATATGCTCACGTCAACAGATGCAGAGAAAGCTTTCGACAAAATTCAACACCCATTTATGATAAAAACCCTGCAGAAGGTAGGCACGGAGGGAACTTTCCTCAACATAATAAAGGCCATGTATGACAAAACCACAGCCAACATCGTCCTCAGTGGTGAAAAACTGAAACCATTTCCACTAAGATGAGGAGCAAGTAAAGGTTGCCCACTCTCGCCACTCTTATTCAACATAGTCTTGGAAGTTTTAGCCACAGCAATCAGAGGAGAATAAAAAGGAATACAAATCGGAAAAGAAGAGGTAAAGCTGTCACTGTTTGCACGTGACATCATACTATACATAGAGAATCCTAAAGATGCTCCCAGAACACTACTAGAGCTAATCAATGAATTTGGTAAAGCAGCAGGATACAAAATTAAGGCACAGAAATCTCTGGCATTCCTATACACTGATGATGAAAAACCTGAAAGTGAAATCAAGGAAACACTCCCGTTTACCACTGCAACAAAAAGAATAAAATATCTAGGAATAAACCTACCTAAGGAGACAAAAGACCTGTATGCAGAAAATTATAAGACACTGGTGAAAGAAATTAAAGATGATACAAATAGATGGAGAGATACACCATGTTCCTGGATTGGAAGAATCAACATTGTGAAAATGACTCTACTACCCAAAGCAATCTACAGATCCAGTGCAATCCCTAGCAAACTACCACCGGCATTTTTCACAGAACTAGAACAAAAAATCTCACAATTTGTATGGAAACACAAAAGACCCCGAATAGCCAAAGCAACCTTGAGAACGAAAAACGGAGCTGGAGGAGTCAGGCTCCCTGACTTCAGACTATACTACAAAGCTACAGTATGGTACTGGCACAAAACCAGAAACACAGATCAAAGGAACAGCATAGAAAGCCCAGAGATAAACCCACGCGCATATGGTCACCTTACCTTTGATAAAGGAGGCAGGAATGTACAGTGGAGAAAGGACAGCCTCTTCAATAAATGGTGCTGGGAAAACTGGACAGGTACATGTAAAAGTATGAGATTAGATCGCTCCCTAACACCATACACAAAAATAAGCTCAAAATGGATTAAAGACCTACATGTAAGGCCAGAAACTATCAAACTCCTAGAGGAAACCATAGGCAGAACACTCTACGACATCAATCACAGCAAGATCCCTTCTGACCCACCTACTAGCGAAATGGATATAAAAACAAAAATAAACAAATGGGGCCTAATGAAACTTCAAAGCTTTTGCACAGCAAAGGAAACCATAAACAAGACCAAAAGACAACCCTCAGAATGGGAGCAAGTATTTTCACATGAAGCAACGGACAAAGGACTCATCTCCAAAATTTACAAGCAGCTCATGCAGCTCAATAACAAAAAAACAAACGACCCAATCCAAAAATGGGCAGAAGACCTAAATAGACATTTCTCCAAAGAAGATATACACACTGCCAACAAACACATGAAAGAATGCTCAACATCATTAATCAGTAGAGAAATGCAACTCAAAACTACAATGAGGTATCATCTCACACCAGTCAGAAGGGCCATCATCCAAAAATCTAGAAACAATAAATGCTGGAGAGGGTGTGGAGAAAAGGGAACCCTCTTGCACTACTGCTGGGAATGTGAATCGGTACAGCCACTATGGAGAACAGTATGGAGGTTCCTTAAAAAACTACAAATAGAACTACCATATGACCCAGCAATCCCACTACTGGGCATATACCCTGAGAAAACCATAATTCAAAAAGAGTCCTGTACCAAAATGTTCATCGCAGCTCTATTTACAATAGCCCGGAGATGGAAACGACCTAAGTGTCCATCATCGCATGAATGGATAAAGAAGATGTGGCACACATATACAATGGAATAGTACTCAGCCCTAAAAAGAAACGAAATTGAGCTATTTGTAATGAGGTGGATGGACCTAGAGTCTGTCACACAGAGTGAAGTTAAGTCAGAAAGAGAAAGACAAATGCCATGTGCTAACACATATGTAGGGAATTTAAGAGGAAAAAAATGTCATAGAGAACCTAGGGGCAAGATAGGAATAAAGACAGACCTACTAGAGAACGGACTTGAGGATATGGGGAGGGGGAAGAGTAAGCTGTGACAAAGTGACAGAGTGGCATGGACATATATACACCACCAAACGTAAAATAGATAGCTAGTGGGAAGCAGCCGCGTAGCACAGGGAGATCAGCTCCGGGCTTTGTGACCACCTAGAGGGTTGGGATAGGGAGGGTGGGAGGGAGGGAGACGCAAGAGGGAAGAGATATGGGAACATACGTATATGTATAACTGATTCACTTTGTTATAAAGCAGAAACTAACACACCATTATAAAGCAATCATACTCCAATAAAGAGGTAAAAAAAAAAAAAAACGGAAAAAGGAGAAGTAACAACTGATATTGCAGAAATACACACAGGATCACGAGGGATTACAACCACCTCTATGCCAATAAAATGGACAACCTGGAAGAAATGGACAAATTCTTAGAAATGCACAACCTGCCAAGAGTGAATCAGGGAGAAATGGAAAATATGAACAGCCCGATCACAAGCACTGAAATTGAAACTGTGATTAAAAATCTTCCTAACAAACAAAAGCCCAGGACCAGATGGCTTCACAGGCAAATTCTATCAAACATTTAGGGAAGAGTTAACACCTATCCTTCTCAAACTCTTCCAAAATATAGCAGAGGGAGGAACACTCCCAAACTCATTCTACGAGGCCACCATCACCCTGATACCAAAACCAGACAAAGATGTCACAAAGCAAGAAAACTACAGGCCAATATCACTGATAAACATAGATGCAAAACTCCTCAACAAACTACTAGCAAACAGAATCCAGCAGCACATTAAGAGGATCATACACCATGATCCAGGGGGGTTTATTCCAGGAATGCAAGGATTCTTCAACATACGCAAATCAATCAGTGTGATACACCACACTAACAACCTCAAGGAGAAAAGCCATATGCTCACGTCAACAGATGCAGAGAAAGCTTTCGACAAAATTCAACACCCATTTATGATAAAAACCCTGCAGAAGGTAGGCACGGAGGGAACTTTCCTCAACATAATAAAGGCCATGTATGACAAAACCACAGCCAACATCGTCCTCAGTGGTGAAAAACTGAAACCATTTCCACTAAGATGAGGAGCAAGTAAAGGTTGCCCACTCTCGCCACTCTTATTCAACATAGTCTTGGAAGTTTTAGCCACAGCAATCAGAGGAGAATAAAAAGGAATACAAATCGGAAAAGAAGAGGTAAAGCTGTCACTGTTTGCACGTGACATCATACTATACATAGAGAATCCTAAAGATGCTCCCAGAACACTACTAGAGCTAATCAATGAATTTGGTAAAGCAGCAGGATACAAAATTAAGGCACAGAAATCTCTGGCATTCCTATACACTGATGATGAAAAACCTGAAAGTGAAATCAAGGAAACACTCCCGTTTACCACTGCAACAAAAAGAATAAAATATCTAGGAATAAACCTACCTAAGGAGACAAAAGACCTGTATGCAGAAAATTATAAGACACTGGTGAAAGAAATTAAAGATGATACAAATAGATGGAGAGATACACCATGTTCCTGGATTGGAAGAATCAACATTGTGAAAATGACTCTACTACCCAAAGCAATCTACAGATCCAGTGCAATCCCTAGCAAACTACCACCGGCATTTTTCACAGAACTAGAACAAAAAATCTCACAATTTGTATGGAAACACAAAAGACCCCGAATAGCCAAAGCAACCTTGAGAACGAAAAACGGAGCTGGAGGAGTCAGGCTCCCTGACTTCAGACTATACTACAAAGCTACAGTATGGTACTGGCACAAAACCAGAAACACAGATCAAAGGAACAGCATAGAAAGCCCAGAGATAAACCCACGCGCATATGGTCACCTTACCTTTGATAAAGGAGGCAGGAATGTACAGTGGAGAAAGGACAGCCTCTTCAATAAATGGTGCTGGGAAAACTGGACAGGTACATGTAAAAGTATGAGATTAGATCGCTCCCTAACACCATACACAAAAATAAGCTCAAAATGGATTAAAGACCTACATGTAAGGCCAGAAACTATCAAACTCCTAGAGGAAACCATAGGCAGAACACTCTACGACATCAATCACAGCAAGATCCCTTCTGACCCACCTACTAGCGAAATGGATATAAAAACAAAAATAAACAAATGGGGCCTAATGAAACTTCAAAGCTTTTGCACAGCAAAGGAAACCATAAACAAGACCAAAAGACAACCCTCAGAATGGGAGCAAGTATTTTCACATGAAGCAACGGACAAAGGACTCATCTCCAAAATTTACAAGCAGCTCATGCAGCTCAATAACAAAAAAACAAACGACCCAATCCAAAAATGGGCAGAAGACCTAAATAGACATTTCTCCAAAGAAGATATACACACTGCCAACAAACACATGAAAGAATGCTCAACATCATTAATCAGTAGAGAAATGCAACTCAAAACTACAATGAGGTATCATCTCACACCAGTCAGAAGGGCCATCATCCAAAAATCTAGAAACAATAAATGCTGGAGAGGGTGTGGAGAAAAGGGAACCCTCTTGCACTACTGCTGGGAATGTGAATCGGTACAGCCACTATGGAGAACAGTATGGAGGTTCCTTAAAAAACTACAAATAGAACTACCATATGACCCAGCAATCCCACTACTGGGCATATACCCTGAGAAAACCATAATTCAAAAAGAGTCCTGTACCAAAATGTTCATCGCAGCTCTATTTACAATAGCCCGGAGATGGAAACGACCTAAGTGTCCATCATCGCATGAATGGATAAAGAAGATGTGGCACACATATACAATGGAATAGTACTCAGCCCTAAAAAGAAACGAAATTGAGCTATTTGTAATGAGGTGGATGGACCTAGAGTCTGTCACACAGAGTGAAGTTAAGTCAGAAAGAGAAAGACAAATGCCATGTGCTAACACATATGTAGGGAATTTAAGAGGAAAAAAATGTCATAGAGAACCTAGGGGCAAGATAGGAATAAAGACAGACCTACTAGAGAACGGACTTGAGGATATGGGGAGGGGGAAGAGTAAGCTGTGACAAAGTGACAGAGTGGCATGGACATATATACACCACCAAACGTAAAATAGATAGCTAGTGGGAAGCAGCCGCGTAGCACAGGGAGATCAGCTCCGGGCTTTGTGACCACCTAGAGGGTTGGGATAGGGAGGGTGGGAGGGAGGGAGACGCAAGAGGGAAGAGATATGGGAACATACGTATATGTATAACTGATTCACTTTGTTATAAAGCAGAAACTAACACACCATTATAAAGCAATCATACTCCAATAAAGAGGTAAAAAAAAAAAAAAACGGAAAAAGGAGAAGTAACAACTGATATTGCAGAAATACACACAGGATCACGAGGGATTACAACCACCTCTATGCCAATAAAATGGACAACCTGGAAGAAATGGACAAATTCTTAGAAATGCACAACCTGCCAAGAGTGAATCAGGGAGAAATGGAAAATATGAACAGCCCGATCACAAGCACTGAAATTGAAACTGTGATTAAAAATCTTCCTAACAAACAAAAGCCCAGGACCAGATGGCTTCACAGGCAAATTCTATCAAACATTTAGGGAAGAGTTAACACCTATCCTTCTCAAACTCTTCCAAAATATAGCAGAGGGAGGAACACTCCCAAACTCATTCTACGAGGCCACCATCACCCTGATACCAAAACCAGACAAAGATGTCACAAAGCAAGAAAACTACAGGCCAATATCACTGATAAACATAGATGCAAAACTCCTCAACAAACTACTAGCAAACAGAATCCAGCAGCACATTAAGAGGATCATACACCATGATCCAGGGGGGTTTATTCCAGGAATGCAAGGATTCTTCAACATACGCAAATCAATCAGTGTGATACACCACACTAACAACCTCAAGGAGAAAAGCCATATGCTCACGTCAACAGATGCAGAGAAAGCTTTCGACAAAATTCAACACCCATTTATGATAAAAACCCTGCAGAAGGTAGGCACGGAGGGAACTTTCCTCAACATAATAAAGGCCATGTATGACAAAACCACAGCCAACATCGTCCTCAGTGGTGAAAAACTGAAACCATTTCCACTAAGATGAGGAGCAAGTAAAGGTTGCCCACTCTCGCCACTCTTATTCAACATAGTCTTGGAAGTTTTAGCCACAGCAATCAGAGGAGAATTAAAAGGAATACAAATCGGAAAAGAAGAGGTAAAGCTGTCAGTGTTTGCACGTGACATCATACTATACATAGAGAATCCTAAAGATGCTCCCAGAAGACTACTAGAGCTAATCAATGAATTTGGTAAAGCAGCAGGATACAAAATTAAGGCACAGAAATCTCTGGCATTCCTATACACTGATGATGAAAAACCTGAAAGTGAAATCAAGGAAACACTCCCGTTTACCACTGCAACAAAAAGAATAAAATATCTAGGAATAAACCTACCTAAGGAGACAAAAGACCTGTATGCAGAAAATTATAAGACACTGGTGAAAGAAATTAAAGATGATACAAATAGATGGAGAGATACACCATGTTCCTGGATTGGAAGAATCAACATTGTGAAAATGACTCTACTACCCAAAGCAATCTACAGATCCAGTGCAATCCCTAGCAAACTACCACCGGCATTTTTCACAGAACTAGAACAAAAAATCTCACAATTTGTATGGAAACACAAAAGACCCCGAATAGCCAAAGCAACCTTGAGAACGAAAAACGGAGCTGGAGGAGTCAGGCTCCCTGACTTCAGACTATACTACAAAGCTACAGTATGGTACTGGCACAAAACCAGAAACACAGATCAAAGGAACAGCATAGAAAGCCCAGAGATAAACCCACGCGCATATGGTCACCTTACCTTTGATAAAGGAGGCAGGAATGTACAGTGGAGAAAGGACAGCCTCTTCAATAAATGGTGCTGGGAAAACTGGACAGGTACATGTAAAAGTATGAGATTAGATCGCTCCCTAACACCATACACAAAAATAAGCTCAAAATGGATTAAAGACCTACATGTAAGGCCAGAAACTATCAAACTCCTAGAGGAAACCATAGGCAGAACACTCTATGACATCAATCACAGCAAGATCCCTTCTGACCCACCTACTAGCGAAATGGATATAAAAACAAAAATAAACAAATGGGGTCTAATGAAACTTCAAAGCTTTTGCACAGCAAAGGAAACCATAAACAAGACCAAAAGACAACCCTCAGAATGGGAGCAAGTATTTTCACATGAAGCAACGGACAAAGGACTCATCTCCAAAATTTACAAGCAGCTCATGCAGCTCAATAACAAAAAAACAAATGACCCAATCCAAAAATGGGCAGAAGACCTAAATAGACATTTCTCCAAAGAAGATATACAGACTGCCAACAAACACATGAAAGAATGCTCAACATCATTAATCAGTAGAGAAATGCAACTCAAAACTACAATGAGGTATCATCTCACACCAGTCAGAAGGGCCATCATCCAAAAATCTAGAAACAATAAATGCTGGAGAGGGTGTGGAGAAAAGGGAACCCTCTTGCACTACTGCTGGGAATGTGAATCGGTACAGCCACTATGGAGAACAGTATGGAGGTTCCTTAAAAAACTACAAATAGAACTACCATATGACCCAGCAATCCCACTACTGGGCATATACCCTGAGAAAACCATAATTCAAAAAGAGTCCTGTACCAAAATGTTCATCGCAGCTCTATTTACAATAGCCCGGAGATGGAAACGACCTAAGTGTCCATCATCGCATGAATGGATAAAGAAGATGTGGCACACATATACAATGGAATAGTACTCAGCCCTAAAAAGAAACGAAATTGAGCTATTTGTAATGAGGTGGATGGACCTAGAGTCTGTCACACAGAGTGAAGTTAAGTCAGAAAGAGAAAGACAAATGCCATGTGCTAACACATATGTAGGGAATTTAAGAGGAAAAAAATGTCATAGAGAACCTAGGGGCAAGATAGGAATAAAGACAGACCTACTAGAGAACGGACTTGAGGATATGGGGAGGGGGAAGAGTAAGCTGTGACAAAGTGACAGAGTGGCATGGACATATATACACCACCAAACGTAAAATAGATAGCTAGTGGGAAGCAGCCGCGTAGCACAGGGAGATCAGCTCCGGGCTTTGTGACCACCTAGAGGGTTGGGATAGGGAGGGTGGGAGGGAGGGAGACGCAAGAGGGAAGAGATATGGGAACATACGTATATGTATAACTGATTCACTTTGTTATAAAGCAGAAACTAACACACCATTATAAAGCAATCATACTCCAATAAAGAGGTAAAAAAAAAAAAAAACGGAAAAAGGAGAAGTAACAACTGATATTGCAGAAATACACACAGGATCACGAGGGATTACAACCACCTCTATGCCAATAAAATGGACAACCTGGAAGAAATGGACAAATTCTTAGAAATGCACAACCTGCCAAGAGTGAATCAGGGAGAAATGGAAAATATGAACAGCCCGATCACAAGCACTGAAATTGAAACTGTGATTAAAAATCTTCCTAACAAACAAAAGCCCAGGACCAGATGGCTTCACAGGCAAATTCTATCAAACATTTAGGGAAGAGTTAACACCTATCCTTCTCAAACTCTTCCAAAATATAGCAGAGGGAGGAACACTCCCAAACTCATTCTACGAGGCCACCATCACCCTGATACCAAAACCAGACAAAGATGTCACAAAGCAAGAAAACTACAGGCCAATATCACTGATAAACATAGATGCAAAACTCCTCAACAAACTACTAGCAAACAGAATCCAGCAGCACATTAAGAGGATCATACACCATGATCCAGGGGGGTTTATTCCAGGAATGCAAGGATTCTTCAACATACGCAAATCAATCAATGTGATACACCACACTAACAACCTCAAGGAGAAAAGCCATATGCTCACGTCAACAGATGCAGAGAAAGCTTTCGACAAAATTCAACACCCATTTATGATAAAAACCCTGCAGAAGGTAGGCACGGAGGGAACTTTCCTCAACATAATAAAGGCCATGTATGACAAAACCACAGCCAACATCGTCCTCAGTGGTGAAAAACTGAAACCATTTCCACTAAGATGAGGAGCAAGTAAAGGTTGCCCACTCTCGCCACTCTTATTCAACATAGTCTTGGAAGTTTTAGCCACAGCAATCAGAGGAGAATTAAAAGGAATACAAATCGGAAAAGAAGAGGTAAAGCTGTCACTGTTTGCACGTGACATCATACTATACATAGAGAATCCTAAAGATGCTCCCAGAAGACTACTAGAGCTAATCAATGAATTTGGTAAAGCAGCAGGATACAAAATTAAGGCACAGAAATCTCTGGCATTCCTATACACTGATGATGAAAAACCTGAAAGTGAAATCAAGGAAACACTCCCGTTTACCACTGCAACAAAAAGAATAAAATATCTAGGAATAAACCTACCTAAGGAGACAAAAGACCTGTATGCAGAAAATTATAAGACACTGGTGAAAGAAATTAAAGATGATACAAATAGATGGAGAGATACACCATGTTCCTGGATTGGAAGAATCAACATTGTGAAAATGACTCTACTACCCAAAGCAATCTACAGATCCAGTGCAATCCCTAGCAAACTACCACCGGCATTTTTCACAGAACTAGAACAAAAAATCTCACAATTTGTATGGAAACACAAAAGACCCCGAATAGCCAAAGCAACCTTGAGAACGAAAAACGGAGCTGGAGGAGTCAGGCTCCCTGACTTCAGACTATACTACAAAGCTACAGTATGGTACTGGCACAAAACCAGAAACACAGATCAAAGGAACAGCATAGAAAGCCCAGAGATAAACCCACGCGCATATGGTCACCTTACCTTTGATAAAGGAGGCAGGAATGTACAGTGGAGAAAGGACAGCCTCTTCAATAAATGGTGCTGGGAAAACTGGACAGGTACATGTAAAAGTATGAGATTAGATCGCTCCCTAACACCATACACAAAAATAAGCTCAAAATGGATTAAAGACCTACATGTAAGGCCAGAAACTATCAAACTCCTAGAGGAAACCATAGGCAGAACACTCTATGACATCAATCACAGCAAGATCCCTTCTGACCCACCTACTAGAGAAATGGATATAAAAACAAAAATAAACAAATGGGGCCTAATGAAACTTCAAAGCTTTTGCACAGCAAAGGAAACCATAAACAAGACCAAAAGACAACCCTCAGAATGGGAGCAAGTATTTTCACATGAAGCAACGGACAAAGGACTCATCTCCAAAATTTACAAGCAGCTCATGCAGCTCAATAACAAAAAAACAAACGACCCAATCCAAAAATGGGCAGAAGACCTAAATAGACATTTCTCCAAAGAAGATATACAGACTGCCAACAAACACATGAAAGAATGCTCAACATCATTAATCAGTAGAGAAATGCAACTCAAAACTACAATGAGGTATCATCTCACACCAGTCAGAAGGGCCATCATCCAAAAATCTAGAAACAATAAATGCTGGAGAGGGTGTGGAGAAAAGGGAACCCTCTTGCACTACTGCTGGGAATGTGAATCGGTACAGCCACTATGGAGAACAGTATGGAGGTTCCTTAAAAAACTACAAATAGAACTACCATATGACCCAGCAATCCCACTACTGGGCATATACCCTGAGAAAACCATAATTCAAAAAGAGTCCTGTACCAAAATGTTCATCGCAGCTCTATTTACAATAGCCCGGAGATGGAAACGACCTAAGTGTCCATCATCGCATGAATGGATAAAGAAGATGTGGCACACATATACAATGGAATAGTACTCAGCCCTAAAAAGAAACGAAATTGAGCTATTTGTAATGAGGTGGATGGACCTAGAGTCTGTCACACAGAGTGAAGTTAAGTCAGAAAGAGAAAGACAAATGCCATGTGCTAACACATATGTAGGGAATTTAAGAGGAAAAAAATGTCATAGAGAACCTAGGGGCAAGATAGGAATAAAGACAGACCTACTAGAGAACGGACTTGAGGATATGGGGAGGGGGAAGAGTAAGCTGTGACAAAGTGACAGAGTGGCATGGACATATATACACCACCAAACGTAAAATAGATAGCTAGTGGGAAGCAGCCGCGTAGCACAGGGAGATCAGCTCCGGGCTTTGTGACCACCTAGAGGGTTGGGATAGGGAGGGTGGGAGGGAGGGAGACGCAAGAGGGAAGAGATATGGGAACATACGTATATGTATAACTGATTCACTTTGTTATAAAGCAGAAACTAACACACCATTATAAAGCAATCATACTCCAATAAAGAGGTAAAAAAAAAAAAAACGGAAAAAGGAGAAGTAACAACTGATATTGCAGAAATACACACAGGATCACGAGGGATTACAACCACCTCTATGCCAATAAAATGGACAACCTGGAAGAAATGGACAAATTCTTAGAAATGCACAACCTGCCAAGAGTGAATCAGGGAGAAATGGAAAATATGAACAGCCCGATCACAAGCACTGAAATTGAAACTGTGATTAAAAATCTTCCTAACAAACAAAAGCCCAGGACCAGATGGCTTCACAGGCAAATTCTATCAAACATTTAGGGAAGAGTTAACACCTATCCTTCTCAAACTCTTCCAAAATATAGCAGAGGGAGGAACACTCCCAAACTCATTCTACGAGGCCACCATCACCCTGATACCAAAACCAGACAAAGATGTCACAAAGCAAGAAAACTACAGGCCAATATCACTGATAAACATAGATGCAAAACTCCTCAACAAACTACTAGCAAACAGAATCCAGCAGCACATTAAGAGGATCATACACCATGATCCAGGGGGGTTTATTCCAGGAATGCAAGGATTCTTCAACATACGCAAATCAATCAATGTGATACACCACACTAACAACCTCAAGGAGAAAAGCCATATGCTCACGTCAACAGATGCAGAGAAAGCTTTCGACAAAATTCAACACCCATTTATGATAAAAACCCTGCAGAAGGTAGGCACGGAGGGAACTTTCCTCAACATAATAAAGGCCATGTATGACAAAACCACAGCCAACATCGTCCTCAGTGGTGAAAAACTGAAACCATTTCCACTAAGATGAGGAGCAAGTAAAGGTTGCCCACTCTCGCCACTCTTATTCAACATAGTCTTGGAAGTTTTAGCCACAGCAATCAGAGGAGAATTAAAAGGAATACAAATCGGAAAAGAAGAGGTAAAGCTGTCACTGTTTGCACGTGACATCATACTATACATAGAGAATCCTAAAGATGCTCCCAGAAGACTACTAGAGCTAATCAATGAATTTGGTAAAGCAGCAGGATACAAAATTAAGGCACAGAAATCTCTGGCATTCCTATACACTGATGATGAAAAACCTGAAAGTGAAATCAAGGAAACACTCCCGTTTACCACTGCAACAAAAAGAATAAAATATCTAGGAATAAACCTACCTAAGGAGACAAAAGACCTGTATGCAGAAAATTATAAGACACTGGTGAAAGAAATTAAAGATGATACAAATAGATGGAGAGATACACCATGTTCCTGGATTGGAAGAATCAACATTGTGAAAATGACTCTACTACCCAAAGCAATCTACAGATCCAGTGCAATCCCTAGCAAACTACCACCGGCATTTTTCACAGAACTAGAACAAAAAATCTCACAATTTGTATGGAAACACAAAAGACCCCGAATAGCCAAAGCAACCTTGAGAACGAAAAACGGAGCTGGAGGAGTCAGGCTCCCTGACTTCAGACTATACTACAAAGCTACAGTATGGTACTGGCACAAAACCAGAAACACAGATCAAAGGAACAGCATAGAAAGCCCAGAGATAAACCCACGCGCATATGGTCACCTTACCTTTGATAAAGGAGGCAGGAATGTACAGTGGAGAAAGGACAGCCTCTTCAATAAATGGTGCTGGGAAAACTGGACAGGTACATGTAAAAGTATGAGATTAGATCGCTCCCTAACACCATACACAAAAATAAGCTCAAAATGGATTAAAGACCTACATGTAAGGCCAGAAACTATCAAACTCCTAGAGGAAACCATAGGCAGAACACTCTATGACATCAATCACAGCAAGATCCCTTCTGACCCACCTACTAGCGAAATGGATATAAAAACAAAAATAAACAAATGGGGTCTAATGAAACTTCAAAGCTTTTGCACAGCAAAGGAAACCATAAACAAGACCAAAAGACAACCCTCAGAATGGGAGCAAGTATTTTCACATGAAGCAACGGACAAAGGACTCATCTCCAAAATTTACAAGCAGCTCATGCAGCTCAATAACAAAAAAACAAACGACCCAATCCAAAAATGGGCAGAAGACCTAAATAGACATTTCTCCAAAGAAGATATACAGACTGCCAACAAACACATGAAAGAATGCTCAACATCATTAATCAGTAGAGAAATGCAACTCAAAACTACAATGAGGTATCATCTCACACCAGTCAGAAGGGCCATCATCCAAAAATCTAGAAACAATAAATGCTGGAGAGGGTGTGGAGAAAAGGGAACCCTCTTGCACTACTGCTGGGAATGTGAATCGGTACAGCCACTATGGAGAACAGTATGGAGGTTCCTTAAAAAACTACAAATAGAACTACCATATGACCCAGCAATCCCACTACTGGGCATATACCCTGAGAAAACCATAATTCAAAAAGAGTCCTGTACCAAAATGTTCATCGCAGCTCTATTTACAATAGCCCGGAGATGGAAACGACCTAAGTGTCCATCATCGCATGAATGGATAAAGAAGATGTGGCACACATATACAATGGAATAGTACTCAGCCCTAAAAAGAAACGAAATTGAGCTATTTGTAATGAGGTGGATGGACCTAGAGTCTGTCACACAGAGTGAAGTTAAGTCAGAAAGAGAAAGACAAATGCCATGTGCTAACACATATGTAGGGAATTTAAGAGGAAAAAAATGTCATAGAGAACCTAGGGGCAAGATAGGAATAAAGACAGACCTACTAGAGAACGGACTTGAGGATATGGGGAGGGGGAAGAGTAAGCTGTGACAAAGTGACAGAGTGGCATGGACATATATACACCACCAAACGTAAAATAGATAGCTAGTGGGAAGCAGCCGCGTAGCACAGGGAGATCAGCTCCGGGCTTTGTGACCACCTAGAGGGTTGGGATAGGGAGGGTGGGAGGGAGGGAGACGCAAGAGGGAAGAGATATGGGAACATACGTATATGTATAACTGATTCACTTTGTTATAAAGCAGAAACTAACACACCATTATAAAGCAATCATACTCCAATAAAGAGGTAAAAAAAAAAAAAAACGGAAAAAGGAGAAGTAACAACTGATATTGCAGAAATACACACAGGATCACGAGGGATTACAAGCACCTCTATGCCAATAAAATGGACAACCTGGAAGAAATGGACAAATTCTTAGAAATGCACAACCTGCCAAGAGTGAATCAGGGAGAAATGGAAAATATGAACAGCCCGATCACAAGCACTGAAATTGAAACTGTGATTAAAAATCTTCCTAACAAACAAAAGCCCAGGACCAGATGGCTTCACAGGCAAATTCTATCAAACATTTAGGGAAGAGTTAACACCTATCCTTCTCAAACTCTTCCAAAATATAGCAGAGGGAGGAACACTCCCAAACTCATTCTACGAGGCCACCATCACCCTGATACCAAAACCAGACAAAGATGTCACAAAGCAAGAAAACTACAGGCCAATATCACTGATAAACATAGATGCAAAACTCCTCAACAAACTACTAGCAAACAGAATCCAGCAGCACATTAAGAGGATCATACACCATGATCCAGGGGGGTTTATTCCAGGAATGCAAGGATTCTTCAACATACGCAAATCAATCAATGTGATACACCACCCTAACAACCTCAAGGAGAAAAGCCATATGCTCACGTCAACAGATGCAGAGAAAGCTTTCGACAAAATTCAACACCCATTTATGATAAAAACCCTGCAGAAGGTAGGCACGGAGGGAACTTTCCTCAACATAATAAAGGCCATGTATGACAAAACCACAGCCAACATCGTCCTCAGTGGTGAAAAACTGAAACCATTTCCACTAAGATGAGGAGCAAGTAAAGGTTGCCCACTCTCGCCACTCTTATTCAACATAGTCTTGGAAGTTTTAGCCACAGCAATCAGAGGAGAATTAAAAGGAATACAAATCGGAAAAGAAGAGGTAAAGCTGTCACTGTTTGCACGTGACATCATACTATACATAGAGAATCCTAAAGATGCTCCCAGAAGACTACTAGAGCTAATCAATGAATTTGGTAAAGCAGCAGGATACAAAATTAACGCACAGAAATCTCTGGCATTCCTATACACTGATGATGAAAAACCTGAAAGTGAAATCAAGGAAACACTCCCGTTTACCACTGCAACAAAAAGAATAAAATATCTAGGAATAAACCTACCTAAGGAGACAAAAGACCTGTATGCAGAAAATTATAAGACACTGGTGAAAGAAATTAAAGATGATACAAATAGATGGAGAGATACACCATGTTCCTGGATTGGAAGAATCAACATTGTGAAAATGACTCTACTACCCAAAGCAATCTACAGATCCAGTGCAATCCCTAGCAAACTACCACCGGCATTTTTCACAGAACTAGAACAAAAAATCTCACAATTTGTATGGAAACACAAAAGACCCCGAATAGCCAAAGCAACCTTGAGAACGAAAAACGGAGCTGGAGGAGTCAGGCTCCCTGACTTCAGACTATACTACAAAGCTACAGTATGGTACTGGCACAAAACCAGAAACACAGATCAAAGGAACAGCATAGAAAGCCCAGAGATAAACCCACGCGCATATGGTCACCTTACCTTTGATAAAGGAGGCAGGAATGTACAGTGGAGAAAGGACAGCCTCTTCAATAAATGGTGCTGGGAAAACTGGACAGGTACATGTAAAAGTATGAGATTAGATCGCTCCCTAACACCATACACAAAAATAAGCTCAAAATGGATTAAAGACCTACATGTAAGGCCAGAAACTATCAAACTCCTAGAGGAAACCATAGGCAGAACACTCTATGACATCAATCACAGCAAGATCCCTTCTGACCCACCTACTAGAGAAATGGAAATAAAAACAAAAATAAACAAATGGGGTCTAATGAAACTTCAAAGCTTTTGCACAGCAAAGGAAACCATAAACAAGACCAAAAGACAACCCTCAGAATGGGAGCAAGTATTTTCACATGAAGCAACGGACAAAGGACTCATCTCCAAAATTTACAAGCAGCTCATGCAGCTCAATAACAAAAAAACAAACGACCCAATCCAAAAATGGGCAGAAGACCTAAATAGACATTTCTCCAAAGAAGATATACAGACTGCCAACAAACACATGAAAGAATGCTCAACATCATTAATCAGTAGAGAAATGCAACTCAAAACTACAATGAGGTATCATCTCACACCAGTCAGAAGGGCCATCATCCAAAAATCTAGAAACAATAAATGCTGGAGAGGGTGTGGAGAAAAGGGAACCCTCTTGCACTACTGCTGGGAATGTGAATCGGTACAGCCACTATGGAGAACAGTATGGAGGTTCCTTAAAAAACTACAAATAGAACTACCATATGACCCAGCAATCCCACTACTGGGCATATACCCTGAGAAAACCATAATTCAAAAAGAGTCCTGTACCAAAATGTTCATCGCAGCTCTATTTACAATAGCCCGGAGATGGAAACGACCTAAGTGTCCATCATCGCATGAATGGATAAAGAAGATGTGGCACACATATACAATGGAATAGTACTCAGCCCTAAAAAGAAACGAAATTGAGCTATTTGTAATGAGGTGGATGGACCTAGAGTCTGTCACACAGAGTGAAGTTAAGTCAGAAAGAGAAAGACAAATGCCATGTGCTAACACATATGTAGGGAATTTAAGAGGAAAAAAATGTCATAGAGAACCTAGGGGCAAGATAGGAATAAAGACAGACCTACTAGAGAACGGACTTGAGGATATGGGGAGGGGGAAGAGTAAGCTGTGACAAAGTGACAGAGTGGCATGGACATATATACACCACCAAACGTAAAATAGATAGCTAGTGGGAAGCAGCCGCGTAGCACAGGGAGATCAGCTCCGGGCTTTGTGACCACCTAGAGGGTTGGGATAGGGAGGGTGGGAGGGAGGGAGACGCAAGAGGGAAGAGATATGGGAACATACGTATATGTATAACTGATTCACTTTGTTATAAAGCAGAAACTAACACACCATTATAAAGCAATCATACTCCAATAAAGAGGTAAAAAAAAAAAAAAAACGGAAAAAGGAGAAGTAACAACTGATATTGCAGAAATACACACAGGATCACGAGGGATTACAACCACCTCTATGCCAATAAAATGGACAACCTGGAAGAAATGGACAAATTCTTAGAAATGCACAACCTGCCAAGAGTGAATCAGGGAGAAATGGAAAATATGAACAGCCCGATCACAAGCACTGAAATTGAAACTGTGATTAAAAATCTTCCTAACAAACAAAAGCCCAGGACCAGATGGCTTCACAGGCAAATTCTATCAAACATTTAGGGAAGAGTTAACACCTATCCTTCTCAAACTCTTCCAAAATATAGCAGAGGGAGGAACACTCCCAAACTCATTCTACGAGGCCACCATCACCCTGATACCAAAACCAGACAAAGATGTCACAAAGCAAGAAAACTACAGGCCAATATCACTGATAAACATAGATGCAAAACTCCTCAACAAACTACTAGCAAACAGAATCCAGCAGCACATTAAGAGGATCATACACCATGATCCAGGGGGGTTTATTCCAGGAATGCAAGGATTCTTCAACATACGCAAATCAATCAGTGTGATACACCACCCTAACAACCTCAAGGAGAAAAGCCATATGCTCACGTCAACAGATGCAGAGAAAGCTTTCGACAAAATTCAACACCCATTTATGATAAAAACCCTGCAGAAGGTAGGCACGGAGGGAACTTTCCTCAACATAATAAAGGCCATGTATGACAAAACCACAGCCAACATCGTCCTCAGTGGTGAAAAACTGAAACCATTTCCACTAAGATGAGGAGCAAGTAAAGGTTGCCCACTCTCGCCACTCTTATTCAACATAGTCTTGGAAGTTTTAGCCACAGCAATCAGAGGAGAATTAAAAGGAATACAAATCGGAAAAGAAGAGGTAAAGCTGTCAGTGTTTGCACGTGACATCATACTATACATAGAGAATCCTAAAGATGCTCCCAGAAGACTACTAGAGCTAATCAATGAATTTGGTAAAGCAGCAGGATACAAAATTAACGCACAGAAATCTCTGGCATTCCTATACACTGATGATGAAAAACCTGAAAGTGAAATCAAGGAAACACTCCCGTTTACCACTGCAACAAAAAGAATAAAATATCTAGGAATAAACCTACCTAAGGAGACAAAAGACCTGTATGCAGAAAATTATAAGACACTGGTGAAAGAAATTAAAGATGATACAAATAGATGGAGAGATACACCATGTTCCTGGATTGGAAGAATCAACATTGTGAAAATGACTCTACTACCCAAAGCAATCTACAGATCCAGTGCAATCCCTAGCAAACTACCACCGGCATTTTTCACAGAACTAGAACAAAAAATCTCACAATTTGTATGGAAACACAAAAGACCCCGAATAGCCAAAGCAACCTTGAGAACGAAAAACGGAGCTGGAGGAGTCAGGCTCCCTGACTTCAGACTATACTACAAAGCTACAGTATGGTACTGGCACAAAACCAGAAACACAGATCAAAGGAACAGCATAGAAAGCCCAGAGATAAACCCACGCGCATATGGTCACCTTACCTTTGATAAAGGAGGCAGGAATGTACAGTGGAGAAAGGACAGCCTCTTCAATAAATGGTGCTGGGAAAACTGGACAGGTACATGTAAAAGTATGAGATTAGATCGCTCCCTAACACCATACACAAAAATAAGCTCAAAATGGATTAAAGACCTACATGTAAGGCCAGAAACTATCAAACTCCTAGAGGAAACCATAGGCAGAACACTCTATGACATCAATCACAGCAAGATCCCTTCTGACCCACCTACTAGAGAAATGGATATAAAAACAAAAATAAACAAATGGGGTCTAATGAAACTTCAAAGCTTTTGCACAGCAAAGGAAACCATAAACAAGACCAAAAGACAACCCTCAGAATGGGAGCAAGTATTTTCACATGAAGCAACGGACAAAGGACTCATCTCCAAAATTTACAAGCAGCTCATGCAGCTCAATAACAAAAAAACAAACGACCCAATCCAAAAATGGGCAGAAGACCTAAATAGACATTTCTCCAAAGAAGATATACAGACTGCCAACAAACACATGAAAGAATGCTCAACATCATTAATCAGTAGAGAAATGCAACTCAAAACTACAATGAGGTATCATCTCACACCAGTCAGAAGGGCCATCATCCAAAAATCTAGAAACAATAAATGCTGGAGAGGGTGTGGAGAAAAGGGAACCCTCTTGCACTACTGCTGGGAATGTGAATCGGTACAGCCACTATGGAGAACAGTATGGAGGTTCCTTAAAAAACTACAAATAGAACTACCATATGACCCAGCAATCCCACTACTGGGCATATACCCTGAGAAAACCATAATTCAAAAAGAGTCCTGTACCAAAATGTTCATCGCAGCTCTATTTACAATAGCCCGGAGATGGAAACGACCTAAGTGTCCATCATCGCATGAATGGATAAAGAAGATGTGGCACACATATACAATGGAATAGTACTCAGCCCTAAAAAGAAACGAAATTGAGCTATTTGTAATGAGGTGGATGGACCTAGAGTCTGTCACACAGAGTGAAGTTAAGTCAGAAAGAGAAAGACAAATGCCATGTGCTAACACATATGTAGGGAATTTAAGAGGAAAAAAATGTCATAGAGAACCTAGGGGCAAGATAGGAATAAAGACAGACCTACTAGAGAACGGACTTGAGGATATGGGGAGGGGGAAGAGTAAGCTGTGACAAAGTGACAGAGTGGCATGGACATATATACACCACCAAACGTAAAATAGATAGCTAGTGGGAAGCAGCCGCGTAGCACAGGGAGATCAGCTCCGGGCTTTGTGACCACCTAGAGGGTTGGGATAGGGAGGGTGGGAGGGAGGGAGACGCAAGAGGGAAGAGATATGGGAACATACGTATATGTATAACTGATTCACTTTGTTATAAAGCAGAAACTAACACACCATTATAAAGCAATCATACTCCAATAAAGAGGTAAAAAAAAAAAAAAACGGAAAAAGGAGAAGTAACAACTGATATTGCAGAAATACACACAGGATCACGAGGGATTACAACCACCTCTATGCCAATAAAATGGACAACCTGGAAGAAATGGACAAATTCTTAGAAATGCACAACCTGCCAAGAGTGAATCAGGGAGAAATGGAAAATATGAACAGCCCGATCACAAGCACTGAAATTGAAACTGTGATTAAAAATCTTCCTAACAAACAAAAGCCCAGGACCAGATGGCTTCACAGGCAAATTCTATCAAACATTTAGGGAAGAGTTAACACCTATCCTTCTCAAACTCTTCCAAAATATAGCAGAGGGAGGAACACTCCCAAACTCATTCTACGAGGCCACCATCACCCTGATACCAAAACCAGACAAAGATGTCACAAAGCAAGAAAACTACAGGCCAATATCACTGATAAACATAGATGCAAAACTCCTCAACAAACTACTAGCAAACAGAATCCAGCAGCACATTAAGAGGATCATACACCATGATCCAGGGGGGTTTATTCCAGGAATGCAAGGATTCTTCAACATACGCAAATCAATCAGTGTGATACACCACACTAACAACCTCAAGGAGAAAAGCCATATGCTCACGTCAACAGATGCAGAGAAAGCTTTCGACAAAATTCAACACCCATTTATGATAAAAACCCTGCAGAAGGTAGGCACGGAGGGAACTTTCCTCAACATAATAAAGGCCATGTATGACAAAACCACAGCCAACATCGTCCTCAGTGGTGAAAAACTGAAACCATTTCCACTAAGATGAGGAGCAAGTAAAGGTTGCCCACTCTCGCCACTCTTATTCAACATAGTCTTGGAAGTTTTAGCCACAGCAATCAGAGGAGAATTAAAAGGAATACAAATCGGAAAAGAAGAGGTAAAGCTGTCAGTGTTTGCACGTGACATCATACTATACATAGAGAATCCTAAAGATGCTCCCAGAAGACTACTAGAGCTAATCAATGAATTTGGTAAAGCAGCAGGATACAAAATTAACGCACAGAAATCTCTGGCATTCCTATACACTGATGATGAAAAACCTGAAAGTGAAATCAAGGAAACACTCCCGTTTACCACTGCAACAAAAAGAATAAAATATCTAGGAATAAACCTACCTAAGGAGACAAAAGACCTGTATGCAGAAAATTATAAGACACTGGTGAAAGAAATTAAAGATGATACAAATAGATGGAGAGATACACCATGTTCCTGGATTGGAAGAATCAACATTGTGAAAATGACTCTACTACCCAAAGCAATCTACAGATCCAGTGCAATCCCTAGCAAACTACCACCGGCATTTTTCACAGAACTAGAACAAAAAATCTCACAATTTGTATGGAAACACAAAAGACCCCGAATAGCCAAAGCAACCTTGAGAACGAAAAACGGAGCTGGAGGAGTCAGGCTCCCTGACTTCAGACTATACTACAAAGCTACAGTATGGTACTGGCACAAAACCAGAAACACAGATCAAAGGAACAGCATAGAAAGCCCAGAGATAAACCCACGCGCATATGGTCACCTTACCTTTGATAAAGGAGGCAGGAATGTACAGTGGAGAAAGGACAGCCTCTTCAATAAATGGTGCTGGGAAAACTGGACAGGTACATGTAAAAGTATGAGATTAGATCGCTCCCTAACACCATACACAAAAATAAGCTCAAAATGGATTAAAGACCTACATGTAAGGCCAGAAACTATCAAACTCCTAGAGGAAACCATAGGCAGAACACTCTATGACATCAATCACAGCAAGATCCCTTCTGACCCACCTACTAGAGAAATGGAAATAAAAACAAAAATAAACAAATGGGGCCTAATGAAACTTCAAAGCTTTTGCACAGCAAAGGAAACCATAAACAAGACCAAAAGACAACCCTCAGAATGGGAGCAAGTATTTTCACATGAAGCAACGGACAAAGGACTCATCTCCAAAATTTACAAGCAGCTCATGCAGCTCAATAACAAAAAAACAAACGACCCAATCCAAAAATGGGCAGAAGACCTAAATAGACATTTCTCCAAAGAAGATATACACACTGCCAACAAACACATGAAAGAATGCTCAACATCATTAATCAGTAGAGAAATGCAACTCAAAACTACAATGAGGTATCATCTCACACCAGTCAGAAGGGCCATCATCCAAAAATCTAGAAACAATAAATGCTGGAGAGGGTGTGGAGAAAAGGGAACCCTCTTGCACTACTGCTGGGAATGTGAATCGGTACAGCCACTATGGAGAACAGTATGGAGGTTCCTTAAAAAACTACAAATAGAACTACCATATGACCCAGCAATCCCACTACTGGGCATATACCCTGAGAAAACCATAATTCAAAAAGAGTCCTGTACCAAAATGTTCATCGCAGCTCTATTTACAATAGCCCGGAGATGGAAACGACCTAAGTGTCCATCATCGCATGAATGGATAAAGAAGATGTGGCACACATATACAATGGAATAGTACTCAGCCCTAAAAAGAAACGAAATTGAGCTATTTGTAATGAGGTGGATGGACCTAGAGTCTGTCACACAGAGTGAAGTTAAGTCAGAAAGAGAAAGACAAATGCCATGTGCTAACACATATGTAGGGAATTTAAGAGGAAAAAAATGTCATAGAGAACCTAGGGGCAAGATAGGAATAAAGACAGACCTACTAGAGAACGGACTTGAGGATATGGGGAGGGGGAAGTGTAAGCTGTGACAAAGTGACAGAGTGGCATGGACATATATACACCACCAAACGTAAAATAGATAGCTAGTGGGAAGCAGCCGCGTAGCACAGGGAGATCAGCTCCGGGCTTTGTGACCACCTAGAGGGTTGGGATAGGGAGGGTGGGAGGGAGGGAGACGCAAGAGGGAAGAGATATGGGAACATACGTATATGTATAACTGATTCACTTTGTTATAAAGCAGAAACTAACACACCATTATAAAGCAATCATACTCCAATAAAGAGGTAAAAAAAAAAAAAAAAACGGAAAAAGGAGAAGTAACAACTGATATTGCAGAAATACACACAGGATCACGAGGGATTACAAGCACCTCTATGCCAATAAAATGGACAACCTGGAAGAAATGGACAAATTCTTAGAAATGCACAACCTGCCAAGAGTGAATCAGGGAGAAATGGAAAATATGAACAGCCCGATCACAAGCACTGAAATTGAAACTGTGATTAAAAATCTTCCTAACAAACAAAAGCCCAGGACCAGATGGCTTCACAGGCAAATTCTATCAAACATTTAGGGAAGAGTTAACACCTATCCTTCTCAAACTCTTCCAAAATATAGCAGAGGGAGGAACACTCCCAAACTCATTCTACGAGGCCACCATCACCCTGATACCAAAACCAGACAAAGATGTCACAAAGCAAGAAAACTACAGGCCAATATCACTGATAAACATAGATGCAAAACTCCTCAACAAACTACTAGCAAACAGAATCCAGCAGCACATTAAGAGGATCATACACCATGATCCAGGGGGGTTTATTCCAGGAATGCAAGGATTCTTCAACATACGCAAATCAATCAGTGTGATACACCACACTAACAACCTCAAGGAGAAAAGCCATATGCTCACGTCAACAGATGCAGAGAAAGCTTTCGACAAAATTCAACACCCATTTATGATAAAAACCCTGCAGAAGGTAGGCACGGAGGGAACTTTCCTCAACATAATAAAGGCCATGTATGACAAAACCACAGCCAACATCGTCCTCAGTGGTGAAAAACTGAAACCATTTCCACTAAGATGAGGAGCAAGTAAAGGTTGCCCACTCTCGCCACTCTTATTCAACATAGTCTTGGAAGTTTTAGCCACAGCAATCAGAGGAGAATTAAAAGGAATACAAATCGGAAAAGAAGAAGTAAAGCTGTCACTGTTTGCACGTGACATCATACTATACATAGAGAATCCTAAAGATGCTCCCAGAAGACTACTAGAGCTAATCAATGAATTTGGTAAAGCAGCAGGATACAAAATTAAGGCACAGAAATCTCTGGCATTCCTATACACTGATGATGAAAAACCTGAAAGTGAAATCAAGGAAACACTCCCGTTTACCACTGCAACAAAAAGAATAAAATATCTAGGAATAAACCTACCTAAGGAGACAAAAGACCTGTATGCAGAAAATTATAAGACACTGGTGAAAGAAATTAAAGATGATACAAATAGATGGAGAGATACACCATGTTCCTGGATTGGAAGAATCAACATTGTGAAAATGACTCTACTACCCAAAGCAATCTACAGATCCAGTGCAATCCCTAGCAAACTACCACCGGCATTTTTCACAGAACTAGAACAAAAAATCTCACAATTTGTATGGAAACACAAAAGACCCCGAATAGCCAAAGCAACCTTGAGAACGAAAAACGGAGCTGGAGGAGTCAGGCTCCCTGACTTCAGACTATACTACAAAGCTACAGTATGGTACTGGCACAAAACCAGAAACACAGATCAAAGGAACAGCATAGAAAGCCCAGAGATAAACCCACGCGCATATGGTCACCTTACCTTTGATAAAGGAGGCAGGAATGTACAGTGGAGAAAGGACAGCCTCTTCAATAAATGGTGCTGGGAAAACTGGACAGGTACATGTAAAAGTATGAGATTAGATCGCTCCCTAACACCATACACAAAAATAAGCTCAAAATGGATTAAAGACCTACATGTAAGGCCAGAAACTATCAAACTCCTAGAGGAAACCATAGGCAGAACACTCTATGACATCAATCACAGCAAGATCCCTTCTGACCCACCTACTAGAGAAATGGAAATAAAAACAAAAATAAACAAATGGGGCCTAATGAAACTTCAAAGCTTTTGCACAGCAAAGGAAACCATAAACAAGACCAAAAGACAACCCTCAGAATGGGAGCAAGTATTTTCACATGAAGCAACGGACAAAGGACTCATCTCCAAAATTTACAAGCAGCTCATGCAGCTCAATAACAAAAAAACAAACGACCCAATCCAAAAATGGGCAGAAGACCTAAATAGACATTTCTCCAAAGAAGATATACACACTGCCAACAAACACATGAAAGAATGCTCAACATCATTAATCAGTAGAGAAATGCAACTCAAAACTACAATGAGGTATCATCTCACACCAGTCAGAAGGGCCATCATCCAAAAATCTAGAAACAATAAATGCTGGAGAGGGTGTGGAGAAAAGGGAACCCTCTTGCACTACTGCTGGGAATGTGAATCGGTACAGCCACTATGGAGAACAGTATGGAGGTTCCTTAAAAAACTACAAATAGAACTACCATATGACCCAGCAATCCCACTACTGGGCATATACCCTGAGAAAACCATAATTCAAAAAGAGTCCTGTACCAAAATGTTCATCGCAGCTCTATTTACAATAGCCCGGAGATGGAAACGACCTAAGTGTCCATCATCGCATGAATGGATAAAGAAGATGTGGCACACATATACAATGGAATAGTACTCAGCCCTAAAAAGAAACGAAATTGAGCTATTTGTAATGAGGTGGATGGACCTAGAGTCTGTCACACAGAGTGAAGTTAAGTCAGAAAGAGAAAGACAAATGCCATGTGCTAACACATATGTAGGGAATTTAAGAGGAAAAAAATGTCATAGAGAACCTAGGGGCAAGATAGGAATAAAGACAGACCTACTAGAGAACGGACTTGAGGATATGGGGAGGGGGAAGTGTAAGCTGTGACAAAGTGACAGAGTGGCATGGACATATATACACCACCAAACGTAAAATAGATAGCTAGTGGGAAGCAGCCGCGTAGCACAGGGAGATCAGCTCCGGGCTTTGTGACCACCTAGAGGGTTGGGATAGGGAGGGTGGGAGGGAGGGAGACGCAAGAGGGAAGAGATATGGGAACATACGTATATGTATAACTGATTCACTTTGTTATAAAGCAGAAACTAACACACCATTATAAAGCAATCATACTCCAATAAAGAGGTAAAAAAAAAAAAAAAAACGGAAAAAGGAGAAGTAACAACTGATATTGCAGAAATACACACAGGATCACGAGGGATTACAAGCACCTCTATGCCAATAAAATGGACAACCTGGAAGAAATGGACAAATTCTTAGAAATGCACAACCTGCCAAGAGTGAATCAGGGAGAAATGGAAAATATGAACAGCCCGATCACAAGCACTGAAATTGAAACTGTGATTAAAAATCTTCCTAACAAACAAAAGCCCAGGACCAGATGGCTTCACAGGCAAATTCTATCAAACATTTAGGGAAGAGTTAACACCTATCCTTCTCAAACTCTTCCAAAATATAGCAGAGGGAGGAACACTCCCAAACTCATTCTACGAGGCCACCATCACCCTGATACCAAAACCAGACAAAGATGTCACAAAGCAAGAAAACTACAGGCCAATATCACTGATAAACATAGATGCAAAACTCCTCAACAAACTACTAGCAAACAGAATCCAGCAGCACATTAAGAGGATCATACACCATGATCCAGGGGGGTTTATTCCAGGAATGCAAGGATTCTTCAACATACGCAAATCAATCAGTGTGATACACCACACTAACAACCTCAAGGAGAAAAGCCATATGCTCACGTCAACAGATGCAGAGAAAGCTTTCGACAAAATTCAACACCCATTTATGATAAAAACCCTGCAGAAGGTAGGCACGGAGGGAACTTTCCTCAACATAATAAAGGCCATGTATGACAAAACCACAGCCAACATCGTCCTCAGTGGTGAAAAACTGAAACCATTTCCACTAAGATGAGGAGCAAGTAAAGGTTGCCCACTCTCGCCACTCTTATTCAACATAGTCTTGGAAGTTTTAGCCACAGCAATCAGAGGAGAATTAAAAGGAATACAAATCGGAAAAGAAGAAGTAAAGCTGTCACTGTTTGCACGTGACATCATACTATACATAGAGAATCCTAAAGATGCTCCCAGAAGACTACTAGAGCTAATCAATGAATTTGGTAAAGCAGCAGGATACAAAATTAAGGCACAGAAATCTCTGGCATTCCTATACACTGATGATGAAAAACCTGAAAGTGAAATCAAGGAAACACTCCCGTTTACCACTGCAACAAAAAGAATAAAATATCTAGGAATAAACCTACCTAAGGAGACAAAAGACCTGTATGCAGAAAATTATAAGACACTGGTGAAAGAAATTAAAGATGATACAAATAGATGGAGAGATACACCATGTTCCTGGATTGGAAGAATCAACATTGTGAAAATGACTCTACTACCCAAAGCAATCTACAGATCCAGTGCAATCCCTAGCAAACTACCACCGGCATTTTTCACAGAACTAGAACAAAAAATCTCACAATTTGTATGGAAACACAAAAGACCCCGAATAGCCAAAGCAACCTTGAGAACGAAAAACGGAGCTGGAGGAGTCAGGCTCCCTGACTTCAGACTATACTACAAAGCTACAGTATGGTACTGGCACAAAACCAGAAACACAGATCAAAGGAACAGCATAGAAAGCCCAGAGATAAACCCACGCGCATATGGTCACCTTACCTTTGATAAAGGAGGCAGGAATGTACAGTGGAGAAAGGACAGCCTCTTCAATAAATGGTGCTGGGAAAACTGGACAGGTACATGTAAAAGTATGAGATTAGATCGCTCCCTAACACCATACACAAAAATAAGCTCAAAATGGATTAAAGACCTACATGTAAGGCCAGAAACTATCAAACTCCTAGAGGAAACCATAGGCAGAACACTCTATGACATCAATCACAGCAAGATCCCTTCTGACCCACCTACTAGAGAAATGGAAATAAAAACAAAAATAAACAAATGGGGCCTAATGAAACTTCAAAGCTTTTGCACAGCAAAGGAAACCATAAACAAGACCAAAAGACAACCCTCAGAATGGGAGCAAGTATTTTCACATGAAGCAACGGACAAAGGACTCATCTCCAAAATTTACAAGCAGCTCATGCAGCTCAATAACAAAAAAACAAACGACCCAATCCAAAAATGGGCAGAAGACCTAAATAGACATTTCTCCAAAGAAGATATACACACTGCCAACAAACACATGAAAGAATGCTCAACATCATTAATCAGTAGAGAAATGCAACTCAAAACTACAATGAGGTATCATCTCACACCAGTCAGAAGGGCCATCATCCAAAAATCTAGAAACAATAAATGCTGGAGAGGGTGTGGAGAAAAGGGAACCCTCTTGCACTACTGCTGGGAATGTGAATCGGTACAGCCACTATGGAGAACAGTATGGAGGTTCCTTAAAAAACTACAAATAGAACTACCATATGACCCAGCAATCCCACTACTGGGCATATACCCTGAGAAAACCATAATTCAAAAAGAGTCCTGTACCAAAATGTTCATCGCAGCTCTATTTACAATAGCCCGGAGATGGAAACGACCTAAGTGTCCATCATCGCATGAATGGATAAAGAAGATGTGGCACACATATACAATGGAATAGTACTCAGCCCTAAAAAGAAACGAAATTGAGCTATTTGTAATGAGGTGGATGGACCTAGAGTCTGTCACACAGAGTGAAGTTAAGTCAGAAAGAGAAAGACAAATGCCATGTGCTAACACATATGTAGGGAATTTAAGAGGAAAAAAATGTCATAGAGAACCTAGGGGCAAGATAGGAATAAAGACAGACCTACTAGAGAACGGACTTGAGGATATGGGGAGGGGGAAGTGTAAGCTGTGACAAAGTGACAGAGTGGCATGGACATATATACACCACCAAACGTAAAATAGATAGCTAGTGGGAAGCAGCCGCGTAGCACAGGGAGATCAGCTCCGGGCTTTGTGACCACCTAGAGGGTTGGGATAGGGAGGGTGGGAGGGAGGGAGACGCAAGAGGGAAGAGATATGGGAACATACGTATATGTATAACTGATTCACTTTGTTATAAAGCAGAAACTAACACACCATTATAAAGCAATCATACTCCAATAAAGAGGTAAAAAAAAAAAAAAAAACGGAAAAAGGAGAAGTAACAACTGATATTGCAGAAATACACACAGGATCACGAGGGATTACAAGCACCTCTATGCCAATAAAATGGACAACCTGGAAGAAATGGACAAATTCTTAGAAATGCACAACCTGCCAAGAGTGAATCAGGGAGAAATGGAAAATATGAACAGCCCGATCACAAGCACTGAAATTGAAACTGTGATTAAAAATCTTCCTAACAAACAAAAGCCCAGGACCAGATGGCTTCACAGGCAAATTCTATCAAACATTTAGGGAAGAGTTAACACCTATCCTTCTCAAACTCTTCCAAAATATAGCAGAGGGAGGAACACTCCCAAACTCATTCTACGAGGCCACCATCACCCTGATACCAAAACCAGACAAAGATGTCACAAAGCAAGAAAACTACAGGCCAATATCACTGATAAACATAGATGCAAAACTCCTCAACAAACTACTAGCAAACAGAATCCAGCAGCACATTAAGAGGATCATACACCATGATCCAGGGGGGTTTATTCCAGGAATGCAAGGATTCTTCAACATACGCAAATCAATCAGTGTGATACACCACACTAACAACCTCAAGGAGAAAAGCCATATGCTCACGTCAACAGATGCAGAGAAAGCTTTCGACAAAATTCAACACCCATTTATGATAAAAACCCTGCAGAAGGTAGGCACGGAGGGAACTTTCCTCAACATAATAAAGGCCATGTATGACAAAACCACAGCCAACATCGTCCTCAGTGGTGAAAAACTGAAACCATTTCCACTAAGATGAGGAGCAAGTAAAGGTTGCCCACTCTCGCCACTCTTATTCAACATAGTCTTGGAAGTTTTAGCCACAGCAATCAGAGGAGAATTAAAAGGAATACAAATCGGAAAAGAAGAAGTAAAGCTGTCACTGTTTGCACGTGACATCATACTATACATAGAGAATCCTAAAGATGCTCCCAGAAGACTACTAGAGCTAATCAATGAATTTGGTAAAGCAGCAGGATACAAAATTAAGGCACAGAAATCTCTGGCATTCCTATACACTGATGATGAAAAACCTGAAAGTGAAATCAAGGAAACACTCCCGTTTACCACTGCAACAAAAAGAATAAAATATCTAGGAATAAACCTACCTAAGGAGACAAAAGACCTGTATGCAGAAAATTATAAGACACTGGTGAAAGAAATTAAAGATGATACAAATAGATGGAGAGATACACCATGTTCCTGGATTGGAAGAATCAACATTGTGAAAATGACTCTACTACCCAAAGCAATCTACAGATCCAGTGCAATCCCTAGCAAACTACCACCGGCATTTTTCACAGAACTAGAACAAAAAATCTCACAATTTGTATGGAAACACAAAAGACCCCAAATAGCCAAAGCAACCTTGAGAACGAAAAACGGAGCTGGAGGAGTCAGGCTCCCTGACTTCAGACTATACTACAAAGCTACAGTATGGTACTGGCACAAAACCAGAAACACAGATCAAAGGAACAGCATAGAAAGCCCAGAGATAAACCCACGCGCATATGGTCACCTTACCTTTGATAAAGGAGGCAGGAATGTACAGTGGAGAAAGGACAGCCTCTTCAATAAATGGTGCTGGGAAAACTGGACAGGTACATGTAAAAGTATGAGATTAGATCGCTCCCTAACACCATACACAAAAATAAGCTCAAAATGGATTAAAGACCTACATGTAAGGCCAGAAACTATCAAACTCCTAGAGGAAACCATAGGCAGAACACTCTACGACATCAATCACAGCAAGATCCCTTCTGACCCACCTACTAGCGAAATGGATATAAAAACAAAAATAAACAAATGGGGCCTAATGAAACTTCAAAGCTTTTGCACAGCAAAGGAAACCATAAACAAGACCAAAAGACAACCCTCAGAATGGGAGCAAGTATTTTCACATGAAGCAACGGACAAAGGACTCATCTCCAAAATTTACAAGCAGCTCATGCAGCTCAATAACAAAAAAACAAACGACCCAATCCAAAAATGGGCAGAAGACCTAAATAGACATTTCTCCAAAGAAGATATACACACTGCCAACAAACACATGAAAGAATGCTCAACATCATTAATCAGTAGAGAAATGCAACTCAAAACTACAATGAGGTATCATCTCACACCAGTCAGAAGGGCCATCATCCAAAAATCTAGAAACAATAAATGCTGGAGAGGGTGTGGAGAAAAGGGAACCCTCTTGCACTACTGCTGGGAATGTGAATCGGTACAGCCACTATGGAGAACAGTATGGAGGTTCCTTAAAAAACTACAAATAGAACTACCATATGACCCAGCAATCCCACTACTGGGCATATACCCTGAGAAAACCATAATTCAAAAAGAGTCCTGTACCAAAATGTTCATCGCAGCTCTATTTACAATAGCCCGGAGATGGAAACGACCTAAGTGTCCATCATCGCATGAATGGATAAAGAAGATGTGGCACACATATACAATGGAATAGTACTCAGCCCTAAAAAGAAACGAAATTGAGCTATTTGTAGTGAGGTGGATGGACCTAGAGTCTGTCACACAGAGTGAAGTTAAGTCAGAAAGAGAAAGACAAATGCCATGTGCTAACACATATGTAGGGAATTTAAGAGGAAAAAAATGTCATAGAGAACCTAGGGGCAAGATAGGAATAAAGACAGACCTACTAGAGAACGGACTTGAGGATATGGGGAGGGGGAAGAGTAAGCTGTGACAAAGTGACAGAGTGGCATGGACATATATACACCACCAAACGTAAAATAGATAGCTAGTGGGAAGCAGCCGCGTAGCACAGGGAGATCAGCTCCGGGCTTTGTGACCACCTAGAGGGTTGGGATAGGGAGGGTGGGAGGGAGGGAGACGCAAGAGGGAAGAGATATGGGAACATACGTATATGTATAACTGATTCACTTTGTTATAAAGCAGAAACTAACACACCATTATAAAGCAATCATACTCCAATAAAGAGGTAAAAAAAAAAAAAAACGGAAAAAGGAGAAGTAACAACTGATATTGCAGAAATACACACAGGATCACGAGGGATTACAAGCACCTCTATGCCAATAAAATGGACAACCTGGAAGAAATGGACAAATTCTTAGAAATGCACAACCTGCCAAGAGTGAATCAGGGAGAAATGGAAAATATGAACAGCCCGATCACAAGCACTGAAATTGAAACTGTGATTAAAAATCTTCCTAACAAACAAAAGCCCAGGACCAGATGGCTTCACAGGCAAATTCTATCAAACATTTAGGGAAGAGTTAACACCTATCCTTCTCAAACTCTTCCAAAATATAGCAGAGGGAGGAACACTCCCAAACTCATTCTACGAGGCCACCATCACCCTGATACCAAAACCAGACAAAGATGTCACAAAGCAAGAAAACTACAGGCCAATATCCCTGATAAACATAGATGCAAAACTCCTCAACAAACTACTAGCAAACAGAATCCAGCAGCACATTAAGAGGATCATACACCATGATCCAGGGGGGTTTATTCCAGGAATGCAAGGATTCTTCAACATACGCAAATCAATCAGTGTGATACACCACACTAACAACCTCAAGGAGAAAAGCCATATGCTCACGTCAACAGATGCAGAGAAAGCTTTCGACAAAATTCAACACCCATTTATGATAAAAACCCTGCAGAAGGTAGGCACGGAGGGAACTTTCCTCAACATAATAAAGGCCATGTATGACAAAACCACAGCCAACATCGTCCTCAGTGGTGAAAAACTGAAACCATTTCCACTAAGATGAGGAGCAAGTAAAGGTTGCCCACTCTCGCCACTCTTATTCAACATAGTCTTGGAAGTTTTAGCCACAGCAATCAGAGGAGAATTAAAAGGAATACAAATCGGAAAAGAAGAAGTAAAGCTGTCACTGTTTGCACGTGACATCATACTATACATAGAGAATCCTAAAGATGCTCCCAGAAGACTACTAGAGCTAATCAATGAATTTGGTAAAGCAGCAGGATACAAAATTAACGCACAGAAATCTCTGGCATTCCTATACACTGATGATGAAAAACCTGAAAGTGAAATCAAGGAAACACTCCCGTTTACCACTGCAACAAAAAGAATAAAATATCTAGGAATAAACCTACCTAAGGAGACAAAAGACCTGTATGCAGAAAATTATAAGACACTGGTGAAAGAAATTAAAGATGATACAAATAGATGGAGAGATACACCATGTTCCTGGATTGGAAGAATCAACATTGTGAAAATGACTCTACTACCCAAAGCAATCTACAGATCCAGTGCAATCCCTAGCAAACTACCACCGGCATTTTTCACAGAACTAGAACAAAAAATCTCACAATTTGTATGGAAACACAAAAGACCCCGAATAGCCAAAGCAACCTTGAGAACGAAAAACGGAGCTGGAGGAGTCAGGCTCCCTGACTTCAGACTATACTACAAAGCTACAGTATGGTACTGGCACAAAACCAGAAACACAGATCAAAGGAACAGCATAGAAAGCCCAGAGATAAACCCACGCGCATATGGTCACCTTACCTTTGATAAAGGAGGCAGGAATGTACAGTGGAGAAAGGACAGCCTCTTCAATAAATGGTGCTGGGAAAACTGGACAGGTACATGTAAAAGTATGAGATTAGATCGCTCCCTAACACCATACACAAAAATAAGCTCAAAATGGATTAAAGACCTACATGTAAGGCCAGAAACTATCAAACTCCTAGAGGAAACCATAGGCAGAACACTCTACGACATCAATCACAGCAAGATCCCTTCTGACCCACCTACTAGCGAAATGGATATAAAAACAAAAATAAACAAATGGGGCCTAATGAAACTTCAAAGCTTTTGCACAGCAAAGGAAACCATAAACAAGACCAAAAGACAACCCTCAGAATGGGAGCAAGTATTTTCACATGAAGCAACGGACAAAGGACTCATCTCCAAAATTTACAAGCAGCTCATGCAGCTCAATAACAAAAAAACAAACGACCCAATCCAAAAATGGGCAGAAGACCTAAATAGACATTTCTCCAAAGAAGATATACACACTGCCAACAAACACATGAAAGAATGCTCAACATCATTAATCAGTAGAGAAATGCAACTCAAAACTACAATGAGGTATCATCTCACACCAGTCAGAAGGGCCATCATCCAAAAATCTAGAAACAATAAATGCTGGAGAGGGTGTGGAGAAAAGGGAACCCTCTTGCACTACTGCTGGGAATGTGAATCGGTACAGCCACTATGGAGAACAGTATGGAGGTTCCTTAAAAAACTACAAATAGAACTACCATATGACCCAGCAATCCCACTACTGGGCATATACCCTGAGAAAACCATAATTCAAAAAGAGTCCTGTACCAAAATGTTCATCGCAGCTCTATTTACAATAGCCCGGAGATGGAAACGACCTAAGTGTCCATCATCGCATGAATGGATAAAGAAGATGTGGCACACATATACAATGGAATAGTACTCAGCCCTAAAAAGAAACGAAATTGAGCTATTTGTAATGAGGTGGATGGACCTAGAGTCTGTCACACAGAGTGAAGTTAAGTCAGAAAGAGAAAGACAAATGCCATGTGCTAACACATATGTAGGGAATTTAAGAGGAAAAAAATGTCATAGAGAACCTAGGGGCAAGATAGGAATAAAGACAGACCTACTAGAGAACGGACTTGAGGATATGGGGAGGGGGAAGAGTAAGCTGTGACAAAGTGACAGAGTGGCATGGACATATATACACCACCAAACGTAAAATAGATAGCTAGTGGGAAGCAGCCGCGTAGCACAGGGAGATCAGCTCCGGGCTTTGTGACCACCTAGAGGGTTGGGATAGGGAGGGTGGGAGGGAGGGAGACGCAAGAGGGAAGAGATATGGGAACATACGTATATGTATAACTGATTCACTTTGTTATAAAGCAGAAACTAACACACCATTATAAAGCAATCATACTCCAATAAAGAGGTAAAAAAAAAAAAAACGGAAAAAGGAGAAGTAACAACTGATATTGCAGAAATACACACAGGATCACGAGGGATTACAAGCACCTCTATGCCAATAAAATGGACAACCTGGAAGAAATGGACAAATTCTTAGAAATGCACAACCTGCCAAGAGTGAATCAGGGAGAAATGGAAAATATGAACAGCCCGATCACAAGCACTGAAATTGAAACTGTGATTAAAAATCTTCCTAACAAACAAAAGCCCAGGACCAGATGGCTTCACAGGCAAATTCTATCAAACATTTAGGGAAGAGTTAACACCTATCCTTCTCAAACTCTTCCAAAATATAGCAGAGGGAGGAACACTCCCAAACTCATTCTACGAGGCCACCATCACCCTGATACCAAAACCAGACAAAGATGTCACAAAGCAAGAAAACTACAGGCCAATATCCCTGATAAACATAGATGCAAAACTCCTCAACAAACTACTAGCAAACAGAATCCAGCAGCACATTAAGAGGATCATACACCATGATCCAGGGGGGTTTATTCCAGGAATGCAAGGATTCTTCAACATACGCAAATCAATCAATGTGATACACCACACTAACAACCTCAAGGAGAAAAGCCATATGCTCACGTCAACAGATGCAGAGAAAGCTTTCGACAAAATTCAACACCCATTTATGATAAAAAACCCTGCAGAAGGTAGGCACGGAGGGAACTTTCCTCAACATAATAAAGGCCATGTATGACAAAACCACAGCCAACATCGTCCTCAGTGGTGAAAAACTGAAACCATTTCCACTAAGATGAGGAGCAAGTAAAGGTTGCCCACTCTCGCCACTCTTATTCAACATAGTCTTGGAAGTTTTAGCCACAGCAATCAGAGGAGAATTAAAAGGAATACAAATCGGAAAAGAAGAAGTAAAGCTGTCATTGTTTGCACGTGACATCATACTATACATAGAGAATCCTAAAGATGCTCCCAGAAGACTACTAGAGCTAATCAATGAATTTGGTAAAGCAGCAGGATACAAAATTAAGGCACAGAAATCTCTGGCATTCCTATACACTGATGATGAAAAACCTGAAAAACCTGAAAGTGAAATCAAGGAAACACTCCCGTTTACCACTGCAACAAAAAGAATAAAATATCTAGGAATAAACCTACCTAAGGAGACAAAAGACCTGTATGCAGAAAATTATAAGACACTGGTGAAAGAAATTAAAGATGATACAAATAGATGGAGAGATACACCATGTTCCTGGATTGGAAGAATCAACATTGTGAAAATGACTCTACTACCCAAAGCAATCTACAGATCCAGTGCAATCCCTAGCAAACTACCACCGGCATTTTTCACAGAACTAGAACAAAAAATCTCACAATTTGTATGGAAACACAAAAGACCCCGAATAGCCAAAGCAACCTTGAGAACGAAAAACGGAGCTGGAGGAGTCAGGCTCCCTGACTTCAGACTATACTACAAAGCTACAGTATGGTACTGGCACAAAACCAGAAACACAGATCAAAGGAACAGCATAGAAAGCCCAGAGATAAACCCACGCGCATATGGTCACCTTACCTTTGATAAAGGAGGCAGGAATGTACAGTGGAGAAAGGACAGCCTCTTCAATAAATGGTGCTGGGAAAACTGGACAGGTACATGTAAAAGTATGAGATTAGATCGCTCCCTAACACCATACACAAAAATAAGCTCAAAATGGATTAAAGACCTACATGTAAGGCCAGAAACTATCAAACTCCTAGAGGAAACCATAGGCAGAACACTCTATGACATCAATCACAGCAAGATCCCTTCTGACCCACCTACTAGAGAAATGGAAATAAAAACAAAAATAAACAAATGGGGCCTAATGAAACTTCAAAGCTTTTGCACAGCAAAGGAAACCATAAACAAGACCAAAAGACAACCCTCAGAATGGGAGCAAGTATTTTCACATGAAGCAACGGACAAAGGACTCATCTCCAAAATTTACAAGCAGCTCATGCAGCTCAATAACAAAAAAACAAACGACCCAATCCAAAAATGGGCAGAAGACCTAAATAGACATTTCTCCAAAGAAGATATACAGACTGCCAACAAACACATGAAAGAATGCTCAACATCATTAATCAGTAGAGAAATGCAACTCAAAACTACAATGAGGTATCATCTCACACCAGTCAGAAGGGCCATCATCCAAAAATCTAGAAACAATAAATGCTGGAGAGGGTGTGGAGAAAAGGGAACCCTCTTGCACTACTGCTGGGAATGTGAATCGGTACAGCCACTATGGAGAACAGTATGGAGGTTCCTTAAAAAACTACAAATAGAACTACCATATGACCCAGCAATCCCACTACTGGGCATATACCCTGAGAAAACCATAATTCAAAAAGAGTCCTGTACCAAAATGTTCATCGCAGCTCTATTTACAATAGCCCGGAGATGGAAACGACCTAAGTGTCCATCATCGCATGAATGGATAAAGAAGATGTGGCACACATATACAATGGAATAGTACTCAGCCCTAAAAAGAAACGAAATTGAGCTATTTGTAATGAGGTGGATGGACCTAGAGTCTGTCACACAGAGTGAAGTCAAGTCAGAAAGAGAAAGACAAATGCCATGTGCTAACACATATGTAGGGAATTTAAGAGGAAAAAAATGTCATAGAGAACCTAGGGGCAAGATAGGAATAAAGACAGACCTACTAGAGAACGGACTTGAGGATATGGGGAGGGGGAAGAGTAAGCTGTGACAAAGTGACAGAGTGGCATGGACATATATACACCACCAAACGTAAAATAGATAGCTAGTGGGAAGCAGCCGCGTAGCACAGGGAGATCAGCTCCGGGCTTTGTGACCACCTAGAGGGTTGGGATAGGGAGGGTGGGAGGGAGGGAGACGCAAGAGGGAAGAGATATGGGAACATACGTATATGTATAACTGATTCACTTTGTTATAAAGCAGAAACTAACACACCATTATAAAGCAATCATACTCCAATAAAGAGGTAAAAAAAAAAAAAACGGAAAAAGGAGAAGTAACAACTGATATTGCAGAAATACACACAGGATCACGAGGGATTACAAGCACCTCTATGCCAATAAAATGGACAACCTGGAAGAAATGGACAAATTCTTAGAAATGCACAACCTGCCAAGAGTGAATCAGGGAGAAATGGAAAATATGAACAGCCCGATCACAAGCACTGAAATTGAAACTGTGATTAAAAATCTTCCTAACAAACAAAAGCCCAGGACCAGATGGCTTCACAGGCAAATTCTATCAAACATTTAGGGAAGAGTTAACACCTATCCTTCTCAAACTCTTCCAAAATATAGCAGAGGGAGGAACACTCCCAAACTCATTCTACGAGGCCACCATCACCCTGATACCAAAACCAGACAAAGATGTCACAAAGCAAGAAAACTACAGGCCAATATCCCTGATAAACATAGATGCAAAACTCCTCAACAAACTACTAGCAAACAGAATCCAGCAGCACATTAAGAGGATCATACACCATGATCCAGGGGGGTTTATTCCAGGAATGCAAGGATTCTTCAACATACGCAAATCAATCAATGTGATACACCACACTAACAACCTCAAGGAGAAAAGCCATATGCTCACGTCAACAGATGCAGAGAAAGCTTTCGACAAAATTCAACACCCATTTATGATAAAAAACCCTGCAGAAGGTAGGCACGGAGGGAACTTTCCTCAACATAATAAAGGCCATGTATGACAAAACCACAGCCAACATCGTCCTCAGTGGTGAAAAACTGAAACCATTTCCACTAAGATGAGGAGCAAGTAAAGGTTGCCCACTCTCGCCACTCTTATTCAACATAGTCTTGGAAGTTTTAGCCACAGCAATCAGAGGAGAATTAAAAGGAATACAAATCGGAAAAGAAGAAGTAAAGCTGTCATTGTTTGCACGTGACATCATACTATACATAGAGAATCCTAAAGATGCTCCCAGAAGACTACTAGAGCTAATCAATGAATTTGGTAAAGCAGCAGGATACAAAATTAAGGCACAGAAATCTCTGGCATTCCTATACACTGATGATGAAAAACCTGAAAAACCTGAAAGTGAAATCAAGGAAACACTCCCGTTTACCACTGCAACAAAAAGAATAAAATATCTAGGAATAAACCTACCTAAGGAGACAAAAGACCTGTATGCAGAAAATTATAAGACACTGGTGAAAGAAATTAAAGATGATACAAATAGATGGAGAGATACACCATGTTCCTGGATTGGAAGAATCAACATTGTGAAAATGACTCTACTACCCAAAGCAATCTACAGATCCAGTGCAATCCCTAGCAAACTACCACCGGCATTTTTCACAGAACTAGAACAAAAAATCTCACAATTTGTATGGAAACACAAAAGACCCCGAATAGCCAAAGCAACCTTGAGAACGAAAAACGGAGCTGGAGGAGTCAGGCTCCCTGACTTCAGACTATACTACAAAGCTACAGTATGGTACTGGCACAAAACCAGAAACACAGATCAAAGGAACAGCATAGAAAGCCCAGAGATAAACCCACGCGCATATGGTCACCTTACCTTTGATAAAGGAGGCAGGAATGTACAGTGGAGAAAGGACAGCCTCTTCAATAAATGGTGCTGGGAAAACTGGACAGGTACATGTAAAAGTATGAGATTAGATCGCTCCCTAACACCATACACAAAAATAAGCTCAAAATGGATTAAAGACCTACATGTAAGGCCAGAAACTATCAAACTCCTAGAGGAAACCATAGGCAGAACACTCTATGACATCAATCACAGCAAGATCCCTTCTGACCCACCTACTAGAGAAATGGAAATAAAAACAAAAATAAACAAATGGGGCCTAATGAAACTTCAAAGCTTTTGCACAGCAAAGGAAACCATAAACAAGACCAAAAGACAACCCTCAGAATGGGAGCAAGTATTTTCACATGAAGCAACGGACAAAGGACTCATCTCCAAAATTTACAAGCAGCTCATGCAGCTCAATAACAAAAAAACAAACGACCCAATCCAAAAATGGGCAGAAGACCTAAATAGACATTTCTCCAAAGAAGATATACAGACTGCCAACAAACACATGAAAGAATGCTCAACATCATTAATCAGTAGAGAAATGCAACTCAAAACTACAATGAGGTATCATCTCACACCAGTCAGAAGGGCCATCATCCAAAAATCTAGAAACAATAAATGCTGGAGAGGGTGTGGAGAAAAGGGAACCCTCTTGCACTACTGCTGGGAATGTGAATCGGTACAGCCACTATGGAGAACAGTATGGAGGTTCCTTAAAAAACTACAAATAGAACTACCATATGACCCAGCAATCCCACTACTGGGCATATACCCTGAGAAAACCATAATTCAAAAAGAGTCCTGTACCAAAATGTTCATCGCAGCTCTATTTACAATAGCCCGGAGATGGAAACGACCTAAGTGTCCATCATCGCATGAATGGATAAAGAAGATGTGGCACACATATACAATGGAATAGTACTCAGCCCTAAAAAGAAACGAAATTGAGCTATTTGTAATGAGGTGGATGGACCTAGAGTCTGTCACACAGAGTGAAGTCAAGTCAGAAAGAGAAAGACAAATGCCATGTGCTAACACATATGTAGGGAATTTAAGAGGAAAAAAATGTCATAGAGAACCTAGGGGCAAGATAGGAATAAAGACAGACCTACTAGAGAACGGACTTGAGGATATGGGGAGGGGGAAGAGTAAGCTGTGACAAAGTGACAGAGTGGCATGGACATATATACACCACCAAACGTAAAATAGATAGCTAGTGGGAAGCAGCCGCGTAGCACAGGGAGATCAGCTCCGGGCTTTGTGACCACCTAGAGGGTTGGGATAGGGAGGGTGGGAGGGAGGGAGACGCAAGAGGGAAGAGATATGGGAACATACGTATATGTATAACTGATTCACTTTGTTATAAAGCAGAAACTAACACACCATTATAAAGCAATCATACTCCAATAAAGAGGTAAAAAAAAAAAAAAACGGAAAAAGGAGAAGTAACAACTGATATTGCAGAAATACACACAGGATCACGAGGGATTACAAGCACCTCTATGCCAATAAAATGGACAACCTGGAAGAAATGGACAAATTCTTAGAAATGCACAACCTGCCAAGAGTGAATCAGGGAGAAATGGAAAATATGAACAGCCCGATCACAAGCACTGAAATTGAAACTGTGATTAAAAATCTTCCTAACAAACAAAAGTCCAGGACCAGATGGCTTCACAGGCAAATTCTATCAAACATTTAGGGAAGAGTTAACACCTATCCTTCTCAAACTCTTCCAAAATATAGCAGAGGGAGGAACACTCCCAAACTCATTCTACGAGGCCACCATCACCCTGATACCAAAACCAGACAAAGATGTCACAAAGCAAGAAAACTACAGGCCAATATCCCTGATAAACATAGATGCAAAACTCCTCAACAAACTACTAGCAAACAGAATCCAGCAGCACATTAAGAGGATCATACACCATGATCCAGGGGGGTTTATTCCAGGAATGCAAGGATTCTTCAACATACGCAAATCAATCAATGTGATACACCACACTAACAACCTCAAGGAGAAAAGCCATATGCTCACGTCAACAGATGCAGAGAAAGCTTTCGACAAAATTCAACACCCATTTATGATAAAAACCCTGCAGAAGGTAGGCACGGAGGGAACTTTCCTCAACATAATAAAGGCCATGTATGACAAAACCACAGCCAACATCGTCCTCAGTGGTGAAAAACTGAAACCATTTCCACTAAGATGAGGAGCAAGTAAAGGTTGCCCACTCTCGCCACTCTTATTCAACATAGTCTTGGAAGTTTTAGCCACAGCAATCAGAGGAGAATTAAAAGGAATACAAATCGGAAAAGAAGAAGTAAAGCTGTCACTGTTTGCACGTGACATCATACTATACATAGAGAATCCTAAAGATGCTCCCAGAAGACTACTAGAGCTAATCAATGAATTTGGTAAAGCAGCAGGATACAAAATTAAGGCACAGAAATCTCTGGCATTCCTATACACTGATGATGAAAAACCTGAAAGTGAAATCAAGGAAACACTCCCGTTTACCACTGCAACAAAAAGAATAAAATATCTAGGAATAAACCTACCTAAGGAGACAAAAGACCTGTATGCAGAAAATTATAAGACACTGGTGAAAGAAATTAAAGATGATACAAATAGATGGAGAGATACACCATGTTCCTGGATTGGAAGAATCAACATTGTGAAAATGACTCTACTACCCAAAGCAATCTACAGATCCAGTGCAATCCCTAGCAAACTACCACCGGCATTTTTCACAGAACTAGAACAAAAAATCTCACAATTTGTATGGAAACACAAAAGACCCCGAATAGCCAAAGCAACCTTGAGAACGAAAAACGGAGCTGGAGGAGTCAGGCTCCCTGACTTCAGACTATACTACAAAGCTACAGTATGGTACTGGCACAAAACCAGAAACACAGATCAAAGGAACAGCATAGAAAGCCCAGAGATAAACCCACGCGCATATGGTCACCTTACCTTTGATAAAGGAGGCAGGAATGTACAGTGGAGAAAGGACAGCCTCTTCAATAAATGGTGCTGGGAAAACTGGACAGGTACATGTAAAAGTATGAGATTAGATCGCTCCCTAACACCATACACAAAAATAAGCTCAAAATGGATTAAAGACCTACATGTAAGGCCAGAAACTATCAAACTCCTAGAGGAAACCATAGGCAGAACACTCTACGACATCAATCACAGCAAGATCCCTTCTGACCCACCTACTAGCGAAATGGATATAAAAACAAAAATAAACAAATGGGGCCTAATGAAACTTCAAAGCTTTTGCACAGCAAAGGAAACCATAAACAAGACCAAAAGACAACCCTCAGAATGGGAGCAAGTATTTTCACATGAAGCAACGGACAAAGGACTCATCTCCAAAATTTACAAGCAGCTCATGCAGCTCAATAACAAAAAAACAAACGACCCAATCCAAAAATGGGCAGAAGACCTAAATAGACATTTCTCCAAAGAAGATATACACACTGCCAACAAACACATGAAAGAATGCTCAACATCATTAATCAGTAGAGAAATGCAACTCAAAACTACAATGAGGTATCATCTCACACCAGTCAGAAGGGCCATCATCCAAAAATCTAGAAACAATAAATGCTGGAGAGGGTGTGGAGAAAAGGGAACCCTCTTGCACTACTGCTGGGAATGTGAATCGGTACAGCCACTATGGAGAACAGTATGGAGGTTCCTTAAAAAACTACAAATAGAACTACCATATGACCCAGCAATCCCACTACTGGGCATATACCCTGAGAAAACCATAATTCAAAAAGAGTCCTGTACCAAAATGTTCATCGCAGCTCTATTTACAATAGCCCGGAGATGGAAACGACCTAAGTGTCCATCATCGCATGAATGGATAAAGAAGATGTGGCACACATATACAATGGAATAGTACTCAGCCCTAAAAAGAAACGAAATTGAGCTATTTGTAATGAGGTGGATGGACCTAGAGTCTGTCACACAGAGTGAAGTTAAGTCAGAAAGAGAAAGACAAATGCCATGTGCTAACACATATGTAGGGAATTTAAGAGGAAAAAAATGTCATAGAGAACCTAGGGGCAAGATAGGAATAAAGACAGACCTACTAGAGAACGGACTTGAGGATATGGGGAGGGGGAAGAGTAAGCTGTGACAAAGTGACAGAGTGGCATGGACATATATACACCACCAAACGTAAAATAGATAGCTAGTGGGAAGCAGCCGCGTAGCACAGGGAGATCAGCTCCGGGCTTTGTGACCACCTAGAGGGTTGGGATAGGGAGGGTGGGAGGGAGGGAGACGCAAGAGGGAAGAGATATGGGAACATACGTATATGTATAACTGATTCACTTTGTTATAAAGCAGAAACTAACACACCATTATAAAGCAATCATACTCCAATAAAGAGGTAAAAAAAAAAAAAACGGAAAAAGGAGAAGTAACAACTGATATTGCAGAAATACACACAGGATCACGAGGGATTACAAGCACCTCTATGCCAATAAAATGGACAACCTGGAAGAAATGGACAAATTCTTAGAAATGCACAACCTGCCAAGAGTGAATCAGGGAGAAATGGAAAATATGAACAGCCCGATCACAAGCACTGAAATTGAAACTGTGATTAAAAATCTTCCTAACAAACAAAAGCCCAGGACCAGATGGCTTCACAGGCAAATTCTATCAAACATTTAGGGAAGAGTTAACACCTATCCTTCTCAAACTCTTCCAAAATATAGCAGAGGGAGGAACACTCCCAAACTCATTCTACGAGGCCACCATCACCCTGATACCAAAACCAGACAAAGATGTCACAAAGCAAGAAAACTACAGGCCAATATCACTGATAAACATAGATGCAAAACTCCTCAACAAACTACTAGCAAACAGAATCCAGCAGCACATTAAGAGGATCATACACCATGATCCAGGGGGGTTTATTCCAGGAATGCAAGGATTCTTCAACATACGCAAATCAATCAATGTGATACACCACACTAACAACCTCAAGGAGAAAAGCCATATGCTCACGTCAACAGATGCAGAGAAAGCTTTCGACAAAATTCAACACCCATTTATGATAAAAAACCCTGCAGAAGGTAGGCACGGAGGGAACTTTCCTCAACATAATAAAGGCCATGTATGACAAAACCACAGCCAACATCGTCCTCAGTGGTGAAAAACTGAAACCATTTCCACTAAGATGAGGAGCAAGTAAAGGTTGCCCACTCTCGCCACTCTTATTCAACATAGTCTTGGAAGTTTTAGCCACAGCAATCAGAGGAGAATTAAAAGGAATACAAATCGGAAAAGAAGAAGTAAAGCTGTCATTGTTTGCACGTGACATCATACTATACATAGAGAATCCTAAAGATGCTCCCAGAAGACTACTAGAGCTAATCAATGAATTTGGTAAAGCAGCAGGATACAAAATTAAGGCACAGAAATCTCTGGCATTCCTATACACTGATGATGAAAAACCTGAAAAACCTGAAAGTGAAATCAAGGAAACACTCCCGTTTACCACTGCAACAAAAAGAATAAAATATCTAGGAATAAACCTACCTAAGGAGACAAAAGACCTGTATGCAGAAAATTATAAGACACTGGTGAAAGAAATTAAAGATGATACAAATAGATGGAGAGATACACCATGTTCCTGGATTGGAAGAATCAACATTGTGAAAATGACTCTACTACCCAAAGCAATCTACAGATCCAGTGCAATCCCTAGCAAACTACCACCGGCATTTTTCACAGAACTAGAACAAAAAATCTCACAATTTGTATGGAAACACAAAAGACCCCGAATAGCCAAAGCAACCTTGAGAACGAAAAACGGAGCTGGAGGAGTCAGGCTCCCTGACTTCAGACTATACTACAAAGCTACAGTATGGTACTGGCACAAAACCAGAAACACAGATCAAAGGAACAGCATAGAAAGCCCAGAGATAAACCCACGCGCATATGGTCACCTTACCTTTGATAAAGGAGGCAGGAATGTACAGTGGAGAAAGGACAGCCTCTTCAATAAATGGTGCTGGGAAAACTGGACAGGTACATGTAAAAGTATGAGATTAGATCGCTCCCTAACACCATACACAAAAATAAGCTCAAAATGGATTAAAGACCTACATGTAAGGCCAGAAACTATCAAACTCCTAGAGGAAACCATAGGCAGAACACTCTACGACATCAATCACAGCAAGATCCCTTCTGACCCACCTACTAGAGAAATGGAAATAAAAACAAAAATAAACAAATGGGGCCTAATGAAACTTCAAAGCTTTTGCACAGCAAAGGAAACCATAAACAAGACCAAAAGACAACCCTCAGAATGGGAGCAAGTATTTTCACATGAAGCAACGGACAAAGGACTCATCTCCAAAATTTACAAGCAGCTCATGCAGCTCAATAACAAAAAAACAAACGACCCAATCCAAAAATGGGCAGAAGACCTAAATAGACATTTCTCCAAAGAAGATATACACACTGCCAACAAACACATGAAAGAATGCTCAACATCATTAATCAGTAGAGAAATGCAACTCAAAACTACAATGAGGTATCATCTCACACCAGTCAGAAGGGCCATCATCCAAAAATCTAGAAACAATAAATGCTGGAGAGGGTGTGGAGAAAAGGGAACCCTCTTGCACTACTGCTGGGAATGTGAATCGGTACAGCCACTATGGAGAACAGTATGGAGGTTCCTTAAAAAACTACAAATAGAACTACCATATGACCCAGCAATCCCACTACTGGGCATATACCCTGAGAAAACCATAATTCAAAAAGAGTCCTGTACCAAAATGTTCATCGCAGCTCTATTTACAATAGCCCGGAGATGGAAACGACCTAAGTGTCCATCATCGCATGAATGGATAAAGAAGATGTGGCACACATATACAATGGAATAGTACTCAGCCCTAAAAAGAAACGAAATTGAGCTATTTGTAATGAGGTGGATGGACCTAGAGTCTGTCACACAGAGTGAAGTCAAGTCAGAAAGAGAAAGACAAATGCCATGTGCTAACACATATGTAGGGAATTTAAGAGGAAAAAAATGTCATAGAGAACCTAGGGGCAAGATAGGAATAAAGACAGACCTACTAGAGAACGGACTTGAGGATATGGGGAGGGGGAAGAGTAAGCTGTGACAAAGTGACAGAGTGGCATGGACATATATACACCACCAAACGTAAAATAGATAGCTAGTGGGAAGCAGCCGCGTAGCACAGGGAGATCAGCTCCGGGCTTTGTGACCACCTAGAGGGTTGGGATAGGGAGGGTGGGAGGGAGGGAGACGCAAGAGGGAAGAGATATGGGAACATACGTATATGTATAACTGATTCACTTTGTTATAAAGCAGAAACTAACACACCATTATAAAGCAATCATACTCCAATAAAGAGGTAAAAAAAAAAAAAAACGGAAAAAGGAGAAGTAACAACTGATATTGCAGAAATACACACAGGATCACGAGGGATTACAAGCACCTCTATGCCAATAAAATGGACAACCTGGAAGAAATGGACAAATTCTTAGAAATGCACAACCTGCCAAGAGTGAATCAGGGAGAAATGGAAAATATGAACAGCCCGATCACAAGCACTGAAATTGAAACTGTGATTAAAAATCTTCCTAACAAACAAAAGTCCAGGACCAGATGGCTTCACAGGCAAATTCTATCAAACATTTAGGGAAGAGTTAACACCTATCCTTCTCAAACTCTTCCAAAATATAGCAGAGGGAGGAACACTCCCAAACTCATTCTACGAGGCCACCATCACCCTGATACCAAAACCAGACAAAGATGTCACAAAGCAAGAAAACTACAGGCCAATATCCCTGATAAACATAGATGCAAAACTCCTCAACAAACTACTAGCAAACAGAATCCAGCAGCACATTAAGAGGATCATACACCATGATCCAGGGGGGTTTATTCCAGGAATGCAAGGATTCTTCAACATACGCAAATCAATCAATGTGATACACCACACTAACAACCTCAAGGAGAAAAGCCATATGCTCACGTCAACAGATGCAGAGAAAGCTTTCGACAAAATTCAACACCCATTTATGATAAAAACCCTGCAGAAGGTAGGCACGGAGGGAACTTTCCTCAACATAATAAAGGCCATGTATGACAAAACCACAGCCAACATCGTCCTCAGTGGTGAAAAACTGAAACCATTTCCACTAAGATGAGGAGCAAGTAAAGGTTGCCCACTCTCGCCACTCTTATTCAACATAGTCTTGGAAGTTTTAGCCACAGCAATCAGAGGAGAATTAAAAGGAATACAAATCGGAAAAGAAGAAGTAAAGCTGTCACTGTTTGCACGTGACATCATACTATACATAGAGAATCCTAAAGATGCTCCCAGAAGACTACTAGAGCTAATCAATGAATTTGGTAAAGCAGCAGGATACAAAATTAAGGCACAGAAATCTCTGGCATTCCTATACACTGATGATGAAAAACCTGAAAGTGAAATCAAGGAAACACTCCCGTTTACCACTGCAACAAAAAGAATAAAATATCTAGGAATAAACCTACCTAAGGAGACAAAAGACCTGTATGCAGAAAATTATAAGACACTGGTGAAAGAAATTAAAGATGATACAAATAGATGGAGAGATACACCATGTTCCTGGATTGGAAGAATCAACATTGTGAAAATGACTCTACTACCCAAAGCAATCTACAGATCCAGTGCAATCCCTAGCAAACTACCACCGGCATTTTTCACAGAACTAGAACAAAAAATCTCACAATTTGTATGGAAACACAAAAGACCCCGAATAGCCAAAGCAACCTTGAGAACGAAAAACGGAGCTGGAGGAGTCAGGCTCCCTGACTTCAGACTATACTACAAAGCTACAGTATGGTACTGGCACAAAACCAGAAACACAGATCAAAGGAACAGCATAGAAAGCCCAGAGATAAACCCACGCGCATATGGTCACCTTACCTTTGATAAAGGAGGCAGGAATGTACAGTGGAGAAAGGACAGCCTCTTCAATAAATGGTGCTGGGAAAACTGGACAGGTACATGTAAAAGTATGAGATTAGATCGCTCCCTAACACCATACACAAAAATAAGCTCAAAATGGATTAAAGACCTACATGTAAGGCCAGAAACTATCAAACTCCTAGAGGAAACCATAGGCAGAACACTCTACGACATCAATCACAGCAAGATCCCTTCTGACCCACCTACTAGAGAAATGGAAATAAAAACAAAAATAAACAAATGGGGCCTAATGAAACTTCAAAGCTTTTGCACAGCAAAGGAAACCATAAACAAGACCAAAAGACAACCCTCAGAATGGGAGCAAGTATTTTCACATGAAGCAACGGACAAAGGACTCATCTCCAAAATTTACAAGCAGCTCATGCAGCTCAATAACAAAAAAACAAACGACCCAATCCAAAAATGGGCAGAAGACCTAAATAGACATTTCTCCAAAGAAGATATACACACTGCCAACAAACACATGAAAGAATGCTCAACATCATTAATCAGTAGAGAAATGCAACTCAAAACTACAATGAGGTATCATCTCACACCAGTCAGAAGGGCCATCATCCAAAAATCTAGAAACAATAAATGCTGGAGAGGGTGTGGAGAAAAGGGAACCCTCTTGCACTACTGCTGGGAATGTGAATCGGTACAGCCACTATGGAGAACAGTATGGAGGTTCCTTAAAAAACTACAAATAGAACTACCATATGACCCAGCAATCCCACTACTGGGCATATACCCTGAGAAAACCATAATTCAAAAAGAGTCCTGTACCAAAATGTTCATCGCAGCTCTATTTACAATAGCCCGGAGATGGAAACGACCTAAGTGTCCATCATCGCATGAATGGATAAAGAAGATGTGGCACACATATACAATGGAATAGTACTCAGCCCTAAAAAGAAACGAAATTGAGCTATTTGTAATGAGGTGGATGGACCTAGAGTCTGTCACACAGAGTGAAGTCAAGTCAGAAAGAGAAAGACAAATGCCATGTGCTAACACATATGTAGGGAATTTAAGAGGAAAAAAATGTCATAGAGAACCTAGGGGCAAGATAGGAATAAAGACAGACCTACTAGAGAACGGACTTGAGGATATGGGGAGGGGGAAGAGTAAGCTGTGACAAAGTGACAGAGTGGCATGGACATATATACACCACCAAACGTAAAATAGATAGCTAGTGGGAAGCAGCCGCGTAGCACAGGGAGATCAGCTCCGGGCTTTGTGACCACCTAGAGGGTTGGGATAGGGAGGGTGGGAGGGAGGGAGACGCAAGAGGGAAGAGATATGGGAACATACGTATATGTATAACTGATTCACTTTGTTATAAAGCAGAAACTAACACACCATTATAAAGCAATCATACTCCAATAAAGAGGTAAAAAAAAAAAAAAACGGAAAAAGGAGAAGTAACAACTGATATTGCAGAAATACACACAGGATCACGAGGGATTACAAGCACCTCTATGCCAATAAAATGGACAACCTGGAAGAAATGGACAAATTCTTAGAAATGCACAACCTGCCAAGAGTGAATCAGGGAGAAATGGAAAATATGAACAGCCCGATCACAAGCACTGAAATTGAAACTGTGATTAAAAATCTTCCTAACAAACAAAAGTCCAGGACCAGATGGCTTCACAGGCAAATTCTATCAAACATTTAGGGAAGAGTTAACACCTATCCTTCTCAAACTCTTCCAAAATATAGCAGAGGGAGGAACACTCCCAAACTCATTCTACGAGGCCACCATCACCCTGATACCAAAACCAGACAAAGATGTCACAAAGCAAGAAAACTACAGGCCAATATCCCTGATAAACATAGATGCAAAACTCCTCAACAAACTACTAGCAAACAGAATCCAGCAGCACATTAAGAGGATCATACACCATGATCCAGGGGGGTTTATTCCAGGAATGCAAGGATTCTTCAACATACGCAAATCAATCAATGTGATACACCACACTAACAACCTCAAGGAGAAAAGCCATATGCTCACGTCAACAGATGCAGAGAAAGCTTTCGACAAAATTCAACACCCATTTATGATAAAAACCCTGCAGAAGGTAGGCACGGAGGGAACTTTCCTCAACATAATAAAGGCCATGTATGACAAAACCACAGCCAACATCGTCCTCAGTGGTGAAAAACTGAAACCATTTCCACTAAGATGAGGAGCAAGTAAAGGTTGCCCACTCTCGCCACTCTTATTCAACATAGTCTTGGAAGTTTTAGCCACAGCAATCAGAGGAGAATTAAAAGGAATACAAATCGGAAAAGAAGAAGTAAAGCTGTCACTGTTTGCACGTGACATCATACTATACATAGAGAATCCTAAAGATGCTCCCAGAAGACTACTAGAGCTAATCAATGAATTTGGTAAAGCAGCAGGATACAAAATTAAGGCACAGAAATCTCTGGCATTCCTATACACTGATGATGAAAAACCTGAAAGTGAAATCAAGGAAACACTCCCGTTTACCACTGCAACAAAAAGAATAAAATATCTAGGAATAAACCTACCTAAGGAGACAAAAGACCTGTATGCAGAAAATTATAAGACACTGGTGAAAGAAATTAAAGATGATACAAATAGATGGAGAGATACACCATGTTCCTGGATTGGAAGAATCAACATTGTGAAAATGACTCTACTACCCAAAGCAATCTACAGATCCAGTGCAATCCCTAGCAAACTACCACCGGCATTTTTCACAGAACTAGAACAAAAAATCTCACAATTTGTATGGAAACACAAAAGACCCCGAATAGCCAAAGCAACCTTGAGAACGAAAAACGGAGCTGGAGGAGTCAGGCTCCCTGACTTCAGACTATACTACAAAGCTACAGTATGGTACTGGCACAAAACCAGAAACACAGATCAAAGGAACAGCATAGAAAGCCCAGAGATAAACCCACGCGCATATGGTCACCTTACCTTTGATAAAGGAGGCAGGAATGTACAGTGGAGAAAGGACAGCCTCTTCAATAAATGGTGCTGGGAAAACTGGACAGGTACATGTAAAAGTATGAGATTAGATCGCTCCCTAACACCATACACAAAAATAAGCTCAAAATGGATTAAAGACCTACATGTAAGGCCAGAAACTATCAAACTCCTAGAGGAAACCATAGGCAGAACACTCTACGACATCAATCACAGCAAGATCCCTTCTGACCCACCTACTAGCGAAATGGAAATAAAAACAAAAATAAACAAATGGGGCCTAATGAAACTTCAAAGCTTTTGCACAGCAAAGGAAACCATAAACAAGACCAAAAGACAACCCTCAGAATGGGAGCAAGTATTTTCACATGAAGCAACGGACAAAGGACTCATCTCCAAAATTTACAAGCAGCTCATGCAGCTCAATAACAAAAAAACAAACGACCCAATCCAAAAATGGGCAGAAGACCTAAATAGACATTTCTCCAAAGAAGATATACAGACTGCCAACAAACACATGAAAGAATGCTCAACATCATTAATCAGTAGAGAAATGCAACTCAAAACTACAATGAGGTATCATCTCACACCAGTCAGAAGGGCCATCATCCAAAAATCTAGAAACAATAAATGCTGGAGAGGGTGTGGAGAAAAGGGAACCCTCTTGCACTACTGCTGGGAATGTGAATCGGTACAGCCACTATGGAGAACAGTATGGAGGTTCCTTAAAAAACTACAAATAGAACTACCATATGACCCAGCAATCCCACTACTGGGCATATACCCTGAGAAAACCATAATTCAAAAAGAGTCCTGTACCAAAATGTTCATCGCAGCTCTATTTACAATAGCCCGGAGATGGAAACGACCTAAGTGTCCATCATCGCATGAATGGATAAAGAAGATGTGGCACACATATACAATGGAATAGTACTCAGCCCTAAAAAGAAACGAAATTGAGCTATTTGTAATGAGGTGGATGGACCTAGAGTCTGTCACACAGAGTGAAGTTAAGTCAGAAAGAGAAAGACAAATGCCATGTGCTAACACATATGTAGGGAATTTAAGAGGAAAAAAATGTCATAGAGAACCTAGGGGCAAGATAGGAATAAAGACAGACCTACTAGAGAACGGACTTGAGGATATGGGGAGGGGGAAGAGTAAGCTGTGACAAAGTGACAGAGTGGCATGGACATATATACACCACCAAACGTAAAATAGATAGCTAGTGGGAAGCAGCCGCGTAGCACAGGGAGATCAGCTCCGGGCTTTGTGACCACCTAGAGGGTTGGGATAGGGAGGGTGGGAGACGCAAGAGGGAAGAGATATGGGAACATACGTATATGTATAACTGATTCACTTTGTTATAAAGCAGAAACTAACACACCATTATAAAGCAATCATACTCCAATAAAGAGGTAAAAAAAAAAAAAAAAACGGAAAAAGGAGAAGTAACAACTGATATTGCAGAAATACACACAGGATCACGAGGGATTACAAGCACCTCTATGCCAATAAAATGGACAACCTGGAAGAAATGGACAAATTCATAGAAATGCACAACCTGCCAAGAGTGAATCAGGGAGAAATGGAAAATATGAACAGCCCGATCACAAGCACTGAAATTGAAACTGTGATTAAAAATCTTCCTAACAAACAAAAGCCCAGGACCAGATGGCTTCACAGGCAAATTCTATCAAACATTTAGGGAAGAGTTAACACCTATCCTTCTCAAACTCTTCCAAAATATAGCAGAGGGAGGAACACTCCCAAACTCATTCTACGAGGCCACCATCACCCTGATACCAAAACCAGACAAAGATGTCACAAAGCAAGAAAACTACAGGCCAATATCACTGATAAACATAGATGCAAAACTCCTCAACAAACTACTAGCAAACAGAATCCAGCAGCACATTAAGAGGATCATACACCATGATCCAGGGGGGTTTATTCCAGGAATGCAAGGATTCTTCAACATACGCAAATCAATCAATGTGATACACCACACTAACAACCTCAAGGAGAAAAGCCATATGCTCACGTCAACAGATGCAGAGAAAGCTTTCGACAAAATTCAACACCCATTTATGATAAAAACCCTGCAGAAGGTAGGCACGGAGGGAACTTTCCTCAACATAATAAAGGCCATGTATGACAAAACCACAGCCAACATCGTCCTCAGTGGTGAAAAACTGAAACCATTTCCACTAAGATGAGGAGCAAGTAAAGGTTGCCCACTCTCGCCACTCTTATTCAACATAGTCTTGGAAGTTTTAGCCACAGCAATCAGAGGAGAATTAAAAGGAATACAAATCGGAAAAGAAGAAGTAAAGCTGTCACTGTTTGCACGTGACATCATACTATACATAGAGAATCCTAAAGATGCTCCCAGAAGACTACTAGAGCTAATCAATGAATTTGGTAAAGCAGCAGGATACAAAATTAAGGCACAGAAATCTCTGGCATTCCTATACACTGATGATGAAAAACCTGAAAGTGAAATCAAGGAAACACTCCCGTTTACCACTGCAACAAAAAGAATAAAATATCTAGGAATAAACCTACCTAAGGAGACAAAAGACCTGTATGCAGAAAATTGTAAGACACTGGTGAAAGAAATTAAAGATGATACAAATAGATGGAGAGATACACCATGTTCCTGGATTGGAAGAATCAACATTGTGAAAATGACTCTACTACCCAAAGCAATCTACAGATCCAGTGCAATCCCTAGCAAACTACCACCGGCATTTTTCACAGAACTAGAACAAAAAATCTCACAATTTGTATGGAAACACAAAAGACCCCGAATAGCCAAAGCAACCTTGAGAACGAAAAACGGAGCTGGAGGAGTCAGGCTCCCTGACTTCAGACTATACTACAAAGCTACAGTATGGTACTGGCACAAAACCAGAAACACAGATCAAAGGAACAGCATAGAAAGCCCAGAGATAAACCCACGCGCATATGGTCACCTTACCTTTGATAAAGGAGGCAGGAATGTACAGTGGAGAAAGGACAGCCTCTTCAATAAATGGTGCTGGGAAAACTGGACAGGTACATGTAAAAGTATGAGATTAGATCGCTCCCTAACACCATACACAAAAATAAGCTCAAAATGGATTAAAGACCTACATGTAAGGCCAGAAACTATCAAACTCCTAGAGGAAACCATAGGCAGAACACTCTACGACATCAATCACAGCAAGATCCCTTCTGACCCACCTACTAGCGAAATGGAAATAAAAACAAAAATAAACAAATGGGGCCTAATGAAACTTCAAAGCTTTTGCACAGCAAAGGAAACCATAAACAAGACCAAAAGACAACCCTCAGAATGGGAGCAAGTATTTTCACATGAAGCAACGGACAAAGGACTCATCTCCAAAATTTACAAGCAGCTCATGCAGCTCAATAACAAAAAAACAAACGACCCAATCCAAAAATGGGCAGAAGACCTAAATAGACATTTCTCCAAAGAAGATATACACACTGCCAACAAACACATGAAAGAATGCTCAACATCATTAATCAGTAGAGAAATGCAACTCAAAACTACAATGAGGTATCATCTCACACCAGTCAGAAGGGCCATCATCCAAAAATCTAGAAACAATAAATGCTGGAGAGGGTGTGGAGAAAAGGGAACCCTCTTGCACTACTGCTGGGAATGTGAATCGGTACAGCCACTATGGAGAACAGTATGGAGGTTCCTTAAAAAACTACAAATAGAACTACCATATGACCCAGCAATCCCACTACTGGGCATATACCCTGAGAAAACCATAATTCAAAAAGAGTCCTGTACCAAAATGTTCATCGCAGCTCTATTTACAATAGCCCGGAGATGGAAACGACCTAAGTGTCCATCATCGCATGAATGGATAAAGAAGATGTGGCACACATATACAATGGAATAGTACTCAGCCCTAAAAAGAAACGAAATTGAGCTATTTGTAATGAGGTGGATGGACCTAGAGTCTGTCACACAGAGTGAAGTTAAGTCAGAAAGAGAAAGACAAATGCCATGTGCTAACACATATGTAGGGAATTTAAGAGGAAAAAAATGTCATAGAGAACCTAGGGGCAAGATAGGAATAAAGACAGACCTACTAGAGAACGGACTTGAGGATATGGGGAGGGGGAAGAGTAAGCTGTGACAAAGTGACAGAGTGGCATGGACATATATACACCACCAAACGTAAAATAGATAGCTAGTGGGAAGCAGCCGCGTAGCACAGGGAGATCAGCTCCGGGCTTTGTGACCACCTAGAGGGTTGGGATAGGGAGGGTGGGAGACGCAAGAGGGAAGAGATATGGGAACATACGTATATGTATAACTGATTCACTTTGTTATAAAGCAGAAACTAACACACCATTATAAAGCAATCATACTCCAATAAAGAGGTAAAAAAAAAAAAAAAACGGAAAAAGGAGAAGTAACAACTGATATTGCAGAAATACACACAGGATCACGAGGGATTACAAGCACCTCTATGCCAATAAAATGGACAACCTGGAAGAAATGGACAAATTCATAGAAATGCACAACCTGCCAAGAGTGAATCAGGGAGAAATGGAAAATATGAACAGCCCGATCACAAGCACTGAAATTGAAACTGTGATTAAAAATCTTCCTAACAAACAAAAGCCCAGGACCAGATGGCTTCACAGGCAAATTCTATCAAACATTTAGGGAAGAGTTAACACCTATCCTTCTCAAACTCTTCCAAAATATAGCAGAGGGAGGAACACTCCCAAACTCATTCTACGAGGCCACCATCACCCTGATACCAAAACCAGACAAAGATGTCACAAAGCAAGAAAACTACAGGCCAATATCACTGATAAACATAGATGCAAAACTCCTCAACAAACTACTAGCAAACAGAATCCAGCAGCACATTAAGAGGATCATACACCATGATCCAGGGGGGTTTATTCCAGGAATGCAAGGATTCTTCAACATACGCAAATCAATCAATGTGATACACCACACTAACAACCTCAAGGAGAAAAGCCATATGCTCACGTCAACAGATGCAGAGAAAGCTTTCGACAAAATTCAACACCCATTTATGATAAAAACCCTGCAGAAGGTAGGCACGGAGGGAACTTTCCTCAACATAATAAAGGCCATGTATGACAAAACCACAGCCAACATCGTCCTCAGTGGTGAAAAACTGAAACCATTTCCACTAAGATGAGGAGCAAGTAAAGGTTGCCCACTCTCGCCACTCTTATTCAACATAGTCTTGGAAGTTTTAGCCACAGCAATCAGAGGAGAATTAAAAGGAATACAAATCGGAAAAGAAGAAGTAAAGCTGTCACTGTTTGCACGTGACATCATACTATACATAGAGAATCCTAAAGATGCTCCCAGAAGACTACTAGAGCTAATCAATGAATTTGGTAAAGCAGCAGGATACAAAATTAAGGCACAGAAATCTCTGGCATTCCTATACACTGATGATGAAAAACCTGAAAGTGAAATCAAGGAAACACTCCCGTTTACCACTGCAACAAAAAGAATAAAATATCTAGGAATAAACCTACCTAAGGAGACAAAAGACCTGTATGCAGAAAATTGTAAGACACTGGTGAAAGAAATTAAAGATGATACAAATAGATGGAGAGATACACCATGTTCCTGGATTGGAAGAATCAACATTGTGAAAATGACTCTACTACCCAAAGCAATCTACAGATCCAGTGCAATCCCTAGCAAACTACCACCGGCATTTTTCACAGAACTAGAACAAAAAATCTCACAATTTGTATGGAAACACAAAAGACCCCGAATAGCCAAAGCAACCTTGAGAACGAAAAACGGAGCTGGAGGAGTCAGGCTCCCTGACTTCAGACTATACTACAAAGCTACAGTATGGTACTGGCACAAAACCAGAAACACAGATCAAAGGAACAGCATAGAAAGCCCAGAGATAAACCCACGCGCATATGGTCACCTTACCTTTGATAAAGGAGGCAGGAATGTACAGTGGAGAAAGGACAGCCTCTTCAATAAATGGTGCTGGGAAAACTGGACAGGTACATGTAAAAGTATGAGATTAGATCGCTCCCTAACACCATACACAAAAATAAGCTCAAAATGGATTAAAGACCTACATGTAAGGCCAGAAACTATCAAACTCCTAGAGGAAACCATAGGCAGAACACTCTATGACATCAATCACAGCAAGATCCCTTCTGACCCACCTACTAGCGAAATGGAAATAAAAACAAAAATAAACAAATGGGGCCTAATGAAACTTCAAAGCTTTTGCACAGCAAAGGAAACCATAAACAAGACCAAAAGACAACCCTCAGAATGGGAGCAAGTATTTTCACATGAAGCAACGGACAAAGGACTCATCTCCAAAATTTACAAGCAGCTCATGCAGCTCAATAACAAAAAAACAAACGACCCAATCCAAAAATGGGCAGAAGACCTAAATAGACATTTCTCCAAAGAAGATATACACACTGCCAACAAACACATGAAAGAATGCTCAACATCATTAATCAGTAGAGAAATGCAACTCAAAACTACAATGAGGTATCATCTCACACCAGTCAGAAGGGCCATCATCCAAAAATCTAGAAACAATAAATGCTGGAGAGGGTGTGGAGAAAAGGGAACACTCTTGTACTCTTGGTGGTAATGTAAGTTGATACAGCCACTATGGAGAACAGTATGAAGGTTTCCCAAAAAAGAAAATACAGGGCTTCCATGGTGGCGCAATGGTTGAGAGTCCACCTGCCCAACACGGGGACACAGGTTCGTGCCCCGGTCCGGGAGGATCCCACATGCCACGTAGCGGCTGGGCGTGTAAGCCATGGCTGCTGCACCTGCGTGTACGGAGCATGTGCTCCCCAATGGGAGAGGCTACAACAGTGAAAGGCCCGCGTACCGCAGAAAAAAAAAAAATAGAATTACCATATGACCCAGCAATCCCTCTACTGGGGATATACCCTGAGAAAACCATAATTCAAAAGGAGTGTTGTAGTAAAATGTTCTTTGCAGCTCTATTTACAACAGCCCAGAGATGGAAACACCCTAGTGTCCATCATCCGATGAATGGATAAAGAAGATGTGGCACATATATAGAATGGAATATTACTCAGCCATAAAAAGAAACGAAATTGAGTTATTTGTAGTGAGGTGGATGGACCTAGAGTCTGTCATACAGCGTGAAGTCAGAAAGAGAAAACAAATACTGTATGGTAACACGTATATATGGAATCTAAGAGAAAAAAAAAAAGGTCATGAAGTACCTAGGGGTAAGATGGAATGAAGACACAGACGTACTAAAGAATGGACTTGAGGATATGGGGAGGGGGAAAGGTAAGCTGTGACAAGGTTAGAGAGTGACATGTACATATATACACTACCAAACGTAAAATAGATTGTTAGTGGGAAGCAGCCACATAGCACATGATCAGCTCGGTGGTTTGTGACCACCTATAGGGGTGGCATAGTGAGGGTGGCAGGGAGGGAGATGCAAGAGGAAAGAGATATAGTAATATATGTATATGTATAACTGATTCACTTTGTTATAAAGCAGAAACTAACACACAATTGTAAAGCAATAATACTCCAATAAAGTTGTTTAAAAAGAAAAAGAAAGAATCTGCCTGCCAATTCAGGGCACACGGGTTTGAGCCCTGGTCCGGAAGATCCCACATGCCGCGGAGCTACTAAGCCTGTGCGCCACAACTACTAAGCCTGTGCTCCAGAGCCCATGGTCCGCAACAAAGAATAACCGCTGCTCGCCACAACTAGAGAAAGCTTGCGTGCAGCAATGAAGACACAGCCAAAAATAAAAACAGTAAAAAAAAAAAAAAAAAAAAAAAAAGGAGAAAAACATTTTCGGAGAAATGAGAAAATGTGAATATGGATGGATATTATGCAATTAGTGTTAATTTTCTCAGATATGAAAATGGTACTGTGTTAGGAAGGACAAAACCCTCATTCTTAGTCAATGTGCTGTGGAGTACTTAGAGTGAGGGGTCAGGACCGTCTATGGCTAAATCTCAAACAGTTCAGCAAGAGAACAAAAAGTGTGTGAGAGACAAAGCAAACGTGGCAACATAGTAACGACTGGTTGAACCTAGGTGAAGAGTGAACAAGCAAGCTATCATTTCAAATTTTCTGTATGTATGCTAACTTTCAAAACAAAGGTGGAAAAATAAAACAAGACAGACATCATTATATTACTTTAGTGAGCAGTGGGAAACGGGTGTAAAGCACAGACATAAAAAGACTGGAAGAAAATAAACCCAAATATTAATAGTGCTTTCTCATCATAATGGGCTCATAGGTGATTTTATTTTCCTTCCTAGTTTTCATATTTTTAAAAAATGCTCCATAATGGGTATATGTTATTTTTATAATCAGAAGCAATTTAAACATGCTCCTAAAAAATGTTAAGTCAATGCCTTTAAGGAATCACACATCATCTGGAAGATGGTGGAGTAGAAAGACTTGCTCGCACTCCCCCTTGCAAGAGCACCAGAATCACAACTAACTGCTGAACAATCAGCAACAGGAAAACACTGGCACTTACCAAAAAGATACCCCACATCCAAAGACAAAGGAGAAGCAACAATGAGACAGTAGGAGGGGCACAATCACAATAAAATCAAATCCTATAACTGCTGGGTGGGTGACTCACTAACTGGAGAACACTTAGACCACAGAAGTCCACTCACTGGAGTGAAGGTTCTGAGCCCCACGTCAGGCTTCCCAACCTGGGGGTCTGGCAATGGGAGGAGGAATTCCTAGAGAATCACACTTTGAAAGCTAGTGGGGTTTAACTGTAGGACTCTGAAAAGACTGGGGGGAAACAGAGACTCCACTCTTGCAGGGCACACACAAAGTAGTGTGTGCATCAGGACCCAGGGTAAGGAGCAGTGACCACATAGGAGACTAAACCAGACCTAACCTGCTAGTGTTGGAAGGTGTCCTGCAGAGGTGGGGGGTAGCTGTGGCTCACTACAGGGACAAGGACACTGGCAGCAGAAGTTCTGGGAAGTACTCCTTGGCGTGAGCCCTTCCAGAGTCCGCCATTAGCCCCACCAAAGAGCCCGGGTAGGCTCCAGTGTTGGGTTGCCTCAGGCCAAACAACCAACAGGAAGGGAACCCAAACCTACTCATCAGCAGACAAGTGGATTAAAGTTTTACTGAGCTCTGCCCATCAGAGTAACACCCAGCTCTACCCACCACCAGTCCCTCCCATCAGGAAACTTGCACAAGCCTCTTAGATAGCCTCATCCACCAGAGGGCAGACAGAAGCAAGAAGAACTACAATTCTGCAGCCTGTGAAACAAACCACATTCATAGAAAGACAGACAAGATGAAGAGTTAGGGCTATGTATCAGATGAAGGAACAAGATAAAACCCCAGAAAAACACGTAAATGAAGTGGAGATAGGCAACCTTCCAGAAAAAGAAATCAGAATAATTATAAGGAAGATGATCCAGGACCTCGGAAAAAGAATGGAGGCAAAGATCGAGAAGATACAAGAAATGTTTAACAGAGATGAACAATACAATAACTGAAATGAAAAATAAACGAGAAGGAATCAATAGCAGAAGAACTGAGGCAGAAGAACAGATAAGTGACCTGGAAGACAGAATGCTGGAATTCACTGCTGAACAGAATAAAGAAAAAAGAATGAAAAGAAATGAAGACAGCCTAAGGGACCTCTGGGACCACATTAAACACAACAACATTCACATTATAGAGGTCCCAGAAGGAGAAGAGACAGAGAGAAAGGACCCGAGAAAACATCTGAAGAGATTATAGTCAAAAACTTCCCTAACGTGGGAAAGGAAATAGCCACCCAAGTCCGGGAAGCACAGAGAGTCCCATACAGGATAAACCCAAGGAGAAACACGCCGAGACACATAGTAATCCAACTGGCAAAAATTAAAGACAAAGAAAAATTACTGAAAGCAGCAAAGGAAAAATGACAAATAACATACAAGGGAAGTCCCATAAGGTTAACAGCTGATTTCTCAGCAGAAACTCTACAAGCCTGAATGGAGTGGCATGACATATTTAAAGTGATGAAAGGGAAAAAACTACAACCAAGATTACTCTATCCAGAAAGCATCTCATTCAGATTCAACGGAAAAATCAAAAGTGTTACACACAAGCAAAAGCTAAAAGAATTCAGCACCACCAAACCAGCTCTACAACAAATGCTAAAGGAATTTCTCTAAGTGGGAAACACAAGAGAAGAAAAGGACCTACAAAAACAAACCCAAAACAATTAAGAAAATGGTCATAGGAACATACATAGCAATAATTACCTTAAACGTGAATGGATTAAATGCTCCAACCAAAAGACACAGGCTCGCTGAATGGATACGAAAACAAGACCCATATATGTGCTGTCTACAAAAGACCCCCTCAGACCTAGGGACACATACAGACTGAAAGCGAGGGGATGGAAAAAGATATTCCATGGATATGGAAATCAAAAGAAAGCTGGAGTAGCAATCCTTATGACAGATAAAGTAAACTTTAAAATAAAGAATGTTACAAGAGACAAGGAAGGACACTACATAATGAGCAAGGGATCAATCCAAGAAGAAGATATAACAGTTACAAATATATATGCACCAAACATAGGAGCACCTCGATACAGAAGGCAACTGCTAAGAGCTATAAAAGAGGAAATCAACAGTAACACAATAATAGTGGGGGACTTTAACACCTCACTTACACCAATGGACAGATCATCCAAACAGAAACTTAATAAGGAAACACAAGCTTTAAATGACACAAGAGACCAGATAGATTTAATTGATATTTATAGGACATTCCATCCAAAGACAGCAGATTACACTTTCTTCTCAAGTGCGTATGGAATATTCTCCAGGATAGATCTCATCTAGGGTCACAAATCAAGCCTCAGTAAATTTAAGAAAACTTAAATTTTCTTTAAATCATATCAAGCATCTTTTCTGATCACAACGTTCTGAGTTAGTATCAATTACAGGGACAAAAACATAAAAAACACAAACACATGGATGCTAAACAATATGTTACTAAATAACCAACGGATCACTGAAGAAATCAAAGAGGAAATAAAAAAATACCTAGAGACAAATGACAATGAGAACACGATGATCCAAAACCTATGGGATGCAGCAAAAGCAGTTTTAAGAGGGAAGTTTATAGCAATACAAGTCTACCTCAAAAAACAAGAAAAATCTCAAATAAACAATCTAACCTTACACCTAAAGGAACTAGAGAAAGAAGAACAAACAAAACCCAAAGTTAGCAGAAGGAAAGAAATCATAAAGATCAGATCAGAAATAAATGAAACAGAAACAAAGAAAACAATAGCAAAGATCAATAAAACTAAAAGCTGGTTCTTTGAGAAGATGAACATAATTGATAATCCATTAGCCAGACTCATCAAGCAAAAGGAGAGGACTCAAATCAATAAAATTAGAAATGAAAAAGGAGCAGTTACAACAGACACCACAGAAATACAAAGCATCCTAAGAGACTACTACAAGCAACTCTATGCCAATAAAATGGACAACCTGGAAGAAAAGGACAAATTCTTAGAAAGACAAACCTTCCAAGACTAAACCAGGAAGAAATAGAAAATATGAACAGACCAACTACATGAAATTTAAACTGTGAGTAAAAATCTTTCAATAAACAAAAGTCCAGGTCCAGATGCCTTCACAGGTGAATTCTATCACAAATTTAAAGGAGAGCTAAAAGGACCCATCCTTCTCAAACTCTTCCAAATATTTGCAGAGGAAGAAACACTCTCAAACTCATTCTACGAAGCCACCATCACCCTGATACCAAAACCAGACAAAAATACTACCAAAAAAAAATTACAGACCAATATCACTGATGAATATAGATGCAAAAATCCTCAACAAAACACTAGCAAACAGAATCCAACAACCCATTAAAAGGATCATACACCATGATCAAGTGGAATTTATCCCAGGGATGCAAGGATTCTCCAATATATGCAAATCAATCAATGTGATACACCACATTAACAAACTGAAGAAGAAAAACCATAAGATCATCTCAATAGATGCAGAAAAAGCTTTTGACAAAATTCAACACCCATTTACGATAAAAACTCTACAGAAAGTGGGCATAGAGGGAACCTACCTCAACATAACAAAGGCCATATACGACAAACCCACAGCAAACATCATTCTCAATGGTGAAAAACTGAAAGCATTTCCTCCCAGATCAGGAACAAGACAAGGATGTCCACTCTCACCACTATTACTGAACATAGTTTTGGAAGTCCTAGCCACAGCAATCAGAGAAAAAAAAGAAATAAAAGGAATCCAAATTGGAAAAGAAGTAAAGTTGTCACTGTTTGCAGATGACATGATACTATACATAGAGAATCCTAAAGATGCCACTAGAAAACTACTAGAGCTAATCAATGAATTTGGTAAAGTTGCAGGATACAAAATTAATGCACAGAAATCTCTGGCATTTCTATACACTAATGATGAAAAATCTGAAAAAGAAATTAAGGAAACACTCCCATTTACCACTGCAACAAAAAGAATAGAATACCTAGGAATAAAACCTATGTAGGGAGAAAAAAGACCTGTATGCAGAAAACTACAAGACACTGATGAAAGGAATTAAAGATGATACAAACAGATGGAGAGATATACCATGTTCTTGGATTGGAAGAATCAATATTATGAAAATGACTAAATTACCCAAAGCAATCTACAGACTCAATGCAATCCCTATCAAATTACCAATGGCATTTTTTACAGAACTAGAACAAAAAAACTTCAAATTTGTATGGAGACACAAAACACCCCGAATAGCCAAAGCGTTCTCGAGGGAAAGAAACGGAGCTGGAGGAATCAGACTCCCTGACTTCAGACTATACTACAAAGATACAGTAATCAAGACAATATGGTACTGGCACAAAAACAGAAATATAGATCAATGGAACAGGATAGAAAGCCCTAAGATAAACCCATGCACCTATGGTCAACTAATCTATGATGAGGGAGGCAAGGATATACAATGGAAAAAAGACAGTCTCTTCAATAAGTGGTGCTGGGAAAACTGGACAGCTACATGTAAAAGAATGGAATTAGAACACTCCCTAACACCATACACAAAAATAAACTCAAAATGGATTAAAGACCTAAATGTAAGGTCAGATACTATAAAATTCTTAGAGGAAAACATAGGCAGAACACTCTATGACATAAATCACTGCAAGATCCTTTTTGATCCACCTCCTAGAATAATGGAAATAAAAATAAACAAATGGGACCTAATGAAACTTAAAAGCTTTTGCACAGCAAAGGAAACTACAAACAAGATGAAAAGACAACCCTCAGAGTGGGAGAAAATATTTGCAAACAAAACAACTAACAATGGATTAATCTCCAAAATATATAAGCAGCTCATACAGCTCAATATCAAAAAAACAAACACCCCAATCCAAAAATGGGCAGAAGACCTAAATAGACATTTCTCCAAAGAAGACATACAGATGGCCAACAAACACATGAAAGGATGCTCAACATCACTAATCATTAGAGAAATGCAAATCCAAACTACAATGAGGTATCACCTCACATCAATCAGAATGGCCATCATCAAAAAATCTACAAACAATAAATTCTGGAGAGGGTGTGGAGAAAAGGGAACCCTCTTGCACTACTGCTGGGAATGTGAATCGGTACAGCCACTATGGAGAACAGTATGGAGGTTCCTTAAAAAACTGAAAATAGAATTACCATTTGACCCAGCAATCCCACTACTGGACATATACCCAGAGAAAACCATAATTGCAAAAAGACACATGAACCCCAATGTTCATTGCAGCACTGTTTATAACAGCCAGGACATGGATGCAACCTAGATGACCATCGACAGACGAATGGATAAAGAAGATGTGCATATATACAATGGAATATTACTCAGCCATAAAAAGGAATGAAATTGGGTCATTTGTAGCGACGTGGATGGATCTAGAGACTATCATACAGAGTGAAGTAGATCAGAAAGAAAAACAAATATCGTATATTAACGCATGTATGTGGAACGTAGAAAAATGGTACAGATGAACCAGTTTGCAGGGCAGAAATAGAGACACAGATGTAGAGAAAAGAGGTATGGACACAAAGCGGGGAAAGCGGCAGGAGGGTGGGGTCATGTTGGGATGAATTGGGAGATTGGGATTGACGTGTATACACTAGTATGTATAAAATAGGTAACTAATAAGAACCAGCTGTATAAAGAAATAAAATTAGGAAAAAAAAGAAATCATAGGTCTCTTTCCCTGACAGCCTGCCCGACATGCTCAGGGCAGAGTCTGCAGAACAGAAAGGTGTGCTGAGGTCTGATTTCATTTTCTGCCAGGACACCACGCCATTGGAAGGATGGCAACCGCTTACTTGGTGCTGGGTCTTATTCTCCATGTGCCCCAGCTTCGTGTTCATCTTATCCTGAACCGACACCAGCTCTGCTTTGATCTCCTCCACAGTTGCCTCCAACTGATTCTCCAGCTTGTTGATCAGGGGTTCACATCGACAGCCATTTATTGGGGCCTAAGAGGGAAGCCAAAAAGGAATCAATCCAAGTCGTTCGTTCCTTCTGAGAATATGTGTCTGTCAGTACACCAGGGGACCACACGTGATGGAGGAGACTCATCCCTGTGGTAACTTTGGACTGACAGGCCAAGCCTTGGCTCCGTAGACGTTAAAGAAGATTCAGAGAGTGTAACATACGGTCCCAGTCCTCAAGCTGCTTTTATCTACTATCCGGCCTCAAGATTATCTATGCAGTACCTAAGGATGGTGCAGAGAGCTTTGTAACATCCCTGTGCTCTCCAGGCCTACGTGGCAGGAGGGTACTGCACAGTTTAGGTGGAGAGGGCCAGCTGGCTTATCTTCAAAGCTCATGCCTTCTGTAGTCACCACCGAAAGTGGACATTAGCCCCCAGCAACAGGGTTACACAGACACCTCGCTTACAGCCTACAGTCCTGCCCTGACAGGGCCCGGCAGGTACCTGCATCACTTTGCCGTCCTTGCCCCGGTACAGCGTGTAGAGCTGGTACGCTCTGAACTCGTGGGGGGCACCTGGGGGTGAACAGCGATGCCTGGGCCTCTTTTTAGGGTGACTGTGAGTGTGCGAGCTCTTCTGCTGTCCAGGCTGCTGGTCTGCTGGTGGGGTGGGGTCAGAAAACGCTGACGCCTGTGGGAGAGAAGGCGACAGCCACCGTGAGCGCCGTGACATCTGCGAGCCTGATGCCCAGCTGGTGGCTCCCGTCCGGCCCGCCTTGCTAGTCTCTCAGCGTTCTACGCCAGGTACGTGTCACAAGAGTCGTACCAGCATGCTTACCTTGTGTCCACAGCCGGCCAGGGCCGAGTTCTATGCTCTGGCTGCAAACCAGCAAGCAAGGCAACTGCAGTGGCTTTTTAGCTGCTGGGCATGACGCTACCCCAGGGCCCTCCGCCAGCCCTCCTCCCTCTTGGCAGCTCTCACGTGCCTCCTGACCTTGGGCCTTGACTTTTTCTGCCTGTTGTCCTTTGCTCTGGGCTCCGGGGAGGCAGACAGGAAATCTTCTCTGGACTCTTCTTTTCTGGGTACAGCCTGTTCACTGCTATGGGTGTCTCCTGCTGAGACACTTCCCTACAGAGGAAAAAAAGCCCAGAAACCTCTTCTACTTGATCCCCCAGCCTTTTTCAATAATGGCATAAAATTTCCCAGCCTCCATCCACTAAAGGATCCCTGGGAATCTTTTCCAATGACAAATTTCAGACATAGGAAGCACTGCTTGGTGGATTTAACTGAACACCTGTGTTTTTCCTGGTGAGTTGAATGTTTGGTTTTTCATTTATTAGGTGCCAAACTAGATATTGCCTTGGGTCTAACTCTATGTTCTGCAACTTTAGGAACGTAGTACACACAAAACACCTCAGCATTAGAGATTTTTTGGTCCTTTACATTTCAACAAAAAGACAACACCACTCATTCTTTGATCTTGGACCCTCACAATTCAGAGGAGAGTGAGAGCCTTCTGAAATGAAAAAAAAAAAATCACATTTCTGGTCCTTGTGAGAACTTTTACAAGTTAATATGTACAATTCACACACAGGAACCAATGCGAGTTACAATGCCGTAACCCTGGAAACTGGTAAGATTTTCAAACAGAGAGAAAAACAAATAGTTGGTATAAAATTTTATGTGCCAGAAGTTGTCTCTATATCCTAGTCTTCTTCCTGGGAGAGATGAAAGGCATGGTTCACTCCAGGGCTGCTGTGCACAGCTGTGCAAGCTGTTCACTGCACAAAGGCACCTAACCGAGGGCATGAGTGGGGCTGAGGGAGCTGAAGTCCACCTCGGGCTCTATTCACCATACGTGCCCTGTGCTAGGCTGGTCTGCCCAGAAGGCATCTTTTGCTAATTTGCACAGAGGAGCCATATGGGCTAACACAGCCTCTGTTCACTCCCTAAGCGGAAGGAGAGGCAACAAGCTACGCCACTGGTCCTCCAACTGTAGTCCACATTGGAATCACCTGGAGGGCTTGTTCAAACACAGATTGCTGGGCCCCACCCCAGAGTTTCTGATCCAGTGGGTTTGGGGTGAGGCCCCCAAATTTGCATTTCTACCAAGGCTCCAGGTGACAAGTGGATCCACATTTTGAAAACCTCTGCTCTACATGATGAAGGGTGCGGTGCCAGAGAGGCTGTGCTGTCCACATGGAAGCGACAAGGCCACGGATGCACAGGGCTCGCAAATACAGCCACACAGGGTGCTGGAAAAGATGGGCGGCATAGGAGTACACGGCCTGTAATCATGGAGAGGAGAAGACAAGAGGCCAGAAGGAAAGACGGACAAGATTTGAAGGACCCCGAGGAAAGGAGAGACAGAGGAGGGCCCGGCAGACGGGCCCGGAGGAGGCAGGGAGACAGTTTCCCACCCTGGAAGTGGGCAGGAGGGCTACCCCCCCACCTTGCTTTGTGCCACATCATCTCTCGGCACAGACTGAGCTCTCCTCTCTTCCTTGAGCCTCTCTCTCTTTTTCCTCAGGCTTCGCCCACGACTGAAGCGCAAGACCTGAAGGAGGCAAGAGGCATCGTTACAAACCACTGGTGTGCGTGGACCTAATGGGGCCTCCAGCCGAGCGGCGGAGGGGTGGGGGGGGAACCAGGCGTTCACATCAAACAAGCGCCTCTAGACCACCCACTATGCCTCCTACATCCTGTGCTGGGCGCTTAGGGTCCCAGAGACGGCAGGACATCATTCCTGACCTTGAGCTCACGGTCTAGGACAGCAACACTAACAGGCACTTAGCGATGGGCCAGGGCGTCCACGTAGGTGTGAGCAGGCCGTGCACGGCTCAGCTCCAGGGAGCAGGGCTCACATAGACTAGGATGTGAATGGTGTCCCCTGGAGTTGTGCGACACAGCAGCCCTGTGCCAGGCACGGTCTATCTTGGGACACTGGACCTGATGTAGCCCATCAGATTTTCTCTTGGCCAAACTGTATCCAAGTCATATTCAAACATAACTTTAATTCGAGCCTAACTGAGATGTACCTGTGAGCCATGGTACCAACCACGGGGCAGGAGTCTCTTCCCCCAAAAGAAGGCTGTGGTCTGCCCCTTCAAGGGCAGAGAGGTGGAATGGACACAGGCAAGTACACGTGGGACCCCACAGGCCCAGAGGGGCCCAGCAGTAGCTAGCTGGGGATCTTCAGGCAAGTGATTTGACCTCTCTGTGCTCTGTCTTCTCAACTTGAGAATGGGGAGCTGCCGGAATTAACCGAGACAACGTAGGTGGCCGGCGCGCCTTGGACCAGTGGTCCCTGGGGGTGTCTCCACCTGCCTGGGGGCCTTAGAGTGCTCAGCTGGAAGAGATGGTTAATCACGGAGTGCAGACCTGTGCGCTAGTGGAAACCTGCAATCCCTGGCTCAGGTCCACACCCTTCTCCTCCAGACTCCCTACTCCTAGTTCCAGGGTTCACCCCCCTTAAAAAACCCAAGGGGGTCCAGACGGTGAAAGCACTTTCAAGGCCACACTATCTTTCTGCAATAAAACAATATTCCACTGTCTTCTTATACAGATAGATAAGGGCTCTCTGAAGTTCAGCCTAGTGTTTTGCATCTCAATGTCAGACTTCCTTCTTGTGTTCATTAAATTCAAGTGACACATTAGAGGACAAAAAAATCCTCCACGGGCAGTGGGTATCTCCTAAATGGAGAATTCCTGACAATACATGCCTGCAGCTGAACCGGATTTTTAAATTATATACTCATCCCCTAAAGCCAGCAGTTCTGGAAGTGTCCAGGGACCCGAGTCCGTGAGGTTAAGATTATTTTCATAATATTACAACAACATTGGCATTTCTCATGCTCATTCTCTCATGAGTGTACTGTGGTGTTTGCCAGAAGCTACGTCAGTGACATTACAATAGACTGCAGGCAGCAATAAAAGATGTCAGAATTCTAAGTAAGACAGTAAGGACATGAGCAAACAATGTCAAACAATGCTACTCTTCTCATTTTTGTTTTGAAAAAGTTCTTTTTCACAAAATGATGCTATTTATGTTGCTACAAAATGGACTTATTTTTAAATGAATATCTTTAATATTTCTAAATTTTATTTTCAAATACGGTAATTATTGATAGATATAAACTCACAAACAGAGCTCTTTATGGGCCTCCGTAATATTTAAGGAAGTAAAAGGGTCCTTAGACCAAAAAGGTCTGAGAACCAATGTCCTCAGCTAAATTTTAGACTCAGTAAGAAGTCGAGTCTGATGAAGGGAAGTAAGGCCCGTTGCTCATCTGCTTTATAGACACTTAGAACAGGACACAGCTCCAGAATCAGCCTGAAATTCACTTTCCAAAGCATCTGTGAACCACATCAATCAAAAATAAGAAGTAACACTCACTTCACCCAAACACAAAATAATCAGAAAAATTCCATGTTATTAGCCAATGAAAACAACTCTGCATGGCTCACAGCCTTTCTCAGGCCATCCACCAAAGGTACCATCATCAATCTTTCCCACTTCACAGAAGTCAGGAAATATTGATCTTAAGGCCTCGGAAAGAAGTATCCTCTTAGTACTGCTGTGAACCATCGAAATCCATGGTCAACTAGGTGCCAAGGCAAGGGGATTTCTCGTTTCAGATAAGACCATTTCTATAACCACAGATCAACAGGACAGTATGCATGCAATTTTACGCATATTCCAAAGCTTTTTCTTTGCACTGAAAATAAGGGTTAGTATGTACAATTATGTAAAAAAACAAAAACTAAAAATATCCTATTTATTTGCTATTCAATATGGGTGTGGAAAAACTAGCTTAAGTCATTTTTTTTTTAATGGAAATGCTAAAGGAGAACCACATAGGAAAATAGTCCACAAGACAGTTTTATCCCTGGGAATCGAGATTCCTGGGCTCTGGAAGATAAATGACAGGCAGGTTAAAGGCACATCAATCCTCGTGTGCCGGGGGACCCTCCATCCCACAAGACTTGATGATCCTCACGTGGCTGAGCACAGAGCTAGCTGTCCATCAAACTGCCAGGCACTGAAATGCCAGGTAACTAACGGATTCTGACACTTATATAGCACCCTGTCCTCTTTTTTTTTTTTTTTGCGGTACGCGGGCCTCTCACTGTTGTGGCCTCTCCCGTTGCGGAGCACAGGCTCTGGACACGCAGGCTCAGCGGCCATGGCTCACGGGCCCAGCCGCTCCGCGGCACGTGGGATCTTCCCGGACCGGGGCACGAACCCGTGTCCCCTGCATCGCCAGGCAGACTCTCAACCACTGCGCCACCAGGGAAGCCCCCCGACCGTGTCCCTTTTGATCTGCAAGAGACTAGCTTTTTTTTTTTAAATCAGGATTCCCAAAGGTGATTCTGCTGAGGATTTGTTTGCAAACAGCTAGGCAGAGGTGGAGCCTTCTTCCAAAGGAGCACCCGACTCGCACCTGTCAGGAGCTCTGTGGATTTCCAGAGCCCACTGAGAAGGACCTTCTCCACACTCAAGAGAGTGATTGATTTTGCAAGAGACAAAAATCTTAACCATTTCCAGAAACTGCTAGGTATATCAGGCATGTTTTTAAAACTTAAATGGAATCAAGGCCGTGCAGAACCCCAGGCTGGCTGGGATTGGGCCATGGCGCAGCAGGCTGGGGTCCGGACTCTCCCTCTGGCTCCCTAAGACTTTGTCTTCCTGCAGCATTAGCCAGAATAAGGTGGAAAACCAATCAGTGTTTGCTCTAAGGTAAGAGACTAGCTCTAACTGGGAAATAACCTAAATGTCTAACATTAAGGAAATGGTTTAACAAGATACTGAACAGCAACCAAAGAAAGAATATTATGCTTCCACTGTGATAAATAACTGTAAAGACTACAGAACAGTTTCCTATTACACTTAGGATAAAGGGCATAATACCAAAGAGTATACACATTGTGGACACAACTATATAAAAATTGTGTGTCTGTGGAAGGTACTATAAACAGTTATTTCAGGGTACTAAAATTATAAATAGCTTATAAGTCATCACTATTAAATTTCTTTGTGACTTAGATCGTTTCAACCTCAACTAAGATATCAGTCATCTTCTTAAATTGAATGATGGCCAATATACCATTATTTAATAAAAAATGAGAAAACTATACGGTACTCAACTGCCTCTAGTGGACATTTACGGCTTTGTCTGCCCAGACGGATGCCTCATCCCACCTCTGTGTGGGAAATACTTCTCTTCTAACCACGTGGTCAAACGGATGCCACCATCTTCCTAAAGCACCTCTGCCCCACCTGTTCCGGGCATTTGCCCCAAGCTCGCCAATCATGATCTTCTCCTACAATGTTTTACTGTTTTTATTTATTTTTTGGCCGTGCCGCACTCCATGTGGGATCTTAGTACCCTGACCAGGGATTGAACCTGCGCCCCCTGCATTGGAAGCACTGAGTTTTAAACCACTGGACCACCAGGGAAGTCCCTCCTATGACATTTTTTTTTTTTTTTTTTTTTTTGCGGTATGCGGGCCTCTCACCGTTGTGGCCTCTCCCGTTGCGGAGCACAGGCTCCGGACACGCAGGCCCAGCGGCCATGGCTCAAGGGCCCAGCCGCTCCGCGGCACGTGGGATCTTCCCGGACCGGGGCACGAACCCGTGTCCCCTGCATCGGCAGGCGGACTCTCAACCACTGCGCCACCAGGGAAGCCCCCTCCTATGACATTTTAAACTGGAACTTTTCCCTGGCTGGGAAATTATGATTCAGGAAACTGGTTGTGACAATGATCCAGCCACAGAGAGGAAATGATGCCCATGTGTGAGAACAGCCTGCTGGGCCTGAGATCTCTGGTTCCAGGTATCCTGGAGGCTCATATGGATTCCTACACTTCCTGCTGCCTGGACAGTAAGCCCATCTGTCCCCTTCTTAAGTTGGTCTGAATTGGCTTCAGTAGATGGCAACCGGGGAATCCCAACGACCCTGCTGACCCCGCATAATCAATACAATGGAAAATGCAAAAAATCCTACCTGGGGCGCTTTAGTGAGGAGGAGAGCAACTTCCGGGTTATTGTGGTAGCGGGCAGTCTCCAGTGGAGTCCGGCCTGCCTAAGGAAAGGCAAAGGGAGGACCAGTGAGTACGGAACAGCAGCCCCACGCTCGCACAGCCCAGCGGGGACAGCTCTCCCAGGAACTAGCAACCCGGTCACACCAGCACCTACACATGTGCTCAGCAAAACACAACCGTGCATGTGACATGGTCCTGCTCTTGAGTCTCATCCATCCAACGGGGAGCCCAGTCACACCTGAGGACACAGGCACACGGGCTAAGTGCTGACCAGGTGAGCAGTAGGTGTTCTAAGAGAGAATGGTCAGGGGCACTGCTCACCCAGGAAGGCTTCCTGGAAAAGGGATTGAGGGAGGTAAACAAAACAAAACAGATGGGGTCAAGGTGGAACATGTCACTTGAGAAAACACAAAGCATCATAAAAACCCAGCCAAGCGATACATCTTCCGGGAGTACAATGGAGAAAACACCTGGAAGGGCGGATCAGGGCCCAGCCACAGAGTCTCAGGAACTGGACTGTGAAAAACATTTAGGAAGCTATGGCCATAACAGAGACTCTAGAAAGATTAAAGCCCATACCAGGAGTTGAAAACAGTGGGATTCAAAGGAAGGGAAAGGTGCTCATAGCATCATGGGAGAGGTACCACCAATCCAGGTACTAGAGCTGGGAGGGGGGACTACCAGCCTCGACACCCCCAACTCCCCAGACAACTGTTCCACCCCCAGTGTCCCCCAAGTCTGTGCAATTTCAGGAGCACAGAGATCACAGGCCAACCTCGAGGAAGAGAGGGTGCCTGAACTGGTGCCTGCTATAGGATGAGAGGGGGAGGGGAGGAGGGAGACATTGAGAGAGAGGGCGTGAGAGAAGGTGATTTTAGAGAGAAAGCAGTTGGAGTTTTGAGGAAGATTAGCCTGGTGGCCATTTTTCTGAGGACTACATCTGTTTAAAAGGCCTGGAACTCACTTTCGGTAACATCCACTTGCCAGTTTACTTACACACCCCTGACCCTTTTTCATGCCAGGACATGCTCGCTGAGTTGTCTGAAGATGAGCCCTCAGGGTTTGTAACTCGTGGGGCTGCTGAGAGCAAGGGTCCCCTCAAGTCCACCCCCGCGGGCCCCAGGATCGTGGGGTCAGTGCCGCCGCATGGTCTTCCCGAGCGAGCCTGGGTGAGGCTGTGCTCTGGAGTCCGCAGGGGGTGGGGCAGCAACCACAGGCCCTGATCCAGAAAGGGGTGGGAACACCTTTAGACACCACTGTTGCAACTCCACTTACGTTATTGACAATGGTCCCATCTGCTCCGGCTTCCAGTAGGATTTTAACCACCTTCTTGTGATTTAGGGCAGCAGCAATATGAAGTGCTGTGTCTCCAGCCTGAAATTAATCAGAAGAAAGCCGGCTAAACCCCATCGGATCGTGGCCCACAGGCCTCTGGCGTTTTAATTCCATGGCCTGGCGGTGGCTTTTCAAAGTCAAACTAAAATCTGTCTTAGACTGACTGACCTTGGCTAAAGTGTTATGTGGTTCTTTTATTATTTTTAACTCAATTCATTTTTTATTTTTAAAATTTATTTTATTGAAGGATAGCTGATGTACAATGCTGTGATCATTTCTACTGTATGGCAAAGTGATTCCATTTTATAAATATATATATTCTTTCATGTTCCTTTCCATTATGGTTTATCACAGGATATTGAATATAGTTCCCTGCGCTCTACAGTAGGACCCTGTTGTTTAAATGTGGCTCTTTTGAAAGAGACTCTGCAACTGAATGAACTTATGCACGAATACCACATTCCTTTCTGAGTAGAGATGCCAGAAATCACAGGACAGGATTAAATGCAGGGGGCAAAGTCATGCTTGGGCCTGGGTTGTTGGGAATGGTGGGACCTGACCTGAAAGGCAGGATCACAGGCAGGTAGCCAGGAGCTCTGGACCCCGTCCCTCTGCCCAGGCAGGGGGTGGGCAGAGAACCCCTTGGTTTCTGAATTAGAATGAGCAGAAGCTTTGAAGATGGCTACTTGCACAGGCCCTGGAGTAATATCCCAGCCCTGCAGCCATTCTCAGGGATGTGAAAGGGCCACCTGGAATCATCCTGCAGGCCAGGGTGTTTTGTTTGGGTGGAGTCACTGAGAATCAGTATTCGCTTAACACCAGATGTTTTCAAACTCTTACCAAATAGCCTGTAAGTTTTTTTTTTTGTTGTTTTTAACAAAAAAATATTTCAATCAACTGTGAAAGAAGGCTATGTCAAATGCAGCTTGGTGGGCCAGTTCCACATGCAAACTGTTTTTAATTCCCAAACAGAATGACGTAAATAAGTCCAACCAATATAGAAGTGAAATCATTCATTCGTTCCTGGCAGGTGAACAAGTAAAGCATGAAAATCCCGCCATCCCAAGGCCCTCCTTCTCTGGTAAGTAGCCGAAGAAAGCGTTCATTTCATTCCTGAGTCACCTAGTTGCGTGTTTTGAGGGAAGCTCTGGAGCAGTAGTTTCCAGTCTCGCCTGCTCATTGGAATCAGCTGGGAAGCCTTAAAAACTACTGATGCCTGGGTCCCACACAGACACTGATTTAATTGGCCTGGAGTGTGGCTTGGGTCTGATGATTTCCCAAAGCTGGCAGGTGACTGTAATATACCACCCAGATTGAGAAGCAGCACGGGTTGGCGAGGGCTGTTTGGGGTAACCTGATGAACCTAGAGTCCATGGCGACGCTGGAGAATGACAGAATTTAGCTATTTTATTAGGTCAGTGGTTCTCAATCCTGTCTGCACACTCAGGCCAGGAGCTTTTTAAAAATACCATTGCCTGGGCTTCCCTGGTGGCGCAGTGGTTGAGTCCGCCTGCCGATGCAGGAGACACGGGTTCGTGCCCCTGTCCGGGAAGATCCCACGTGCCGCGGAGCGGCTGGGCCCGTGAGCCATGGCCGCTGAGCCTGCGCTCCGCAACGGGAGAGGCCACAATGGTGAGAGGCCCGCATACCGCAACAAACCAACAACAACAACAACAAAATACCATTGCCTGGACCTCACCCCAAGATGTTCTGATCATTTATATTGGGGTGGGACTCAGGAATGGTATTTTTAAATCCTGTTGATTCTAATATGCGGCCAGGGTCAGTAACCACCATTATAGGGTATTTTTAATCTGAATCACAATCTTTTTTTTTAAATTTCAGATTTACGTACCCAAACTCAGAAAAGTCAAACAATGCATTACTTAGGTATAGGTATCAATAAATAACAAGACAACTTTTTAAAAATCCACGTAACTACAAAAATCACATTTCCACGGAACACTAATAATCACAGATTTCAAAACCCCAGTATATGGCATAGATACTGATCAGGTGCCGAACTTTACAGAAAAGAGAGACTCCCCCAGCTCACATAAAGGTGGCAGTTCAGGTAAGAGAACTCAGGAGTCATGAGACACCTAACGCCCTTCCTTATTTACTAAGCCACTCTTTCTTGTGGGTTTCCTTTTTAAAAATCACACTAAAAACAAAACCCACAGCAGGATCTCCAGAAAATGTTCACTATGCAAATGTGGTGATATGAACTGGAATGCTAAGGGCATGCTTTCTCCAGGAGGCCAGATAAACCAGGGCCACAGGAACTCCATGGGTCCTGCAAAGGCCAGCACTGGCCAAGTCCCAGGCTAGGAAAGGACACCGCCCCCCAGCAGCCTCTGCTCCCGTCTGTGCCAACACACGTGCAGGTTAACCATGGGGAGGACACACGCACTGACCTGGTTCTTTTCATGGACAGAACAGAAAGCACTGAGGAGGAGCTTAATGATGGACAGGTGATTATAGCGCGCAGCAACGTGCAAACAGGTGTCGCCTGCCTGCGGACAGAAATCAAACTCTAAGCACAGTCTGAGCAGTTACAAAACAGAAGATAAAAAGAAAATATCCTTTAAAAGCTGGCAGGCTAGCATATATTCTTTAGAAGGTAACAGCCTGAATTGTAAGCATCTCCTTTATCACAGACGCTCACTCCACAACTCACAGCCCTTTTCTGTCCGCAGCCCTGCTTTTTCCCCACCATGCAGACTGTTTCAGGTTTCGTACACTGGATGCCTGCTCCCCATGAGACCTTCGCAAGAGCTAAGGGAGGCTCTGCTTAGCTGGCATTTACTAAGACTCAGCTGCCCCCAGCCTCTCCTAAGACCCGAAGGCTCTGGAGTAACCTGATTAAGACCAACAGCACTGCTTTGGAAATGAGACTTTCCCATCACAGATCCATCATGGCTGAGAGGGCCAGGAGAGCAGGGTGAGCCGTTGGACTTTAAGAGCGTGTACTCTAAAAAATTCAAGTGCATCCCATTTTAGTTGGACCCCAGTATCCCATGGGGAGCAATGTAGTCTAGGGAGCTGATGAGGAAGCAATCGTTGAGCATAAAACAGGGCATTCAGAAAAACTCGGGATCAGGACTTTCCTTAGTCCTGCTCCCAGAGAGAAAACAGAACTGGAGACAATGTGGTGACCTTCTGCAGTGCTCCCCTGGCGTTTCCAGTCAAGCTCTAGTTCTGTCTAGAGATGCTGGCCGTCAGCACAACCTTCTCCCCCCGGATTAAGAAGAAACCAAGCTCAAAGCTGAAGTTCAGAGCATTCTCAGAACCACGTTAGATGAGCCTGCCCCCAATCAGAGGGGCCCCGGCTAAAGCCATTTTTGAGAGAAGCCTCAGATTCTCTTGTCACATGGCTGAGACACGGGCTTCATGAAGGAAATGCAGCTCTGTGGAGGGAGGAGGGATACCCACGGCACCTTGTAGGTCAGGCACCTCTAAGAACTACTGGCCCATCAGCTCGTCCCAAGGATGCCTCAGTAATGGATTTGTAGACGCCGGGCATGGAGCATCAGAAGGCCTCCCGGGTATAGCATCAACCAGTATTTGCTAAGAGTTTTCAGGAAGCCTCTGCGGGCAAAGGCTTCCTGAAAACAATTAGCTTCGTTCCTAAACTCATATGCGAGACACCTGCTGTGCGCAATAAAACAGACTGCAAGGCTGAGAGGCAAGGGAGCAAGGATGGGAGAAAAGCAGTGTTTCCGAGTGTTGAGTCCTCTTCCCATCCCCCTAAAGGACCCCTTAGGAATTAGCAAAAAATGAATACTTTCTCGGCAGCCCCCAAACCCTTTTTACTGTCTACATGTGAACTCTAGCATGCTTGCAGGGTTACTTTCCGAGGCGACATGAGACAGCGCGGGGGAGGTCGGTTTTGTCCACCCACGTTATTTTTGAGGTCGGCGCGGGAGCCGCCCAGCAGGAGGACGCGTGTGCTCTGGGCGTGGCTATTCTGGCAGGCCAGGTGCAGAGCCGTGTTCCCCGCCTGGGAGGGAAGCAGACAGAAGGAAGCACACGTTAGCAACCCCTCCTCCGCGGGCCCTTGCCGGGGCCCGAGGCTTACTCACAGAAGAGTCAAGGCTCACGTTCTCTGCTTCCCGATCGGTGGTCCCAGGGCTTCAGTGGCAAGAACATTTAATTGGGAATCCAAACGGGCAGGAGAGTCACATCGCTCATAGAAACCTTGGTTCCAAGATCCTGGCTCTGCCACTTAACTCGTTGCAAGCTACTGGGCAAGGCTCTTAATTGAATTCCTTACCTGTAAAATGGAGCGTGACTCCTACATGCTGAGGCTGTGAGGATTGATTCGGAGAGCCTAGGGGAGCATCTTCTTAATGGCAGAGTGCTGTGCACGTGCACGAGGTTGTTCCTCTTAGCGACAAGAGGAACACAGAGGAGAGCCGTGTTAGGGTGGCTGTTGGTTGGCTACCCTACCGACAGGGTCAGGAAGGCAAACAGGCCACATCCGACACTGCAGGCTAAAGGTTAACAGAATTTGCAAGCCTTTTTAAATCTTGGGTTTTTCTTGAAACATCAAAATTTGAACTACGGACAAGGCCTCCACCCAACAGGCCATAATACAACTGCATCTGTCACTTCCCACACAGATGGAGACCCTCTTGCTTTTGGACTCTACCTTCAAGGTCAAAATGGCAACCAAAGGTCAGAATCATGTCCACAGTAACGTTGCAGAAAGAATTTTTGACAAGAGAACTCTGAAACTATGGGAATAAGGCCTGCAAGGCTGCTGCTAACCCCTAGAAAAGCAACAAGAGAAACAGGCAACGTGATTTGGTGTCTGCCTGCAAGGACTCAGGAGATTAAATACATAAGCTCAATGTTTGTTCTGCTGAGCTTAAAAGCTGCGTCAGGCCTGCAGCTGCGGGCTCAGAGCTATCAGCCTGCCTGTTTAGGGCTTTTCCCTGGCCTGCTTTACTCCTGTCTGGATCACACAGCACTATCTGCCCATACTCAAGGATGGTTTATATTCCTTCCCTTTAAAAAGACGAATGAGTTTTTAAAAATAAAGGGAAACTGTGTGCTGCTGGGTCACTCACTCCCCTCTCACCACCTTAGCTCTAACCAGCCTGGGCAGTCTTCCTTCCTTGCTGTTACCTCCAGGAACGTGGTGAGTTCTAAGCCCGAGAGTTGCGGGAGCTCGTCCGTCGGTCATCAATCCGCGGCTGCAGTCTGGAGTCACCTGGTGGGGGGCCTTTAAATAGACCAGTGCGCAGACGCAACTCTGATGGCCCTGCCCCAGGGGGTGGGGCCAGGCCAATTGGGTGTAGGCACTGAAAGGCCGGCATGCTGGGAAACTCCGCCCCCAACTCAGGGCAAAAAAACGGTACAGCTGGTCACCCCAGGCCTGGTCATCAGGTGGGTTTGGTTTTCTCCCCTCTCCCCGTGTTTTTAAAGTTTCCCGGGAGATTTTAAAGCGCAGCCGGGTAGAGAACCACTGCTAGCTTAGTCCTCCAAAATGAAGGGTCTGCCAATGTTTTAAACACTCCGCTCCCTGTGGCAAGGCTCAGGGCTCAGCTTGGTATGATTCTCAGTGCACATAGAGAAGGTTGTCTCAAAGCTGCTGGCTTCGTGGGAGTCATTAAATGTGTTGAATAAATGACTGAAATAAAAGAAATCTGATGGCTGTAGAAATATACCAAAATTTACTTTGCCAATAAAAAAAATCAATTATGCTGAAAAGCATTTGGATGAAGAAAATGAAAAGACATGGGTTAGAATACAGATTGTGGTACATCCACAATGTGGATGGAACGTTACTCAGCAATAAAAAGGAATGAACTAATCACACACGAAACAATATAAGACTCTCAAAACCACTGTACAAAGTGAAAGACGTCAGATGCAAAAGGTTGCAATGTCAAAACCTGAAATTAAAAACAACTGTGACCTAGGTAGATATACATAGCAGGCATTTTCCCCACCCTGAGTAATGAGTACTGATCTCCCTGACAAGGGCTGCTATACTTTGCCGAGTAAGGACCTTTCTTATACAACGGAATATTATTCAGCCTTCAAAAAAGAAAGAAATCCTGTCATTTGCGACAACATGGGTGAACCTAGGGCAATACACCAAGTGAAATAAGTTAGGGAAAGACAAATACCGTATGATTTCACGTCTACGTGGAATCTAAAAAAAAAAAGATGGACTGGTAGAAACAGAGTAGAAAAGTGGCCAGAAGCTGGGGTGTCGGGAAATACACAGAGGTTGGGAAAAAGGTATAAACTTTCAGCTGTAAGATGAACAAGGCCTGAGGATCTAATGCATAACGTGGTGACCACAGCTGATAACACTGTCTTCTATAATTGAAGCTTGCTAATTGGAGAACTTAAATGTTCTCACACACACACAAAAGGTAAATATGTGAGGTGATCAATGTGTTCATTAACACCTGGGAATTATCAAATCATCACGTTGTACACTTTGAATATCTTACGATTTTATTTGTCGATTATACCTCAATAAAGCTGGGGGGAAAAAAAGGGAAGGACCTTCTAGAGGCTTCCGCAGAGGCTGTGGCTGGTACAGAATGGAAGTCCCTCTTCTGGGACGGCACCTCACCTGTGCTTCCAACAGCCCCTGCTGCTTTATCTAGAGAGAGGACACATGGCTTCCCACACAATACTTTTGGGGCCCTGCAGGGGACAGGAGGGAGCGTGGTGGAGACCCACCAGGGCTGGTTTACGGCCCTAATTGTGTCACAAACGAATCACGTATCTTACAAAAGACTACTAGCTCCCAGCTTAGGCCTCCCTATCCATTAACTGGAAACCACCTACTTCGAGTTGGTATAATGTTCCAGACCATGTACCACCTGGAAGAAATGGAGAGCCACCAGCGTGCCGGGCAGTGAGCCAGGCATTACTGGAGGTGTTACGATGCATGGCTTGCTGCTTTCCTCAAGCTTTCGGCCCCTGAGGGAACCATGAGAAACATCTCACCAGTCAACACAGCACAGAGCTGTGTGCAGTCCAAGAGAGCCCTCTAAAAGACCGCCCGATGGGCCTGTGGGGACTGGGCTGGAGGCCAGTGGGCAGCAAGGAACAGGGTACCCCCGAGGGAGGGGGCAGCGGGAGGGGATGGTGAGCCCACACTGCTGTGCAGGAGGTACACGCCAAGCTCTCCCAGAGAGACAACAGCAACAGAGGCCGAGGCCACTCTGGGGAGGCCCCAGGCAGGTGGGTCAGTCTGCTGTGAAGCTTCTAAACTAGTCCAGGGACACACTAATAACGAGCACGGAAGGAGAGGGACGGAGGAGAGAGGGGTGACAGAGGACAACGAGAGAGAGGAGAGGCTGCTGTCCTTTCCTGTCCCCGCAGGACAGGGCTGGCCCCCTCAACCGCACACTCATAGACCGACGGGACAGCAGGGAAGCCACAGCGCTCACGGGAGGCTGGGGCCCCAGGTAGGTCCTCCTCCCCCCCACGTGGACCCCGTGCATCGCTCCCACCGAGGAGCTGCAAGCTTTCAATTCCCACCAGGTTCCGTGGCCCTGAGCCCTCGCCCCGCTCAGCGAGAGGAGGCTTCCGCCGGGAAGGCAGGCAGGCTGTCCTCACCTGTGGCCGAGGGGATCTAGCACCTGCCGGGCCTCACCTTGTTCTTGGCAAGCACGTTGGCTCCTGCTTTAACGAGCAGCTTGGCAGACTGGCTGAAACCGTGCCAGGACGCTTCGTGCAGGGCCGTGTTCCCGTCCTGGGGAGCACACACAGGAGAAAGCACATGAGCTGGGCCCGATCCGTCTCACTGCCGTCAACAGAGCACACGGTACTTCAGGGCACAAGCAGGGGCCTTTCTCCGCCGGGGCTTCTCACCTGAACCACAGAACCCAGGCAGTGATTTGAGTGGTCAGTTTCTCCACTCTTCCAGAAACGGTACCTAACAAGTACCGTTCCAGGTGCATTCTAGATTTAGGATGTATTACAGTGGATGACTTCCGGCATTAGGGCTTGAGTCTCTCCGGGAACCCAGGGTGAGAAAGGCTCCAGGGCCCATGCACAGCTCATATGTAACAGAAAGTAGCATCAGGAGATACAATGCCCCTTTCTCCCCACCTCTATGGCCCCTGAGGGCCTCCTCTGCTCTGCTCTGGCCCCAGAGAGAACCCTGCAAAGGTCAGGCAAATGAAGAGTCCAGCTTCACAAGTTCCAGGGCCCCAAGGGCAGACAGGTAGATTCCACTGCTCCTTTTTCTTCCCCCAAATCTAATCTCTCCCAGTTTAATCCAAAAGCCTCAGGGCCCCAAACAAATGAGCAGGCACTGAGAACAGTGATCTATCTGTAAATAAGGTAAACGAGTGTCCTCAATGGATGGTTTTTCAATAGAAATCAACCCATTAAACATAGCTTGTATTTGCTTAACTTACTATTAAAAAAAGACATATTAAGTGCAATGAACTGCATGGGGTGGGACCTGGGATTAGGGGTGAGGGGGCACAGAGAGGAGAGATGGAAACGCCCTCCTGGCTGTTCCAGGCCAGGCACAGGGCCGTCAGCTGGGGGCCGTGCAGGGACAGTGTCCAACTGCGTCCAGGCTCTGGCTTAGACATTCATTCAACACAGTAAGCCACGGGCCTGGCATTGCTGACACCCACAGGGGAAGTCTAGGGTCTCGAGGGCTGTACCAAAGGCCAGGTGCTGGGAATGGTGGTGGCCGATATGTGGCCCGGAAGCAGGAAGCAGAAGGAAGAGTGAAGGGGGTCCCAGGTGGGAACACTTCTGGGTGCTGGTAATGACCTCCTTCTTGATGTGGGGGCTCACACAGATGAGCTCAGGCAGTGCAAACTCACTGAGCTGCACACGTATTAGTTGTGCACCTTTCTGTGTATGTATGTTACACTGTAATAAAAGGTTTTTTAAAAAAAGTGGACAGAGGCCAGATTGCACTTAACTGCAAAGTCCCATGTTTTAAGATGGTTTGACAATTTAAAAACACTGGGACAATTTAAAAACACTATGTCATTGGGATTTTTTAAAGACTTGATTTTGCTTATTTTCTCTTCCAGTGTAGTTTAAATAAATTAACTCACTCCGTTATCTTAAAAAAAAAAAAAAAAAGGAAACAGAGAGGCTGGGGCACATCCCTTCCCCCACCCAGGCCTCCAAAGGTCACTAATTCTAGACTTTTTTTCTTCACCATTTATATTTATGTGGTTGCCCACTGCTGCCACAGAACAGAGGCATGAGTTTTTTAAAAATTCAATATCAGATACTCTTTCAGAGGAACCCTGGGACGATTTCCTCATGTTAAGGCATGAGAGCTGACTCAGGAATGACAGCATCTCACGAGCTCGGCAGGTCCCAAAGAGGGTCCTCAGGCTGACCCGTCCCACTTCCCTCCTCACCTTGTCCTGTCGGTCCAGAGCACAGCCCTCCTGGATGAGCGCCGCGATGACTTCGGTGTTCCCCACCACCGTGGCCCGGTGCAAGGCGGTCTGATCCCCCTGCGGGTGGTGGGGAGACAGGGACAGCAGTCAGCCCTCCCCGGCCCCTCACCACTCTCTCCCTCCCTCCACCCGACACAGGGACATCCCCATCACCGCGCGCCAGCCGGGCTTGGTGGGCTGGTTAGTAGACAGTGCATGCCTGGAGAGTCATTTTGTTCACAAACTCAGTGGTAACCCTAAGCCAACTGCAGAACAGCCCTGGGCCACAGAGCCGACCTCTGGATGAGGGCCACGCCAGGGGACGGCAGTGTGACTGTCACATCTGTGAAGACTGGGTCAGCGGGCTGGGCTGTGTGCTGTGCAATGGAACCAGCAATGCCTGGAATCTCTACTCCCTGCGGAGGCCTCCCGTTCCCCAGGGTCAGAGGACTCACGGGCCTGCTCTGTCAGCTAGCGGCACTCACGACCGGAGAGCGGGTGTACGTGTTGATTGGCCCTGGCCTAGAGCAATGCAGGGGTTACGCTAGGACATCTGAGGAGGCCAGGGGCTCAGGCTGTCACTGCACGTCTCTCAGAAGCCTCTTCTGATGTTTCAGGACAGCATCCTCGCTGATTTATGCTGCATTTGACCCCCTTCTCTGTGATCAGATTCCTGGGATTGCTGACCTGCTTTTTCTCTGTCAGGGCGCCAAAGGGAACTTGACTCTTCCCCTAATTGCAGTTGAGAGAAGGACTAAAATCCCAAAAGTAAGACCGTCAAGTCTGTAGCAAGAGAGAGTTCTGAAGTCTCTGAGGGCACATCTTATCTCTGACAGGCACTCAGGATATCAAGTCCAGCCTGGGGCGCAGGCTTGAATGGGGAGATGCGTGAATGGTGTGGAAAACTCCTGGTGGGACGGAAGGGGCGCAGGGCAAGGGGGTCAGGAGATGTGCGTCACGCATAGCCTTGGGAGACACCTGTCACCTTGCTGGACTTCAGGTTCTTCACCTGTGAAAGGAGGCAAGGTCCCTCCCTGCCCTTCTTGGGGTCTATGATGTGGTTGGCAAGAGTTTTACATAAACAGTTTTCTGGTGGAACACTGGAGGGGCAAAGGACATGCTCTGGGGCACTCCTGGTCCTTAGCCCGAGAGAGGAAAGACAATTAGAAGACAGAAAACATGGAGGATTTTTAAAGAAGGATGCACTGCTACCTATAAACTGCCTTAATCAAATGCTGATCCTACTTACATCCCTGGAACCTGTAACAAATGACAATGCACTTTAAAAGCACTTAATCCAAAAAAAAGTTCTGGGGATGGATGGTGGTGATGGTTTTGTAACAATGGGAATGTACTTAATGCCACTGAACTGTACACTTAAAAATGGTTAGATGGTCAATTTTAAGTTATGTATAGTTCATGACAGTAAAAAAATACTTAATCCTATTTAAAAACCAAATTCACATTCTTAAAATTTTTAAAAATCTCCCTTTAAAAATCCATGAGGGGAGGGACTTCCCTAGTGGCACAGTGGTTAAGAATCCACCTGCCAATGCAGGGGACATGGGTTCGAGCCCTAGGTCCGGGAACATCCCACATGCCACGGAGCAACTAAGCTCGTGCGCCACAACTACTGAGCCTGTGCTCTAGAGCCCGTGAGCCACAACTGCTGAGCCCACGTGCCACAACTACTGAAGCCCACGCACCTAGAGCCCGTGCTCCGCAACAAGAGAAGCCACCGCGATGAGAAGCCCGCACATCGCAACTAGAGAAAGCCAGCACACAACAACAAAGACCCAACACAGCCAAAACAAAAACAAAAAAAGAAACATGAGGGGAAATGATTTTTATTTTCTTCCTTATACTTTTTAATACTTTCCAACATTTTACACATATAATTTCTAGCATCAGGAAAAACTGCTATTTATTAAAAGTCTAAGCTGTACCAATATACCAGGAAAGGGACTGTCCATGTCTCAGAAGCTTTTCTCACTGTTCATTCTGCAGTGATGGATCCAGACCTCCACCCTCCCATTACCATGATTCCATCCACTGTCCACTGCATTCTGTCACCAAACCCTCCCCTTGGAATCCTAAGCTATTATTCCCATTACAAATTAGCTTTAGCCTTGGTTTTCTTCTCACCCACCTTTCCAAGACCCCTTACTCAAAGAGGACCCTTTCTGTGTGCCATGCAGTCAAAAGCAGAACATGGCCACTGGGTCAGTGTTTGCACAAGGTGTGCGAAGCCATCACACCTCGTCTTCAAACAACTTAGGAAGTGTTTCCAGATGAGGTGTACTTAGTAATCATGAAAAATTGCCCAGTCTTAACTTTTTAAAACTTCTCTAAGAATCCCCAAGACTGCCTGTTTCTCTACCAGCATGGTGATGGGTTTTCCCAAAATGGACCCCAAGTGCAATTTGTTACTGACCTGATAAGAAACGTGGTGCCCTGTTCTCAGCAACAAAAGTGAGGCTGCAGCCCCTCCTTCAGGGTAAACACCGCCTCAGTCAGATTTCTAATCATTAGAGGCCTTTTACTATCCCCACAAGCTGCCGGCATTCTAACTAGCACTCCTTGGCCCAATCAGAACAACCTTTTTACGTAACCAAATGTAACCATTCTGTGCATGTTCTGCATAAAGTGTGGGCCACTCTTGCTGCTAAGTCAAGGTGCGGTCTGACCTCAACCTGGCTTCAAGTCAAGTGCTTTATTGTGTTTCACGGGCTGCCACTACATCATGAGTTGAGGCAGCTCTGGAGCCAGAATGTCACCAGTATTTATTACTTGCTTTTAGCATGAATCTCCTGTACTTGCTTCCCTGGGGGTAACATTCCTTTGTGAAACTCTAGCTCAACGCAAGAAGCTAAATCTCACTTCTAGTTCAGCCCTTAAACGTCAATTTCCAGAGGGACGAGCAAAACGCGCAAGGAGACCCGACGACCTGGGTGAGGCTATGGTGGGAACAAAGGGTCCTCAGGCACCTGGCACAGGTGTCTCCTGCGTGTCCCCTTTCCTGGCCCTGCCTGTCTCCAGGCCACAGCCTCCCCTCCATCTTCACACCCCTCAGTCACAGACCCGCTCAAAGCCAGGGTCCTTGCCTCAGGTGTCGGATATACACGGCTGTGAAGGCCAAAGCCAGCCTTTCCCCACCCTGAGTGGTCCTTGAGCAGGACCGTTAGCTTTGCTCACACCAGGTGGGGTGGGTTTGGAGGACTGGGTGAGACACTTTCTCTAGTACATGAAAACCAGCCACCCTGAAGTTGCCAAGGTGAGCATCACAGGCTGAGAGACACGAAATACATAAGCCAAGGACCACCTCGGGCTGTCTCAGAGCTACTCCCCCCCAGAACACAACATAAGCAAACACCTGAGACTCTTGATTGAAACAGGGTCAGTTACCTGTGAATCAACTCTTCCTCCTATAAAACTAAAACTTACCTTTGAAATATTTCCTCTTTGAAATATGACACAGAAAAGAACAAGATGTATCCTCACTACGTACTTATAACAGACCCAAGCAGCAACTTTGACATAAATATCAACATGAAATTCTGAAACTTTGGAGGAAAAAAAAAAAAGCTAGGAAAAGTGTGGCACTCTCAACAAAATTTACTCATTATTTATTCAGCAAATATTTATTAATCCTCTTCTACACTCCAAGCACCGTGGCACCTAATTCTCTCATTTTATTAATTAAAAAAAACTAAGGCCCAGTGCAGTTCAGGGGATAACCAGCTAATCTGGGGTAGCATGGTTGGGGCAGAACTCAAATTGGTAAGGCTTTTTGCGCTCACCCTGAGCTGTTCACAACCTGTGAGGTCAATTGACCTTAAGACAGGCCTTAAGAAGGATCAGGTGCTTCTGTGGGATGGGCTGCCTCTTTATGGCATCATCAAGCTAAGTGTTTATGGCATCATCAAGCTAAGTGACTGAGCCCAGTGCCTTGGCAAGTATAGGCACCTGAGAAGTATTTGTTGAATGACTGACTACAAAGAAAGAAGCAGAAGGAAAGCGCTGAAGCTGGAAACTTGAAGACCCAGCAATCCTGCAGTTTGGCACTTCGGTTTGGAACAGGCAAATCGTGTTCCAAAGGGACTGCAACTGTCTGCAAAGTGCATGAACCGCCAGCTCTCCATTTTTTAAGACATCAGTGTTCCTTACTTTGGGATTTCAAACGATTTGCAACCACTGAGGTCTAGAACTTTGTTCTGAAATACTTTTAGTGTTCTCTCCTACACGGCGAAAAAGAGTGAGCACAAATGTGGGCAGATTCCAAAGCCAAGCTCATGGGAGAAACCCCAGTCATGCAAGGGTGGACCATGCCCCTCTTCAGGAGGAATCCCTCCCAGGTGCCACAGGCAGACATGTTGCAAGGAAGCTCAAGACAGGGTAGGTGCACAAAATAATTGCTGACCTCTTTTTCTCTCTCTGATCTTCCAGGGTTCTTCCTAGCCTTGCTTCTCTGGTTTTTCTTATTTTTCTCTTCCTTCATGCCTTTTACTGTGGCCACGGGGTCCTGGACTATTTCTGAGGTGGGGGCCGTGTGATTGCTCATTGACCAATCAGAGATGGCCTTAGAGCTCCAATGAGAGTTGACAGGGTTGGCAGGAGGCAAGAGGGAACTTGCCCCTGGAGTTGCATATTCTAAAGAACTGGTTTCCACAGGTTCAAATTCATAATAATCCCACTCCAGGGCACTGGAGGTCATTCTTCAACTAATTCTCAGTCTTTACCATGACATAGAGCACAGTATCTGTAGAACACGAAGTTAGGAGTAAATTCTTCATAACATTAACCTTCTCTATCGCTACCCATCACCCCAGACAGGTAACTTCTGAAATGATTTTTTTCCAATACTTAATCTCCCACCAGCTTCTTTAAAGAGCACTCATAAAGAGTTTTCTTCCTTGACTTCCTACATGAGTTTCAAGGCTGATCAACAAGCACAGTAAACGTATAGAAGACACACATGAACCATATTCTGGCAAATGCATTACTTCAGAACCAGTAAAGATCAATTCTACGTTCTCCATTCCCAGCTGTTTCTACACTGTTTTGTTGTTCGTTTTGTTTTAAGCTACCTGGGAGAAGCAATGTACGCATCGTCTAGACCAAGGGAAAGATGCAAAAAAAAAAAAAAAAAAAAGATTTCAATAAGTGAAAGAGCTCCTCTCTGAAAGTAGAGCTGGCTTTCCTTCTGCGGCCATGTCCCCCTTTGGCTGCCTTGGCTCCTGAGTTTTTACTTCCTATCTTGCCTGATATAAACAGCAGTAGTTCTAGAAAGTCAGCATGGCTTTTGCTTCAGGAGAACACAGTGATACTCGCAGCTCAGGACCTGAGACAGGAGTGTTGGGTCAGGATGGGTTAGCATGCCTGGTACTGCAGCCTTGCCACCGTGGCAAGCAAGGGCTTCAATTATACAGAGAAAACCAGGTGCAGCCTGACATATCTGCACCAAGCACTGAATGCCCTGCGTTTCCTGTGGTCAGAATCTCTTCTCTCTCCCTGTATTTTTGCTCCTGTCATGTAAGGATAAGATATAATCAGGTATGTTATGATGGCTACAGTGCAAGGAAAGAAAAAAGTGTTGTGACCCAGGGTAGAAATCAACAGCTTAAAGCTAGATCAGCATCTTTTGAAAATAATATCCTTGATGACTCAAAAGGTTCCAAACATAACCAGAAATTTATGAATGACACTGACAGCCTTATGCCCGTGTATATGACATACTTGGTTATTTCTTTGTGAATGCTGTCCTTCTCAACTGGTGTGTTTGCCAAGTTTTAGGACATTACACAGACTCAAAGAAACCTCGAAGCGCTATGGTAACCCACACCCTAGCCCACCTGAGTGTCTGAAATCTGATAACGTTCTGTAACCACAGAGATCACAGGTGAATCTGGGACGGGTTTATAAATACTAACTCTCCAAGAGTCTGTGTTCCTCACAAAAGTTCTTTCTCCTTTGAGTCCTACTATACAAATCAGAGTTAGAAACAGAATTGAAAGTCTCTGAAAATAGCTTCCAATCAGATTATCATTAGGATATTTTCCTAATAGCTCACTGGACGGCAATTTACATAATCTTTTCTACACCCCCTTCTTAGAGAGTTCACCCTCTTCAAAGACCCAACAGGGCCACCCTATGCACTAGGTGACCCCATGCCAGCCACTGCTGATTTACTCAGGAATGGATTCTTGACTCCAAAAGAGCCACTGGAATCTCTTTCTAGATAGTCTGACTAAAGAAACTCAGAGACTGAGTTTCAATCATGGCAGGGCACCAGAGTGAACTCTTTCTGGAGGCCTCCTTTTTCTCAGATTCCATGAGATCAGTGTGCTGTTGTTTCTTTAAATAGGTCCTTTTTAACTGAATGTATACAGAATAAGAGAAATCAAGGCGAGAAGATAAAAAAATTAAGTTTTTAAGCTTCACCTTTTCTCCAGTTATAAGTTTGGTCAATGACACATTTCCAGCAAGCCTTGCCCATACTCGTGTGTGTGAGTGTGTGTGTGTGTGTGTGTGTGTGTGTGTGTGTGTGTGTGTGGTGTGCTCCTTCATACTGAGACAGGACACAGACAAGATGCCCTTCGAGGCTCTGCACTTGAATAATACTAGACAGGAAATACTACCACTAGATAGGAACCATGATGGCAAGACCAGCTCACACTCCCAAACTCGACCTTGCTACTGAGAATGGGGCCCACAGCCGACCTTCAAGAGGAAGTTCTTCCCACCAAGATGAAGCTACAAAGTGCTGGAGAGCATCTCCTACCGCCCCCTCCCTCCCCTCATAGCTAGTTACACGTTGTGGGATTTGAGGCAGAAAAGCCCCCTTGACAACCATGCCCTGATAGAATGATGGCTTCTACTCACATCGTCCTGGACATCGAGGTCGCAGCCAGCCTTCAGCAAGATCTGGACCACAGAAAGATGGCCCTTATTGGCAGCAAGATGCAAGGGGGTCCGGCCATGCTGTCAATGCAGAGCAAACACTGATTTCAGAACAAGACGTCACGCGCTCTTCCCCTGGGGGCGGGGAGCCTAGAGCAAGGTTTGCACAGTGGCGCTCCCCGCCACCCCCACACCCCACCCACCCCGTTCAGTTTGGCAGGAGATTCTTATGGATTCATCCGGAATTCAAGTTTGTCTTGGTTAACCTTGGCTATTGGCACTGTGATCAAGGAACAAAATATGCTCAAACTGTGGAGACTTCCCTTAGTGCATAATTTCCACTCCCCGCTCATCCAACCACCAAGTAGGAAAGTGAGGGCTTTCAAGTTTTCTCTTATTTCCGCACTGGTTTGATAGTCAGGGATGGTGAAGTGGCCACAGTGAATCTGATGGGGTAAGAGATGGGAGAGCAGCAAAGAGTCAAGCTAATCAGCCCCGGAGAAGTCTAGTTAGTAATTCCTCAAAACTGAAACTGATGGACAAACCGTTAAAACACATTCTCCCCTCTTTAGAAACAAATTTTTAAATTACAAAGTGTTTCAGCCATTCAAAAATATGAACATTTTAAAACGTACACAACCACCAATCACTTTAAGAAAAAATTAGAGAAACCGTAGCCATTCCTCGTGAACCCCTCCCAGATCTCATTTCCCCTCAACCCCGAGGTAGCCGCTCAATTTGGGATTCGTCATTCCTGTCCCTTTTATTACACTTCACTACACGTTTGTAGCCACGCATAATAGATGCACATCGTTTTGCTTGTCTTCAAACCTTACATAAATGGTATTAAACTGTACAATGTCATTTGGCAATTTGGGGGGTCCAACATTATATTTTTGAGTTTTTTAAAAATATTGTCACATCATTCACTCATTCTCCCACTGATGGGTTCCAGGTTGTTCCCAGTGGCTGGCAGAACACACGTGAGTGCACGTCTCCTGTGCACCTGAGCGGGCTTCTCAGCCCTGCTGGTGGGGCACAGAGATGACCGTTCCCTGCAAGCGGGCTCCTGAGCTGTGACACTGAGGGTCCCACTCAGAATAATCCTCTTCAGTGTAAATCAGTTTCCATCTAGAGAACTGACCTTGCCAAACGCCTAATTCTCCAACTTTTGAAGGAGCCATTATGTTGCCTTTGCTTTCTCCCTCAAGTTCACGGTGAAGAAACGTTCCCACCCCAGCTCCAAACAGCATTTAACCATGCACGGCCCCACCTGTGCTGAAACACTCCCAGGGGAATAAGGGTCTCACACGGCCTGAGTCCTCTCTCGCATCTTGGTAAAACTTCCCAAAGGCCTTTACTGATATTCTAGCAGGATAAACCCGTTTATGATCTCGATCAAGCGCCCGTTTGCTGTGGGTAACTAGCCTTGCAGGAAAACAAGATGGCAGACAATAAAGGATCTTAACTTCAACCCGCGAAATGCAATCAAAGCATCAGAATGATTCTGGAAAGAAAGAGGTCAGAGCTCACTTTAAAATTAGAATTCTTAATTAAGAAAAAAGTGTGTCCTAAGAAAGTGGGCTATAAAAAGCCTTCATAAAAAGACAACGTCTGAGATGAGATGAAAGCGTGACCTGCCTTGGCTGGCAACTGTGCTCAGCGCGGGCCGCTTAACCTTGACTCCTCCGACGAAATGTCCACAGCTGATGAGATGGAGCCAGAGAGCCTGGTTCCCCCCTCGCTGGGCCTGGCCCCGGGCTCCACCTGTCCTGCGTCCTCGTCCAGGTCATCGGATCAGTGACCTTCACAAGGCTTCTAGAGCATCCTGAAACAAGGGGAAGCCCACTGCATTTGTGAGGAGAAAGACGTGTGTGCTGTGAGGAGGGCTGACAGGATGGCGGGACACAAGAGCTTCTGAGCATCTGGAAAGTGCAGACCGTGCGGGCAGAAGCTGCCCCGAGAGAGGCTGGGAAGGAGGCCACAGGCCGAGGAGTAGCTGGTGCCACAGGTCAGGGGAGCCCCAAGGAACATCCCTGTCAGCAACCAGATATTACAGTGTGGAAGCTGAGGCCCAAGGAGGCGAAAGGGTCTGCCCAAGTGAACACCAAAGAATCAGAAGATGCAGAGAAGGAAACACCGATGTGGTTCCAACCAGGCCACGTCTGGAGGGCACTTCAGAAACTACAGATTACTAACGAGGCGGCCCTGGACTGCAGGCAGCTTCCCCCTCCAAGGTCAGCAGAGTCCCCTCTGTGGAGAAAAGAGAGGCCAGAGGCACTGGAGCCCGACAAGCCTCGTTCAAATCCCGGCTCTGACTAGTAACACCTGTGAGATTTTGTGCAGGACACTCTCCTAAGCCCCTTTCCTCATCTGTGAAACAGGAACGGTCTCCACTACTCACCCCGCAGGCTTCAAACAGGATAAGTGAGGGAACGCCCACCATCCATCACGGGTTTCCTTCCCTCCAACTGTCCCCAGCCTCGCCCCTGAAGACACCCCAACCGCTGCCTCTCCTCCCTGACACCCCTGCACCGTTGCCTCGGACACAAGTGAGATGTTTTCGAGGGCACAGACCTGGGAGAAGACTTGCACCTTGGGTCACCTGGATAGCCAGGTGGGCCCTTGCTGGAGGGTTTTGAAATACAAGGTCCCACGTCTCCACGTCTCTCTGGAAGGGGCTTCTTTACTGATAAAACCCTTCTCCAGTTCTGCGAGAAGAAATGTTCACGGCTGCCTTCTCCACACCCACAGCACTTCGGCTCCCCTCAGGGAACCACCAGTCCTGTTCTGAGGGCCCTTCCCACTAGGCCGTGATCTCCCCGAGTGCGGGACTACACCTCAAACCAATCCCGGCGCTCCTCAACCACAGGGCAGGCCGGGCCTCCCAGGGTCACTGGAGCAAATTCCACAGTTCCACGCTTGACCAGAGACAAGGCGGGCCTGGCGGGCTGCAGCCTCCAGGTTCGGAGACGTCTCAACCCCTCAGAGGAGGTGTAGGCATCCTGGGGGCTTCACGAGCATCTGAGCGCTGCAACAGTGACACAGGGGCTCCTCTGAGGAGGGTCAGTGTCCCCCTTGCATGTCTGGCTCCTTTTCTGGCATCTGGTAAAACTACAGCAAGTAGCAAAGGCGGTAGTAACTGGCTTCCCATTGACCCTGAAGCTGTCCACTCCTGTTCCCTGGGCTCTCCTAACACAACCACACACACACACACACACACACACACACACACACACACACACAAACACACCACCCACCCAGAAATGTGGTTGGTTTTCCAGAACATTCTGTAGTGAAAAGCAACAAAAGTAGAGCCATTCAGGGGAGTAGCTGCTCCCACCCAGCACACAGGGATACCCCAAGGTCATGCCTGACAAACGCAGAAGGCTGAAACCACGCTAAGTGTGAGGGGGCAAATAAAAACTGATCCTTAGAGGGGTCTTTGAATGACCTGTACTTAAGGGTACAACCGGTCTCAACCTCCACGCCCCTAGGAATGGCCAGTGGAGGACATGGGAAGAGGAGGAAAGACTGTGGACCATGAATGATAAGAGGAAGAAGTTTCTGAAGCACTGGTTTGTCCTAGGCCCTGCCTAATTCAAAGACCAGTTTAACCCAACTCAACCCAGGCCCTGGTGAGCCCAGCAAGACCAATAGCAACAAGGATGAGAGCAAGGGCCAGCAGCAGCTAACATTTATGGGACGCTTACGGCATGGTAGGCACATCTTAAGAGTTTTACATGTATTAGCTCATTCAATCTTCCCAACGACCCTAGGAGGTAGGCAGCATTATTAAGCCCATTTTACAGATGAGAAAACTGCAGCCTAGAGAGACAGTCACTTGTTCAATGTCACGCAGCAGGTAACTCGAGTCTGGATTCACCCCTAAGCCATCTGACCCCAGCCCGCATGCTCTGGCCCACCACACTCCCTGCTAGCTGCTTCCTGTGGGAGGAGACACTCCCCTGGCAGAGGGCTCCACTCTCAGGACGCTCCCGCGGCTCCCAGATGATCGCCCCTGAGGGTGCTTGCAAATTACCTGGTTTCCTCAGAATCTCAAGATGAGGAGAGAGGCTGTCCATTCTCACTGTACATCTGAATCGCCTGGGGAGGTTGGTCTGTGTGTCTGTCCACCCGTGCTGATGCCTGAGGCCTTCCTCCAGAGTTGCTGACTCAGGGCTCTGTGGGGCGCAGGCAGCAGGGGTTATACATCCTCCCCAGGTGATTCCAATGAGTGACCTGGGCTGAGGAGGGGCCGGAATAATCCTCCCCAGAGCAGCCACAGGCCCTCAGGTGAAACCTGCCCAGTGGGGACCGTTCCAGCAGGAGTCATTCCTCTCGGTACATTCCTCATGACGCTTTCGTCCCCAGCTGTCAGTACAAAACACTGAAAGACTGCATCTCCTCAACCCAGAACTTTCTGTATCTTAAGAGAGTATATAAACGATACAATGACACTACTAAAAATTCGGAAAATGAAAGCAAGTCATCTGTGATTCCACCACCCCACACGAGGCTTATCGTTTTTACCCCACCTTTTCCACGGCATCTCTTCTATTGGTGCTTTTGCAGTTACATTCACAGGTCACATGAAACTAGCTTGCTTGTGCATTAATAGTGGTCCTCAAACTTTATTGGGCAGCAGAGGCTTGTTAAAGACAGCTCTCTGGGCCCCCTTCCAGGGTTTCTGATTTTGTAGGTCTGGGGTGGAGGCTGAGAATTTGCATTTCTAACAAGTTCCCAGGAGAAGCAGATGCTGCTAGTATAGAACCACATTTTGAGAGCCACTAACATAAACCACCGGTTTTCAATGCCGTTCCACATTAGAGTCACCTGAAAATATTTTTAAGATCTCAACTTTCAACCCCAGATTCCATCAGCCTAGGGTGGGGTCTTGGAGTGGGTGTTTTTTAAGTTCCAGGTGATTCTAACGTGCAGCCAGAGGTTATGAATCCCTCGTTGCATGCTTTAAATGTGCTGGTCCCTCCAACCTGCCCTGGGGTCAGGATGGGCCTTCTGAGAACAGCGAGGGGAGGGAGGGTGCAGGACCCTGCAGAGAGCACATTTCCCTGATCCAACCAGGGAGGGGCAGAGGCTTGGAACACACTCACTTCCAGGGAACTGAATGGCAAAGGGCCTTGAGACGTAGCCAGGCAACAACAACAAAAAAGTGGCCTCACTGTCAACAGCTCTGGGCTCTGGTCTGGGTGCTGCTTTGTTCTGGCATGTTGAGCCCTGCGGGTCCCGATTTCCAGCAGAACTGCTGCATGGTAACAAAAGAGTGACTCCCGTTCCAGCAGGTGACCCGTAAATTACACTCTCAGGTGATCATAAAGGGCGCTCAGAGTGAAAAGTCCCTGCTACTCGTTTGGAAGAGCCTAACTCCCAGCTGAAGGGGGTGGGGCTCGGTCAGGGAATATTCCTAGAGAAGAATTCCTGTTCAGATAAAGATCTCCCACCAACAAGGGAGCCCAGCCAAAGGTAACCAGCTTAAAATACACCTTGAAAGAAAGTGGAGGTGTTTTGTTCCTCCCTGTGTTCAGATGTGGTACTTAATCCCTCTCACCAGACACTCCAGGTGGACCAAGGTATTTACACTGGAGACACCTCCCTCGGGAGGGGCGGAGCCCCAGGGAGGCGAACCAGGGGTAATCTGAGAACCACAAGCCACCGCAACAAGCCTGGAAAGACTCTCTCTCTTCCTACAGACTCCATGGTACCCCAGAGTCCTGGCCTGTGACCCTGGTCACTCATTACTCCAGTCAGGACCTGGAAGCTGGGTCACAGCTTCTTTCTCCTGCTTAGGTATCTCAGATCCTCCTTACTAAAGGGCAGGCCTTTCACACTGACAACACTCGCCCCATGAACACCTGCCCCATGGGTGCTGAGCCCTGACTCCTCAAGGAAGCTGCCTGGTCTAACAGAGTGGACCTGAGAAGTGAGAAGAAAGGGTGCTTAGCCATTCCTGGAACAAAATGATATGCTTTTGCTCAAGCTCACACAGACGCACGGGGCAAAAGGAGGCTAAAGGAATTGAGACCCATTAGCTCAACGAAATAAAACAATTGAGCCATCTTAACTGGGTGTGGTTACAAGGAGGGCAGTTGCAGAGATGTGACCCACATGAAGGGAAACAGTTCAACAAGAAGAATTTAGGTATAACCTAAATTAGTGTAATAATTTCAAAATGACAACACTTCCTTTCTTCAGATCATGAGAAATACAATAGGTCAGGATCATGCAGTCTTTTGAGGCAAGTAAAGTCTGTCTGTATTACCTGCAGCATTAAGGAAACAGGAAAGAGAGAGAGGAAGCAAGAAAGTTGTAACAGTAGTAAAGTAGGAGTGGCACATATTTTAGAAACAATATAATACTCGGATTGAAAAGGGTCTTTGAGAATTTAATTTGGAGAGGATAAGTAAGGCTAGCAGAGGGTCAGTGATTTTCAAGAGCTCAAGTTTTATTTGTGGCAGAACAAATAACAGCTGGAATCCTGGCCACTTGGCCCCTTGTTCCGGTTTTAAATTGTATTACAAGGCTCCCCACAAACTTTCTTAGGTGTCCCCAGGGTCCCCTGATCATAAACAGTATTCCCAGAGCTTCGACTGCCTGGAATGGTGTAGATTTGGGTCCAAAACGTCAAAGTCCTTCTCAGGCTTATGATTCAATGAAAACACAGTTATCAAGATATTCAGGGGAGAAAATGGACAAAGAAAAAGTGCCACGGATAAAAGGAAAGTGAGAAAATAAAACTTTACATTTAAAAAAAATGTATAGTTTAGAGAGACTTCAGAACTTTCTTTCCTCTTTGGAAATGTGATTTGTCTACCTGCCTACTTGAATCACATCTTAATCAGACCGTAGGTGACAAGAAACAGCGAGGGAATAAAGTCCTTGGATGACAAAAATCAGGATCCAATACAATCTCAGATTGGAAGGACAGGCTAATTTTAACAAGACAAAATGTAATGGGGGCAGATGTAAAATTCCTGCACTGGCGGGGGTCAACAGTCCAATCATACTCGGGCAGGGCTACTGGGACTGTCCTCTAAAATAAGAGTCCTTCCCTTTAAAACGGTCAGTGCCAAAAAGCTTCATAATGTTTCTCTAAGTCTTACTTTGGGGAGGGCCTAATAATCATAAATAATTGGGAGAGATGATTTTAAATGTGTATGGTTAGGAATCAATTATTCAAACATAATGGCTTCATTAATAAGAAAATTCCTTTTGAGGTGATACAGAAACTGTTAGGGTTGGGCTTGCTTCTAGAAAGGTCCACCAACCAGAAGGACGAAAATATTTCAAGCAACTTAATTGGCTGTAAAGAATCCCATTGGTTAGGGACTTCCCTGGCGGTCCAGTGGCTAAGACTCCACGCTCCCAATGCAGGGGGCCTTGGTCTGGTGCCTGGTCAGGGAACTAGATCCCAAATGCCTCAACTAAAGACCCCGCATGCCACAACTAAAAGATCTCGCGTGCCACAACTAACAGATCCCGCGTGCTGCAACTAAGACCTGACGCAGCTGAATAAATAAATAAATTAATTTTTTAAAAAAGAATCCCATTGGTTCCTATAGTACATCTATTCCTAAGTTAGAAGGTATCAGTTAATGGCCTCCATGCTCCTTACAGGTAGCTACTTAGACCACATTTTCAATACGTTGAAACATTGACAGAGCAAAGCACAGTGGTCCAATGCCTGATGAACTATGGTCGAGAGGTAAGAACTGTCCTCTCTTATTTCCTGATTTTTATTGGAATCATTGTCTTTTCAGCAATTGTTAATATAATCATGTGGGGTTTTTTCCCTTTTAACCTGTTGGTGTAATGAATTACGGAACCATCCTTGCATTCCTGGATCAAACTCTACCTGGTCACACTGTACTATTCTGATATGTGCTGTATTTTATTAAGTAAGGTTATTAAGAATTTTTGTTTCTAATTCATAATTGGGATTGCTCTATAATTCTTGTATTATTTCTCTCACTCTCATTTATATTTACCTGGTTTTGGTATTAAGGTTGCACTGGTTTCATAACACAAATCCAGCTTTCCATTTTGCTCTATGCTTTACAATAGTTTAAACAACATTGGAATTGGTTTTTTGTTAAAATACAGAACAGGGCTGTGAAACCATCTGGCTCTAGCGCTTTTTTAAAGGTTGCATCTTTAATCACATTTCTAATCTTTTCTACGGTAATTAGACTATTTAAGTTTTCTGCTTCTTGGGTGAACTAAAAAATTTTTTTTTGTTATGGTTAAATATACATAACATAAACTTTACCATTTTAACCATTTTTTACTTTATAATTCAGTGGCATCAAGAATATTTCCAATGTTGTGCAATCGTCACCATTATTCAATTCCAGAACTTTTAATTACCCCAAACAGAAACTCTGTAGCCATTAAACAATAATTCCCCTCTCCCCCAGCCCCTGCTAACTTCTATCCTACTTTTCTTTTCTTTCTTTTTTATTACTTTGGCCTCACCACATAGCATGTGGGATCTTAGTTCCCCGACCAGGGATCAAACCTGGGCCCTCGGCAGTGAAAGCACATAGTCCTAACCACTGGACTGCCAGGGAATTCCCCCCACGCTACTTTTCATCTCTATTAATTTGCCTACTCTAGGTGCCTTATACAAGTGGAATCATACAATATTTGTCCTTTTGTGTCTCTCTTATTTCACTTAGCATAATGTTTTCAAGGTTCATCCATGTCACAGCATGTATCAGAATTCTATTCCTTTTTAAGGCTGACTAATATTCCACAGCAATAAGGTGGCTGTCTGTAAGCCAGGAAGAGGGCCCTCACCAGGAACCAAATCTGCCGCCACCTTTATCTTGGACTTCCCAGCTTCTAGAACTGTGAGAAATAAATGTTTGCTGTTTACCCACCTAGTCTGTGGTATTATGTTACAGCAGCCTAAACAGACTAAGACAACTATTGATATGGGGATTACACTGATTGATGCAGAATCAGCCTTGCGTTCTCACTTGCTCATGGTGTAGAATTAGCCTTGCGTTTTCACTTGCTCATGGTGTAGAATTCTTTACACGTTGCTCTATTTGATGGAAACACAGGCTGAAAGAAGACCAGGCATAGTCACCACCTACTCACCCATCTTGGTTTATATCCTTGGTTTATAACAACTTAAACATGCAACAGCCAGTTCTCACTGGAAACAAACCAACAGGCCTGCTGAGAAAGAATTTTCAGTCTCCAAACAAGTTCCTGGCTTCATTTATTTTCTGAAACCCAAGTCATTACAGCTTAAGAGTAAGAAAAGAGAAAGAAGAAAACTAATAGAGAATCCACCAACAGACCATCTGCACTGGCATCTGAGCAGAGGCCCAAGTGGGCAACTCAGCAGCTTCTAAAGCTTCTTTCCTCTCTTGCTTCCTTATTTTATAGCAACCCTAGAGCGTGGATGAGGTGATGACACTTCGTGGAAGTTTTACAACAGGACGATTACTGGCCTGGAAACCAGTGATCCTCCAATGCGTTTCGTTCAGGAAAGACACAGGTACTTAGGGGGTGTTACCAGCACATTAATCTGGGCTATAAAAGTCAGCTGTGCAGCTTGAGGCTTCCGTTTTCAGCGCAGACTGCTAAGGCAACAGAGCACACACTGCACAGACAGACCCAGGGATGGGACATGCAGCTGACTTGCTGTGTGAACACCCCGGTACGGACTGGGCCTCTGGGCCACCGCACCCAGCAGGCCTGCCCGGAGCTGGGGAAAGAGGGCCTGCCTTCACCCCCGCTGAACACCACTGCAGACACAGCAAGAGGGCAACAGAAGAGGCCCCGCAGAGCAAGGCACCCCTCCCAAGACTTCCCCAGAGGCCATGAGCAAGCAGCCGAGAGACTCAGGGCTGACCCCGGACTCCCGTTCCAACAGCAGCGACGGCTGCCTCTCCTGAGGTGCTTGAGTCAGTGTTAAGGGTCCATCCCCGACGTTTCGAGGCTTGCTCTCCTCAGTCACAGCACGTCTCCCCCTCAGGCCCAGGCAGGGACTTAAGTCTGACCCATGACACCAATTCTTACACTGCCCTCTCCCTCCCCCAAAGGAGCATCTCCGGGGGGCGCCCCCTACCTTTGCGGGAAACACTAGCTTAACTAACACCCTCATCATCCTAAGTGAACCCTCACTGAGCCTTTCCTAGTATTAACCCAGCAACGTGCCACGCACGTCTCACAGGTGGGCCACACGACAATTCACAGCATGCATTTGCCTTCCCACGCTCAAGACGTGGATCTCCTGCAGGTGAACTTGTTTCTAGCTTGCGTTACGGCATCGATAATACCAGTACTCCGTGGTGTTCCACAAAAAGCGCCATGAATTCCAGGCATCTAACCACCGACTTGGCAGCGCTCTGCAGAGAGCATTGCCCCGTCCCACACACGGGGCTCCAGGCTCCCGGGAGGAAGGCCCGGAGCAGTGAGCTGGTTCCCAGCCGGCTGCTCGTTAGAGTCATGGGGGCTCTGAAACAAGCCCAGCCACACCCCACATCAGTTAAATCAGAACCTGGGCATCAGTATCTTTTTAAGGCTCTCCAGGTGATCACATATGTGGTCAATACTGAAAACTGCTGACCTGCCGAGGGGAACTTCTGTGCCTCTGAGGACCACGGATGCAAGTGAGAAAACAGTGATTATGATAATAACTACCCTCCTCTGAGCTCGTTCCACATCCTTATTACACTGTACAAGCACTCTGCATGGATCACCTCATTTGACCCTGACAGCAAATCCCCGAGATAGGGGTTAGGCTGATTTTACAGACAGGAAACCAAGGTTCAAGGAGGCCAGGGTCACAGAGATGGTGAAGTGATTCTCTGCCTCTGCTCTTGGGAAGGAAAAATTGGGAGATTTTTAAATGGGTGACAAAGTCATAGAGACAGGAAGTGGAGCTGTGGTTGCCAGGGCAAGGGGGCTGTGGGGTGGAAGTGTTTAAGGGGTACTGAGTTTCCGTCTGGAAGATGAATTCTGGAGATAGATGGGGCTGGTGGTTGCACAAAAATGTGAATGGACTTAATTCCATTGAACACTTAAACACAGTTAAAGTAGTAAGTTTTGCGTTATGTATATTTTACTATAATTTTTAAAAATGAAAAGAATTTAAAAATATAAAGTGGGTGAAAGCGAGAGAGATGACTAAGTGCCCCATTTCAGGCGCAGTGCAATTCCAGGTCATCTCCGGGTTATCTTCCTTGTCTTTGAGCTATTTCACAAGTCTGTAAGTCTTAGAACCCTGAGGGTGATGCCAACAAATTATGTCTAGCAGATTCAGTGTATACTGGCCAGTTTTATACCTAATAAGCAAATTTATTTCCGCTTTCCCGAGACCTGCATATTTGTACTTTTCTGCATTCTCTTTTGAAGCAGTTGCAACATCTTACTGGTTCCCTCACTAATTGATTAAATAAAATCTGAACACGTGTTCGTTTTACATGAGTTGCTCAGAATTACCACCATATGTCAAGTTTCCCTGATTTCTGACAATAAACTACAAAGGCCTGAGTTTGCCCGGTGGAGATTTTCTTCCCACAGGGTGATGCTTCCAGCTGTTGGAGAACAAAAAGAGGATTTTCTGTGTGACCTGACGTGTAACTCCGCACCCTCAGGGCCCCCATGGAGCGTGTGGACCCAAGAGCAGGACCGGGGCTGCATCAGCCCTGCGCAGGCCCAGCCCTCACTCAGGAGGTGAGAACACACTGGCTACTGGGTGTGAGATGCGAAGTCCCAGGCCGCCTTGGGAGGGTGAGGAAGGGGAGGAGATGTGTGGAGACTCCCACCACTGACCTCCCATCAGCCACCCCTTGCTTTTCCCCCTGACTCCCGGGAAGCTGGCACTAGACACAGGCCAGAGCTGGTGAAAAAGAGAAAACTCTATGAACCCACGCCGAAGGGGACAGGAACAAAGGCCAAATAGAGCCACTGCTGAGAACTCCTGGCAAGGAATGGAGAAAGGCGGATAAATTTGGAAGAAGGGCCAGGAAAAGAGGGAGGAGGGAGGGGCTGGTATAGCACTGGTCACAGTGCGCTTAAAGGGCAGTGTGCCCAGGCCCCCCTCTCTCTGCCGGGAGAGTGTACACCAGTGCAAGCTCCACGCAGAGCCGTTCTGCTCCAGCTCTGAAAATTACAAGGGCCTGCCCTGGAATTATGCCCTGCCCCATCAGTGCCACTCACAGAAACCTGTCCCACAGACAGAACCACGCTGTGCAGTAAGACCTCAGGACAAGGTCAGTAGCTGCCACATAATTTCTAAGAGCAGAAGATAAACAGCATCTAAATGCCCATCGATAGGGGATGGGTGAAGCCAATTACGGTTCACTGAAGAAAAGCAAAGGGAAGAAGGGTGTGTATAGTGTCCTACAGTTTGTACAGAAGCAATCTGTGGGGATATACATAGAGATACATCTATTTGCACATATACGCATAAACTATCTCAGGAAAAAAACGCAAGAAACAGGTAACACAGGTTGCCTTCAGAAAAGGAGACACTGAGCCGCTGGGAGAGAGTGTGAAAGACTTATCAACTTTTTGTGCCTTCTGTTTTAGAACCATGTGAATGTTAATATTACCTGTTCAAAATATTTAAATTGGTTATATCTTTTTTTTTTTTTAATTTTTGGCTGTGCCGCGCGGCATGTGGGATCTTAGTTCCCCAACCAGGGATCAAACTCGTGCCCCCTGCAGTGGAAGCGTGGATTCTTAACCACTGGACTGCCAGGGAAGTCCCTTTTATATCTTTTTAAACAAATGTATGGAGTCTTCTGGAAGAGGCATGCGACAGACAACACGTTCTCTCAAGTGGACACTTCATCTGATCAACGGCCTCGTAAGCGTCTATTTCTCACGCCGCCCTCCTCTTGGGGACTGGGGATTGGCAGCTTTCAGGAAAGGACTACACACCAACAGGCTGGCAAACAAGTTCAGACCCACCCCACTCCAGTAAGTCCTAATATTAGACACACTCCCACAGAATCAAAACCAAAGCAAATGAACATCAACAAAAAAGATCCTTGGCTTCCACTGTTCTGGCTGCATTTCTTGAGGCCGTGAACGTACAGCATTTATCCACCTCCAGCCTTCCCTTGGGAGTGGCTGCTGAAAGTATCCACCAGCCCTGCGTGCTCTTCACTTCTGCAGACACGATCAAAAGTCATGCTTGGGAAAGTGACGTTACTACAATCAAACCATTTGCGGTTCTCTTTTTAAAGGTTTAAAGTTTATATTTATTGGAGCATAGTCATTCACTAGTAATGGGATACATGATATGAAAGCTCCACAGGAGCCACGAACAACCTATAAATGTGTCGGGGCCCAGGTGAGGCCACCCAAAATAGGCCTCAATAGCACAGTGATTATTTTGAATTAAAGTTACTTGAGGGCTTCCCTGGTGGCGCAGTGGTTGAGAGTCCGCCTGCCGATGCAGGGGACGCGGGTTCGTGCCCCGGTCCGGGAAGATCCCACATGCCGCGGAGCGGCTGGGCCCGTGAGCCATGGCCGCTGAGCCTGCGCATCCGGAGCCTGTGCTCTGCAACGGGAGAGGCCACAGCAGTGAGAGGCCCGCGTACCGCAAAAAAAAAAAAAAAAAAAAAGTTACTTGAGAAATAGCCGGTGAGGGAAAAGTACTTTAAAAAAACACTCTGACCACCCCACCTCTTTCTCTCTGACAGCAGGAAATAAATCTCCCATGTGAAGATATCCTCCCTATAAAACAGGGGGATAGAAAGCATCCTTCCTACCAAAGCTAGAGAATTCAAGGCGAAGAAAGCTGTATGAGCAAACTTCTTCACGAGTCTGCTTTCCCAAGTACAAGCCCCTTTGTTTCGTTAACTCTTCACAAATAATTGTTCCTTTGTCTAAGAATGATATATAAACAAACTGCTTTGGTCACTTTGGGATGGGGTGGGCGGGGATCCCATTTCTGTGAGACCTCTGTGTGTATGAATTAAATTCTGTTCTCCTGTTGATGGGTCTTGTGTCAACTTAATTATTAGACCAACCAAAAGGACTTTGGGCGGGGGGTGAGGGGAAATTTCCCCCTCCCCAACAAATGACTAGAACAAAGTTATTAAACCCCCTTAAGTTTATTTCCTTATATAACAATTACTATATTTAGAACAGCTATTTTTTAAAAAATCAAGGTATGATTTACATTCAGTAAAATTCACCATTTTTAAGTATTCAGTTTGATGCGTTTGGATCAATGTATAGAATCATAGAAAACCACCAGTGCAAGCAAAACAGAGATTTTCATTTCCTCCCCCAAATTTCCATCTGCTTTTCTTTCTCCCCGCCCCCCCCCCACCACCCCGGTCATCCCTTTCTACCATCCCTGGTCCCTGGCAATCACTTATCTATTTTCTGTTCCTATAGTTTTGACTCTTCTGAAAAGTCCTACAAAGGGAATCACACTATGTGTGGCCTTTTGTGTCTGGCTTCAAATGCATAATGCTTTGAGAGTCATTCATGTTCTTTCCTCTACTGGTAGTTCAGTCCTTTCTGTTGCTGAATAGCATTCCCCAGTATGTTCATCAATTCAGCAGCATGGATGAGAGGAGGTTTACTTTAAGGAATTGGCTCTTGCCAGTTGTGGAGGCTTGGAGAGTCCTAGCTGCAGGTAGGCAGGCAGGCTGGAAGCAGAATTCTCTCTTCATTCAGGGCTGGACACCGCTACACAGTTGTCATCTCGTTTAATCCTCACAGCAACCCCGCAAGGTGGGGGATTAGCGTCATTTTTCAGATGAGGGCACTGACTGGCCTGTGTCCTCCCCTCAGGGCTCCCTGCCTGGTACTCGGACCACGACTCTCAGACCATAAGATATGCGGGTTGTTGCATCATCAGGACTGCCTGGTAACGGCTGCCCCATCCAGCGCTTACCATGTGCCAAGTGCTGTTCTAAGTACCTCGCATAATTGATTCCGCTGATGCTGAAACAACCTCATGAGGTAGCCAGTACTACCTAATCCTCATTTCAAAGGTGATGATATGAATGACAAAGGGAACAAGTAACTTCCCCGAGATCACAGTGCTAGTAAATACGCTGGCGTTTGAACCCAGGCGAGTCTGGCTCCTGGGTCCAGGTCATACCCTCTGCACTACACTTCCTTGGTCGGGAATTCCTGAAGTTGCTTGAAAACTCTGGGAATGGTGTGTCTGTGGTGTTGGAGGTGGGGGGCGGAGAAGGCCTTTGGCCTAAGCCCCTCCCACAGGACGGCCTCTTTCTCTGTGTGCATTGATGTGGAGAAGCAGCTGGGGAAGGGTGGCTGGCGGGGTGCTGGAAGGAACAGGGACTGCGCAGGTGCCGTCCTAGCGTGGGCCTCGCAGCCAGACAGGGCTGGTTCCCCCCGGGGTTACTGACCACTTAACTGGGAAGTTACTCAACTGCTCGAACTGCTTCCTGCTCAGCGCCTCCCTTTCCCCTTTGGTATCACACAGACAGGAGCACAGGCTTTTTGAGCGGCGAGAATTTCAGTGAGATGGTAAGTATACAGCACTGGGCCAGTGCTGGCACAGACACTCAGCACACATTTCTGAACTTGATTTCATGTTTCACAAATTACTCAAGTAATATATGCTTGTTTTAATAAGCGGAAAAATACAATGGAAAAATCTATAAAAGCAAAGCTAATCATCTTCACTGCGAGGCAAACGGCGTCAGCAGTCTATTGTGTTCCCCACGGTTCTCTGTGCTCACACAAATAGAGGCAGGCTGGCAGACAGAAGTGGACTTGCGCTTTAACCAAAATGCATCAGACTGTACCCATCACTTGCTACTTTCCTATTTGCCGTTTTCATTTATCAATGGATATAACTGGTCAATATAAATGTAACTCTTTTCCAAGTTCTTTGTGCATGAACGTGTATGCAAATGTAACATTTTACATAAATTACATAAATTAGATACACATGACATTGCGTAAGTTTGCATACGGTCTTTAGTTCTTTTTTTCCTTGCCTTCCTCCCTTCCTTCCCTTCCTCCATGTTTTACCCCCCCATGTTGCCACCTGCTGAGTTTTCTGCCCATCCACTCAGCAGTGAACTCTGGGGGTCTCACTTTCTATGCCTTGAGGCCCTGCGGTCTGTACTTCTTAATCATCTAAATCCTATGTCATTACTCAGGGGTGGTGGTAGGTATCAAATAGAAGTTTGATAAACATTAATTTCATGAATGAAACTGCATTTTTCTTAACTAAAGCTGCATCAAATAACCTCTGTCTGGTTACTTTCAGAGAAAACGAAAGCTGTGGTGAAACATCCCAAGGACCAGCTTCCTAAAAGTTCTTTAAAAAGATACTGGAAAAAAAAAAAAAAAAAAAAAAAAAAAAAAGATACTGGAGTGGGACTTCCCTGGTGGCACAGTGGTTAAGAATCCGCCTGCCAGTGTAGGGGACACGGGTTCGAGCCCTGGTCTGGGAAGATCCCACATGCCGCGGAGCAACTAAGCCGTGCGCCACAATTACCGAGCCTGTGCTCTAGAGCCCACGAGCCACTAACTACTGAGCTCGTGTGCTGCAACTACTGAAGCCCGTGCACCTAGAGCCCATGCTCTGCAATAAGAGAAGCCACCGCTTGACGCAACTAGAGAAAGCCCGTGTGCAGCAACGAAGACCCAACACAGCCAAAAAACAAACAAATAAATAAATTTACTAAAAAAAAAGTTGCTAAAAAAGAAGAACGAAATAATGCCATTAGCAGCAACACAGGTGGACCTAGAGATTCTCATACTGAGTGGAGTAAGTCAGACAGAGAAAAACAAATATATGATATCACTTATATGTGGAATCTAAAAAAAGAGTACAAATGAACTCATCTACAAAACAGAAATAGATTACAGATGTAGAAAACAAACTTATGGTTACCAGAGGGTAAGTGTGGGGAGGGATAAATTGGGAGATTGGGATTGACATGTACACACTACTATATATAAAAGAGATAACTAATAAGGACCTACTGAATAGCACAGGGAACTCTACTCAATACTCTGTAATGACCTATAGGGGAAAAGAATCTAAAAAAGAGTGGATATATGTATATGTATAACTGATTCACTCGCTCTACAGCACAGACTAATACAACATTGTAAATCAACTATACTCCAATAAAATTTAAAAAAAAAAGAATTTAAGATGTTTAAGTGTAGTTTCTACACCAATTCCCAGTTCCCAAGCCCACTGCCTCTGATGACTTGTCCTGTGCATGGCAACTCCACTCGTGCTTGGTGGATAAGGTATCATACCCACACACTATTAGCTACCAGGTAAAATCCCCATGAGGACAGAAGAGGCTGCCCTTATCTGAGGCGCCTGGTGTAACAGAGATGACATCAGCATGGGAGCCAGGAGATCCCGGTTCTGGTGCCACCTGTGGCATGCCCTAGCTTGTATGTCACTTCCCTTTTGGGGCCTCCATTTCCTCACAAGTCCAAAAGAAAACGCTCATGGCGTTCTGGGGATGAGCAGCACATATACGAAAATAACTTGCAAAGTATAAAATGTTACACACATGTACAATACACTATTGGGAAAGTGCTTTATTAAAGTACCTGGGCACATGAGTTACTAGTCAGTAAAACATTTGCAGATTATATCTGCTATGTGTAAGATTCCAAGGAAGATGCTCTAGTAACAAGCAGCCCACAGGATGTTCCCAACCCAAAGTCATAAACACACAGGGAAAACATGGTGTTTAAGAGCAAAAACTCTGGAGCCAGATGGCCAGGGTTCAAATCCCAGTCCTGAAACTTTCTGAAACTTTGGGAAGGTTACCTCACCTCTCCTTGCCTCAGTTTCCTCATCTGTATAATGAGAACACAGTTGTGGTGAGGTTTAGAGGACTTAATCATTGTAGACTCTTACAAGAGTAGCTGACACCTAGTAAGCACTGAGTGTAAGCAACTTACACTAAACAACATTATACCCCTCACTGGACACACATGGGGCCTAATGAGTGAGCACTGTGCTAGGCACTGGAGGGGTTAAAAAAACAGACCCAATATTTTGTGCCCACTTAGATTTTATAACTGCAGCCACATGTGTTATCACATTTAGGCCCTAAGGAAATCCTCTAAGTTTGGGGAGGAAAATGAGACGTGTAAAGTGAAGAAATTTGCCTACATCTGTGCTTCTCAGCAAGGGGCAATTTTGCCCCCCTCCCAGGGGATATTTGGCACGTCTGGAGACATTTTTGATCGTCACAACCAGGGAGAAGGGAGTACCATGCATCTAATGAACAGAGGCCAGAGATGCTGCAAGGCAGTCTACAATGCATAGGACAACCTCCCACAGCAAAGAATTATCTGGCCCAAAACATCAATAGTGCAGAAGCTGAGAAACTCTGGCCTACATGAACAAGCAGTTAATAAGCAGTAGAGCAGACACCTGTACCAAGGTCTTTGGATTCCAAATCCAGAGCTTTCCTTCTGTGTCAAACACAGAGAAATACAAAAGAGAAACTGGCCCAGGTCAGAGTGATAGTCTGCTGGGGAGTTCTGAGCACCCACAGAGTGGTATGCAATTATGAGAGACTCAGAGCCAACGCACAGCAAGTGCTGCACCAGTGCAGAGGAAGTGAGTTCCATGCAGGGCACCTGCACAGAACCATTCTCGGTGGGCTTCCTGGTGGTGGAGGCTCATAAGCTGGGTTCTGAGTGGGCAGGCCTTCGGGGGCACAGTGGATACAAAAGGCCTTTCAGGAGGCAGCTGCAAGTTAGAATTTATGAGCTGACTTCCCAACAGCAACACTCAAAAACAATAAAACAAAATTGCCTTCGAAGTTCTAGGTTTCATACCAAATTGTCAATTAAATGAGAGGGTATAATAAAGATTCTGTTTTCAGATATGCAGACTCTCAAAACATTTGTCTCCCATGTGCCCTCTCTTAGGAAACTGCCAGAGGATATGCACCACCAAAATGAGGGTGACATGGGTTTTGGCAAACAGGGGGTCTAACACAGGGGAGAGGTGAAAGGAATTCTCAGGATGACTCCACGCATCAGAACTAGAGAGTAGCCCAGATCAAACTGGAACGGAAGGATGGATGACTCCAGAAGGGATATCTCCAGGAAAAGAATAAAACTGGTAAATATGTGATAGGCTTAACCATGGAAATTACACTAAGAACTGGTTTTGTTTTGTTTTTCCCCAGCGACGCTGCACGGCTTGCAGGATCTCAGTTCCCTGACCAGGGATTGAACCTGGACCATGGCAGTGAAAGCCTGGATTCCTAACCACTAGGCCACCAGGGAACTCCCCCTAAGAACTGTTTTACAGAGTTGAAAGGTAGAGGAAACATCTAACTATAAGTTTGAATAAAACTAAACAAATTTAAAAATCAAGGCAATGATCAAGTTCAGGAAAAGCAGCAAGTTATACAAACAATGGAAATGTAATGATAGTACAATTATTGGCTCACCAGTGAAGAGTATTTATATAATCACACTAATTGTGAATCTGCTCCAAAATTGTGATACAACTACATAGGGAGAAATGTGGGAGAGAAAGGGGCAATAGATTGTGTCTAAAATTGATTAGTCTCTCCTGTGCGCTCATTCTCAGGAAGGCATTCGAGCTGTGCTATTCAATATGGTAGCCAATAAATGACATATGGTAGATTATTGATGAAGATAACAAAATAAGTTTTATAAGATTTTTTCATAAAGAAGACATTTTATTATGTTTGGTTTTACAGTATACTATATAAAAAATCCAAGGGGGGCTTCCCTGGTGGCGCAGTGGTTGAGAGTCCGCCTGCCGATGCAGGGGACATGGGTTCGTGCCCTGGTCCGGGAAGATCCCACATGCCGTGGAGCGGCTGGGCCCGTGAGCCATGGCCGCTGAGCCTGCGCGTCCGGAGCCTGTGCTCCGCAACGGGAGAGCCCACAGCGGTGAGAGGCCCGCGTACCGCAAAAAAAAAAAAAAAAACCAAGGTATCTATGAAAAAAAATGTTTTAACATCTTTACTGGAGTATAACTGCTTTACAATGGTGTGTTAGTTTCTTCTTTATAACAAAGTGAATCAGCTATACATATACATATATCCCCATATCTCCTCCCTCTTGCATCTCCCTCCCACCCTCCCTATCCCACCCCTCTAGGTGGTCACAAAGCACAGAGCTGATCTCCCTGTGCTATGCAGCTGCTTCCTACAAGCTATCTATTTTACATTTGGTAGTGTATATATGTCCATGCCATTCTCTCACTTCGTCCCATCTTACCCTTCCCCCTCCCTGTGTCTTGAAGTCCATTCTCTACGTCTGCGTCTTTATTCCTGTTCTGCCCCTAGGTTCTTCAGAACCACTTTTTTTTTTTTTTAGATTCCATATATATGTGTTAACATACGGTATTTGTTTTTCTCTTTCTGACTTACTTCACTCTGTATGACAGACGCTAGGTCCATCCACCTCACTACAAATAACTGTTTCATTTCTTTTTATGGCTAATATTCCACTGTATATATGTGCCACATATTCTTTATCTATTCATCTGTCGACGGACACTTAGGCTGCTTCCATGTCCTGGCTATTGTAAATAGTGCTGCAATGAACATTGTGGTACATGACTCTTTTTGAATTATGGTTTTCTCAGAGTATATGCCCAGTAGTGGGATTGCTGGGTCGTATGGTAGTTCTGTTTTTAGTTTTTTAAGGAACCTCCATACTGTTCTCCATAGTGGCTGTATCCATTTACATTCCCACCAACAGTGCAAGAGGGCTCCCTTTTCTCCACACCCTCTCCAGCACTTATTCTTTGTAGATTTTTTGAGGATGGCCATTCTGACTGGTGTGAGGTGATACCTCATTGTAGTTCTGATTTGCATTTCTCTAATGATTAGTGATGTTGAGCATCCTTTCATGTGTTTGTTGGCAATCTGTATATCTTCTTTGGAGAAATGTCTATTTAGGTCTTCTGCTCATTTTGGGGTTCGGCTGTTTGTTTTCTTGATATTGAGCTGCATGAGCTGCTTGTAAATCGAAATTATTAACCAATTAAAAATGTAATAAATTTGAAAGTCCACATGATGCAAGTGAATATTAAATACCTAAAATTAAGCTTGGTATTATGTTTATATAATAATATATACACATAATAAATATACATATATATAATAATATATGTGTGTTTATATATGTGTTTACATAATAATATAAACACATAATATATATGTTTTAATATAACTAAACAAATTAAATGTAACAACTTGTGGAGCCTTAAAAAAAACCAAACAATATGGTAGTCCAGCCACACATGGCATTTAAACTTAATTAAATTTAAAATTCAGTTCCTCAGTCATCCTAGCCACATTTCAAGTACAGCCAACCCTTGAACAACATGAGGGTTAATGGTGCCAACCCTCCGCGCTGTCAAAAATCCGAGTATAACTGATATTCATATTCCCAGGTCCTCCATACCCATGGTTCCTCAGTATCTGCGGCTGCAAATCCGCAGATTCAACAAACCACCGACCACATGGTACTATAGTATTCACTATTGAAAAAAATGTACGTGTAAGTGGACCCGCGCAGTTCAAACTCTTCTGTTCAACTGTCCTCAACAGCCATGTGTTGCTACTCTGTTTAGACAGCACAGATATTGAACATTTCACCATCACAGAAAGTTCTCTCAGACAGCACTGCACTAGAGGGTGTACCACAACAGAACAAAGAAGGAGAAAGACACTGGGGCCCAGAAAATACAAAGTCAACATATATAAAAGCGGTAAGGGGAATCCCTAGGGTAAGAGTAAAGGCAGATCCTCAGACAGCCGCCAGAGGCTGAGCGCCTCCAGTGCAGACTGAAGCAAGGGAAGGGGCTCCAGGGGACAGCTCTTCCAGGAGAATCAGTGGAGAGACGACCGAACATTCTGCACATCCAGAGATTACACCGATGGGGACGATTAGTGACAGTGAGAGACAAAACTAAAGAAACAAATATAAGACAATTATAAACATCAGGGTAAACATATTATTGCAAAAAAGTTAATGTTATGATAGTACAAACCACAGGGCTCAGCTATAACTGGAATAAATTGGTTAAAATATGTAAAAATGAAATGCTGAGGTCATTGTTATGAAAGTATGTGTGAGAGGGCAGGAGAGGGAAAGAAAGCTAAATCTTAAATCATCGCTTTTCATATCGTTAAACAGATAATGCCAAAAATGGAAAAAATCAAGATTTAGCAGTATCACGATATCTTTATGGATGTAAGCACTAAAAGAATCTACCGGACTTCCCTGGTGGCGCAGTGGTTGAGAGTCCGCCTGCCAATGCAGGGGACGTGGGTTCGTGCCCCGGTCTGGGAAGATCCCACATGCCATGGAGCGGCTGGGCCCGTGAGCCTGCGCATCCAGAGCCTGTGCTCCGCAACGGGAGAGGCCACAACAGTGAGAGGCCGCGTACGGCAAAAAAAAAAAAAAAAAGAATCTACCAAAAGAGTTGAAAGTAATTGCCTACGGAGAATCAAAACTGGAAGGCAAACATAGTAAAAATATCTGATGCTTTAACTTATGGGTATGTGCAACATAAAAATTAAAATATACCTAAATTGTTTTTAAATTAAAAATTGAACTGATTAATCAAATTAGTAGTATTTGCATATTCATTCGAAATATTAAAATAAATACCAGGGGAAAAAAAATCTGAAAAATTTAAAAGTTTTTTCTGCAGAGGAGCAGATTGGAGTTTTTGTTAAAAGCCTTCTTAACGGTATTTGAACTTATTCTTTTAAAGCTTCTATGTGCATGCTTTACTTTGATAATTATTAAAAAGCAAGTGATGTAAAAAAAAATAATAACAAGCATTGGTGAGGACACAGAGACTGGAAGCTTCATACACTGCTGTTGGGAATGTAAAATGGTAGATACTCTGGAATATAGCTTGGCAGTTCCTTAAAACGTTAAACATAGATTTACCATGTGACCCAGCAATTCCACTCCAAGGTGTCTACCCAAGAGAAATGAGAACAAATATGTTCACAGCAGCATTATTCGTAATAGTTCTAAACCAGAAACAACCCAAAATGTCCATCAATTGATGACTGGATAAACAAAATGTGATATATGTATATAGTGGAATAATATTCTGCAATAAAAGAAAATGCATGCTACAACACAGATGAACCTTGAAAACAGTAGGCTAAATGAAAATACCCAGACACAAAAGACCACATAATGTATGATTCTATTTATATAAAATGTCCATAAAAGGGAAATTTGTAGAAACAGAAAGTAGATCAATGGTTGCCAGGAGCTGGGGATGGGAATGGGGAATGAGAGCTAAGAAGTATGGAGTTTCTTACTGGGATTCTAAAATTAGAAATGTACTAAAACTAGAACATGGTGTTGGTTGCACAACTCTGTAAATACATTAAAAATTATCATATTTCAGGGACTTCCCTGGTGTTTCAGTGGTTAAGACTCCACGCTCCCAATGAAGGGGGCCTGGGTTCGATCCCTGGTCGAGGAACTAGATCCCGCACGCCGCAACTAAGACCTGGCAGAGCCAAATAAATAAATACTTTTAAAAAAATTATCAAATTTCACACTTAAAATGGGTAAGCTTTTTGGCATGTAAGTTATACCTCAATAAAGCTGTTTTTTAAAAAGTAAATGATACTGTTTAAAAAAGAGAACTTGCAGACTATGAGCTAAGTGCTTTAATAAGTTATTATTATAACAATTCTGAAAGGTTGGTATTATTATCCCCATTTTACAGATAAGGCAACTGAGGCTCAAAGAAGTTAAGCAACTTGCACAATTAGCAAACACAGCAAAGTTAAAATGTGTGCACATGTGCCCTAACTACAGAGTTCCTGTACTTTCTCCCATGTGTGACTGCCTGGGTCCTGAAGAGCTGTGGTTAGATCATGCTGAGGCCTGAGTCAAGGTTCCCTTCACCCTGGATTCCATACAACCTAGTCACCACCTAGGTCAGAGTGCTGTTAGGCTAATGAGTGAACTTTGAGTACCCAAAGACTTTCAGTCTCTCTAGAGACCAGCATTGTGATACTGTGACTTATAATAAGAAATACAGGGCTTCCCTGGTAGCGCAGTGGTTAAGAATCCACCTGCCAATACAGGAGACACAGGTTCGAGCCCTGGTCCAGGAAGATCCCGCATGCCGTGGAGCAACTAAGCCTGTGCGCCACAACTACTGAGCCTGTGCTCTAGAGCCCACGTGCCACAACTCCTGAAGCCCGTGCGCCTAGAGCCCGTGCTCTGCAACAGGAGAAGCCACCGCAATGAGAAGCCCGTGCACCACAATGAAGAGTAGCCCCTGCTCGCCGCAACTAGAGAAAGCCCACAGGCTGCAATGAAGACCCAACGTGGCCAAAAATAAAATAAATAAAAAATAAATTAATTAAAAGAAAAAAGAAATACAGATTTGCTCTTAATCTCCATTCCTGGCTCACAGCTCCTCACAGCTCCTTGGAATTTCCTGAGTGATAAGAGCAACGGGAGCATCTTTTGTTATAATAGTTGGTCTTCTGCTATCAGTTCCTGAAATAGCTCCAGAGCCATAAAGGTGAAAGGAATGTGTTATTCCTAATAAACTCCTTTCAACCATACCTGAGGTTATATTAATAAGATAACTTACGGAAAGCCCTAAGGATGGAGGGCTGGTTGCCAAGGGAACCAACAGTGATTACAGGTTGGAACTTTCAGTCACACTTCCCTGACCTCCAGGGAGGGGAGAGAGGCTGGAGGTTGAATCAATCACCAATGGCCAATGATTTAGTAAATAATGTCTATGTAATGAGGCCTCCGTAAAAACCCAGAGGACAGAGTTCAGGGAACTTCCGGGTTGGTGAACACACAGAGGTGCTGGGAGGGTGGTGCGCTCAGAGGCCTGGAAGCTCAGCCTCCTTTCCCCATACCTTGCCCTCTGCATCTCTCCCATCTGCCTGTTCCTAAGTTATACCCTTTTATAATAAACTGGTAATCTGGTAAGTAAAATGTTTTCCTGAGTTCTGTGAGCTGCTTTAGCCAATTAATTCAACCCAAGGAGTGAGTTGTGGGAACCTCTGATTTACAGCCAGTCAGTCAGAAGCACAGGTGACAACCTGGACTTGTGACTGGTGTGTGAAGCAGTCTTATGGGACTGAGTCCTTAGCCTGTGAGAGCTGATGCTATCTCCAGACAGATACTGCCAGAATTGAGTTAACTGCTTGGTGGTGCTGGAAAAAGCACACATCAGAAGCAGGAAATACACAGACTGCACGTGACTAACCAAAAATGTGAGCTGGCCAATCTTTGCCGTAGGAGGTCAGAGGTCAACAGACGTTACTATTTGAAAATGAAACTTCGCCTCTCTCCATGGCTCTCTCTGGGGTGGCCTGGAGTGGGGGGCTCTGGAGTCATAACTGGGTCCAAGTTGCAGTTTTGCCACTCAGCAGCTGGGGGCCCCTTGAGTAAATTACTTCAATCTTTCTGTGCCTCAGTTTCCTCATCTCTAAAGTGAGGATGAAAAAAGAACCTCTTCTAGAGGCCTATGAAGTGCTTAGAGTAATACTGTTTGCCGTCAGCATTACTTCGTCTGTGTATCTGCACTTGTCACCTAACTGGGCAGAGCCTGCCTTACCTCAGTTTTGCTATAAAGCTGCCCTTGGGCCTGTGCATTCTCTCGTCTACCATGGTGGCATCTGTTGGTGAGGGGTCAGCAATGCCCTCCAAAGCCTGCCACACATTCTCACTGACCCACGTGAAATCAGCCTAAAGAGGTCATTGGGAGGCATCTGGTCCAAGCCCATCACTGTCCAGATGGGAGCAGTGAGGTTCTGCATGGCGTCTGGGCTGCCCCGTCGTCCACAGGCCTCCCAAGGGAGCCTAATGTGATTCTCACACACTCTACCCAGTAAATTCTTGTGCCCCAATTTCTCCAGAGAGATCTCTTGTCCATCTGGCTAAAGAAGTAGGTGAGAAAAATCCACACTGCGATTTTAAAGAGGGTCAAATGCTAATTACGAGTGACTCCATTTGAAACATAGCAACGAAAGCATTTTTAATCCTTCTTCTTTCTCCCCAAACCTCCAGCACTGGAAACAAAAAACAAAACCAACCAGTTCTTTGAAAACTGAACGAAACACAACAGTTTTATGGACAATGCTTAAGAGGCAGGCTTTTCCCCAGGGAATGGCTAAAGTGTTTATTCTCTTGTTACCTTGGTAACCGCTACCTTGGCACCCTTGTTGATGAGCTGAACCACATTCTCCGCCTGGCCTTTGTATGCAGCTATGAGCAGGCGTTCTGAAAGCGCGGCGACCGCATCCTGCTGGCTCATGAATTAGGAGAGAAAGACGTTTTCCGGGAAGTGGCAGACAAGTTCCTTTGGCTCAACGCGATGCCACGGGCCCAGGCAGGCACCCTCGGGTAAAGACGTTCCGATCATTGGAAGGGGCCTTCATCACTATGCCATCTTTGGGACCTAGGGTTACAGAACAAAGCTGCCGTCAGCACCACTCAGCACCCAGGACAGGCCACACCGCTCCTCCCTGGTTTTAGGGCGTCTGCTGATTGCTCAGTGCAGGGGAGGGGAGCTGGGAGAGACAGGACAGGCGGCAAGCACCCTCTGCAGAGCAAACCCTGAACTTGCACGTGGAAGGCGGAGAGTATACGGAAACACCCCGCTCCCATCCCCACCCCCGCAGACTCCAGACCACGGCGAGGTCTGCTCTGCGTCTCCCACCCAGGTAGCAGCGGCCTGACACAATCCCCTGAATGTAGACTGGTTTCCAGGCCCACCCTCGGCAGGAAACTACACTGTGTGGGAACACACAGGGCCCTCTGGACCGCATTTTGTGGGCCCGCCACGGCTAACATGCCTATTCCCCTGGCCGGTTAGGTGCCTGTGGACCACACCCCACAGAGACCCTGAGGAGGGGGCCACACCCATGGGGCTTTCTCCCAGCATTTCCAGCCTTTCTCTTCCTTCATCCTTTTCCCATTGTAAATGGTGCAGGTTCCAGAAATCTGCAACAGGTGGAGAGCTGGGAGCAGGCCCGGACCATCTCCTAGCCAATAACTGCTGGAACAACCCATCTTGGGAACAAAACTGATGCTACAAACAGTTACTCTAGGGAGGGGCTTAACAAGAGGGAAGTAAGTGGGCAATTCAAACCAGCGACAGGATGCTAAGCCCCGTCTCGGAGCTGTGGTCTGGGGGCAGTAACTAGCAGTAAACTCAAGCCCTCTTTCCACCAAATGGCCAAATGGATAGAATTTTAAAGACTGACTCTTCCCAGTAGCGCTGGACCACCATTAGAGCAAACCAAAGCCACTGGGATTATGCCAAAGGTGAAGGGTTTTGGGGGCCAAAGAAGGAAAGTTTAAGAATCTGATCTATTCCTATTAGGAGGGCAAGGCAATGTGGGCCTCTTTTTGTTTTAAAATGTACTTGCTAAAAATACCAATATTGCAGATGGAGAGAAAATGCTGTACCACAAGGAATCCCAGGACCTACCACCCATTTTAGTTATGAAGGACCAGAAGATACAGACGTCCTTTACAGCGGTTTCCAGGCAAACCCCATGCTCCTTTCACTGGCTGTGATGTGACTGAGAAAGGGCTGGTCGGTACCTGCTCTGACTCTGCATCACCGTGACATCCAGGTGGCTCGTGTCACCAGCAGCTCCGGGCAGCTGGGGTTAAACTTTCATGTATAAAACAGACGGAACAACAGGACTGTGGTAGGGACTAAAGATGGTATTTTATTACGTGAAAGTATTGGCCAAATGTGAGTAGTATAACTTCTGAAAGGTCATTCTTCTCCCTGCTCAGCTTGCAAATGATCAAATTTTCTCACTGTCGTCCATCTGTTGCCCAAATTGTGGATAAAAAAGAGCAAGGAAAGGGATTTCCCTGGCGGTCCAGTGGTTAGGACTCCGCGCTTGCACTGCCGAGGGCACAGGTTCAATCCCTGGTCGGGGAACTAAGATCCCACAAGCCACGCACCACGGCCAAAAAAAAAAAAAGAGATAACAAGGAAAGAGACACGAGGAACCCTCACAAACCCACCCTGCTCTGATCACCAGACTCATCAGAAGCGCAACAAACCTGGAGAAGGTACAAGCAGGGGACCCCTCCCGCAGCCACGGCCAGAGATCGCTGGGATGCACCCCAAATCTTTGCTGAATGAATGCGCCAATGAAAGAATAAAGTTGAGACTCAAAACAGAGAGAAATGGAGCTGGAAAAGCCTTTGGAAATTCCCAGGGTCGCACTGGAAGACTGTAGTTTGGGCTTTATGTTTCCCAGAATGTTCTACTGTTGGGGAGTGGTTTGTTTTCGTAAACACAGGATACACCGTCTGTCTTTATTCAGGTAACCTGCGGCACGTCCAAACCAATTACCCTGAGCTTCTGATCTGTCTGCCCCAATCCTGCGAAAGCACTCCAGGCCCGAATGGCAGGAAAACACAGACAACGAGCCCCGGCTTCCTAAAGGCTCTCCCTCCCTCAGCCACAGTCTTCTGCACTCACTCATTTGCTATTTATTTCCCAAACCTTTCCTGCAACGGGCATTTGAGTGTCTCAAGTACAATGGCCCGGTTCATAGAAACATTATCATCATGGCTAAAATTTCACGATTTCACTCCACAGCTTAACTCCTGGGGAATAGAGATCTTCTTGCTGCAACCCCAGGGCAGCCCATCAGCAAGCTGTCCGGCCTCCCCAGCAATGGAAGCATGGGTTAACCAGCCTGTCTACACTGACAGTTGCTCCCCTCCCTCCCTTCCGTCCCAGGCCATAAATTCAGCCTCGGGGACACTGAGACAAAAGCCAAGATGCACTGATTGCCATGGTTGCCAGCTACTGAGACAGCCCATGATTACCCTTGGTAAACAGCCCTTTACAAGCCCAGCGCACATTACTAATCCTTTTGTTTTTTTTTTTAAAGAGACAGAAACACTCCATTTGTGAGAAAATGTTGGCCAAGCAGAAATGTCAGCGTTTTGGTTTTTCTTTTTTTAAAATTTCAATGGCAGCTACTTAAGAATAAAATGCTCCCCACCCCCAAGCCATCCCACACCCTCCACCACAGCCAGTGCACAGCCCGCCCGAGGCAGAGAGCGGCCTGCAGGAGGTTCTGGATACCTCACCACCGCCAGAGATGCCCAGAAAACTGCCTGCAAAATCAGAAACAGAATCCCAGGTTTCCAGTTCCTAGTCTGCTGCTAGCACCATCGCTGTGTGCTTGGGTATCTCAAGTTCATGCTCAGTTTAAACCCAGTAGCCTCACTAGTAGGACCTCCAGTATTCGCCTTCATTTTCATTTACACACGGCAGAGGGGGGCGGAGGGAGGGATCAAAGTGGCTGAGTCTTCTTTTCTGCCTCCTTTCTTTCTTTCTTTTTTTTTTTTTGGCCCTGCCGTGCAGCATATGGGATCTTAGTTCCCCAACCCAGGATCAAACCCAAACTGAGATCAAACCCATGCCGCCTGCAATGGAAGCACGGAGTCTTAACCACTGGACCGCCAGGGAAGTCCCTCTGCCTCCTTTCTGACTTCCACCTTGGGTTGGGGTGCAGGGCCCAGCTCACGTTCCTTTCCACCTCTCTCACGATCACTGCCCTAAATCTTTGTATCCTTGCCTCCCACCTAGAACAATGATCCCCATCCTTTTGCAGTGAGGGGATACTTGGCTTCTCATCTGATACCTCTGAACTGACAAATCAAACCAGGCGGAAGGAAGTGGGCTGGGGAGAAGAATAAAGAGAGGCTGTTGGACCCCCAGCAGTGAGTGGGGAGGGGAGAGGACCAGTCTGAAATCAAGGAGTTAAACTTCACTGCCAACCTGTTGGGTACCCAGGCTCCAAGCAGCTCCGTTCCCTCATTCAATCTGAGCTTCCGCTTCCAGATAGATCACCTGTCATTCAAGACACTTCCCATTGCAGGAGGTGAGGAATTTCTGCCCCAAGTCTATCAATCACATCCCTCTTTGTCACTTGCACAGCATTTTTCACAGGAGAAAAACCTTAAAATGCAAACAAGCTGCGAGTTCTTTAAGCAGAAATGAAATAAACGCACGATCATAAATACGCAATGAGCATCCTGAATCCAGAAAGGGATTTAGCTTCCTAAGAAAGATTCCCCTCCTTCCTCCCAGTCCACTGCCCCATTTTCATTGCTCTCCAGTTCGCCAGTGTTTTTGTCTCTCATCACAAATGCCAGAGGGCTAAACAGCTGCTTGGTCTGTGATGCAATAGGTTTTCTTTTTACTGTGAAAGGTCTATGAGGTTTTCTTGAAGATTTACAAAAAAGTCCCCCGGTACCGGTATCCCAAAGCCACTGCATCCAGTCTCCTAACAGGCAAAATATTCTAGAAGAAACCTGCAAACAAAAGTCCCAGCCAGGCATTACGCACAGCCCACCCAGAGACGGTCCACAGGCACCCAGGAACCAGTGGTTAGGAAGCACCATCAGTTACGATAACTCGCTTTGCTCCTACTGGCCCAAACCCTGTGTTGAGAGATTGTACTCACATCCGGGGGTCTGTCCTCCCCGTTCTACATCGTGTTCTGTTGCTGGAAAACCACGGTCAGTTCTTTCCTGGAGAGATCATTAGCTTCCTAGGGCTTTAACGCCCAAGGGTCTGCAGTGATTTACGTTACAGTGCTTGCTGCCTTCTCCCCTTGAGCTTCCTCTGCCAGTACTGGCCAGATCACATCTAAAAGCTTAGTAAGACATCCATTCAGCTCGCAATGTTTGGTGGCTTCCTAGTCTGCCTGGCACAGAAGTCCTGGGTCTTCAGACTTTGTTGGGCTGCTGCCTCCTGCCAGCAGAGGACCTGTAACACTGCTCTGATCAGAGTCGGGGAATGATTCACAGATGGGCGGGGTGCTTCTGAATGATGCTCGGACGACAGAGAAACGAAGTTTGTATTCTTTCAGCAGTAATACGGGGAAATGAATGCACGTGTTGTAAGGGACGGAGGATGCAGGAAGGGTCAAAATCTGTAATGAACTGCCTTTGTGACAACAGTTATGGAAATGCCCGTTTTGTGGAAACAGCGGAGACCCAGACACTCCCTGCCCTCCTTGGGCAGAGAGTTCCAGCACAGTGACCGCAGCAGCAAGGAGACTAGGGCCTGGTTGAGGAGCCATTCCCCGTGTTTGTGAACCCATAGTTTGTCGCAAAAATCCTCCTCTGAACAGAGTCTCTGCAGGAAAGGGGGAAGGGAGGAAACAGGGAGCTTTTTCAAGTGCTGTCAGTGGCCCTCCACATTGCAGGTGTGTCCTCCAGACCACTTGTTGAAGCAACAGAAAACCAACTTCCCAACTATTTCTATGAGTAATCATAGAAAGGAAGAGGGTTTTGGTTCTGACTTGAACCAATATTACTATTTTCCCCCTCATTTCTAAAGCAAGAACTGTTGGTCCTGGAGAGGGGAAAAGAACACTGTCAACATGAACCCTCCAAGCACCATCCCGGCCCAAAGCCTTGCTTCCATTACCCTAAGGGTACCAGCTCCTATGGGCAAGGGGCTGGGATTCTGCTTTGGCCAGTGTTCGCCTTACACCAAGGGCAGGAGAATAGCCAGGGACCGGGGCTGGTACGCTGCAGAGAGAATGAACTCCCCTGGGGAGACAAAATGCCAGGAGAATGATAATCCTATTTTTAATGCACGACCCTCATACTAGTTTATCCAGAAGTGATCACTGCCGGGATACTGCAACCACCACTGGAGGACCAGTGAGGTTAGAATATAGATGAACGTGACCCGCTCCCTACCTTGAAAAAACTCATCATCTGGCCCTGATCAGCCTTGATCGGGGCCCAAAAGGCCAGATGCCAGATGAGAACTGCACACCAAATGCGACAGAAGTACAAAGCAAGGAGTGCTTAATTTTCTCAGAGCTTCTGACATTTCCTTCTTCTGAGAAAACGGACTCCCCAGATGGGGCCCCTCAACACAATGTTATCCATGAGGATAGAACAACACTGGCTGCTCGCAGAGTCTGGTGTTCACAAGTGCTATCTGCAAAAGACAGGGGCGGAGAGGCACCTCTTGGCAAGCCCACCATGGCAAAGGAACATGTATGCTTATTTCTTGAGGACGTCAAGTACGGTAACTATTCTCTTCTGAGTCTGACACTTAGAGCATCTTTGAAACAATCACCTCTGCAGGAGGCATGGAGAGGCTGTTGCAGTGAAAGCCGAGTGACATCTGGATACTATTCAGTAGACCTACGACATACCCTACCATCAAGAAGAGCTGCTAACAAATGTAAAAATAATATATCGGAGGTTTAAGGACACATCATTGAATACAGATATGACTGACGGGAGGCTTGCGATGTAGACACCTTCCCTTTTTACGTGGGGCAATAATTACTGTTTAGTTGCCTGGCACTGCTAGATCACCAGAGCCTCCAAGTTGGGGGCCAGGCACTCACATCACATAGCAAATGACCCAAAATCCAGACCAACAGTCATCCATTGCTGAGCCCTCCGCTGCCCCATCTCTCCCTAGACAAGATGAGGCTGAATTGTGTGCCCCAAAATTCATGTATTGAAGCCCTAACCCTTAGTGTGACTGTACTTGGAAACAGGGCCTTTAGGAGGTAATTAAGGTAAAACGAGGTTCTAAGGGTGGGGCCCTGATCTGATAGGGTTAATGTCCTTATAAGGAGAGACACCAAAGAGCCCCCCCGCTCACTCTCTTCCCCAGCCCCCTCTTTTCACACCTGCACCCTCACGCTCACAGGAAAGGCCATGTGAGGACATAGCGAGAAAGTGGCCACCTGCAAGCCAAGAAGAAAATCATTATCAGAAACCAAACTCTGCTGGACCTCGATCTGGGGCTTCCAGCCTTCAGAACTGTGAGAAAATAAATTCCTGTCATTGAAACCACCCAGTCCACGGTATCTTGTTATGGCAGCCCTGGTGACTAAGATCCGAGCTTCCCTCACAGTGTAATTTGCTGGCATGAGCTCAAGGTTGGTCTTCCTGGTTAGACGCAACTCCTTGAGGGCAGGAACCCTATTTTGTTTATCTTGTATCTCCAGCGCCTGGCACAGTTCCCGGAACATACTTAGCCTTTAATGTCTGTTCAGTGGATGCTAGAAAATCTAATAATCAATTGCTTTTTCTAATCATTAATTGGTCTTCAGGAGTCTGTAGATCCCATAAGAAATAGAGGAAACCGAGTCAGCTAGCCTTTTCCCTTTCCCCAAAGTTCAAACAGGCTATGGCTGCAGAACCTTCAAGAGATAACAAATGGGGGATGTTTTCATTCTTCCCTTTCACTTCCTCCCCAAAATTGAGGATGATCCCAGCTCCTGGGATCAGAATTACTGATCTCAAGTGACACAGGTCCGTCAGCACCCAAGCACTGGACAGCACCACAGTCACCCCTGGAATTTTCCTCTCACCATCCTTAACTTCTGTTGGGTAAAACCACAAATGCTAAAGATAAACCTAAACGAGCAATACCAAATGACAAGAAAACCAATCCCCAGAGAGTAGCCCACCTGCCATGTATCCATAGCTCACCTCCTACCCACTCCTTCAATCTACTTTGATCCGGCTTCTTTCTGCCCCGAATTTTCCTACTAAACCGTTGCTGATGCTGTGGTTGTTAATTCTGTGGTGTATTGAGCATTGATTGAACAGATGGGCACAAAGAACTATGGAAATTGGGTGAGACAGCTTTCTTGCTTGGTGTGCTGGGGTGGAAAGCAGGTCAGGAATGTTCTTACAGAGAAGGTCACATTTGAGCTGGGTCTTGGAGGACTGGAGGATTTTGTTAGATAGAGAAGTCGGGGAGGACACAGGCAGAGGAAACAGCAAGAGCAAAGGCAGAGTGGTCTGGAAGGGTAGGAAAGAGGAACAAAGAGACTTTTGCAGCTGGAGCTTACAATACGTGGGCAAAGACCAGAGATGATGTTGCAAAGTCAGTCTGTGGAAAAATTTTCACATCATGCCAAAGACATGGGACTGTATCTTGCATTTGTGATGGGGAATCCTAAATGTTGGTAAGAAGAGAGACTAGTCAGATTTGTGTACTACTTGGAACTCAAACATACAGAATTGGATTAGTCATAATTATGGGTTCATGCTACACTTTCAAGACTGTATGTACACAGCTTTCTCTTCCTTCCTTCCTTTACTTCTTCTATTCCTTCCTTTCTTCTATTCTTCTCTCTTTTTATTTTAATTAATAGACTTTATTATTTTAATAAATTTATTGATTTTAAAATTTTTAATTTTGGCTGCGTTGGGTCTTCGTTGTTGTGCACTGGCTTTCTCTAGTTGCAGCGGGCAGGAGCTACTCTTCGTGGCAGTGTGCAGGCTTCTCATTGCGGTGGCTTCTCTCCTTGTGGAGCACAGGCTCTACATGTGCGGGCTCCAGTAGTTGTGGCCCTTGGGCTCTAGAGCGCAGGCTCGGTAGTTGCGGCGCATGGGCTTAGTTTCTCCGTGGCATGTGGGATCTTCCTGGACCCAGGCTTGAACCCGTGCCCCCTGCACTGGCAGGCGGATTCTTAACCACTGTGCCACCAGGGAAGCCCTAGACTTTATTTTTTAGAGCAGTTTTAGGTTTACAGAAAAACTGAGCAGAAAGTATAAAGAGGTTCCTTATACCACTTCACCCATACTCCCGCCCTCACAACAAACATAGTGTCCCCTATTATTAACATCTTGCTTTAGTGTGATACATTTGCTATAACTGATGAGTCAATATAGATACATTATCATTAACTAGAGCCCATGGTTTGCATACGGTTCACTCTGTGTTGTACAGTTCCTTGGCTCTGCACAAATGTATAATGGCATGTATCTATCACTATAGTATCATACGCAATAGCTTCACTGGCCTAATGCTCCACCCATTCATCCCTCCCTCCCCCCCAACCCTCGACAACCACTGATCGTTTTACTGTCTCTACAGTTTTGCCTTTTCCAGAATGTTATACAGTTGGAGTCATACAATATGCTGCTTTTCGACACTGGCTTTTTTCACTTAGTAAAATGAATTTAAGATGCCTCCGTGTCTTTTCATGGCTTGACAGCTCATTTTTTTTAGTGGTGAATAACATTCCATCGTATGGATGTATCAGGGTTTACCTATTCGCCTATTAAAAGACATGTTGGAGATTGGTTCAAGATGGTGGAGTAGAAGGACCTGCTCTCACTCCCTCTTGCGAAAGCACCGTAATCACAACTAACTGCTGAACAATCATCGACAGCAAGACACTGGAACTCACTAAAAATGATACCCCACATCCAAAGACAAAGGAGAAGCTGCAATGAGATGGTAGGAGGGGCGCAATCACAATAATATCAAATCCCATAACTGCTGGGTGGGTGACTCACAAACAGGAGAACACTTATACCACAGAAGTCCACCCACTGGAGTGAAGGCTCTGAGCCCCATGTCAGGCTTCCCAACCAGGAGGTCTGGCAACGGGAGGAGGAATTCTTAGAAAATCAGACTTTGAAGGCTAGCAGGACTTGATTGCAGGACTTTGACAGGACTGGGGGAAACAGAGACTCAACTCTTGGAGAGCACACACAAAGCAGTGTGCACATCAGGACCCAGGGGGAAGGAGAGTGACCGCATAGGAGACTGAACCAGACCTACCTGCTAGTTTTGGAGGGTCTCCTGCAGAGGCGGGGCATGGCTGTGTCTCACCGTGAGGACAAGGACACTGGCAGCAGAAGCTCTGGGAAGTACTCCTTGGTGTGAGCCCTCCCAGAGTCCGCCATTAGCCCCACCAAAGAGCCCGGATAGGCTCCAGTGTTCGGTTGCCTCAGGCCAAACAACCAACAGGGAGGGAACCCAACCCCACCCATCAGCAGACAAGCGGATTAAACTTTTACTGAGCTCTGCCCACCAAAGCAACCACCAGCTCTACCCACCACCAGTCCCTCCTATCAGGAAACCTTCACAAGCCTCTTAGATAGGCTCATCCACCAGAGGGCAGACAGAAGCAAGAAGAACTACAATCCTGCAGCCTGTGGAACAAAAACCACATTCACAGAAAGACAGACAAGATGAAAAGGCAGAGGGCTATGTACCAGATGAAGGACCAGATAAAACCCCAGAAAAACAACTAAATGAAGTCGAGATAGGCAACCTTCGAGAAAAAGAATTCAGAATAAAGATAGTGAAGATGATCCAGGACCTCGGAAAAAGAATGGAGTCAAAGATTGAGAAGATGCAAGATATGTTTTACAAAGACCTAGAAGAATTAAAGGACAAACAAAGAAATGAACACTACAATAACTGAAATGAAAAATACACTAGAAGGAATCAATAGGAGAATAACTGAGGCAGAAGAACGTATAAGTGACCTGGAAGACAGAATGGTGGAATTCACTGCCACAGAAGAGAATAAAGAAAAAGAATGAAAAGAAATGAAGACACACTAAGAGACCTCTGGGACAACATTAAATACAACAACGTTCACATTATAGGGGTCCCAGAAGGAGAAGAGAGAGAGAAAGGACCCGAGAAAATATTTGAAGAGATTATAGTCAAAAACTTCCCTAACGTGGGAAAGGAAATAGCCACCCAAGTCCAGGAAGTGCAGAGAGTCCCATACAGGATAAAACCAAGGAGAAACACACTGAGACACATAGTAATGAAAATGGCAGAAATTAAAGACAAAGAAAAATTATTGAAAGCAGCAAGGGAAAAATGACAAATAACGTACAAGGGAACTCCCATAAGGTTAACAGCTGATTTCTCAGCAGAAACTCTACAAGCCTGAAGGGAGTGGCATGACATATTTAAAGTGATGAAAGGGAAGAACCTACAACCAAGATTACTCTACCCTGCAAGGATCTCATTCAGATTCAACAGAGAAATCAAAAGCTTTATACACAAGCAAAAGCTAAGAGAATTCAGCACCACCAAACCATTTCTACAACAAATGCTAAAGGAACTTCTCTGAGTGGGAAACACAAGAGAAGAAAAGACCTACAAAAACAAACCCCAAACAATTAAGAAAATGGTAATAGGAACATACATATCGATAATTACCTTAAATGTGAATGGATTAAATGCTCCAACCAAGAGACACAGGCTCGCTGAATGGATACAAAAACAAGACCCTCATATATGCTATCTACAAGAGACCCACTTCAGACCTAGGGACACATACAGACTGAAAGTGAGGGGATGAAAAAAGATATTCCATGCAAACGGAACTCAAAAGAAAGCTGGAGTAGCAATACTCATCAGATAAAATAGACTTTAAAATAAAGAATGTTACAAGAGACAAGGAAGGAGACTACACAATGATCAAGGGATCAATCCAAGAAGCAGATATAACAATTATAAATATATATGCACCCAACATAGGAGCACCTCAATACATAAGGCAACTGCTATAAAAGAGGAAATCAACAGTAACACAATAATAGTGGGGGACTTTAACACCACACTTACACCAATGGACAGATCATCCAAACAGAAAATTAATAAGAAAACACAAGCTTTAAATGACACAACAGACCAGATAGATTTAATTGATATTTATAGGACATTCCATCCAAAAACAGCAGATTACACTTTCTTCTCAAGTGCGCATGGAACATTCTCCAGGATAGATCACATCTTGGGTCACAAATCAAGCCTCAGTATATTTAAGAAAACTGAAATCATATCAAGCATCTTTTTTGACCACAATGCTAGGAGATTAGAAATCAATTATAGGGACAAAAACATAAAAAACATAAACATATGGATGCTAAACAATACATTACTAAATAACCAAGAGATCACTGAATAAATCAAAGAGGAAATAAAAAAATACCTAGAGACAAATGACAATGAAAACATGATGATCCAAAACCTATGAGATGCAGCAAAAGCAGTTCTAAGAGGGAAGTTTATAGCAATACAAGCCTACTGCAAAAAACAAGATAAATCTCAAATAAACAATCTAACCTTACAACTAAAGGAATTAGAGAAAGAAGAACAAACAAAACCCAAAGTTAGCAGAAGGAAAGAAATCATAAAGATCAGAGCAGAAGTAAATGAAATAGAAAAAAAGAAAACAATAGCAAAGATCAATAAAACTAAAAGCTGGTTCTTTGAGAAGATAAACAAAAACGATAAACCATTAGCCAGACTTATCAAGGAAAAGAGGGAGAGGACTCAAATCAGTAAAATTAGAAATGAAAAAGAAGTTACAATGGACGCCGCAGAAATACAAAGCATCCTAAGAGACTACTACAAGCAACTCTATGCCAATAAAATGGACAACCTGCAAGAAATGGACAAATTCTTAGAAAGGTATAACCTTCCAAGACTGAACCAGGAAGAAATAGAAAATATGAACAGGCCAATTACAAGTAATGAAATTGAAACTGTGATTAAAAATCTTCCAACAAACAAAAGTCCAGGACCAGATGGTTTCACAGGTGAATTCTATCAGACATTTAGAGAAGAGCTAACACATCATTCTCAAACTCTTCTAAAAAACTGCGGAGGAAGGAACACTCCCATACTCATTCTATGAAGCCACCATCACCCTGAATCCAAAACCAGCCAAGATACTACAAAAAAAGAAAATTACAGACCAATATCACTCATGAATATAGATGCAAAAATCCTCAACAAAATACTAGCAAACAGAATCCAACAACACATTAAAAGGATCATACACCATGATCAAGTGGGATTTATCCCAGGGATGCAAGGTTCTCCAATATATGCAAATCAATCAATGTGATACACCACATTAACAAACTGAAGAAGAAAAAACATATGATCATCTCAATAGATGCAGAAAAAGCTTTTGACAAAATTCAACACCCATTTATGATAAAAAACTCTCCAGAAAGTGGGCATAGACAGAACCTACCTCATAACAAAGGCCATATACGACAAATCCACAGCAAACATCATTCTCAATGGTGAAAAACTGAAAGCATTTCCTCTAAGATCAGGAACAAGACAAGGTTGCCCACTCTCACCACTCTTAGTCAACATTGTTTTGGAAGTCCTAGCCACGGCAATCAGAGAAGAAAAAGAAATAAAAGGAATCCAAATTGGAAAAGAAGAAGTAAAACTGTCACTGTTTGCAGATGACATGATACTATACATAGAGAATCCTAAAAATGCCACCAGAAAACTACTAGAGCTAATCAATGAATTTGGTAAAGTTGCAGGATACAAAATTAATGCACAGAAATCTCTGGCATTCTTATACACTAATGATGAAAAATCTGAAAAAGAAATTAAGGGAACACTCCCATTTACCATTGTAACAAAAAGAATAAAATACCTAGGAATAAACCTATCTAGGGAGTCAAACGACCTGTATGCTGAAAACTGTAAGACACTGATGAAAGGAATTAAAGATGATACAAACAGATGGAGAGATATACTACGTTCTTGGATTGGAAGAATCAATATTGTGAAAATGACTATATTACCCGAAGCAATCTACAGATTCAATGCAATCCCTATCAAATTACCAATGGTATTTTTTAAAGAACTAGAACAAAAAAATCTTAAAATTTGTAAGCAGACACAAATGATCCCGAATAGCCAAAGCGGTCTTGAGGGAAAAAAAAACAGAGCTGGAGGAATCAGGCTCCCCGACTTCAGACTATACTACAAAGCTACAGTAATCAAGACAATATGGTACTGGTACAAAAACAGAAATATAGATCAATGGAACAGGATAGAAAGCCCAGAGATAAACCCACGCACCTATGGTCAACTAATCTATGACAAAGGAGGCAAGGATATACAATGGAGAAAAGACAGTCTCTTCAATAAGTGGTGCTGGGAAACCTGGACAGCTACATGCAAAAGAATGAAATTAGAACACTCCCTAACACCATACACAAAAATAAACTCCAAATGGGTTAGAGACCTAAATGTAAGACTGGACACTATTAAACTCTTAGAGGAAGACATAGGAAGAACACTCTTCTTTTCTTTTTTACATCTTTATTGGAGTATAATTGCTTTACAATGGTGTGTTAGTTTCTGCTTTATAACAAAGTGAATCAGTTATACATATACATATGTTCCCATATCTCTTCCCTCTTGTGTCTCCCTCCCTCCCACCCTCCCTATCCCAACCCTCTAGGTGGTCACAAAACACCGAGCTGATCTCCCTGTGCTATGCAGCTGCGTCCCACTAGCTATCTATTTTACGTTTGGTAGTGTATATATGTCCATGCCACTCTCTCACTTTGTCACAGCTTATCCTTCCCCCTCCCCCATATCCTCAAGTCCATTCTCTAGTAGGTTTGTGTCTTTATTCCTGTCTTACCCCTAGGTTCTTCTGGACATTTTTTTTTCTTAAATTCCATATACATGTGTTAGCATACGGTATTTGCCTTTCTCTTTCTGACTTACTTCACTCTGTATGACAGACTCTAGGTCTATCCACCTCATTACAAATAGCTCAAGGGAAGAACACTCTTTGACGTAAATCACAGCACGATCTTTTTTGATCCACCTCTTAGAGTAATGGAAATAAAAACAAAAATAAACAAATGGGACCTAATGAAACCTAAAAGCTTTTGCAAAGCAAAGGAAACTAAAAACAAGACGAAAAGACAACCCTCAGAATGGGAGAAAATATTTGCAAACGAATCAATGGACAAAGGATTAATCTCCAAAATATATAAACAGCTCATGAAGCTCAATATTAAAAAAAGCAAATAACCCAATCCAAAAATGGGCAGAAGACCTAAATAGACATTTCTCCAAAGAAGACATACAGATGACCAAGAAGCACATGAAAAGCTGCTCAACATCACTAATTATTAGAGAAATGCTAATCAAAACTACAGTGAGGTATCACCTCACACCAGTTAGAATGGGCATCATCAGAAAATCTACAAACAACAAATGCTGGAGAGGGTGTGGAGAAAAGGGAACCCTCTTGCACTGTTGGTGGGAGTGTAAATTGATACAGCCACCATGGAGTACAGTATGGAGGTTCCTTAAAAAACTGAAAACAGAATTACCATATGACCCAGCAATCCCACTATTGGACATATACCCAGAGAAAACCATAATTCAAAAAGATACATGCACCCCAATGTTCATTGCAGCACTGTTTACAATAGCCAGGTCATGGAAGCAACCTAAATGTCCATCGACAGACGAATGGATAAAGAAGATGTGGTACATATATACAATGGAATATTACTCAGCCATAAAAAGGAATGAAATTGGGTCATTTGTAGACACATGGATGAATCTAGAGACTGTCATACTGAGTGGAGTAAGTCAGAAAGAGAAAAACAAATATCATATGTTAACGCATATATGTGGAATCTAGAAAAATGGTACAGATGAACCAGTGTGCAGGGCAGAAACTGAGACACAGATGTAGAGAACAAACGCAGGGCACCAAGGGGGGAAAGTGGCGGGGGGCCTGGTGGTGTAATGAATTGGGAGATTGGGATGGACACATATATACTAATATGTATAAAATGGATAACCTATGAGAACCTGCTGTATAAAAAAATAAATAAAATAAAATTCAATTAAATAAATAAAGGACATGTTGGTTGCTTGCAAGTTTTGGCAATTATGAATAAAGCTGCTATAAACATCCGTGTGCAAATAAGCCACAGGGATGTAATATACAGCATAAGGAATATCATCGATAATATTGTAATAACTTTGTATGGGGACAGATGGTTTCTAGACTTATCATGGTGATCATTTCATAATGTATGTAAATGTTGAATCACTGTGCAGTTCACAAAAGTAACACAATACTGTATGTCAAGTAGATTTCAATTAAAAAAAACCCACATGCAGGGCTTCCCTGGTGGTGCAGTGGTTAAGAATCTGCCTGACAATGCAGGGGACACGGGTTAGAGCCCTGGTCCTGGAAGATCCCACATGCCGCGGAGCAACTAAGCCCATGAGCCACAACTGCTGAGCGTGCACTCTAGAGCCCGCGAGCCACAACTACTGAAGCCTGCAGGCCTAAAGCCCAAGCTCCGCAACAAGAGAAGCCACTGCAATGAGAAGCCCGTGCACCGCAATAAAGAGTAGCCGCCGCTCGCCGCAACTAGAGAAAGCCCAGGCGCAGCAACAAAGACCCAATGCAGCCAAAAATAAATAAACAAAAATAAATAAATTTATTTTAAAAAGTAAAAAATACCTTAAAAAAAAAACACACCCATGTGCAGGTTTTTGTGTGTACATAGGTTTTCTCTCATTTGGGTAAATACCAAGGAATACATTTGCTGAATCGCAGTGTAGGACAATGTGTAGCTTTGTAAGAAACTGCTTTACTGCCTTCCAAAGTGGCTATAACATTTTGCATTGTAACCAGCTGGTTTTACATTGACCTAGTTGCCAAACACAATGGTAACCTTCAGTTCCTACCATACATGATTTCTCTGTTGCACGAGGCACTGCTACCATCCCTCCCTCATCACACTTCCTCCTCCTCTAGTTTCCGTGACCCACTCTGTCCTCATGCTCCTACCATCCCTTGGACTATCTCTTTCTCTCATCCAAGGGCTCTTCTTTCACGGGTCCCTTAAATGTTGCAGGTCCCTGAGATTCTATCCCAGGTTGTTGTCTCTGCTCATTTTCTTCCCTAGAAGATCTCAGTACATACATAGCCTCCATACCTGCTGCCCACACACTCCTCTGCTGCCTAGATACGAATTGCTCCAAATCTTCTTTAGCCTCAATCACTCCCTCTAAAACTCCATTTTTTAAACACCCAACCATTTAACAGACATCTTACTCGGATGTCCCCTATCAACGTGTTCACAGCCAAAACACCATCCTTCTTTCTAAACCCGTTCCTTTCCCTGTGTTTCCATCTGGGTGAGGGGCTCCATCTTTCATCTGTCTGCCTATTTCCCTCATCTGGAACACTCCTCTCCTTCCTCTTATTCTCCTTTCCCCACCTCCACATTCAGTAATTTACCAAATCCTCCTGATCTGAGACAGTAAAACATAGAGATTTAAAAATGCAAGCTCTGAGAGGACTTCCCTGGTGGTCCAGTGGTAAAGAATCTGCCTTATAATGCAGGGAATGCGGGTTCGATCCCTCGTCAGAGAACTAAGATCCCACATGCCGCAGGGCAAGGAAGCCCGCCGGCCACAACTACTGAGCTCACACGCCTCAACTAGAGCCCACTAGAGCCCACATGCCACAAACTACAGAGCCCACGCACTCTGGATCCTGTGCGCCACAACTAGAAGGAAAAAACCCACAAGCCGCAACTAGGGAGAAGCCCGCGCACCACAACGGAGAGCCCACATGCGTCAACGAAGATCCCCCGTGTGCCGCAACTATGACCCGAGGCAGCCAAAACTAAAAATAAAATAAATAAAAATAATAAATAAATCTTTAAAAAATTACTAAATAAAATAAAATGCAAGCTCTGAAGTCAGATTGCCCAGGCTCAAATCCCAACTCTGCCACTTAACATGCGCAAATTTCCTGAGGACTCTAAGCCTGCTTCCTCATGTGTAAAACAGAGAGAATAACAACTCCTACCTCACTGGATTGTTGCAAAGATTGAATGATATAATACACAGGCTATACAAGCCTAGCACGTAGAAAGTGCTCAGTAAACATTAAGCATGGTTGTATGGTTACTGCTTAAATGTTCCTTGATCTGTTCTCTCTCCTCTAGCTGCACTGCCACTGCCTTCGTTCAGGCTGTCAGCATTCCTTACCTGAACTGTTGCAGTGGTCTCCAACTGGACACTGAATATGTTTCCTGAAATTGTTCTAAACTTAGAGTTGGGATGAGAGAGGTGACATAGGTTTCAGCTTGCATCATAGAATCTGCCTCTGCAGATGAGTTTTTGCCTAGGAAACGGTAGAAGCCAAGGCCAGACTAATGTTCAGGATTCAGACGGTGAGTGTACATTGGCCTGAAATGTATCTTCAATAAAAGATAACTTTGTAGAGGTCACCACAACCTGGCCAGATAGAGAGCTGCTGGGATTTCTTAAACTTGACTCTCAGGAAAGACAGCCGTTGAGCCAACAGTGGTTAAATTCTCTCTCTTCTTAGAGACCACTGAGCCAATAACAGGTAAGTCCCCGCTTCGGATATGCCAGTGTTAGAAGAAAGGGAGTCATGAGAAACAGCCTCCTCCTCCAGCTTGTTTCAAGACGGCAGAGCTGGAGCACAGACAGCCGAGCTACAGTGCAGGAGGGGCCATCAACACCGTGCCTATCTGCCAGGCGGTGGTTTGCTGGGGGGTGGCACCTGGGCCTTTGGTGCCCGTTATTTTGCCTTTGTCTGTGGACCTCTCTTCCTCTGTGCTTCTTAACAAAGAGCGTTTCATGTGAATGCACCATCCAGGGGGCTTGGAGGCTCTGTTTATAGGACTGAAGTTTGCATGTAGAAGCCGTTCTGCCATGTTGGTCTCCATGCCTCAATTCCCTCCCCTACCTCAGTGTATGTTGATCACTGATATCAGAATGCTGTTTGCACAGCACAAATGTGGTAGTGTTTTTCCTCTGCCTATAACCCTCAATGACTCACACTCCCCCAGCACAAAGTCCAGCAATACACAAACCCATGCGTGGTCTGGTCTCAGCTCATCCCCACCGCCTCTTCTTCTGATACCCCATCTGCCCACCCATCCTGCACCCTCGCTTGGCCACAGGGGTGCTCAGGATAACTTGGAAGCCCCATCCCGTCATTTTTGCTTAGAATGATCTTTAGATCTTTTCCAAACTCCTTCTATACCTTCCAACCTGATTCAAGGTGTCCTTCTCCAATGCTGTTCCACCCTCCAGGTACCCAAGGCCAAAATCCCAGGTAGCCTGAAATGAAATCCCAGCTCAGCCACTTATTGTGGGCAATGTACTTAATGAATCTAAGCTCCTGTCCTTGTGTATAAAACAGGAAGAACAACCGTTTTTACCCATTGAGTTGCTGCAAAGGTTGAATGAGGCCGTAACAAACTGTATTCTTTCAAATCCTTCTTAGTAGTAACCAAACCAGACTGCACGTGTGCAATGTCAGTGTTCTTGTCCTCTCTTCCTACCTTCTGATTAAAAGCCTTCTCCATTCACCTCCTCTTGTAAGGGGACTGCCCTAGCCAGAGAAGTTTCTGGACTTTAGGATGCAGAATTACAGGACAGGCAAGAAAGATGGGAAGGAAGGCTAACTTGTCAAGGGAAGCTAAGCTAATCTATATAACAAAGAGCTGGGAGGGAGAGAAAGAAGCGCTGTGCAGAATGGAAAATGGAACAAGTGTTTCCAGGGGCTGATGGTAAACAATGGGCTTCTGAACCCTATGGAATGTGAGAGAATTAGAGAGAGAAAAGGGGATATGAAAATTGTTTCTGGGAGTTTATGAGTTGGGTTTCTTTTAAGTGTTTTGATAAGTAAATGATTACTATTCCTTTGAAAATTACTTTTGGTCTTTGGATTGTGCTTTGACTATCTCCAAACAAACACTAGACTACGAGACTGAGGTTCTTTAGGGTTACCCTCATTTTCAATGTCTTTCTTCTCAGACTCAGCTCCCCCAGTAAGGGGTTGTGTCTCATTCCAGCTGTGTAAATCCGATGCAACAACACAGCCTGGCATAGGGCATATGGACAATAAATGCTTGCTGAATAAATAAATACACTTATGCCTGTCCAGTGGATTATAGACTCCTACAGAGCAAGTAACTACTCTTATTTTTCCATGCGTCCAAATACATCAATGAATGCTGTAGTGAGCTGAATGGTGGCCCCCAAAAGTATATGTCCACGTCGGAATCCCCAGAACCTGTGAGTATTAATTTATATGACGAAAGATGTGATTATGTTAAGGATCCTGAGAGGAGAACCTTATCTTGGATTATCTGGGTGGGTCCTAAATGCAATCACATACATCTTTTTTTCTTTTTTTTTTTCAGGGATGCTCTTTTATTTTTATTTATTTTATTTTTTTCTTTCAGGGATGCTCTTTTATTTTATTTTTTAACATCTTTATTGGAGTATAATTGCATTACCACATGCATCTTTATAAAAAAAGCAGAGAGAGTTTTTAAGACAGAAGAAGAGGAGGCCACGTGACCCCAGAGGCAGAGACACGAGGGATGTGGCCACATGCCAAGGAACTCCTGGAGCCACCTGAGGATGGAAGAGGCAAGAAAGGATTGTTTTCTACAGCCTCCAGAGGGAGTACAGCCCAGCTGACACCTTGATTTCAGACTTCAGACCTCCAGAACATGGGAGAATAAATTTCTGTTGTTTTAAACCACTTAGTTTGTGGTAATTTGTTACAGTGGCCGCAGGAAACGCGTACAAACGCCTTATACATAATGGATGCTCAATAACTCTATCAGTGACCTGTCTGGGTCACTTACAATCACAGGCTGTGCTTCCTTTTTTTTTTTTTTTTTTTTTGCGTTACACGGGCCTCTAACTGTTGTGGCCTCTCCCGTTGCAGAGCATAGGCTCCGGCCGCGCAGGCTCAGCGGCCATGGCGCACGGGCCCAGCCGCTCCGCGGCATGTGGGATCTTCCCGGACCGGGGCACGAACCCGTGTCCCCTGCATCGGCAGGCGGACTCTCCACCACTGCGTCACCAGGGAAGCCCTGTGCTTCCTTTTTAAAGTCACTCACACATCCCAACACCTTCTTGGCCAAAAGCCAGGACTCCATTATGTCACTTCAACACTTGTAAATGCTGTTGTAACCAAGGGGTCCCTCACCGCTGTCTGAGGGACAGTTTCCAGGGGCTGAGAGTGTTTTGCTGACAACTTATTCCTATAAAACATCCTTCACCCATTCCTTCAGGAAGGAGATGGTATGATGCCAGGAGGAGCAATGGCCCCTCCGATGGACAAACACCTCACTGGGGTCTCTCCAGCTGGCAGCCGACTCAGGCTGAAGACTCGGCAGCCTCCCTACAGGAAACACGCAGAACTGAGAGGAAGCCACGTCGGGCTGTCAGTTTCCGATTCCGCACACAAAAAAGACAAAACATGAAGTTGCTCTGCTGGCCAGGAATTAAGTGTGTCCGAATGTAACCCTGCAAACACAATCCAAATAAGGCAAAGGGAAGTCAGGGATTAACAGGAGTGTCTTCTACTCAGAAGTAAACCATCTGTGACTTGCCGCTATAATTTGTTTTTCAGCGTATTTCCTCCACCATATTCCTCAGAGGACAGAGGCCTTCTCTCATGTCCATGACTTGTGAAACCACTCAAACTCCCCCAGCCACATACTGATTGATTCTGCCTATCAATGTCTGCTACCTGATCCTCCAGAAATGGTCGTTTTTACCTCTGCTGGAGCAGGTTTTCATCACAGGGGTCCCATTTTATTCAGTAGCGCTGCCAATGAAGTATTTCTTACCATAATGTCTGTGATACTAGAAACTCCAGATGCTATGATGCATGCCACCCTTCTCTCACCCCCATCTCTCCTAAACCACATGGCTTTCTCCAATAACTTTTATTTTTATTTACTTTTTTTACTGAAGTATAGTTGATTTACAATGTAGTGTTAGTTTCAGGTGTACAGCAGTGATTCGGTTATACACACATACACACACACACACACACACACACACACTCTTTTTCAGATTCTTTTCCCTTATAGGTTTTTACAAAATATTGAGTATAGTTCCCTGTGCTATACAGTAGGTCCTTGTTGGTTATCTACTTTATATACTAGTGTCCAATAACTCTTTTATTATTTTTATTTTATATTGGAGTACGGTTGATTAACAATGTTGTGTTAGTTTCAGGTGTACAGCAAAGTGATTCATTTATACATACACATGTATCTATTCTTTTTCAAATTCTTTTCCCATTTAGGTTATTACAGAATATTGAGCAGAGTTCCCTGTGCTATACAGTAGGTCCTTGTACCTATTTTAAATATAGCAGTGTGTACATGTCAATCCCAAACTCCCAATCTATTCCTCCCCCCAATAAATTCGTTCTCTAAGTCTGTAAATATGTTTCTGTTTTGTAAATAAGTTCACTTGTGTCATTTTTTTTTTAAGATTCCACATATAAGTGATATCATATGGTATTTGTCTTTGTCTGACTTATTTCACTTAGTATGATAATCTCCAGGTCCATCCATGTTGCTGCAAACGGCATTATTTCATTCGTTTTTGTGGCTGGGTAATATTCCCTTGTATATGTACCACATCTTCTTCATCCATTCATCTGTCGCTTCCACGTTGCTTTTAGGTTGCTTCCATGTCTTGGCTATTATAAACAGTGTTGCAACGAACATTGGGGTGCACAATAACTCTTTTTAAAAGCTACAGCTTTCAGCAAGCACGTCTAGGTTAGATGTGATTTGATGGTAACACTGCCCATCACCTACAAGAGGAGACACCAGTGGTCCGGCAATGCCGGTATTACGTATACACCACTGCCTGCAGAAGCTACACGCCTGGACCCCTCATCTCAATTCCCTTCCAGTTCCTCCTGGCAGAGGCAGGACTGGGGAGAATCAAGAGGAAAAGAGTGTCTATGAAAACCCTCCACCACAGAGCGTGCTCCATGACCCTGGGCAGGTTACACAACTTCCTTGGGCCGTAATGTCCTCGACTATAAAATGGGGCTAATAATGGTAGCTACTGACTTCATAGGGCAGCTACAAGAACTCCCTGTGGGAGTGGACAGCAAGTGCTCAGCACAGCGCTTGCACAGAGTAAGCACGCAGGCAACAGTAGGTGTGCGTGTGTGCATGTATAGTATCACGTCTACGGGAGGCTAAACTCTCTAATTAGATTTCTGAATCCTTCCTGCACCTCTTACACCTTCACCTCTCTTTAAAGAGGGGCTGCCCCAAGGAGGCTCTGGTCCCTTGGCTTTGCTCAGCACGCAGCATGATGCAGCGTTTGGCTCCAGCACAGAGCTTTGCTGGGAGGAAGTGTTCCTCCCTGCAGAGAAAGGGAATTAGGACTTCAAGCAGAGCCGCCAGCCAGGAGGCTCTGCGGTTCTGTCCCTGTCCTCGTGTCCATATATACCAACGGTCACACATGTGCGTGCACGGTCCACGGCTCAGGAAGATGCAGTCCCCCTGGTGGACTCCAACCCCCAGGGAGGTGAGGACCCAGGAGGAGAAACAGGCTTCCCGGGAAGGCCCCGCCGGAACTCATCTTCCTTCACACCAGCCTCTCCCTCGCCCCGGTTATTTCTGGTTTTTTCTCAGCTAAGACTTTCTCTCAAATTGGTGATTGTTCATATTTTAAGTTTTAGTCACAGATAAACCATAAGCAAGTTTGGTCCACAAAATTCCCTCCCATAATTCTATCACATGATAAACACTGTCAACATCATCAGCTATGGTGCATTTTTCGAAATTAAAACTCTGCTGCCTCTTTACAAGAAGAGGTCCTTACAGTGAAGGCAGCGGGAATGACAGTGACCTTGACTTGCTTATTATACGCCCAGAATTAGCCCCAGACATGCTCATTCTCAAGAGTTTCAAACAATCTTAAAATAGTTATGTCGCAGGATTTTCTCATTATTATTGTCAAATTATTTCCACAATGAAACTATATTTAATTAGTTGAACTTCAGCAGTCTTCAGGAGACGGGTGACCTGAGGAATTACACAGCGTGAGCCCCTCTGCGGAAGGGCCCCGGTGAAGCCTGTGCCCTCCCCATTCTGATGGTTTCTCAGAGCACAGGGTCGTGCTCTCTCTTCAGCAAAGCCTGAGTCTGGACTCGTCATGGTCAGTGGTGGAGCTTTCGCTCTCAGGCTTAGCTCTTCCTTGCGCTCGGAGGCCTGGGAGCCAGTCCCTGGGGAGAATCCACAGACCCTCTCCTGAGTCACCATTCCTTTCCTGACAGCCCTTCTCCAGGGGGTTCTCCCAAAAATCTAGGTGAGGACAGTACGGCGCGGTCTCCAATTTCAGGCAGATCCCCTCTTCGATGATTATTTGCATCCAGTCAATGTCCAAACAAGGAGCATGGTGGGGGGAAGGCAATAGAGAAAAAAAGAAGAGGAAAGGTGGGGAGGTGGGAGTGGGGAACAAAGGAGGAGAGACAATGTGAAAAGACAGTGAGCGCCCCCTGTGAGGATGCAGTTACTGATGGGGAAGGGGGTGATGCTGCAGCCCTCTCAACTCCCAGTTCTGCCCAAGCTAGACACCATCCAGCCCGCCCAGTCTCTGCTCATCAGAATTTGTTGAATTAATGCAAGGATTCCTTCTGATAGTCTGTATCATGTTTAACAACTTTTTAAAAAATATTTTTTTATTTTTTTAAATTTATTTGTTTTTGGCTCCGTTGGGTCTTCGTTGCTGTGCCCGGGCTTACTCTAGTTGCGGCGAGCAGGGGCTGCTCTTCGTTGTGGTGCGCGGGCTTCTCACTGCGGTGGCTTCTCTTGTTGTGGAGCACAGGCCCTAGAGCACACGGGCTTCAGTAGTTGTGGCGTGTGGACTCAGTAGTTGTGGCTCACGGGCTTAGTTGCTCCGCGGCATGTGGGATCCTCCAGGACCAGGGCTCGAACCCGTGTCCCCTGCACTGGCAGGCGGATTCTTAACCACTGCACCACCAGGAAGTCCGACAATGTGTTCTTTTAGAATGAAAACTAGAGGTGGGGAAAACCTGAAAATAATTATGTATATGTATATATTAAAGTGTAATTATATATGTATATATTACATTTTATATTTTAAAATGTATGATTTACAAAAAAGTGTACAAATCATACGTGTACAGCATGTTGAACTTCCAAAAACAGAACAGACTTGTGTGACTAGTACCTTAGTCAAGGAAATAAATTGGCAGTATCCCAGAAGCCCCCCTCACGCCCCTTTCTCATCACTAACCAGCACCCACGCTCCCACCCCAAGAGTAAACACTGTCCTGATTTTTAACATCACAGATTAGTTTTGCCTATTTTTGAACTTTATATTGTGTTCACAGAAGCAAAGAGGATGTATTCCTTTCCGCCTGGCTTCTTTCACTCCACATTTTATTTGTGAGCTTCCTCCACATTGTTGCTTAGAGTTATTATACTCCCTTCATTCTCACTGCAGTATAGTGTTTCATTGTGTGAATGAATATTCCACAGTGCATTCTTCTATTGATGGGCTTTTGGGTAGTTCTGTATCTTGTGTCTTGAAAACAGTGCTGCTATAAACATTCTTATATGTATGTCTTTGGGGGACTCTCCATATACATTCATTTACCTGGAGTGGAATTGTTGGGTCCTAGGTGTGCATGTGTGTGTTCAACTGTACCGAATGTTTCTGTGTATATTGCTCACGATTCAAATGTATCCTCTGCGTCTATGTGAGGGTCCCAGAGGCAAGAGTGCTGGGTGCTGGGTTTCTATCACTTACCACTGAGAAGCAGTCCATGCCTTCAACAAGTCATGTAAAGAGAATAAACCTTTAACTCTAATGTGTTTCTGTTATTTTTAATAAATATGTTAGAACAAAAGAACAACCACTGCCTGAATAACATTAACTGAAAAATTACCAAGGGAGGAGGCTGACCCCAGACAGCACAGCCCTCCTCTCTAGGTCAACAGCAGCCTGGCCCCGTCCACAGAGAAGTAAACTACCCATCCGCAGTAAATACCCAACTGACGGAAAAAAGAGGACACTGAGAACAGCATCTCCTTTAGTCCATGACTTGTTTTTTTATCAAATTAGACTTAAAAAGCACTTGAATGCATTGCAGTGATGACAACAGAAATGGAAACGTACGATTATTACTATGTAAACCACGGGCTCTCCAGCCACACGCTGAGACTCAGTGTTTCATGCCTTTACAACAACACGGCTTGCCACTGAACAATGTCATCAAAATAATAATAATGAATCTCCGAGGGACAAGTCCCCTCAGAGAGCCTGCCTCTCCATATTGTGATAGCCTTCTAAACACTTCCTCAGCAACTACCGTATCTTATTTCATATTTTGAGAAAAAGACAAGAGTTTTCAACAAGTAAAAGCCCAGTTAAGTCATACAGGTGCTGTCCGAGCAGCACTATTCATCACCAAAAAGTAGAAACAATTCAAATGTCCATAACTGGTGAATGGACAAACAAAATGTGCTATATCCGAACAATGAAATATTATTCAGGCATAAAAAGGAATGAACGGCTGATACTCGCTATAACATGGATGGCCTTGAAAACATTAAGCTAAGTAAACAGAAGCCAGACATAAAAGGTCACATGCTGTATGCCTGCATTTATACAAAACATCCAGAAGAGGAAAATCCATAGAGACAGAAAGTAGACTGCTGGCTAGCAGGAGGAGTGGGGAGACAGAAGAATGGGGAATGACTGCTAGTGGGTTTGGGGTTTCTTTTTGAGGTGATGAAAATGCTCTGAAGTTAGATAGTGATGATGGTTGCACACCTTTCTGAATATAGTAAAACCCACTAAATTGTATACTTTATTTATTGTTGGCTGCGTTGGGTCTTAGTTGCGGCACGTGGGCTCTTCGTCGCGGCGCACGGGCTTCTCTCTAGTTGTGGCGTGCGGGTTTTCTCTCTCTAGTTGTGGTGCACGGCCTCCAGGGAGCGTGGGCTCTGCAGTTTGAGGCACGAGGGCTCTCTAGTTGAGGCGCGCAGGCTCAGTAGTTACGGCGTGCAGGCTTAGTTGCCCCGCAGCATGTGGGATCTTAGTTCCCCAACCAGGGATTGAACCCGCGTCCCCTGCATTGGAAGGCAGATTCTTTTTTTTTTTCTTTTTTTGCGGTACGCGGGCCTCTCACTGTTGTGGCCTCTTCCGTTGCGGAGCACAGGCTCCGGACGCACAGGCTCAGAGGCCATGGCTCACGGGCCCAACCACTCCGCGGCATGTGGGATCTTCCCGGACCAGGGCACGAACCCGAGTCCCCTGCGTCGGCAGGCGGACTCTCAACCACTGCGCCACCAGGGAAGCCCGAAGGTAGATTCTTTACCACTGGACCACCAGGGAAGTCCCGAAACTGTGTACTTTAAAAGGGTGAATTTTATGACATGTGAAATGTATCTCAATTTTAAAGAGCATCAAGTTAAGAGCCAGGGCACGGAAACCAGACATGGATTTGACTCCTGTCTGCTGCATGCATGATTCTGTGGGCAAACCACCTAAGCCTTCTAAGCCTCAGTCTCCTCCTCTGTAAAATGGAGATAATAAAAGAATGATCTCAAATGGTTCTTGTGAGACTCCAACTTACAGGTGGAATCTAAAAAATACAACAAAATAGTGAATATAACAAGAAAAGATGCAGACTCACAGATATAGAGAACAAACTAGTGATTACCAGTAGGGAGGGACAATACAGGGGTAGGGGATTAAGAGGTACAAACTACTGTGTATAAAATAGAGAAGCAAAAAGGATATATTGTACAGCACAGGGAACAGAGCCAATATTTTATAATAGCTCTAAATGGAGTATAATCTTTAAGAATGGTCAATCAGTATATTGTACACCTATAACATATAATATTGTACATCAACTACACTTCAATTAAAAAAATAGCATAACCTTAAGAAAACAAGGTAATAAGTTTGGTACGATGATGACACACAGAAAATGTCCAATAGGACATTCTTCAACATAAATTGCAGCAATAACTTTTTGGATCTGTCTCCTACAGTAATGGAAACAAAACCAAAAATAAACAAATGGGACCTAATGAAACTTAAAAGCTTTTGCACAGCAAAGGAAAACAAAACAAAAAGACAACCTACACAACGGCAGAAAATATTTGCAAATGATGCAACCAACAAGGGGTTAATCTCCAAAATATATAAACAGTTCATGCAGCTCAATATCAAAAAAAACAAACAACCAATCAAAAATGGGCAGAAGACCTAAATAGACATTTCTCCAAAGAAGACATTACAGATGGCCAAGAGGCATATGAAAAGCTGCTCAAAATTACTAATTATTAGAGAAATGCCAATCAAAACTATAATGAGGTATCACCTCACACCAGTTAGAATGGGCATCATCAGAAAATCTACAAACAACAAATGCTGGAGAGGGTGTGGAGAAAAGGGAACCAACCCTCTTGCACTGTTGGTGGGAATGTAAATGGATACAGCCACTATGGAGAACAGTATGGAGGTTCCTTAAAAAATTAAAAATAGAACTACCATATGACCCAGCAATCCCACTACTGGGCATATACCCTGAGAAAACCATAATTCAAAAAGACACATGCACCCCAATGTTTATTGCAGCACTATTTACAATAGCCAGGTCATGGAAGCAACCTAAATGCCTATCAACAGACGAATGGATAAGGAAGTTGTGGTACATATATACAATGGAATATTACTCAGCCATTAAAAGGAACAAAACTGGGTCATTTGTAGAGACATGGATGAATCTAGAGACTGTCATACAGAGTGGAGTAAGTCAGAAAGAGAAAAACAAAAATCATATGTTAATGCATATATGTGGAACCTAGAAAAATGGTGCAGATGAACCAGTTTGCAGGGCAGAAATAGAGACACAGTTGTAGAGAACAAACGTATTGACACCAAGGGTGGAAAGTGGCGGGGTGGGGGTGGGGGTGGTGTGATGAACTGGGAGATTGGGATTGACATGTATACACTAATATGTATAAAATGGATGACTAATAAGAACCTGCTGTATAAAAAAATAAAATTCTAAAATTAAAAAAAAAAAAAAACTACAATGAGGTATCACCTCACACCAGTCAGAATGGCCATCACCAAAAAGTCTACAAACAATAAATGCTGGAGAGAGTGTGGAGAAAGGGAAACCCTCCTACACTGTTGGTGGGAATGTAAATTGGTACAGTCACTATAGAGAACAGTATGGAGGTTCCTTAAAAAACTAAAAATAGAGCTACCACATGATCCAGCAATCCCACTCCTGGGCATGTATTTGAAGAAAACCATACTTTGAAAAGATATATGCACCTCCATGTTCATTGCGGCACTATTTACAATAGCCAAGACACAGAAGCAACCTAAATGTCCATCAACAGATGAATGGACAAAGAAGATGTGGTATAAATATACACAATGGAATATTACTCAGTCATAAAAAAGGATGAAATAATGCCATTTGCAGCAACATGGATGGACATAGAGATTATCATACTAACTGAAGTCAGACAGAGAAAGTCAAATATCGTATGATATCGCTTATATGTGGAATCTAAGAAAATGATACAAATGGACTTATTTAGAAAACAGAAACAGACTCACAGACTTCAAAAACAAACTTATGGTTACCAAAGGGGAAAGGGTGGTGGGGAGGGATAAATTAGGAATTTGGGATTAGCAGATACACACTACTATATATAATATAGATAATCAACAAGGACCTACTGTATAGTGCAGAGAACGATACTCAATATTTTGATCTATACTCAATAACCTACATGGGAAAAGAATCTGAAAAAGAATATATATATATGTATGTATGTGTATAACTGAATCAGTTTGCTGTACACATGAAACCAACACAACATTGTAAATCAACTATACTTCAATAAAAAAATAAAAGAAAAAAAAAGAAAATGCCCAATAAACTACTGTTGACATTAAAGTGACAGAAATAGTAGAAACTAGCTCTTAGCAAACATACCCTTAGCAAACATACCTTTTGACATTCCCAGGATATACTCATCAACGACATCTATCAGACCACTATAGCCAGTAAAGGATATAATTTTCTATATATTATGTAAGGAGTTAAACTGGTGAGGTTTGCTGTTCAGTCAAAAGGGGGAAATCTGGCCATAAAGGAAGAAATATCAACAAGCAGAGAAACGGGGTGGGAAGAGCTGTCTCCGGACTCCCCGAGGATGGGCTGTCAAGCAGATACCGTTGGGAGTGCTTATTGTCAGAGAATCAGCTGGACAGGTGGTCCCCACTCCAATCCCCCCAAGACACCATGCTCGATGGCTTCCTATCTTCCCCCTTCGTGCTCAAGTACGAGCAAGGATATTAACACCCGGGCTGCAGGTCCAAGAAAAGGCAGGTCCCATCACCACACCTCTGAAACTGCAGGGCACGCTGCTCCTATCAGCGGTGGCAGGAGAAAGGTGTGGTGATGCCAGTTCCCTCTCTCCAAGAGCCAGCTCTTGCCAGATCAACCACTGCCCGCCATGTCTGCCGTAACTTGTTGCTGAACTATATTCTATGTAATCCCCCGAAACACGAGTTGTAGTAGGATCTTTCTAGTTATCACGCTTAGCAATGCCAACAGTACTCCATAAATCAGAAGTTTCCTTAAAAGTAATATTTCAGGATGGCCATTCCAAATTTATCCTCTAATTACCAAGGGCTGAAGAAAGAATGACTGCAGCGGGTGCCCTTCTTCATGGTCCTGGGGCCATCTTGGAGCTGCTCGTACGGCACCTGTATGACTTAACTGGGCTTTTACTTGAAAACTCTTGAGTCTTCTTCTCAAAATATGAAATAAAATACAGTAGTTTCTAAGGCAGTGTTTAGAACACTATTGTAGTGTGGAGCGGCAGGCTCTCCGAGGGGACTTGTCTCTTGGAGCTCCATTATTTTGATGACATTGTCCTTTTTGGCTATCCATATGTCTTCTTTGGAGAAATGTCTATTTAGATCTTCGGCCCATTTTTGATTGGGCTGTTCATTTTAGTGGTATTGAGATGCATGAGCTGTTTATATATTCTGGAGATTAAGCCCTCTTCGGCTGCATCATTTGCAAATATTTTCCTTTGCTGTGCAAAAGCTTTTAAGTTTCATTAGGTCCCATTTGTTTATTTTTGGTTTTGTTTCCATTACTAGAAGAGACAGATCCAAAAAGATATTGCTGCAATTTATGTCAATGCCAATCACTGTGAGAAGATCCTATGTAACAAAGGCTTCCCTCTATTGTCTTTTTTTCTTTTATTTATTTTTTTCCTAAATGTAGTTTAACGCAATTTTTAAAAGCATCACTTTGCTTTCAGCTTTTTTTCTTAATGATGTTTTAGAACATCATTGGCTTGCTGTACTGTTCCGTTTTCAGAAATTATCTACATGTGTATGAAAAATTCTGTTATATAAATTTCTTCCGCTAAATTTTCATGGCTTTGTTGGGGTGTCAACATATTAAAAATCAGTTGGTTAAAAAAAAAAATCAGTTGGTTAGGTCTGTGTCTTTGGAAGGGTAAGCTGTGACAAAGTGAGAGAGTGGCATGGACATATATACACTACCAAACGTAAAATGGATGGCTGGTGGGAAGCAGCCGCATAGCACAAGGAGATCAGCTCGGTGCCTTGTGACCACCTGGAGGGGTGGGATAGGGAGGGTGGGAGGGAGGGAGACGCAGGAGGGAAGAGATATGGGAACATATGTATATGTATAACTGATTCACTTTGTTGTAAAGCAGAAGCTAACACACCACTGTAAAGCAGTTATACTCCGATAAAGATGTTAAAAAAATATCAGTTGGTTAACATTTTAGAGTCAGATAAATTTAGATCCACTCCTTACTGGTTATTTTACTGTCGAGAAACTACTTAATTTCTCTGAGTATCAGCTGCTTCTTTTGTAAACTGGGTATATTATCTACTTGATAAAATGGTTATGAAAATTCAATAAGATCACATATAAGAACATTACCTTAGAGAAATAAGATAATGTATCTAGAATGTATACAGATCCCAGCTTTCAGTAACCACTATTATTATTGCAACTTTGTGATTAGACAACCATGATTGACTTTAATTCAATATTGCTTTCTTCAAGACTAAATCCACCTTTGGGGGTTGGAGACACTTGAAGACACCTGGCCTCCTGTGAACCCTGTGAATGTATCTGTCACCCAGGAAGTTCTGGGTTTAAATGAAGTATTTCTCTGACCTCATCTTGTAAATAAAGTCCCGCGGAGAACGCTTGTTTCGGACACCTTTTGCGCACTACTTCACAATCCTCTCGTCTCTACCTTGCTAGCTACAGCCAGAACTACCGATCAGGATCTGCTGACACATTTCCACAGCAAGACATTCTTGACGAAGGAAGCAATATATTTATTTACATTCTGACACAAGCTTCTTTATCCTCACAATTACTCTAGAATGTTCTATCATCCTAGCTGCACCGTTACAACATCCTCATACACAAAATTTAAGTCCAAACCACATTTGCTGATAATAACCGCGTTCCTGGATGTTACAGAAATATCTGATTGCTATAATAGTTTCTAAACATCTACTCTGTACCTGTCACAAACCAGCACTGGACCACACTTTCAGAAGCAATGTTCTGTAAGACAAATGACCTGATTTCTTCAACAACAAAACAACCGAAAAAAAAAATCAAAAGATAAAAAGAAATGGAGGAAAAACCCAGAGATTAAGAAAGACTTAAGAGACATATCAGCCAATTACTATGCATGACCTTCTTTGTATCCCAATTAAAATTTTATGTGACAATCAGAAAAATGTAAATAATTACTGAATATTTTAGGATATTAAGGAGTGATTGTTAATTTTTGAATGTGTGATATATTGTGGATATGTTTTTTTTTCCAGAGAGTGCTTTTAAAGATATGAATGAAAATATTCACAGATGAAATGACACGTTGTCTGCGATTTGCACAAAATAATCTGGGACTGGGGGAGAGAGGTACAGATGACGTAAGATTGGTCCTGAAAAAGTGTTAAAGCTGGAGTGATTGGTACAGAAGGTCCATTGTACTACAGTTTCTACCTTTGTATGTGTTTGAAATGTTTTATAATAAAAGCTTTTAAAATATCAGGAAAATACTCAGTGACAAAAGCTACTACTATGAACAATTGGTATTTTAATATTGATCTACAGACATTAAAAAAAAGGAGTAGCACGTATGTACAAATTATCCAGGCCACGGAAAATGGTTAGTGCAGTAGTGGATTCACAGAAGAGCCACACCTCCCAGACACCCACGGTCCTTGTCTTCAAGCTTGTTTTAGGGTAGTTCTCAATCTTTTAAAACCCAGGTTCTTTATGGTATTTTCTGGATATTACAACCAATCTAGAAGATTTTGTTGATTATTTTTATTCCTTTGTATTACAAATACGGATATCTACAATATGCTTTTTAAAACTCTACAGTTTGTCCCCCCTTATACACACACACACACACACACACACACACACACACACACACACACACACACACACATCAAATACACCCTCTTCCCTATTGAAAACCACCATTCCAGGAGACTCATTCTAACTGCCCACAGTTCACACCATCTTCAGAAACAGCCCCTCTGAGCTCGGACTGATGGAGTACAGTTCACCCCTAACTAGTTGCACCGAAAAATCAATAATGCCAGCTTCTCCCGTTCCCTCCCTCCCTCCTCGTGGCCTCTGCCCCATGCCTCCCTCCTTTTGCTGCCCACGAAGTTGGTTTCCCTCCTTCAATTCTCAAGCAAAGCATTTATTCCCTTAAGAGCACAACTTTAGTTTTGAAGCCTAATAAATTCAGCTGTCACAGATCAAGTGCCGTCATATCTGAACCACCTGGGTGTTTCACAGTACTTTCTTAGTCACAGCCCTTTTTACTGACCCAGGTTTAAGTTGTTTGATGAAGGAATCCAGCTGTTTGAGGTCTAGTCAGCCCCTTTGCAGACCAAAGTCTAACTAACTGCAGGTACACTGTTCATTTTGCTTAGTCATCTAAACACTTAGAATCTAAATGGAACATGGATTTTAGTTAACAAAGAATTACTGGCTAGTCTATCTGAAAACTACCAGGGTCCTGGAGTGAGAATTTAAAGTGTTATCTTCACAAGTACGTGACCTTATACTCTTGCAATGGGACTTTTCAAAAGCCTTGCAGGTTGGTGCTATAGACCAACTGTATGTCTCCCCAAATTCATACATTGAAGCCTAATCCCCAGTGTAATGGCATTAGGAGGCAGGGCCTTTGGGAGGTACTTAGGTTTAGATAAGGTCATAAGGGTGGGGCCCCATGATGAGATTAGTACCCTTACAAGAACAGGAAGAGACCAGAGCCCCCTCTGTCTCCGCCATGTGAGGATACAACAAAGAGGTGGCTGTCCACAAGCCAGGAAGAGAGTCCTTGACAAAACCAGAATCACCCCAGCACCTTGATCTTACACCTTCCAGCCTCCAGAACTGTGAGAAATAAATGTTTGTTGTTTAAGCCACCCAGTCTATGGTTTTTCTTATAGCAGTCTGAACTGAATAAGATAGTCGGTCACATGCCTATTTTAGAAATTATTTTTAATTTAACTGTACAAGTAATACACACATAATTTCTCATTATAGAATGAAACCCAAATATGATACTAAAGCAAAATTCCCCCTGACTACAACCTCCTCTCCATCCCAATTCCTTTCCTGTAGGAAACTACATTCCCAGTTTGGTGTCATCCCTTCCAAACCATTTCTATGGGCACACACACATACACACACCCAGAAGCACCAGTATACACACTCTCTCAATGGTATACAGTTGTGTGTATGTGCATTTTAATATAATTATATTATATGAATTATTTGTAACTTGCTTTTTTCAATAACTGCTGTATAGTATTCTGTGGAATACTAGTTTATTTAGGCATTCCTTTATGGATGCCTAAACATTCCTTTATGGATGCCTAAACAAACATTTAGGTTGTTTCCAATTCTTTATTTTTGTCATGAATAACATGGCAATGAACAAATGTCTCTTTGCATCCATCATACTCATCTTGAGATGGGAAAACGAAGGTAAAAGAAGATACCCATCTTGCCCAGCTTTGCAGTATGGCCTAGAGCAGAAGCAGAAGACTCACCAGTCTACTGGCGTGCTTTCCAAGGTTCTCCCAACATAAGATCATTCATTTTACTTAATCAGTTCTGATGCCTTTAAATATATATATTAAATATATATTTTAAACTTTATAAATATAATACAATTATGTGTGTGTGGTATATCTATACACACACATACATTCAAGTTAGGCTTTGGAGACAACTCCTACTGGATCAGCTACATTCCTTTAAAAATTCCCAGACATGTCTTTTTCTGCACACCAGGGCGACAGAGAGGAGAGTCAGGCAGCATTTCACCAAGAGCGCATTCCACAGCTCTGAGACTGGGAGCAGAGCCACTTGGAGTCAAGTTCATAGCAGCACACACCTTCCTCCCAGGAGCACCTCCACTTCTGGGGATGTAGCTTGTAAGCTGCTTTACAGAGAAAGGGCAGCGGAGTAAACACAACAGGGCAAAAGCAGCCTCACCTGGACAGCAGGTGGAACCCAGTAGCGATGATGGTGGGAATGATCAGTGACGGAGCTTTTTACCCTGGGTCACGCATCGTGGTGAGGTCTTCACTTAATCCTTCTGACAGCATAGGGGTGGGCTCTATGATTACCCACATTTCATAGATGAAGAAATAAACCAGAGAGAGGTCAGGCCACTTAATCAGGATTGCACAGCTAGAAAATGGTCGGGTCAGGATGTGGTCCAGATTGCCAAATTCCAGGGCAACTGCTCTCAACTATGGGGTGCTGCCTCCCTAGCTTCAAGAAAACATCAACTTTCTACATTAGGCCAAGTAGAGGCCAAGTTCTATGGCATTCTTTCAGAATAAATGCATTTTTGACTTAAATTTGCTCTCCATACAGAACGAGGCCCTGAATTATACTGGTCACTGCTGCCAGGGGTTCTCTGGAGGGCATCTTGTTGAACAGAGAAGTGTTCCGGGTACTTTATGGCGTGGCACAGGGCAGGAATGCGGCCAGACAACCATATGTGTATCACGTTCCATATTTATCAGTGAAACCAAAGGCACAAACTCAGATCTTTGCTTTGCGCTGATCTTTCCGTGTGTGTGTGTGTGTGTGTGTGTGTGTGTGTGTGTGTGTGTGTTTTAAACTCTTGTCTGTTTTAATTGCCTCAGCTGTCAAAATACAGCGGCTGGGGAAACATGCAAACAGTAGATAGTACAACAGTAGAGCTTTTCAAACCAAATATTTATTTCCCAGAATGGCTAATTCTTAGACATTTTACCTTATTTATACTGCAGGCATTTGGGGTTTACTACTTACACTTAATGAAAGCCAAAGGTTTACACTGGGGGCACACGATTCCCTATCTCCTAAATCAAGAGGCCTTTCGACCTCATGGAGAAATTCAAGTATTACTCCTTATATTATAATAGAATTAATCATAAGGGAAGTTTTAAATATACATTCAGTTTTAATGAACTTGATTAAGGCAGTGATTGGGGAACCTTACTCTTGTTTAAGACTTGCAATACCTTCTTCTCTTTTCCCTAAAGAAGCTCTGTGCTCTACTTAGCTGAACTGGAAGTCCAAAGAGCAGTTAGCAGTCCAAAACTGCTAACAGTTTTCCAGGTTCTCACAAAGGTTTCCATTTCTACCTGCCGGGTGTGTGGTACAACCCTGCAGTGGTGCTGGTAGCAGGAGCGGGAACGGGGAACCTTGCTCAGGCACCAGGTCCCTAGGTCTACAATGCTTTGGGCAGGTCGGAATGAACTAGCTGCTTCCTCCCCAAGTGCACACACTTCATCACAGGGCTGAATTCTATTTTCTGACAACAGTCAACATAACTGGAAATCATCTTGTTCATTAATTTATTTACTTGCATATTGTCTACCTCGTCACCCCCATCCCATGGGAGCTCCAAGAGGGCAGGGGCCTCTTCCATGCTAACAACTTTATCCCCAAGCCTGCAACAGTCCCTGGGCACAGCAGTACTTATAGATATTGAATGAATGGATGACTAAATGAGTTGGATGTGAGATGTGTCGTCAAGAATGTAAAAGTAAGATCTAAAGATTCTTTTAAACAAAGGTCCCGTTCACCAAAAAGTACTTTATAAATTCACTGGTTAGGAAAAAGAATAGGCCAGGAATCTTCATTTCTCCCCACTCCCTGCTCTGGAGAGGGGAGATACAAGCTTTTTTTTTTTTTTTTTTTTTAACCTATGTTATCTTTCAAGTTCAGAAAAGAACTTTTCCATAAAACAGGTTTTCAACTTTTCTTTTTTCTTTCTTTTCTTTTTTTTTTTTTTTTTTTTGGCAAAGGCAACAATCACAGAGTAATTACAGTCTTGACACCTAACAGGATCATAAATTAATTGAAAAGCTTTGTACTCCCCTCAACTCATCTCTCCTTTGACTAAGCAAGAATCTGTTAGGGAGGCAACATGATATCAACCCAGTGGTTGGAGACAGATACTTCAAGTCAGCCATAAAATTGTCTGTCTTTGAAAATTAAACTTCCATAGCAGAGCCACATGTGGCTGCATTATTAATACTGCAACTTGATATATAAAGAAAAAGACCTGCCCCATCCTCTAGGGAATTAATTCTCCTAGGGCATCAGTTTGTAATTTCACACAATGAAATAGATGTTTAGCTAACAATCCCCCCATATTCTGGGAGTGCAAATGTATTTTCAAGTCATCTTGAGAAGACACATAGCCTCAAAAAATACATGTATATACTGGATTTCAGGAAACCAAGCCCTACTATTTATTGGTACCAGGTACTATCTGACGCCCCTGGACCCACCTTCCCCAGGTCACTCAGAGAATCTGGCTTACCCCATAGCCCCCAACTAGGTCTACGGAAGTGGCAGACAGGGGGAGAGGGCTGCTTTTTGGAGAGTAGAATGATCATGAAGAGAAGCGTTTTTCCTTTTTCGTTTATTCAAGATCCATTTATTCTCTAGTTCTGCCCACATGGAGACACCCTCCTCGAAAAGGCATTGAATCCTTCCGTTCACTTTAACACCTTGTGCTAAAAACACGTGTTCCAAGGTGTCAACTATGAGATCCACATTCTTAAAGCACTAACTCTTAAACCCCATCTAGATTTCTCCCCTGGGATGGGTGAGATGACCAAACACAGCAAAGAACAGCTCAGGACTGTGGGCTCTGCTCGCCCAGAAGACCTTGCAGCTCCCCTGACCAGCCGGCTGGAGCCAGGATTAGGGCCCTGAGACGAGGGGCACCTGTTGGGCTGCCACCAGCCCCCTAACTCCTGTCCTCTTCACTAGGGTGGCTGTCACCTCTAGTTTCCCTGGAGTTTGGGGATTCCAGACGGTCTCTGCTCACACTTCTGTGTCACGCCTGCTGCCTCAGCACTGCTGATCCACACCAAGGGGGAAAGCACACAGAACTGCTTTTCAACACACCAACGTTCCACACAAAAGTTATCTGATAAGCCTGCAGGTTCTTTTTCATCAGAGGACATTCCCAAGGCCCTGACTTCCCCGGGCTCCCCACTGCCCTTGCCGGCAGACTGGATGCATGTGGCCGTGGTGCTGAGTCGGGCGCACCCCCCTGGCTCCACTCCGGCGCACTCTCCGGGAGGACGGTGGGCGGCGCCCCGGGCTCATCAGCAGGATCTGTCCCGAAGCCAGTCCTAGAGTGACAAGAGCCACACCTGCAGGTCTGTTCCACTGACCAGCCGCACAGAACCGAGCTGGGCCCACGGACCTTGGTCTGGATTGTGTTGGCTGCTCGTTCTTGCCTAGGTTCACAGGCCAACAGCCAGGGTCCTTCCTTCCCTGCTCATCACCGCACCAGCGGCTCACTCCTACCTGCTGCCGTCACACGCCTGGCAACCTTGTGTTCCGGGGCCAGCCAAGAACTGAGACCCCAGCAGACCCCTAGTTCCCACCAGGCCAACTCCCCATTAAACTACTGCTGCCTAGCCGTGTTCTTGAGGCTTCAGAGCCGGGACAGTGCGGAGAGCAGAGCAAGGCGCGGCGCTCCCAGCCCCGGTGCCGCGATGCTCCGCAGAGGATGCTCAGGGGAGGCGCCGTAACCTCAGCGCACCGCTCCCCCAACACAAACGACCTCGGCGCCCATCTTCCCCGCGGACCCGGGCGCACCTCCGGCCGCCGCGACCCAGGACGGAGGCGCGGGGCGCGGGGCTCAGACGGCGGCGGGCGCTGGGGCGGGCGGGGACCCGGGCTCCCGTCCCGAGGCCGCGCGGACCCGCCAGGCCCACCTCCGCCCGCAAGGGGATTCCTGTACAGACTAGAGATACCTTCAAGAAGGGGAGAGCGGCATTCCGTTCCCCAACTGGACATCTGCTTGGCCAGCAGACCTGCTAACTTGCCCCTATTTCCTGGGGCAGAGGAGAAGAGAACTGAAGATGGTCCAGAGAAGACCCCAGGATGAAGAGGGGACCAGCCTCCCTCCCCTGGAATTCTGGATTCCGGGTTCCTGAGACACAATGAAGCGGATCCTCCAGAGTGAATCTGGGAGGAGGGAACACGGCGGGCCAACTACTGGATGCTATCACACTGGGTTGCTGTCGATGGTCAAATACATAGAATAGTACCTGACCCTTATTAAGTGCTGTAAGTGCTAGCGGTTACCTTTATTACTATTTTATTTGAAGCCCAGATTCTATATGACAAGTGGCATGACTTTGGGCAAGTCCCTAACCTCTGTGGGCCTCTGTAAAAGTGAAGATAATAATATTTACTTCACAGGGTTGCATCTGTGTATGTTAAGAGCCTCATAGCTTGTAAGCTTTTAATATAGTGTAAACTTTCAATACATGCATTTATTCATTCGTTGGATGATCTTTGAATAGGTAGTAAAAGCCAGGCATATAACAGCAAAACAGATATGCTTCCTGGCTTTCTGCCTCCATGGAGCTTAAGGTCTAGCGGGGAAGGCTGGCACTGAACAAGTAACTCTAAGTGTGATACTAAATGGAAGTTTAGTGTGCTCTGGCAATATATAGCTCAGGGAATGAAACTAGCCTGGGAGATCAGGGAAGGCCCCTTTAAGGAAGTAGAATTTCAGCTGACACATGATGGGTGAATACGCACCAGACGCAAAAGCACTCCAGGTGGAGCAAGCAGCCTGTGCAGAGGCCCAGAGGCCAGAAGATAGTGTAGCACGTTAGACAAGCTGGAAGAAGTCCAGTGTGGACGGATGACAGAAAGCAAAGAGAAGTGCAATAGTTAATTTTATGTGTCAATCTGGCTGGGCCACGGGGTGCACAGATATGTAAACATTCTGGATGTTTCTGTAAGGTTGTTTTTAGATGAGATTAACATTTTAATCAGTGGACTTTGAGTAAAGCAGATTGCCCTCCATAATGTGGGTGGGCCTCATCTAATCAGTTGAAAGCCTGACTAGAACGAGAAGACCAGCGTCCTCCAAGCAAGAGAGAATTCTCCGGCAGACTGCCTTTGGACCTCATCTGCAACATCAGCTCTTTCTGGTTCTCCAGCAGACGGCTTTCAGACTGGAACTGAAACATCGGCTCTCCTGAGTCTCCAGCCTACTGGACCACCCTGCAGATTCTGGATTTGCCAACTTCCATAATCACAAGAGCCAAATCCTTATAATAAATCTCCTTCTATATATGTATATACACATATCCCATTGGTCTGTCTCTCTGGAGAACCCTGACTAATACAGGGAGTAAGGAGAGACGAGGTGGTGTTGTGGGTGGAAGCCACTCAAAGCTCCAGTGATCCCAGTGGTTAAGTCACGGGATGAGAGGGCAAGGAAGGTGTATGGGGCAATGGGGAGCCCTGGGAGGGCCTTTGAGAGGAAGCCCTACGGTCAGGTCTGTGATTTTGAAATGGTCTGTGTGGTGCAGCATGAAGGGCGGAGGGCGGGGCAACGGTAGAGCCCCGGGTTACCGGCGGGGCTCTCGCTGCTGCAGCGTCACCAGATGTAGAGGCTTGGACTGGGGTTAGGACGGAGAGATGCTGAAATAGAAGGATCCATGAAAGAGCGAGGAGCTTTCATCCACGTGGTTGGCCATTAATGTCTTTTCTCTTTGAAAAGGGAGATAAAGCATCCCGTAATTCTCCTTCAAGGAAAGTACAATGGATCCACTGGTTCTTCCAATTGGAACATATTTATTTGCCCATATCTTCCATTCTATTGATGCCTCTATCTCCTTTCGTCAGCCTAACAGTGACATAACCGTGAAAACAGGAGCCAAGAGAAAGAACAGATGGGAACGTTGGCTCAATTCCCAGATGGGAGCACACCTCCCACCCACTGGGGAGGGGTGCGTGGTCACAGGCACACTGAGCCACCTCTTGTTTACACAGACACAGCTCTCTGGGGTGCACAGCAACAAGGATCAGGGCTCCTTCACTTACAACTCCTAAAACAGACTGAGGATGATAAAGCTTCCCGTGAACTCCCACGGCTGCATTTTTAGATCCCTGTAGTGCAAACAATCTCAAGCATCTTTTTAACCCTTGACATTCAAATACAGTGGCTGAATAAACAGATTTGCTCCTCAAAGCAACCTCTGTGCTTTTTAAATGGTCTGCCACCGCTCAGTACAAAGAAAGGAGGGGCCAGGAGAGCTCGGTGGGACTGTTGCTGGAACCTCTCCACCCCCAGCGAGGTACGACGTTCAGAATCAGGTTATACGTTTATCTTGGGAATATTTTCAAAGCAAGTCCTCCAGGCAGAGTGTCCCGCATTCTTTATTTATTCCTCCAACCTGGGCCCTTCCTGCGGCCTGGACTGGCCCCGAGCTAGAGCGCTGTGAGTGGCCGGCCTGATGCTGTCTGGGCACTGCGCAAAGTGAGGACCGCTGATGCTCTGTCTCTCTGAAAAGGAACTAGGCTCCTTAACTCCCTGCTGCCACTGAAGGGGTGTTATGACTCACTTAAGGTCACCCCAGAATCAGGCCACAAAAAAAGGGATTCCAAACAGCCTTCAGTTCCCACCCTGTATGATATTAGGATAGTTTAGGAGGCCTCCCTCCGTGCCCAATGCAGGAAATAGTAAATGGGGCGTAAATTCTCCTGCAGACTCTCAACCACTGAGAGCTGGCCAGGCCCCCCGACAGTCCTCTCTCCAGCTGTGGCCACAGGGCAGAGCCTGCACGCGCACAGGCCTCCCGGGGCTCTCTTCCTTGAGGGTTCACAGATGAAGGATGCCGGGGCAAGGCTGAACGGAGGGAATGGGACGTTCAGAATCCCCACTTCTTCGGTTCACGGTTGTTTAACCGTCTTGGCCCTCCATATGTCAGCGCCAGGGCATCTGGGAAATATAGGACGGGACAGATCACTCAAGGACCTCTCAAAGCCTAGGGCAGCCAGACCACGCGCATGCACCCACCCACACACACACACCCACCCACACACACACACACAATCAGTACCTCAGAAGCAAACCAGCAAGCAGCTCATGGCAGCAAGAGGTTACTGCAGGAAATAATAAAAGTACACACAAAAACAACAAGATGAAGATGCTGGCTTCCCAGCGACAGACCAGACAGGAGGACATACAACCTGCTGCCAGCTGCCCTCAAGGCTAGGGTGTGAGTCTCTAGGAATGGAGCCCTGGGCATAGGCAACCATGTCTAATTTTCTTAAAACAGAGCAGACAGAGGTCCTGTGGATGCCGAAGTTGAGCTGAGGGCATTTCCCTTTCCTGCTGAAGGTTATAAATCTACCCCTGCTATTCCAGCTCCTCTTCCATGAGGGTGAAAAGTATATGAACTGACGTTATTCCCTTTTATCCAATTGCATACGAGCTCATTTCATTATAGAAACATGCTCTGTAGCCAACAAACTGCACCATTATTACACTCTAGAGGTAAGAGCAGGTAGCATTAGGACTAGTCTCTGATATTAGACACCAACGCCGCCCAAGAGACTGATTCGAGCAGTGAACTCCTCAAGGGTAGTGACTTCAACAGACTTGCTGCGACATGCTCAGCACCTAACACAGTAGTGTCCTAAGTGGTTGTTGAATGAATAAGTGAAAACAGACTCTCCAGCCACTGAGGAAACGGAGCAGAGGTGTGGGGCTGGCAGCCTTGGCACACTGCAAATCCTGCGACAGCAAACCTTTCACAGCATCACTTATGGTGAAAACGGAGAACTCTAGATCCAGAAAGGACTGGAAGCTCTTCTCTGGGCAGGATAAGAATGGGTTACCAAGATGATAAATATAAAAAGAACTGTCCCCTTGTGACCACAGAACAGTATCTCTGAGCTCTTCTTATGGAAGGTTCAGTGCTTGGTTTTGTCACTTTTGGTGACATACCTAAGTATGCATACCCCCCCAAAGACCCTGAAGTCCTCCAACCATAAGCTGGCCCAGTAATAGACAAGCCTTCCTTAAACAACAAGGTCCTACTGTATATATTTAATATTCTGGGACAAACCATAATGGAAAAGAATATAAAAAAGAGTGTCTATATGTGTATAATTGTCACTTTGCTGTACAGCAGAAATTAACACAACATTGTAAATCAACTATACTTCAATTAAAAAATAAGGAAACCGCTTTCTTGAAACATCTTCTCCTTAGATCCTTCACATGACAGTCTTCGAAGGCAAGTTCCCTTTTTATATTTACTGAGAGCCAGCCCTCCCAGGCCTCTCCCGTGAAGACAGCTGCTCACGGATGCAAAGAAGCAAACTGCCTCTCAGAGAGAAAAGAAAGATGCAAATCTCATTCACCGCAAAACTGACTGCCTGGTGTGTCACGGCTCCTTAAACATCACCCTCTCCTGAGGCCTACCCTCCAGCACTACGGTACACATTAACCCAGTTAACTGCATGAGAATAAAACAACGGGCTGAAGAGGCTGCTCCAGCTCTCGGGGGAAACCTGCCATCTCCTTCTGACCTAGGCAGACCCAGGGCACAGAAGGTCATCCCTGCTTTGATGCCTAGGAATGCTTGTGACCTGGAGCAATCCCTAGTCCCTGCACCTTTGACGCCCCTGACGTGCTGAAGGCTGGATGTCAGGAGGGTTGGGACCGGGCTTCGGGCCACTAGAATTGATCCCTTCCTCCGCATGCAGTGCTGGGGCCAGATACCTAAGACCAGCTGGGTGCAAGTCGAAATGAGTGGAGCTCAAGGCCATGAGACTCTCCCTCCTAATCTGCTGTGAAGAAAAGGGAAAAAAAATTCTATGAGAACCATCTCTACTTTTTTTTTTTTTTTTTTTGGCCATGCAGCAGTTTGCGGGATCTTAGTTCCCAGACCAGGGATTGACCAGGGTTCAATCCCTGGTCGGAGAGCTAAGATCCCACAAGCCATGCACTGTGGCTAAAAAAATAAAATAAATTAGTTGGTTTTTTTGTTTTGTTTTTTGTTTTTTTTAAGTTCAGATTATAAAACAACGTATATGGGACTTCCTCGGTGGTGCAGTGGGTAAGAATCCGCCTGCCAATGCAGGGGACACGGGTTCAAGCCCTGGCCGGGAAGGTCCCACATGCTGCGGAACAACTACGCCCGTGAGCCACAGCTACTGAGCCCGCGTGCCACAACTACTGAAGCCCGTGCACCGAGAGCTCGTGCTCCCATGTTCTCACAGACTCACACTCCTTTCTTTCAGGTCATTTATCTCAGTCTATATAACCTACTCATTTTAACGATTCTTTGCTTGTCTGTCTCCAATTCAACTGTGAACACCATGAAAGCAGGAACCGTGTCCGTTTTTGCTGTTCAAAGTATCTTTAGTACCTAGCACAGCACTTGGTACAAGGTAGGAAAGTAATAATGATTTAATGAATGAATCAGTGAAGGTATGAAGACACTGGCTTTGCTCTCAACCACTTGCAGATAGGCATGTATCAAAAAAAGATATAAATAAAAAAATTTAAAAATCAAGCAATTGACCAGTAAGATCCCAGGATCCAAGTTGGTGTTACCATTGTTTATCCACATCCCGCTACATATCCTAACAACCATAGGAAAACAAACAGCTGGGTTTCTACTCTACTTGGCAATTTTTAACTATCAAAAGGACAAGGTCATTTCTCTTTTTAAGCTTTGCCACTGAATGTTTAGGAGTGGCCAGAATAAACAAGTATCAGTTTTTCCTTACAGCAAGTTGTAAAGATGATTATGTTGACTGTACATAATTAATTGAACATAACTCACCTATCTGGACTATCAATCCCAATTTCTTCATCTGTAATGGTTCCACTAGAAGTTGATTTTTTTCCACTTGACGTTTTTAATCAGTTTCTCCACAAATTCTTTAACAAATATAATACTATACTGAAGAAAAATAATGGGTGTCAGACTTTCAACCTATCTGAATTTCATCAGATTTGTTGCTTGATTCTATTAATACAATAAAAGAAACCAGCTCTGTAGTAATAATGGAATTTCATCATGCTTCCTTTCACAATGTATTAAAAATTACACAGCTGTCATCACTATAATCAAAGAAAGAACTGCATTCCACGAATTTAATCTGAAATAGCAATTAAAATCTAGAAGCTGACTGTAACAAAGTTATTAAACTACTACTCGTTCAAAGAAGTTATGGAAAAGCTGACTTACATCAGATCAACTGTATTAGTTTCTTTTGGCTGCTGTAACAAATTACCACTTAGGGCCCACCATTTAGGGCCCACTCAGAAAATCTAGGATAAAAGCCTCCTCTCAAGATCTTTAACTTAATCACATTGGGGCAGCATACAAAATATCAATAGTATTCACTCTTTATCATGTAAAGTAATATTCACAGGTTCTGGGGATTAGGAAGTGAATATATCTTTAGAGGGCCATTTTGTCTGCCAACCACACCACCCCTACTACCGATAATAACCAGAGAAGCCCACCAAAACACTAAAACATCTGTTTGAAGACATCAGAGAGCTACCAGGGCAGCAAGGACCTACACAGCCACGAACATGAAGAAAACGTTAGTGTAAAGAGGGTGAGTCAACCGTCTGCAGTCACATTTCCTTTGTGGCATTTGCCGATTTGCAAGTAGCTGCCAGGAGACTTCAGCGAACAGAGCCAGTTAGAAGGGCCTGAGTACATCCCCTACACTTCAGTGGAGGAACCCTGAAAAGGGCTCATCACCCTAGGAATAAGGATAAAGTAGGAAGAAATTAGCCCTCACGGAATCGATTCTGGTGAAATCAAAGAGTGAGAGAAGAAACGTACAGTTCATACATCCAGTTAACGTCTGATGTCCAGAATACATAAAGAATGGCTCCAAAACCATTAAGAAAAAGACAGGGGGGGCTTCCCTGGTGGCACAGTGGTTAAGAGTCCGCCTGCCAATGCAGGGGACACGGGTTCGTGCCCCGGTCCGGGAAGATCCCACGTGCCGCGGAGTGGCTGGGCCCATGAGCCATGGCCGCTGAGCCTGCGCATCCGGAGCCTGTGCTCCGCAATGAGAGAGGCCACAACAGTGAGAGGCCTGCGTACCGCGAAAAAAAAAAAAAAAAAAAAAAAGACAGGGAATTCCCTGGCAGTCCAGTGGTTAGGACTCCGTGCTTCCACTGCAGGGGACACAGGTTCAATCCCTGGTTGGGGAACTAAGATCCTGCATGCCTCGAAGCACGGCCAAAAGAGAAAAGAGGAAAAAAAAATAAAAGAAAAAGATAGGGAGAATGGTCCAGACTCTTGAACAGGTAATTTCACAGAAGAGGCTACCTGGATAGCAAAGAAACATATGGAAAGGTGCTCAACTTCAAAAGTCATCAAGGGAAAAGAAAATAACCATTCTGACAAGAATGATTAAGATTTTAAAAGACTGAAAATACCAAGTGTTGGCACAGATCTGGAGCAATGGAAATTCTCCCACACCTCCGGTTGGGGGTGTACACTGACAAGTGTTCAGTAGTGCCAAACACAGACATATCCTATGCCCGGACAATTCCAACTCTAGGTATGTAATCCACTGAAAGGCAAACACATATACACCAAAGGACATACGGGGAATGTTCACTGCAGCATCACTCATAATTGTAAAAAAACTGTAAAATAAGTTATTGGTAATCAATCTGAACATAAGGATAATGTAAATTGTCTCTATCTCCAACAAATATGCTATGACAGGCTACTGAGGATGTCTTCTGTGCACTGTAATTCCATTTATGATTTGACTACTTAAGTAACTGAAATGTGACAGAATTTGATAATTCTTGTTGTCACAAATTGAAACTTTAATTTTTCCACCAAGTTATAATTTTCTAAATTTATCTATAGAAGTAACAAATACATCCTGAATCCCTTTACCATGCCATAAATAGGGAGACACTAATTCTTTTATAATGAAGTATAAACTTTTCTGTCTCTTCTGTGAAGCTCACTGCCACCTAACACTGGCATCAATGCCTTTCTATTCCGGAATAAAATTAACCAAAGTATTTGAGTTATGTTCTGAAGGAGTTATTGTTTAGTAATTGTTTAGTGCTTTAGTAGCACACAAAGTTGAAAATAAAGTTTTAAATACAGATAATTTTTTTAAATCCATAGGGCAACAAAAATGTCCATCAAGAGCAGAAGGGATAAATTGTGATGCATTCTGACTATACAGCAATGCAAATCAATAAGTGATAACCGCATGGACAAACCTCACAACACAGAAAGGACGCACGGTATAATTCTCCTTATATAAAACTCAGAAATAGGCGAAAGGAACCTATCGTGTTAGAAGTCAGGAGAGTGATCTGGGGAGGAAGGCAGGTATTAACTGGGAGGATGTGAAAGGCTTCTGGGTTGCCGGCAGCATTCAATTTCCTAATCTGGGTGATAGTTATGTTTGCTTTGTGGAAACTCATCCATCTGTATGTTCATGATTTGTGCACTTTTCAGTTGGTACACTATATTTCAATCCAAAAACATGGTTAGGGCTTCCCTGGTGGCGCAGTGGTTGGGAATCCGCCTGCCAATGCAGGGGACACGGGTTTGAGCCCTTGTCCGGGAAGATCCCACATGCCGCAGAGCAACTAAGCCCGTGAGCCACAACTACTGAGCCTGCGCTCTAGAGCCCGCGAGCCACAAGTACTGAGCCCGCATGCCCAGAGCCCGTGCTCCACAACAAGACAAGCCACCGCAATGAGAAGCCTGTGCACCGTAACAAAGAGTAGCCCCCACTCGCTGCAACTAGAGAAAGCCCATGCACAGCAACAAAGACCCAATGCAGCCAAAAATAAATAAATTAATTTAAAAAAAAAGGTTAAAGCTCTAAACCTCTGGATCTGAATTTTCTGAGAGGAAACCACTCACTCGTCTAAGAAAAGCAAAGCAACAGGATGATTCCTTTCCAGATTAGCTGAGAAATCTCCCCCAGCCCAATCAGGATCTTTGGTTAAAATTGACACTGATGTATAAAGTGCCGCAGCAGCCAGTCTCTAAGCTTAGTGGCATTTCTGACACTGCCAAGTAATTAGTTCACTGATTTTGCAAAAGCACTGAAAATACCTCCTTCTGGTCAAAATCCAAGTGCACAGCCACAGAGGAGCTTCTGCTACTCCCTGAGCAGCCCTGGCCTGCAGCTGCACACTGCACAGCAGCTCCCGGGGACGTTCGGGGGTTCTGCAAACCCGGGACTGCACCTCCGCCCGCCCCCGCCAAGTGTAGGCAGAGACACTCAATGGTTGTTTTCAAAAACAAAACCAACAGGTGGCTCAGATTTGCCTCATGGCAGTTCCTGAGGGAGGGGAGAGAGTAGGGTACAAAGAGCGATATATCTGAAAGATAAAAATTTAACATTGTTCCTTTGTTTTTTTGATCCCGAGTTCCGGCCTCTCTCCGGGCTATGCTTGGAGTTTAGCGAATATAGAATTTACTGTTTTTTAAAAATATTGCTGCAAGTTTACGTTGGAGGTAACAATTATCGTCAAATTCTAGAACATTTGCATGTTGAGGTTTAAGTGGTTCACAGAGGCTGAAAACGTGGCCCTGCACCTGCTCTCAACTTGGATTCCCCAGGACTGAAACAATAGTCAGGGTAACCCTATGATCAGAACCATTCTCAAGACCAAACCACGGGTCAGTGTGTCTCTGCCATTGTGGCCATCCATCTCCTCTCTCTCCATTTCCCTCCACTTCCCTTTCAGGAGATAACACAGAGGTATTCAGTGACTCACCATAAAAATCATCTAGCAAATCTTAGGGCAATTTAGAAAAAAAAACTAATTTAAATTTAGTTCTTTTCTTCTCTAGGAAATAGTAACATCAACAATATCATGACCAAATTATTGATAATAGCAAAAACAATGGCAAAACATTTTATTGAGCCAGGTACTACACTAAGAACTATACATGCATCATTCTAACAAGCTCACAAGTCTATTCATATTATTATACTATTCTTATCCCCATTTTACAGATAGGAAATAAAGCCTAAAAAAGGTTTAGTAACTTGCCTATAGCCTCTTAGCTAAAGAATGTAGGTATGGGCCTCAAGCCTAGACTTAATCACTGTACTATTCTGCCTCCTGGTGTTTTGTTTTTGTTTTTTGCAGTACACACGCCTCTCACTGTTGTGGCCTCTCCCGTTGCGGAGCACAGGCTCCGGACGCGCAGGCTCAGCAGCCGTGGCTCACGGGCCCAGCCGCTCCGCGGCATGTGGGATCCTCCCGGACCGGGGCACGAACCCATGTCCCCTGCATCGGCAGGCGGACTCTCAACCACTGCACCACCAGGGAAGCCCCCTCCTGGTGTTCTGAATGATGTCGGCTGAGTACTCAGGGAAAGGCAGACAGGCTGCCCAGGCTTGGGTTTGCAGGTGGGAGTAGGAATTCCACAGGCCGGCAAGCCAGCAGTGCCTGCAGTACTACTCAGAGCAGTAAGAACCTCCCAAGGCCTCAGTGTGTGCCTCTGAGAAGTGGGTCTCATCCCCAGCCAAGTATACAGGGACAGCAGGTTTCCCTGGAGAGGAGGGAATTCAGTGAGGTCCTGAGAAAAGTGTGGGTTTGGGAAGAGTCTATGGAGGAACAGGAATCTATAGGGTGTGGTGACCCTGTAACCTACTACTCCACCTCAGCCCTAAAGGGGGCATTTTATTTAGGACTCACCCCACATCAAGTGCGTGGCCTTCACTGGGCCTGCCTCTCAACCTTCATGGTAAGCCCTGAGACAGAAGTTTCTGGATCAACAGGAGACCAAGATTGCTAGCAGGTTACTCTCTTGCCCCCTTACCCTCCATCCAGGGCAATGCTGGAGCTACCAGCTGCCAGCTACTGCCACCCTGCTCTCAGCCCCTGCCATTGGAGCCATCCACTCATCCAGCAGGTAGCTACTGAGCACCTACTACGTGCCAGGCACTGGGTGCCGGAGTCACAACACAGAACAAAGCAGACAGATCCCTGCCCTCATGGAACTTACCTTCTCTATGAATCCATTTATATGAAATGTGCAGAAAAGGCAAATCTACAGAGACAGAAAGTAGCTTTGTAGTTGCCTAGGGTTGGGGGGAGGGGCTGGAGTGACTGCTAAGGGGTAAGGTTGTGGGGAGGGGGCCTCTCACTGTTGTGGCCTCTCCCGTTGCGGAGCACAGGCTCTGGACGCGCAGGCTCAGCAGCCATGGCTCACGGGCCCAGCCACTCCACGGCATGTGGGATCCTCCCGGACCGGGACACGAACCCGTGTCCCCTGCATCGGCAGGCGGACTCTCAACCACTGCGCCACCAGGGAAGCCCAGCACCCATTTTTTAATAAGGAAAAATATTAAATATTTAACTTGTCTAAAATTTCCATACAAAATGTTTTCACTTCTTTAATGATAAGCTTGAGTGTGCATCTGTGGTGGTAACTTCTTTTTTCTTTGGCTGTGCCTCTCAGCTTGCGGGCATCTTAGTTCCCCAACCAGGGATTGACCCGGCAACCTCGGCAGTGAAAGCTCGGAGTCCTAACCACTGGGTCGCCAGGGAATTCCCTGTGGTCGTAACTTTTTATATTAGGTTATATATTTGAGATTGTAACGTAATTTTTTCATTGAAGTATAGTTGATTTACAACGTGTTAATTACTGCTGGACAGCAAAGTAATTCAGTTATTCATATATATACATTCTTCTTTATATTCTTTTCCATTATGGTTTATCTCAGGATATTGAACATAGTTCCCTGTGCTATACACAGTACAACCTTGTTGTTTATCCATTCTCTGTATAAAAGCTTAAACCTACTAACCCCAACCTCCCACTCCATCCCTCCCCCAATCCCCTCCTCCTTGGCAACCACCAGTCTCAGAAGCACCCATTTGAAACTGCCTTGTTCCATCTTTGAAGGTTCAAGCCATCAGTCATGTGACTGAGCCCTCTTGGGAATGGATTGTCCAGCCCGTCAAGTTGCAGATGACTGTAACCCCTTGCCAGTGTCTGGACTACAGCCTCACAGGGGACCCCGAGCTGGTACCACTCAGAGAAGCCACTCCCCAACTCCTGACTCACAAGAGCTAAATGAGATAATAAATGCTTATTGTTTTAAATAAGCTCCAGGAATTCCCTGGTGGTCCAGTGGTGAAGACGCCATGCTTCCACTGCCATGGGCCTGGGTTCAATCCCTGGCTGGGGAACTAAGATCCCACAAACCACAAGGAGCAGCACCCCCCCCAAAAAAAAAAAAAAAGCCCTTAAGTTTGGGATAATTTGTTACGCAGCAATACCTAACTGACTGTAAGTGATAAAGCACCTATAATGATAAGTAATGAAGCAATTTTAATAAAATGTTGATGGTGGAATTTAGGTGGTGGTGGGTACACAGGTGTTCACTGTAAAATTCTTTCAGCTTTGCTGTGTGCAGGAAAATTTTCGTAATCAAATGTTGGAGAAGAAAGTGCAGGCTGCACAACAAAAAACTGGCAGCTGGATCAGTCCATGACGCAGCATCAGTTATGGTCCCTGAACGACAGAAGAGAGTGATTTGAAAGGGTTACCAAGGAATATAGTATGTTTTGGAAACAGATGTCTTTAGAGTGTTATTTATTATATATATTTTAAAGTATCCATTTGTGTATATAAAGTAGTATTAGATGTATTTTACTCATTTTTTATCCCAACCTCCAATTTTCAAAAAGACACCCATCTGCCAATTTCAGTTTTTATCATCCAGGGCACTTTTCAAGAACCCTATGACTGACAGGACTTAGTATTAAGTCAAAAGTAATTTATCCTTCAGATGAAGCCACCGGAATCCATTTATCCTACCCTGTGCTTTGCTTTGTTTGTTCTGTCTGATTTAGTTCCCAAACTAATTAGGCTAGCTTAATTCCCTGTTGCTTTGTCAGGTAATGGTTAGAGGAATTTGATTAACTTTTACAAAATGTACTTGACACAAAGCTGCAAGAAATGGCTATTTCTGGGCTCCAGAGAAATCAGACTGGTCAGAGCAGTGTCGATGCCAGTTCATGTTTTCCTTAACCTTTACCTGGACCTGACACCCACTCCTGCACATTTTTACAGTGAAAACAGTCTGCTAAAATTTCTGTTCATACCAAATGTTGATACTGTAATTTTAGATAAATAGTGTGACTAGCCTAGTCTTTTTATGTAATGACATGAACCATAAAAACATTTTGTGATAAACAGAAATCCAGACTCATTACTTTCTCCAAATATAAATAAACCGAAATCTGCCCGTCAGTGATGAGGCCCACTTTGTTTATTTTATAGACATCACAGGGTCATCACAATGTAATTATGAGCTCCTCCATTACAAAGTACACAGCACTGTACTAAAGATAAGCTTGGGAGATATTGACAGTTGGATTTGGTGTTTAACGTAGAGTTTTATGTTGTGGGTGGTATCTTCTCAACACGGGCCAAGCTAACAAGACCAGAAGAAGGGGACCTGCCATACTCACCGCAGACGAGTGGGAGGTCACGGGGACTGGGGGTCCACTTGTCTAACCTCACCTCATCCTCTTCCTGGTTGGAGGGCAGAAAGCTAAAAACTACACTTTGCAGATCCCACACCTGCAGCTTGTGATTGGGATGTGATCCAACGAGAGGCACCTCTGCCAAATTAGGAAGCCAAGAGGAGGCCTGGCCTGTACAGCGGAGACTGGGGAGCAAGGTGCGGAGACGGGAGGTTTTTCTGTAGCCGCTTTCCAGAACCATTCTCCTGCCTGGTGGTGGCAGGCCTCTCTCCACTCAGGCTGCCTGATCCCTGAAACAAAGGCAGGGAGTGGGTTCTATTTTTTTAAGTTAATTTATATTTTATTGAAGTATAACTGATTTATAATGTTGTGTTAGTTTCAGGTGTACAGCAAAGTGATTCAGTTATACACATACGTGTGTGTATATATATACATATGTACACACACATACATATATATTCTTTTTCAGATTCTTTTCCCATATAGGTTATTACAAAATACTGAGTATAGTTCCCCATGCTATACGGGTCCTTGTTGGTTATCTATTTTATATATAGTAGTGTGTATCTGCTAATCCCAAATTCCTAATTTATCCCTCCCCCATACCTTTCCCCTTTGGTGACCATAAGTTTGTTTTTGAAGTCTGTGAGTCTGTTTCTGTTTGTAAATAAGTTTATTTGTATCATCTTTTTAGAGTCCACATGTAAGTGACGACAAGCCCCTCAATAACAATAGTAGCAGCTGGCCTTTACTGAGGACCCGCCACATGCCAGGACCCTGTATGCATCTCACTTAACCTCACAACCACTCCATCAGATGGATATTACTCAAGAGGTCCAGAATGTAACCACTTTGCCTCGTTTTCCTACCACCATCCTGGTCCAGGCCTCCATCCCATCTCACCTGTGCGCTGCACAGCCCTTCCCCTCACCCCACGACTGTTTCTCATCACAACTGCCAAGGTGATGAAACCTCAAGTCAGATCGTGTCACTCTTCTACATTTTCAAACTCCCTTCCCCCAGCCCCGAACACGGCTTCCCATACGGCCCAGAATAAAAGCGCAGGTCTGTGCAAAGCCGTCTGGGATCTGCTCCCCCTTTCCTCTCTGATCGCATCCTCTAGTCCCCTGGCCCACTCTACCCCACTCTACACTGGCCTCCCTGCTACTCTTCCAACATAAGAGGTACCCCCTGCCTCAGGACCTTTGCACTGTTGTTCCTCTATATAGTATGTAAATGGCCCTCCCCCTCAGCCCCTACGGGTGTTTGCACAGATGTTCCCTCACTGGTGATGCCTTCTCTGACTACCTTGCTTAAAATTACAGTCTTAGCATTTAGCACTACTTACGATATTTTGTTTACTGTGTTTCGCCCTCTAGCATCACAACGGTAGGAACTGTTTTGTTCAAGGCTAGATCAGCCACATAGTAGTCACGTAACAAATATTTGTTGAATGAAATAAATAAATGAAGAACCTAAGGCATTAGGTAGCTTCCCACGTTTGCAGAGGTAGTAGGGTGCAGTGGTAGGAGCCAAATTCAGGTTCCATCTGACTCAGAAGCCCACACTCTGTACAGGGCACCCTCCTTCCATACAGGAAACTCTCCTTCCACATCCCAGGGGCTGTTAGAGACGCAGCAGGAGTAAGATAAATATGTGCACTCATGTGATCCTACTTTCTGTCCTCTTCTCCACCCATGAGAGGGGCTCCTCCTTAGACGCTGGGCCCATCCACACTGCTTCCTAACCAGGCAGAGAACATGACTTAGAGGCAGTGGGACCCACTTTCCTCGTCCTCCTTCCAATCCTGCCTTGAGAGCCCCAGCGGCCAAAAGGCATCAGATCCACCCGCCGTTCTAACGCAGAAGGCTGGGCACTGCCTGACAGGCACTGTAGTGTAGCCCAATCACTAACGTCGGCAAGAGGGCTTCTGCAGATTACCCCAGATTCCGGCTGCTAGGACTGCAGCACTCTGCTGCCTGAGGACTGGAGAGAGTGGAGGGGCTCCTGCAGCACCAGCGGGAGGTTGGGGAGGGGGCGATGCAGGGGCTACAGCCTGGGTTAGACAGAACTAGGGGCAGCAGCAGCAGAGCCTGGGCCAAGCCAAGTCCTGTCAGGATCACCCCACCGGCACCCCTCCCTGTGTTGAATGCAATACATCTTCCAGGAGGCAGACCGTTAGCTAGAGACTGGCAGGCTTTCTTGTCATACCCCACGCTGAGATCTCTGTTTTTAATTAAGTGAATTAATATAAATACCAGGCTTAGAATAGTACAATGTGAAGGCCTACATTTCTGTAGCTATTATCCTAATGGGATTTAATTGCTATATCTTCTTGACAACAGCCAAAAGCTCAAAAAGGGTCCTGTCAGGTAAGGAATGCGAGGATTGAATCTGCATATGCTTTAAAAAGCTGTTTTTTCAAAATATTTATTTATTGGCTCAGACAGGTCTAAAAAATAAATAAGACTAGGCTGTAAACTTGGTAGCCAGGAATCTGGATTTATTTCTTTTCATGTCTATTGAGATGTTGAAATGGTTATTCTGCTTGAGATAGATTATTTTTATTATGGTTATGTTAATTATAGGAATGTTATGTTATTTTAAATGACTATATATATGTAAACAAAAAAATTTTTTTCAAGTAAATAGGCAGTGTAAATCCCAGTTCTACTATTGTAATGATTCCCATTATTGCTGTGAAGAAATGTGGCAGACCTCACGAGAAAAAATTACAAACATCCAATAACCAGTGAGGAAATGGAATAAACAGAAATTTTAGGGCAAGTGTAATTTAATATTAACGAGAATATAGGGGCTATAAGTAATGGTGCTAATTGTGTACAGTGGCGGCCAACTAGAACTTTCAGCCGAAAACCAACGAGGGTGAGAATCTGAAAATCTATCCTGCAAACCAGACCCATTAAATTAAAGGAGGAGAGAAATCGGACGGGTCGGTGTGTGCTGGGGCATAATGTTGTCTGCACTACACAATTCAAGTCTACGCTTCGTTTTTGAAGAGAACTTTCCATATTAAAGACTCAGCACCACGATGCCTTTTCAATGAAAAGGAATGCAAAAGAAGAATCTTCATTACAGCACCCCATATCAGGGAACACACAAATAAATGCCCATTCACTCCAGTGTGAGAAACAATCTTTTTCAAGTGTCTCCAAGTGGATGTCACCCCTAAAGCCCCTCCCCAAGTCACTGAAATACGTACTTTGCTTTGATGCAAAGACACTGCAGGATACACCGTTGACAGGCGTTTTGTTATGCTGTTTCCTTCCAGAGAGAGATGCCTGCGGCTTAGAGACAAGAGGTAAGGCCGAGCTCTGAATAAGCGGGGCCTTCTCAGGGCTGGGAGTCCTGTCAAGCTCATCAAAGCAATGTGTTTCTAAAGAATGTTTAAGCTGAAGGAGTTCCGAGCAACCCCATATGGACAGTGTGTGTGCTCCTGTGCAAAGGCCTTTCCCTTTTGCATGCAGACGTAAATGGAGCCCAGAGGTTTAAGCTGTGGAGGGCAGCCCCAAGAGGCGTTTTTGGCTGAAAGAAAGTTTTCGTCTGTTTTTATAAGCATGTGCTCCTTAAGGGCAAAACACTGGAAATACGTAGGAACTAGCCTGGTGCTTCCGTAAGAGAAAATGATTAGACAGGTCTAGGTCTTGATGTTGTCGGTAGGATTTATGTACCCTGGAAAGAGAAGGCAACCTGGAAAAGGAGAATTCGGATCACACTGTGTCCCCCACTTGGAATGCAGCCTTGATGCTGGAGGCCTGAGGAATCAAGGAGGGTGCAGGAACAGATGTGAAAGGGAAGCCAGGCTAAACTGAAGAGAGGTGCAGATGGGAAGGGGACCTTGGGCATTTCCTCCAGGTTGTCCAAGCCAGTGTAGCCAGGGGCTTCCCTGGTGGCGCAGTGGTTAAGAATCCGCCTGCCAATGCAGGGGTCATGGGTTCGCGCCCTGGTCCGGGAAGATCCCACATGCCGTGGAGCAACTAAGCCCGTGAGCCACAACTACTGAGCCTGCACTCTAGAGCCCGTGCTCTGGAACAAGAGAAGCCACCGCAATGAGAAGCCCGCGCACCACAACGAAGAGTAACCTCAGCTCGTCCCAAGTAGAGAAAGCCCACGTGCAGTAACGAAGACCCAACGCAGCCAAAAATAAATAAATAAATAGAATTTAAAAATAAAAATATTAGAAGGGAAATCTGTTATCCTTATAGACAGATGTCTGAGTTAAGAATTGTAATTATATACTGCAGACCTGGTAGACACACCAGATTTATACATCACACCCTAGATTGCCACATGGAGAACCCTGAACACAGCAGGAGTGTTATATCTTAGCTAAATTACCAATTTAGCTCTTTTATCGTCTCCACTACCCAAGAACCCACGTTTTCTAAAGATATTTAACTCCTTAGCTCTAGAAAAGCAGGAGATAAACATACATGCATATACTAAACTATTTACAAAAAGTAAGTGATAGAACATCTGGGATTGGCTTCAAAATAATCCAAGAGGGTGGGAGAGAAAAGCAGAGGGGGCCAGCAGATGAAACAAGATTGACTGTAAGTCCCTAATTATTGACTCTGGGAGTGAGGTACATGTGGGTGACTTGTACTAGTCTCTCTAGTTTTTTAATTGCCACAATAGAAAGTTGGGGTTTTTAAATAGCTCTGGAACAAATACTGATACATACTTCACAGATGAACCTAAAAAGAAGAAGCTGAATGAAAGTAGCCAAACACAAAAAAAACAAATACTATATGATTCTGTTTATATGGAATGTTTAGAAAACGCAAATGTATAGAGGCAGAAAGAAGACCGATGGTTGCCTGGAGCTAAAGGCAGGGGTTAGAACTGATTGCAAATGGGCACAAGCTAACGATGATGAGTGATGAAAATGTCCTAAAACTGCACTGTGGTGATGGCTGTACAACTGTAGAAATTTACTAAAATATATATGGATGTGTTATGGTATGTGAGTTATACCTCAATAAAGCTATTTTAAAAATAGCTCCAAAGACAGGGAGAGAGAGAAATGCATCCACTGTTATTTGTTAGTACTACACTTAGGAAGATAAGGTTTGCAGGAGTGATTAAAAAAAAAAAAAAAAAAGAATTTTGACAACACTTTTCAAGGATTTCACTAATGTCATAGAAAAGCAGCGTCTAGTCCTACATACCATTTCTCGTAGCCTTCCTACAAATCTGAAAATGAGAAATAGAAAAAGGAAAAAAGCAAACAAGGTCTGGGCAGTGAGTCCAGTGTTTCTGCAGAGCAGGAACTTACTAGACAAGGAGGAGGCCATTAGAACCCTCTGTTTACAAAAGCCATAAAGCAGGAGACAAAAAAACAAAAGTATGCCAAATAAAAAACAAGCAAAAACTAAACGTGGTTTAAAGGTTGTAATTCAATTTTAAATATCCTAAATTACCAGCTGGTACCAGCAACAATTTGTTTCTTTTTTTGTCATTCGGGAGAATCGAATCCATTCAAAATCACCTCAGATTAAACCCACCTAGTAAGGAAAATTAATCTGAAACTTCATTTTCTTTTGTAAAAGAAAGCATCTCTGACAAGTTAGAATTTACACCAAAACAGAATAAAGGAAGCTGCGAAATCATCCACAGCAGGGGCACTGTGCTTGCGGTAGAAGCTCTGTCTGCTGCAAAGTGAGAAGTAAAAACAACTTTAATTTTTCATCAGTATTGTCTATCAAACAATAACTGCTAGAATTTACACTTAGATGTTGGGACAAACTTCTTACTTCCAGACCTCATAAATTCTCAAATTCTGAAACTTAGTAAGTTTGTTGTCACTTGATAAAAGAAACATTGGGATTTAAAGTTTAAATTTCCCCAGGGCACATTCCTCTAAAGGGCAAAGGGTGGGGAAGAGACAGATTTCCTGGGCCTGAGTGCAGACGGGCACCAGGCTTCACATCATCTCCTGCCCACATCTCCAGTTCACACACTGACTTCAGTTAGCGTCCTGCAAGATTGTTACAAACAGGATCCTGGCTGGTGATTCACTCTGCCCTCTGACAACCCTTAATCATGCCAACAGAACCTTACCTTCTAAGTACTCTAGATAACCCCCCACACACCCCTTTCTACACAGAATTCTGCTGTTATTCATTCAACCATTGTCTTCCCAAATGAGACTCCCAAGGACTTACAAAAAAACAAAACAAGGGACTTCCCCGGTGGTCCAGTGGTTAATACTCCGAGCTCCCAATGCAGGGGACCCGGTTCGATCCCAGGTCAGGGAACTAGATCCCGCATGTTGCAATGGAAGATTCCACGTGCCGCAGCTCCCCTACGGCGCAGCCAAATAAATAAATAAATATTAAAACAACAACAATCACAAAAACCCACTTGCTAATAATCCTTCTCTTCAGTGTTCCTGAGACCTGGAGAAGGATAACTCCAGAGTTTTCATTTTCAACAGGCTCAGTACGATGTCCTGAAGACCTAAGGCAGCCCCCAATTAGCTCCGGGAGTCTGTCCCACCTTTAATGGGGGTCCTTGGGGTTGCACCCGAGCGCGCACACACGCTGGTCTGGAGTGGTAGCCCCGGGTTCCAATCCTGACTCCACCATCACTAGACGTGAGAACCTGGACAGGTCAAAAACTTTCTGAGCCTCAGTTTCTTCACTCCAAAAAATGGAGATAATACCTATGACTTGAAGGCAGTAAAAGGTTAAACAAGATAAAGAAAAAGTGTCCTAGAGAGCCCACAGCGCAGGGCTGGGGTGAAATAAACGTAAGCCAAATTCGATATAATTAGCATACTGGATTCCTGCAAAGCTCTAGGAGAGAGGTTCAGTTTGACAAGCAAAAAAGCACTATTGTCTCATCCTGTAGTAGAGAGATAAGGCTGAAGAAGGGAACTGGAAAATACCGTGAAAGCAGGGCCTCCCATTCCCTGAAGCACCAGCAGGAGCTACTTACAGAGTCGTCGAGCCGATTCCATTTATTTCCTGCCTGTAAATCCCTTTATTTATTTATTACCTGTCTCCACGGCAGGAGACAGGCTGGCAACTACCTGCTCAGATGTGAGTCCATTAACAGATCTGGACCTGGTTCTGCCCTGGTCCTCCCTAGAGGGATCAGGTCATTTTGAAGGCAGATCCCTCCTCCCTGCTATGGAAAAGACCCTCCCACACCCTCCTCCCACCGACACCAGTCTTGAAGTTAGACCCACCCAGTCCCCACCCCCAGGCCACAGGGTTCCTGCCAAATCAGGTCCTTCAGATCCTTAGAATGACCACCGGGCTTCTTTTCAGCTGCCAGATGTTTCCAGGGTGGGCCCCAAACCGGCAATCATCTCCTCTTCCCACGTGGTGATTTATCTAAACTTCTCTCTGATGTCACAGTGAGTTTCCTAACATCAGCCCTCCTGGGTTGAATACAAACAATAACATTCAGGGAGGGGCAGGTGCTGCGTTCTAAGGCGTGGGGCAGGGGTGGGGGGAGAGTTGGGGAGCAGAGTGACCTGTAAACTGGTTCTGCTAAAGAAGACGGCATGCCCACGCTGCTAGGGCGTCTGGAGAGGCAAGAGAGATTGACTGCAGGAGACGAGAGAGAACCCTGCAAGGAGCCACTTTGCCAATTAGGCAGCTGCAGCATGGAGCTCTCCAGAAGTTCCCCCATCGGCATAAGCTCGGTTGTTGATATAGTTTGGGTTGGCTTTTATGGTCTTTCTGAGTCTGGGAAATACTGCTTAAGAGAATTGTGACAAAGACCCTCTCCTAACCAAACTCACATTGGCCCCCATCCGTGCCAGGCCTTGCAGAGCCCAGTTTTAGCTAGAATCCCACTATGTCAGTTTAGTACCCTTAATACCTCCCACTCTTAATACCTGATCACCCTCAATATCTGATCAAATTCCTCATCCCCCACCATCTGGCCTTCAGCAAGAATCCTGTTCGTTTAGCAAGAATTCTTCCTACCCTTGAGGTCTCCTCTTAGTAATTTTCCCTCCACCCCTCCAACCTGCTCCTTGGCTATAAATCCCCACCTGTACTTGTCATATTCGGGGCTGAGCCCAATCTCTCTCCCCTACAGCAGTAGTCGACACCTGTCACGATATTCCTGAATAAAGTCTTTCTTACCATTTTAACATGTGTCAATTTAATAATCCTTCCTTTAACAATGGTTAGTGGGTTGAACGGTGGCCCCCCAAAAGTTACGTCCATGCCCTAAGACTGGGAACCTGTGGGTATGACCTTACCTGGCAAAAGAGTGGATATTACTTTTGGGGGCCCTGAATGCAATCACATGTATCCTTATAAGAGAGAGGCAGAGGGCGTTTTGGGACACAGACATACAGAGACACAAAGAGGAACCAGTGATGTGAAGTCAGAAGCAAAGACTGGAGTGATGGGGCCTCAAGCCAAGAAATATCTTCACCCCCGGTAGCTGCAAGAGTCAAGAACAGAATCTGCCCTAGAGCCTCTGGAGGGAGCCTGCCCAGCCCCCACCTGGATGCTGGACTCCTGGCTTCCAGGGTTGTGAGAGAGTAAATTTCCGTTGTTTTATGCCACCCGGTTTGTAGTAATTTGTTACAGCAGCCTCAGGAAACTTATAAGGGTACAGAAGTGTGTCTTAGTCCATCTGGGCTGCTATAACAAAATACTGCAGACTAGGTAGCTTATAAAGAACAGAAATGGCTCACAATTCTGGAGGCTGGGAAGTCCAGGATCAAGGTGCCAGCCGATTCAGTGTCTGGTGAGGGCTTGCTTTCTGTTTCATAGATGGTGCCTTTTCACTGTGTCCTCACATGGTGGGAGGGACAAGGGCACTCTCTGGGGCCTCTTTCATAAGGGCACTAATTACATTCATGAGGGCTCCATCCTCATGCCCTAATCACCTCCCAAAGCCCCCACCTCCAAAGACCATCACATTGGACATTCGATTTCCTCATATGAATTTGGGGGGGGGGACACAAACCATAGCAAAGTGGGGAGTGGGTTTTGCAGCCAGCTAAAGTACTAAGGAGCAATATATTCAAACCTACCATTTGACATTTTTATAACAAGCCTGAATTATTTTTGTAATAAAAACTGATCATTAAAGCCATAAAACATGAGAGTACGTAAAATTTGGGGGACGGGGAAAGTGAACATAGAAGGAGATATCGTGCCCGTCAGACAGACAGCTGAAGAGACACAAGACCTTTAGCTGCTACGTCTCATGCCGAAGAAATAAAATTTAGTTTGACCCCAAAATGTACTCACACCTAAATTCTATCTCACTAAAGAAAACAAACAGGTATCAAATGGTCTAGTTCTAGAAGAAGGAGCATGATGTGGGGAGGGTCTGTTCTAGAACCTGAACTCCTGCATCCCTGAAAGGAGCATGGACTAGTTTCACATTGAGGAACATGATTTTCTTCATCTGGTTTAAAGATGCTCACTACACATCACAGGAGTGAGTTAACGTTAATTGATAATTTCAAGGAGATAAAACGCCATAAAAATATATCTTTTTAGGAAAACGCAGTGAGAAATACAAGTTCAAGAATAAGACAAGGTGGGGGCTTCCCTGGTGGCGCAGTGGTTGAGAGTACGCCTGCCGATGCAGGGGACACGGGTTCGTGCCCCAGTCCCGGAGGATCCCACATGCCGCGGAGCGGGCTAGGCCTGTGAGCCATGGCCACTGAGCCTGCGCGTCCGGAGGCTGTGCTCCGCAACGGGAGAGGCCACAGCAGTGAGAGGCCCGCGTACCGCAAAAAAAAAACCCAAAAAAGCAAAACCAAAAAAAAAGAATAAGACGAGGCGAGTGACTAAAGCGGCCCTCTAGTGGAGGGGCTGCCCTCTCCAGCGGGCAGTGGCCAGACAGCGGAGAGTGTCTGCGCTTTCCACATGTCCACACAAGAGTGGAGCCAGCCAAGGAACAAACAAACCTCACCCTGTATTTTTCGCCTGGTCACCCGGCGTTAGGAGCCATTACCTGAGAGGCAGTACAATGAACCATCAAATAATCCTTTATAAACAGGGCATCACTCAAACCACCACAAAGGCCAGGAGTCAGATACCAGCTTTGCAGCCCTCTCTCCTGTTACTCCCTTTTACAAAATCCCTGCTGCGGCCACATGGCCCACTCTCTCCCTATGCAGGGCTTTGCCTCCCGCCCCTGTACTCTCTCCAGAAACACCCTCCCTCCTGTAGTCCCTGCCTATGGAAACCCAGGCTTAGTTTGCTAGGGCTGCCATAACAGACTGCCACAAAGTTGGTGACTTAAAACAGCTGCAATTCATTCTCCCAAGGGTCTGGAGGCCTGCGCTCCCTCTGGAAGCTCTGGGCAGGATCCCTTCCACGCCTCGTCCAGCTGCGGTGTTCCTCAACCCTTTTTCCAAATTAGGGAACGTTCACAGGCTCCAGGGATTTAGGGAATGGACGTAGATTTTGGGGGCCAGCATTCAATCCACTGTGCAGGCCAAGCCGAGCTATCACCGCTCATCAGAAGCCTTCCCTCATCTAGTTCTCTGAACCTGAGGGTGGAGTTTCTGTCCTCTCACAGGTGTACCTGGAGCTTCTCCTCGGCTGTGTTCACTGAAACCAGCCAGCCCGTGCTTTTCCAAAGCGGGGCGTCCCAGGGAGAGCGTTCTCCCGGGTGAGGTGAGGAGGGAATTACGTGTCCTCATCACTGCAGCCACCGCACTGTGTCACGATAACCTTTTGTGCCCGTCTCCCCTACCCGAGCATCTCGAGGGCGGGGTCCATGTCTTCCTCACCTTTGTACCCCCTGCCCCTCCCCACAGTACCTATAAACAACAGGTGCTTAATTGACAATTGATATTTGTCAAACAAAAGCATGAATAGATCTGTATCCCATGAAATGTATTGTGTATGTTGCTACTCATCACGAGGTACCTGTGCGCTACACAATGCTGGTGGGGAAGATAAATATTTACAGGGTTCTCACCCATTCAACCCACAGTCTCTGTCAGTAACTCCCGTGTGGCTGATTTAATGACCCAGGAATGGGCTGATAACCACAGCTTGAAAAACATTGACCCAGGTGATCACTAAGATCCTTTTCTATCTCTAAATTCTATCATAACCAACAACTGGAAAAACAAACTGGCGTGCAATCGAATTGTGGTGATCTGACCAAGCAGAAAGCTACAAATAAGGAAAAATGTCTAAATACGTGCAAGGTGCTTGGAAGGCACTGGACAAAATAAAATGTGAACCTTGGGTGGCATGCTTCAGTCATGTCTGCAGACAGTACATTTGTTAAATGAGAACACGAACCCATCGTGTGCACCGGGTTCTACTGTTATACAGGCCACGTAAACCCCGAGTGGCAAGTGATCCTAAGAGCTCTGGTCACTTTTGGTGCGTCCCCTCATCCCTCATCCTTCATCATTTGGATCAGCTCTCTCACCTCTAAGCCCTACTCAAGTCCACCCCAAGACACCAGGTCTTCATAAAATTCTCATAAAAATATTTAAAGATGGGCTTCCCTGGTGGCGCAGTGGTTCAGAGTCTGCCTGCCGATGCAGGGGACACTGGTTCGTGCCCCGGTCCGGGAAGATCCCACATGCCGCGGAGCGGTTGGGCCCGTGAGCCATGGCCGCTGAGCCTGCGCGTCCGGAGCCTGCAGTCCCGCAACGAGAGGGGTCACAACAGCGAGAGGCCCGCGTACCGCAAAAAAAAAAAAAAAAAAAAAAATTTAAAGAGCACCACACTCTCAAACAGCTTTCAAAATGCCATTAGATTTAGAAACTTCCACTAGCCTGCAGACCCCCTGTTCCTGCTCACGGCCCTCCAGGCACCCCACCCCCCACCCCCCACCCCCCCCCCCCGCTGCAGCCCTCGCCTTGCTCTCAGTGGCTGTCCAAATCCCCACTACATGTTATCTGACGTAATCTTAAGGTATTCTCTTTCCTCGAGGATATTTTTTATTTTGAGCTGGGAAACCAAAAAGCTTATAAGATTGAAAAGGATGAACTTCTAAAAATAAAATTTTAGGCAGAAGGGAATGAGGAGACATCTTTAGGAAAATCCTTTCTGCACCCCTTCAAAACACATCAACTGGGGAGCCAGCTTCTCTACCTGCTTGACAGTGAGCCAGCCCTGACTACAGACCTATCATTCCACGGGCAGCTGGCATCCTTAATAATGAACAACTTCCTTCTGTTCTATCAAGAGCAGAGACAAAGACATGATTCACGGGCACTCAAATTGAATTATTGTCTTTGTTTAAACCTTCCCTCTCAGACGGAGCTGTCAGCTAAAGCAGAGAGTCCAGGGAAGGATGGACGCTCTCAAAAGCGAAGCTGTTCACGTTCCCAGGCAGCCAGCACGTGGGCTCCACCTTCACTGCCTGCCCAGGCCCGTGGCCCCGAGACCCGCCAGACGTGACGCCCGGGGCTCGGCATCCAGAGGAAGGCCACGGGCTTCCACCGTGATAAAGGCCCCACTAAAGTTATCCACCACGCCACCTCTGGAACAGAGCTTCCGAACTGCAGGTCGTGCAGGCCTATTTGTGGGTCATGAAAATAAGTTAGTGGGTCATAAGCAGCATTTTAAAGAATGAAACAGAACTGGAAATAGAGTGTGCTGCGTGTATTTTGGGAAACAACTGTTTCACTTGTATGTGTTTATATGTGTAGGTACATAGCCAGTGACTATGTAAAATATATTTCTTTTAATGGGTCACAGTCAAAAGTCTGAAAGGCACTATTCTTGAGCAAAAGTGAATCAAGTATTCAATCCAAAGAAACAATAAAAATATAATTTACCTTCCTTTTTGGAATGCCAATAATTATCAAAAGTACCTTGGACAGTGTCTGCAAACAGTCAGCCTTTCCTGAGCACAGTTCTGGGGTTTTAAGACGTATTTTCAGAGGCCTGAGAATTCTTGATGAGAATTTTCACATTTTGTGCTCCTAATATAACCAAGCAGGACCCTCTGGGGCCTCCCCAGGACAGACCCCTCCGTCATATCCTTTGCTGTAGCTCCTCTCTGCAGTACCTAGATAATAGTATCTGATGCACATTTCCGGAGTTGTTTTACAGATGATAAAACCACCACCAAAGGGAAGAAATTAACTACTTGATGATCATGAGCTCCAAGACCTAAGTACAGGGCGCCTAAGGGTACTGTTAATCACCCAGTTACCTCAACGTCAACCAATCAGAGAATTCTGCACAAGCTGATCACATACATACCCTGCAACCCCCACTCCCTCACCTGGCTTTTAAAACAGCTTTGCTGAAACCCTTTGGGGAGCTCAGGGTATTTTCAGCCTGAGCCCTCCCCTGCCCACCCGCCACACCCAGCTGTCCTTGCTCGGGCCTGCAATAAACCTTTCTCTCTAGGGGGATATAGGTATACGTATAGCTGATTCACTTTGTTATGAAGCAGAAACTAACACACCATTTTAAAGCAATTATACTCCAATAAAGATGTTAAAAATAAATCTAAAACAAAAACAAAAACAAAAACCTTTCTCTGCTCTAAACTCCGACATTTGGTTTGTTTGGCCTCACTGTGCATCCGGCACACGAACTTGCGTTTGGTAACGCTAATGCGAATCTATACTGAACATCTTCGGAATCATCTGGATGTCTCCCTCATAACTGTGTTGGGTCATATGGTTTAAATGTTCACATTTGCATTCGTGTTTATCATCAAATGCAGGTGGCTGGATTGCTGAGATCAACAGAGAAGCAGCCTTCATCTAGCAATGCTGCACTGATACACGTAAAGGCCAGGCCAGGTCACAGCATGCTGTGCAGAGGGTTCTCGGTCACCTGAGGGTGGGAGAACTGAGTTATCACCGAGCAACTCGTAGGACAGGACTGCTGAACAAGGAACGTGGACCACAGCTCTCACTTCCAGGTCCAGGAGCAAACACTATGAATCCCACCTTTGCAACAATTTCTTCACTGTAAATGTAAAAGTAAATGCAATGAAGCGAGTGATTTTCACATATCACAGAATAAAGAGACTAACCTAATGTTTTACAAGTTATATGGCTAATTTCACATAATTTCCTATCCTGTTGCTGAAGATAATTTTTTTTTCTTCCAGCATGTCAAGAAGTTAAATTTGGTTGGAGGGGAAGAGAGCTTGAGGACTACACTTATGGGTTCCACATCGTGTCATCCCATACCTAAACAATTCTTGATCAATGGAGAGAAGTTGGAGCACTGAAAATACCAAGTGGCAGGTGAACCACCTTTTTTCTTTATTTGACTGTGGCATGCTTTATTGAAGTCGTTTTGTGGCTAATTCATTTCCTTAATTATACTTGCCCCAGAGCAATATTATAGGAGTTTATATTCCCAATTATTGGAAGGGGGAGGTCCCAGAGCACACAGGATATTAGAAGGAAGCCAAGCTGAATTTTTTAATTCAGTTGAGAAAAGCTGGTAGGAGTGAGTGCTGAGAAAGGAGGAAATTCAGCAATATGTATCCAAAGCCTCTAACCGTTGTTTGCTCTCTGACCCAGAAATTCCACTTCTAGGAACTGATATGAAAAGTAGTAACTCTACAGGTCAGAAAGGATACAGTTGCAAGAATACCAGGGGAGGGGTTAGCAGAGATGGTACAGTCAATGATGCTGATGCTGATGAGATGATGCTGTCTCACAGATAGTGAGTGTTTACCTTTTGCAAGGCTCTATTCTAAGCACTCAACATCTATCTCCTCATTTAATTCTCAAAGCAGACCAGTGCAGTGGGTATTACTATTCTCCCCATTTTACAGAAGAGCAGATGGAGACACACAGCAGTTAAATAACTTGCCCAGCTAATGAGAGGCAAGGCTGACGTATGGACCCAGAGTCCGACTCTAGGGTCTCTGCTCTTTGGCACTGTCCTCTCAATGGATCACCAGGAGGCATGTAAAATGATGTAATATCTATGTGATAAGACACATGTTCGTGAGACAGTGTGAAGTGAACAAAGCAGGTTACAAAACATCATATACTGTAACCCCATTTTTGTAAAATTTTAAAGACCAGCAGGATATATATCAAAATGCAGTAATTACTGGTAGTTTTATGTATTCGAATTTTCTTTAATTAAATAAAATTATTTTTTTAATTGAAAACAACACATCAATTGACAAATATGTTCCAGGTAATCTTACACGTGAGTTATTAAGATTGGATATGTGTACAGCATCACAGACAATTGCTGGTGAGGATTAGTCACTCACCTTTCTATTGCTTTCTACACGCAGAGAAGCTTTCTTGTGGGACTTTGATTTAACAGCACTTGACTGTCAAAAATTTTAATCACACCAAACTATCTAAGAACTCAGACTCCCCAGGAATCTTTATTCCAGCCCGAATCCCTTTCTGCCTCATCAAGGCCTCTGGCCTGGCCTGTGACAACCTGCAGCGGGAGGATACGCAGACGGCACCTGCCGCCACGCTGACCCCTTCCCAACAGAGGTGACAGTGCCCAGCAGCGGGGCAGTGCACTGAGACAGCTGTCCAGGCCCTGGAGGCCAGGCCTGTGGCCACAATAAACCCTCTTCTTCCCTTTAAGGACAGGAGGACATGAAGGACAATCCAAAGCCAACCAAAACACCCGGGCCCAGCTCCCGACCTGCATCCGAACAGTCTCGGTATTCTTCTGTGCTTACAGCAGGGAACTCCCACAGCAGTGAAGCTCTGAATTGGAGCTGCCATGGCACGAGTGTCCTGGCCCAGCACGACTGGGTCTGACTTCACTCCCAGCAGCACAGCATTTAACGCCAGATGGGAGATACAGACACTAAGTTTAACAGTTCAACATCGTTCTGGATGCTTTCAATGCTCCGCTTGTGAACTTGAGAGAAACAGAGCAGAAAGAACCTCAGGGACCGTCGGGTTCGGTGTTTCTCAGTGTGGGAGCCACTGGCATTTGGAGTGGGCCAATTCTTCCCTGGACCGGGTGGCACTGCAGGGTTTTAGTTTCCAGGGTCCTCAACCATTGGTGCCCCCAGTGGTCGAGAACCACTGAGGGCAGAGAAGTCGGTCATTTTGCCCAAGGCCACCTAAGTAGCTAGAGCCAAATCCCATGTCTCGTAACACTTAGTTTTGTGTTCTTTTCATTGTACCAAACTCCCCTAATTAGGCTCATTAGAGCATGAGACACTTAAATATTAAGAATAGACTTCACACTTACGATAGGATTTATGGTTTCTGGATCTAAGCCTGATTGCGTGAACTGTTTTTTCAATCTCGTTATGGGTATTCTGGTATAGAAGCATAATTCTATTACTATAATTACTCTAAGAGGGCAAAAACAGTGTCTGAACTAACAACCACCTATCAATATTCAAGTGCTCAGGATGCATTGTGTACAGAACTCATATTTCAAAGAATATCTGTACCAGAGAGAGAAAGAGATCTGGAAACATTTACATTTTATTAAAACAATGTTTTCCTTCAAAGCACCATCTCTGCAAGCAGTCAGGGAAGTGAGTCCTACGTGGGATAACTTTTACCAAATAAAACCTTTCAGCTGAGATTTTTTAAAATCAAGATTCTCAGATTCAACCTAGCACTCATTATGAATGTGAAACCTAAGTTTATATTTTCAGTAACTTCTCGCTAGTTCTTAAAGGACTTGTAACAAAATCAGTCCAAAGCATGACACTGTCAACTGAAAAAAATGCAGTGTGAGAGCTGTGAATCCCGTTGTACTGGGGGACTTGCTGAGGACAAAAGCCCGGGAGAGAGCATCTCAGATATCTCTAAGGAACGGCTCTGAAGGGTGGGGGAGGTCAATGCATATATGATTTGGCAAAGGGTGTACATGCAATCCAGCACACATAATTCACATGCTAAATTTAGGACACTATAGCTACATAAACTTTTCCCCTGAAATTTCAGAGAGAGAGAGAAAAAAACAGACTCAGCTCCTCCAGTCTTTAGTGGTGGTTTATTCATGTAATTCTAATGGTGTATAATTTTTCCTTCACTTCTCTAATTTGTAAAGCACATTGTGATACTCCTTTTATGAGTCACACAATTTACCATCCCTACAAGAACAAGGAGGGAACTTCCCTGGTGGCAGAAGTGGTTAAGAATCTGCCTGCCGATGCAGGGGACACGGGTGCAAGCCCTAGTCCGGGAAGATCCCACATGCCGTGGAGCAACTAAGCCCGTGCGCCACAACTACAGAGCCTGTGCTCTAGAGCCCGTGAGCCACAACTATTGAGCCCGCGAGCCACAACTATTGAGCCCGCGTGCCACAACTACTGAAGCCCATGCACCTAGAGCCCACGCTCCGCAACAAGAGAAGCCACTGCAATGAGAAGCCCACGCACCGCAACAAAGAGCAGCCCCCGCTCACCATAACTAGAGAAAGCCCGCGTGCAGCAACGAAGACCCAACGCAGCCAAAAATAAATAAATAAATTTATTTAAAAAAAAAAAAAGAACAAGGAGGGAGGACGGAAGGGAAGGGAGGTAGAGACTGAGAGAGGGAAAGGGGGTAGGGGGGTGCCTGAGGGACTACAGAAACACAAAGCCGAAAATAATGCTACAGAAATTTCAGGTAAAATTCAAAAAGTATTTTGAAACTCATCTAGCATCAAATCTTGTCTACGCACATACAGGTGGGCAAATGTGATTGTTTATTTTCTTACACCAAATCAAATTAATCATCACTTAATAGTATTCTTTTTCATTTCAAAAACCTTCACAGGGTCTCTGTCGACATCCAAAGGGACCGCTCCCACTGCATGTGGCTCAGAGAAGTTTCCAGTCCACAATCACCATCCCAAACAGAACAGTTTTACAGCAGAGCTGATTCAGGACTTACCTCTGCAGTCAGGACACCCAGCGCCTCACAGGGTAAAGCCTGCAGCCGTTCAAGGCTGGGCTTTGTGTGGTTGGAGGGATGGCGGGAGGGTCTGCGGGGATCCGCCTCAGGCCCCTCTGACCATTTACATGTCAATAGTCAAACCAAAGCTCCCGCGACCTGGGCCCCTCCTTGTAGCCAGGCGCTGGGTTTTGTCCTTCTCTCTCCACGGAGCCTTGAAGCCACTGGCTGCCAGCAGGCATTTGGCAAACTCGTTATGACGGATTTGTCACCCTCTTGGGAGCCCTGAGCCCGGGTAAATACATCACAGGCTTTTCAAATTATCTGAGGACTTCACGCTGGGAGAGATGAATGCTTTAGATAAGACCCGCAGAATCAGAATTCCAAAAGAGGTCTGTCTGGCTTGAAAAAAAAATGAGCTGAAAGGAAAAAGACAGTTCAGAGAAACAGAGGCTCCATCATTCACTTAGGCTCAAAAGCAACTGCTCTGGGGTTTTAGTTTGCTTACAAGTCAATAGGAGACAATGGAGAGACCAAGTCAATAGGAGACAATGGAGAGACGTGGGTGTCAGAAACAAGTGAACAAACGTAACAATTTTAGGATTCGTTATAAAAAGACAGCACTAAGGACAAGGGCGGATGGGGAGGATTAGATGGTCCACATACTATTCTACAAAGAAGAATCTTCTCCTACGAGGAAGAAATGATTTGGGCAGGGTCGGGGTGGGGAATGGCCATCCTCAGTACAGGAAGGGCACACACAGTAGATTTATTCTGGGGGCTCCAGACGGCAGCAGAAAGGGCTGATGAATTTTCTAACAATGAAAAGCTCTGGCTGTCGAGGGTCAGCGCCAAGGCTGCTTTCCCAAAGGGCCCTTGGAGCCCCGCCCCCTGTACGAGAGGTGCTGGGCAGAGGCTCCTTCTGAGGCTCGGCTGGTGGCCAGCTGCCTACAGGGACACTTCCTTAGCATCTGATGTGAGAAGACCACCCTGAGTACGGGTTCTCTGGATCTTTCGAGCTGGAAAACAGGATGATGATGAAATTCAAATATGGATTTAAAAAGTGGCATAATCTGTGTAATGTATAGAGATTGATTTCTCTTGGAATGAAGCCACTCTTAAGATGCTCAAAAACAGTCCAAGCATTAGTCATTTCTGAAATTACAAAATGTAGATCCATGACCCATTTGTTATAGTTTGAAAATGGCAAGGTTGGCTCCCTGGATCCCATTCCCTTACATTCCTTTTCCTTCCTCTCTCCATTTCTCAAAAAGCTGCTGATATAATTTGGGTCACTTATAGCACTTACATTTACAAAGTGCTTTACGGTCAATTGAATCTTATGAATATATCATAGGGCAGAATCTCTCTGCTACCTTAGAACTTAGAAGCAGAGGAAAGGAGGGAGTTCTAGGGAATGCCTTCAGAAAGTGTCTGCAGGGACTGAGCGGACCTCCGATTGTTTCCACCTTGAGAAGAGCAATGGTAAAAAATCTTTCCTCCCCAGGGAAGCTTATCTCTCTGCCTACATTGTGAAAGAATCATGAGAATTGCTTTGACCCACATTGCCCCCTGGCACTGTTCTGGGTACAAAGCAGACTCAGATGAGACTTCACCAAGCCTCCTCATATAGTAGAGACACCACCACCAGCACCAGCGCATCACCTAACGACATTATTATAAAACAGCTCTCAACATTCTTACTTCTCTAAAGTCAGCGGAGAAAATGCACAAGATATGTGTAGACAAAATTTTGGTAATTACTGACAAATTACCCTCTAGATAGATTTCAACTCCCACCCACATCTACAGGAGTGCCATTTCCCTACATGTCCACCAACATGAACATAATCAGGTCTGTCTATTATGTTTCGCCCTACTTTTAAGAACTTGATAGGGGAAAAAATCTCATTTTGGTTTACTCTGTATTTCACTTACTGTTAGTGAGGTGACGCATCATTATATTTTTTAAACACTAGGGAGAAAATTTGGAGAAACATGTCCTAAATTGCAGACCATGATTGCTCATCTTTGTGGGACAGGAACATAGGAGACTCACACTTTCCACATATGTGCTTCTGTAGTGTTTAAACTATGCATAACTTTGCTTTTTTTCCCCCCCGATGTCAAAAGTAAAGTTTTTTAAGTAACTAGTGAGTGGGGCATTTTCAAAAAAATTATATCAATGGTTATTCAGCATCAATTAATTATGCAAGGCACCCTTTGGGGTAGACAATACAAAACTAATTAAGGTGAGTCCTTGTTCCTTGACCTCACTATCTGGTCGAGTGAATAACATGTACTCACACTCACTTTTTTTTTTTTTTAACATCTTTATTGGGGTATAATTGCTTTACAATGGTGTGTTAGTTTCTGCTTTATAACAAAGTGAATCAGTTATACATACACATATGTTCCCATATCTCTTCCCTCTTGCGTCTCCCTCCCACACACTCACTTTTAAAATGAAGGAAACAATACAAAGCTTGTTAACGAACTCTTCTCTCACTGAGGCAGGACCCATCACTCCTGATCCAGCTCCTTCATGCACCCATATGCCCAGCATGTCACCATGATTGTGGGGTTTTTGTTACTGTTACATTAGATATGCTGCCAACATTGAGAGTCTAGCAGAATGCAGAGGACATGAGTCTTTTTGAGAGAATCTCAGAATAGAACAGAAATAGCAAATTTGGAAGGCTGATCTTTTGGGATAGTTAGATTTCAGACAGACAATGACCTAAGAGTATAAACAGAGACCAATGCACACATCTGCTGGTGAGAAACCAGCACAGAAGCTGTGTGGGCAAGTCTGTGATGGTACAATGCCCTTTAAGCAGGTTTTTCTCAGAGGAAAAGAAGAATCTAAGGAGGAGGGGGGGTCTTGCATCCCAAGTGATACAAACCTCACTTTACTTCCCTGGAAAGGTTCAGTCTTCAAAAGAGGGAAGTACTGAACTGTTTCAACACACCCCAAAGGATATAAAAGACTATAATAAATCAAACTGATTTGTTAATAAATTTCACTTGATTATTAATGGGAATGTAAATCAGTAATTCTGAAAAATAATTTGACTGTTTTGATACTCTAATTCTATTTCTAGGACTCTATCACTAAGGAAATAATAATTCTTTTTTTTTTTTGGCCACGCCATGCCACATGCAGGATCGTCCCCAACCAGGGATTGAACCTGTCCCCCATGCGTTGGGAGTGTGGAGTCTTAACCACTGGACTGCCAGGGAAGTCCCAGGAAATAATTTTAATTATGAAAAAACCTTTATGCAGAAAGATGTACACGACAGAGATTGGTTCAAGATGGCAGAGTAAAAGGACGTGCGCTCACTCTCTCTTGCGAGAGCACCAGAATCACAACTAACTGCTGAACAATCATTGACAGGAAGACACTGGAACTCACCAAAACAGATACCCCACATCCAAAGGCAAAGGAGAAGCCACAATGAGACGGTAGGAGGGGCGCAATCACAAAAAACTCAAATCCCATAACTGCTGGGTGGGTGACTCACAGACAAAACACTTATACCACAGAAGTCCACCCTCTGGAGTGAAGGTTCTGAGCCCCATGTCAGGCTTCCCAACCTGGGGGTCCAGCAACGGGAAGAGGAATTCCTAGAGAATCAGACTTTGAAGGCTACTGGGATTTGATTGCAGTACTTTGACAAGACTGGGGGAAACAGAGACTCCACTCTTGGAGGGCACACACAAAGCAGTGTGCACGTCAGGACCCAGGGGGAAGGAGAGTGACCCCATAGGAGACTGAACCAGACCTACCTGCTAGTGTTGGAGGGTGTCCTGCAGAGGCGGGGGGTGGCTGTGTCTCACCGTGAGGACAAGGAGACTGGCAGCAGAAGCTCTGGGACGTACTCCTTGGCGTGAGCCCTCCCAGAGCCCGCCATTAGCCCCACCAAAGAGCCCGGGTAGGCGCCAGTGCTGGGTCGCCTCAGGCCAAACAACCAACAGGGAGGGAACCCAGCCCCACCCATCAGCAGACAAGCGGATTAAAGTTTTACGGAGCTCTGCCCACCAGAGCAACACTCAGCTCTACTCACCACCAGTCCTTCCCATCAGGAAACTTGAACAAGCCTCTTAGATAGCCTCCTCATCCACCAGACGGCAAACAGCAGAAGCCAGAAGAACTACAATCCTGCAGCCTGTGGAACAAAAACCACATTCACAGAAAGACAGACAAGATGAAAAGGCAGAGGACTTTGTACCAGATGAAGGAACAAGATAAAACCCCAGAAAAACAACTAAATGAAATGGAGATAGGCAACCTTCCAGAAAAAGAATTCAGAATAATAATAGTGAAGATGATCCAGGACCTCGGAAAAAGAATGGAGGCAAAGATCGAGTAGATGCAAGAAATGTTTAACAAGACCTGGAAGAATTAAAGGACAAACACCTCGAAGAATTAAAGAACAAACAAACAGAGATGAACAATACAATAACTGAAATGAAAAATACACTAGAAGGAATCAATAGCAGAATAACTGAGGCAGAAGAACAGATAAGTGACCTGGAAGACAGGATGGTGGAATTCACTGCCACAGAAGAGAATAAAGAAAAGAGAATGAAAAGAAATTAAGACAGCCTAAGAGACCTCTGGGACAACATTAAACACAACAACATTCGCATTATAGGGGTCCCAGAAGGAGAAGAGACAGAGAAAGGACCCGAGAAAATATTTGAAGAGATTGTAGTCCAAAACTTCTCTCACATGGGAAAGGAAATAGCCACCCAAGTCCAGGAAGCGCAGAGAGTCCCATACAGGATAAACCCAAGGAGAAACATGCTGAGACACATAGTAATCAAACTGACAAAAATTAAAGATGAAAAATTGTTAAAAGCAACAAGGGAAAAATGACAAATAACATACAAGGGAACTCCCATAAGGTTAACAGCTGATTTCTCAGCAGAAACTCTACAAGCCAGAAGGGAGTGGCATGATATATTTAAAGTGATGAAAGGGAGGAATCTACGATCAAGATTACTCTACCCAGCAAGGATCACATTCAGATTCGACAGAGAAATTAAAACCTTTATAGACAAGCAAAAGCTAAGAGAATTCAGCACCACCAAACCAGCTCTACAACAAATGCTAAAGGAACTTCTCTAAGTGGGAAACCCAAGAGAAGAAACGGACCTACAAAAAGATGTACATGACAGCGTTATTTATAGTAGCAAAACTGGAAACAGCATCAGGAAGACTGTCATCCAATAAAAGAGGATGATTCAATAAACCAGGAAACCTCCACCTGCTAGAAAATTACAGTGCCCTAAAAATGATGTTTCAAGCTTCACATTCTTGTCTCAGTAATGCATTACTGGGAATCTATCCTAAAGAAATAATTGAAAAACACAGGAAAGTGAAAACACCCTAATATCCCACAATAGAAATGTTAAGTAAGCTCCTATTATTTCTTCCAAACTTAGCTCAAGTGGTACTTCTCCTGGGAAGTCTGCCCTCACCCCGGCCCAGCTCTGGGCTCCCGTGATGCCCTGAGCACCACCCATCATAGCATGACCCCAGGGTTCTATTCCTGTGTGCCAATTAAGCACCTTAAGGTCGGGGAACTTGACTTTGTTGATTTAGTACTCCCAACCCAGCACAGTGCCTAGCACAAACTAAATATGCACCTAGACGTCTATATTATATAAGACTACATAATCAGTGTATTCGTTTGTTAGGGCTGCCATAACCAAATACCACAAGCTGGGTGACCTAAACAATAGTCACAATTTATTGTCTCACAATTCTGGAGGTCACAAGTCTGGAATAAAGGTGTCAGCAGGGTTGGTTCCTTCTGAGAGCTATGAGGGAAGAATCCACTCCAGGCCTCTTTCCTTGACCTGTGGATGGCCATCTTCTCTGTGTGTGTCTGTCTCCAAATTTCCTCTTTTCATAAAGATACCAGTCATACCGGACCAGGCCCCACACCAATGACTTCATTTTAACTTGACTGCCTCTATAGAGAACTTGTCTACAAATAAGGTCACTGTCTGAGGTAAAGGGAGTTAGGACTTTCACACGTGCATTTTCGGGTGACACAATTCAACCCATAACAATCAGCAAACTTGCAGATTTATGAGAGTTCCCAATAATTTAAAAACACCTGTTTTATAATGTTTAATAGAAAAAAAGGAGGTATATTTACATATACAGCAAGAGTTCTTAACTTGGATTCTATTTTAGAGTCCACAACCATCCCCAAGTTAAGAACCATTGATGATACCAGATCTCAGATTCTTTTTAAAGAAAATAAAATGTGAAGGTAATAAACCAAAATATTAATGGTTTATGCCTCAGGGTGATAGTATGGATGTTTGAGATTGTTTCCCAATTTTCTGTAATAATTTCAAATTACTATTATAGTCAGAAAAAAACTTCCCTTTTGTTAAAAAAGAAGAAATGATATTTTTAAAGGGTTTAGGGACTTCCCTGGTGGACCAGTGGTTAAGAATCCACATTTTCACTGCAGGGGCACAGGTTCGATCCCTAGTCACAGAACTAAGATTTCACATGCCACGTGGAGCAGCCAAAAAAATGGGGTTTAGAAACATGTGAAAACGAATGTTTTACACAAATAGTGTATTAGGGAAAGACAGGAAGAAAAAATATAATACTCACAGAGTTCGTTAACAGAAGTTATAGAAAGAATTTTGTGTACGTCTTCCTAAGTTTTGTGTGTTTTCCAAATTTTTTAATAGTGAACTACATTACTCTCATAACCAGAACAAGCCAATAAATCTAATTAAGAACATGTAGTTTAAGTATTTGGTTGTATATTAAATATTCAATATTAAGAGCTGAGTTAACAAATTATGGTACAATGACAAAATGCAGTTTTTAAATGACCATTATGAGACATACAGACATAGGAAACAGCTTATGAGACAGTTCTCTGAAAAAAAAAGTAAAATATAAAAAAACACACAAATTATAACCAGTAAAATATAACCATATGCAGGCAGTAATTTGCAAAAATGAATATCTATTGAGAGTAGGATTATGTATTATTTTTAAATATTCTTTAATATTATATTTTCATTTTATTTATGAAAATGTATTCTAAGTATTCTTAGAAAATGTTCTTTTCTAAGAATATCTGTAACTCGTTTTACACTGCCTAAAACAGCTTTTAACCATTCCAAGAATCAACTTCTTGTCTAGAAGATGGCTGGCAAAACTTCAGGCTTGTCTGGCTCCCAACAAACAACCCACAGTATTCATCACAACTCAGTGGCTGGTTTCACCTTCACTGTTGGTGGAAGTGCACATGGACACACCCTTTCTAAACGACAACTTGGTAGTACTTGTTAAATCTATTAACGTTCACTCTCTTTGACTGAATATTTCCACATCTGGGACTCTGTCCCACAGAAACAATTCTACACATGTACAAAGTAAAGGTAACAAGAATGAACAACTGGTCAACCTAGGGTGGCCCTTTCTCACAGGGGACTGTGGGAAGGAGAGTTTCAGTTAGAAAGCAGTGGAGAGACCTACAATAGCTACTAAATGGAAAGGCCACGCAGCTTTGATTCACTGCCCAGTTTACTATTTCCTTTGATGTCTTTATTTCTGGCAACTAACCAGAAACAAGGGTGCTGATTCAACTCTACATGTTCCAATCATATGCATGCCAGTACAGACGCTGGGATACAGATTCAGGTGAAATAAGCATGTTTTAGATTGTTTTCTTTTTAGCTCCCAGCTTCACAAACAGAATTTAGAGTATAGCAACTCTTATTTGAAAATAGTCATAGAATGGGAGCCATATATGCTCTCATTTTTTCCTATTTTTGCTTAAATAGGAAATGTCCAGACCTTAGGTTTGGGCTCCTAGGGTTTGTCTCCTAAATAAATTGTGTTTCCATCTATCTATTCATGTTTACATAGAGAGTCTTGGGATTGTTGCCTTCTGACAATTTATAAATAAGACAAATTTCTCATTTTACATTGACTCCCTCAATGGTTGACTCAAAGTACAAAAATTCTGATCAGGTCAAGAATGCAGGTTAAATTAGATCTCCTCAGTGAAGACTGTAAAGGAGGTGGAGTAAAGCACAAATAACTTCGAGCTAAAATGACATTAATGAATTAGGTTTGTTTCTAGACTATATTCAATGCAACAGTGTAGTGGGCAATTTTTCAGATTAAAAAAGAGAGGGACTTCCCTGGCGGTCCAGTGGTTAGGACTCCACACTTCCACTACAGGGGGCACAGGTTTGATCCCTGGTCGGGAAACTAAGATCCCACATGCCGCAGTGCAGCCAAAAAAAAATAGACAAAAACTTCACAAGTTATTGATATTAGAGTTCCTCAGATAAACATATGTTTATGAATACTGATGATATCTAATTTGCAGACCACTGCACATTCTGAACATTTTTTCTCTACCTCAAGCTAAGACAGCTTTAGATATGTGAAGGAAAAGATAAAAGGAAGCTGGGTGGGGCTTCCCTGGTGGCGCAGTGGTTGAGAGTCCGCCTGCCAATGCAGGGGACACGGGTTCGTGCCCCAGTCTGGGAAGATCCCACATGCCGCGGAGCGGCTGGGCCCGTGAGCCATGGCTGCTGAGCCTGTGCGTCCGGAGCCTGTGCTCCGTAACGGAGAGGCCACAACAGTGAGAGCCCCGCGTACTGCAAAAAAAAAGGAAGCTGGGTGAGTTGTGTAGTACTGCATGGGGGCTACTTGGAGAAGTCTGACAGATAAGCATTACCGCCTGCACCCCCTTCATCTACAGCATTACAAACTGTCAATTTTTAAACCTGAAGTCCCACCATTAACTGGATTGACAGTTGCTTAGAAAATAAAAAATTTTTAAAAACCATTCACACTGGTAATGTGAGATGTTACTTTACAAAATAACACAACTACACTTGATTAATAAACACTATACATCAGGTACATAGAAATTCACTGGAGAGACTTAAAATTACACAACCCTAGAAGGATAAGAATAAAGATGAGATTTTAAAAGGAAAGAAAAACCAAGAAGTGACACTTTTAAAGAAAAAAATTTTGGAAGATGTAACAAATATGCTTTTTAATAAACCCTCTAGACCTACAGCAGTGATTACATAAAGGTGAAAAGCAAAGGCAAGGGAGCAAAAACTTACAGTATGCCTGAATTCGAAACTTGGGATGCCAGGTCAGGAGAAAATCTAAAAATGTCTGATTTAAAGAATCTCTATTAAACACACAGAAAGTATAAGCAACGCAAGATGACAACACAGAGCAAGGCCAGTGACCATGGAGACAGATGAGAGCTCAGGAAGCAGGCAGTGGCCTCTCTTCCTCTGGGGCTTTTCCTGGCCAAGTGTGAGCCCAGGTACCTCACGGCCCGAACCTTCTCATAGGGCTGAGGCACGGACACAGCACGTTGGCCTGAGCAATCAGCAGATGTGGGAGCAGGGGAGTGAACGATTTTCTTTGCTTTTCAGAGGCAGACCAGAGCGGGGGGTGGTGCAGACAGCATGAAACAACATGATTCACCTTGCCTTGCAGAGGAAGCCACTCACAGCCAGAGAGATGCCAAGAGATGGGGAGACCCAGTGAGACACTGAGGTGGTGGTGGCACCCGTCACCCTGAGGTTTTCTGCCAGGATCCTCAGGGGATGCATTCACAATTCTGGCACAGGCTATCCTGAGAGGGACCAAAAGGAAAGGACCCAGCGAGTTTTTGGCAGGTCCACCATGAAGCAGGACTATTGCCAAAGACAAGGGAAGACCCGAGAAGCACAGTGACCTCCAATAACCAGCTGTCCCTGCTCCTCCGAGGGGCTCCTTTACCCATCAGGCACCTACAATGGATTCACTAACTCTGGGCCGAATCACAGTTACTTAGAGTTTGACCATATGGGGCTGTCCTGGAACCTGAAGTGATAAACATGTACATATACATATAGGCATTGATATCTATGTGTGTGGAGATGGAAGGGAGGAAGGAAGGCTGCAGGGGGGGAGATGGTTATTCCTCTTTTAGAAAAAACAGGAGGTGCTGAAGAAACTAGCAATAATACTTGGTAGTACTTTATACTTTCCTTCTGAATAGATTTGGAGTGTCTTATGCTATACTATATTTGCTTGGAAGCTTAATAAATAACCACCTCAAGAAATTAAAAAGAAAGAAAAAATAGGAGGTGGAACTACATGACCTCTTAGCCAAACCATTATCTATCTATAGGATCTCATGCAAACCTCTATACCTTTACTTGAAAGAAAGGTATTCCAAGAAGCTATTCCAACAGGCACTGTGCTCTGTGCAACACACTCTCTTGAATTACACTAGTTTTACTGCAAGGAAGTTCCTGTAAAAACTAACTGATAAAGGAAAGAATTAAGATTTATCCTGCCTGTGCTATTACAAACTGTTCCAAATAGTGAGTAACCAAAATAGTAAACCAAATAGTAAATAAGATAAAGTTTCTCTTTATATTTCAGCTAATAAAGAAGAAATAATGCAACCCATATATATATTTAGCAGTACCCAATGGATTAAAGAGCCATACTGAAAACAAAGAGGTTGCTACCTATTAGAAATTATGGAAATAAAGGTAAAATATATAGATGTTTTAGTATCTATGACATATACAAATATAAAAATAAAAGATAATTTTAAAAATAAAGCCATATAAAACAACTATAGGGCTTCCCTGGTGGCGCAGTGGTTGAGGATCTGCCTGCTAATGCAGGGAACACGGGTTCGAGCCCTGGTCTGGGAAGATCCCACATGCCACAGAGCAACTAGGCCCGTGAGCCACAACTACTGAGCCTGTGCGTCTGGAGCCTGTGCTCCACAACAAGAGAGGCTGCGACAGTGAGAGGCCCGCGCACCGTGATGAAGACTGGCCCCGGCTTGCCACAACTAGAGAAAGCCCTCGCACAGAAATGAAGACCCAACACAGCCAAAAATAAATAAATTAATTAAAAAAAAAAAAACCTATACCCCAGTAAAAAAATTAAAAATTAAATTAAATTTTAAAAAATAAAATAAAACCATAAAAATAGCAGAAGAAACTACAGATTAATATTTTTACAATTTTAGGAGTACACAAGCCCTTTTCATCTTAATCATAAAAACCAAAAATTTTTAAAGAAAACTGTGATAACATATGATAACATGTGATAACATGCATACTTTTTTTTTTTTTTTTTTTTTTTTTTTGCGGTACACGGGCCTCTCACTGTTGTGGCCTCTCCCGTTGCGGAGCACAGGCTCCGAACGCGCAGGCTCAGCCGGCTATGGCTCACGGGCCCAGCCGCTCCGCGGCATGTGGTAACTTCCCAGGCTGGGGCACGAACCCGTGTCCCCTGCATCGGCAGGTGGACTCTCAACCACTGCGCCACCAGGGAAGCCCCAACATGCATACTTTTTGAAAAGTTCTTACAAATGAATAAAGACAAAACACTCAAATAGTGAAATGGGCAAAGGATCTGATTAAGCAATTCCACACACACACTAAATAAGTTCCATTATAGGATTGTAATTATTTGGAATTAGGACCCTAGAAAAGTGCAGAAAACAGTAGTCAGTCTAACTGAAGGAAAACACACACACACACACACATTAACTTACAAAATAATATTCAACCTTAGTCTTGAAAGAAATGCAAAAGAAAGAAAGATTTTTAAACCATAAAATTGGCAAAGATTAGGATGATTTGACAATATTCATGTTGGTGAGGGCAGTGGAAAAGCCACTGACAACTTTACCTGGGTACAGCTTTACCTTTCTGATGGGCAATAATATCACCTAGCATACACACACATTTGACCCACCAATTTCACATGCAGGAATTTATCCTTAAGAGTTAATGGGGGGCTTTCAACTGGAGATCTCCAGGCTTTCAACTGGAGATCTTGGGACTTCTCAGACTCTATAATCACATGAGCCAATTCTTTATATTTCTCTGTGTGCATGTCCCCTGGTTCTGTTTCTCTGAAGAACCCTAACTAATGCAATTACAGGGTTAGTCATACAAATGAAAAACCAGGAAAGAATGGGTAGCCTCATCAAACGGTGCTAGATTAAATAATTATTGATTCAATCGAGTGCTTGATAATTGCTTACAGAAATGATAAGGATTAACATGAACTGACTTGGAAAGATGTCCCCAATATACTGCTGAATTTTTTTAAGCAAGTTACAGAACAGTATGTACAATGTGATTTCATTAATATAAAATTGTGATATCATGCACAAGAGTGCGTATGTACGTGTGTGTACATGTGAAATGGGACATGATGTTTAATGAAACGCAATTTACCTCTGGGTGATAGCATTTTAGATGATTTTTACCCTCTTCAAATTCTGTATTATTTGTATTTTTCTCCAATGAGCTTGTTTATCAGGAAAATCAATAAAGCAATTCTCTTCCATTAAAAAAAAAGTTCAAGACTTGTGGTTACCAAGGGGGAGGGGGTTGGGGGAGGGTTGGAGTGGGAGGCTGGGGTTAGCAGATGTAAGCTATTATATATAATGGATAAACCAGGTCCTACTATATAGCACAGGAAATTGTATTCAATATCCTATGATAAAACATATGGAAAAGAATATTAAAAAAAGAATTTACATATTGTATAGCTGAATCACTTTGCTGTATAGCAGACATTAATACAACGTTGTAAATCAACTATACTTCAATTACAAAAAATAAATTCATAGAGGCAAGCAGAGAGAGATACAGCTGTAACAGAGGGAATTTGGGTAAAGAGAGAGTTTGCAGTAGTTGCTGTTTTACAACAGGAGAAATGAGAATGTTAATGGGGGAAAGAACCAGAAGGGGATGAAAGAGTGAGCACCGCAGGCCAAGCAGGTTGAGTGTGTCCAGGGGAACCAGGAATAGATGAGTTGGTTCCTACCCTCAGGCGACACAGATAAGAGCCTACAAATGTAAAAACAATTCCCGGGCTTCCCTGATGGCGCAGTGGTTGAGAGTCTGCCTGCCGATACAGCAGACACGGGTTCGTGCCCCGGTCCGAGAGGGTCCCACGTGCCGCGGAGCGGCTGGGCCCGTGAGCCATGGCCGCTGAGCCTGCGCGTCCGGAGCGTGTGCTCCGCAACGGGAGAGGCCGCAACAGCGAGAGGCCCGCGTACCGCAAAAAAAAAAAAAAAAAAAAAAATTCCCGATGAGTGACACCGGAGCTGCAGAATGCAGAGCAACACTGCCAACGGGAGGGATCTGCAAAGGAATGCTGGAGGAGATGGTGCCCCTTCCAAGGTGGGTCGGATTTCTCTGCACAGAGATGGGTGGTAGGAAAAGCAGTAGCTGTTCTGACTGGCAGGCTTGTCAGATCAACAGGGCAGAATTTGGAGGTCAAGGAGCAGCAGGTGACGAGACTAGAAAATTAATCTGGAGCTCACAGTAAAAAGGCTTGAAGAGGCTGAGGACTTGGACCATAACACAGGAGGAATTCTAGGAGGGCTGCGCAGTGCAGGGACCCCATTCAAATACAAATTTAGCGGCAGCTTGTTGGATTTACAGATTGGGGGAACTTGACCCTGGAGGCAGGGAAAGCCCAGTGAAAAAGCTAACGTGACAGAGAAATGAACTAAAGTTGTGAATTAAAAAGGTGGCAACAGAAGTAGAGAGTGACATGAAAAGCATGGAAGAGGTCTACACATAGTACGAAACATGCGACATCCACAACCACGGGAAACCGAATCAAGACGGGGCTGAGCTGATTCTATGAGGCTCTGTCTGCTGTTAATCATTCTGCATTAGAATTTTACTCAAACGCCACATTTTATAAACAGGTGTTTCCTCTTCTCCTTCTGCAACTTACTTTTGTGCCAGGTATAAGAAGGTGAGGCAGTAATAATTAACAGTTCTCCTAAAGGAAATCCAAAACCTGAGAGACAGCCTTAGTGCCTCATTAGAACGAGCCGAATTCATAATAATCATTACTCATGAGGTGAAAACTAAACAGACCCAGAACTGGGGAAGTGGAGGAACTGACGAGATGGAGGTGAGGAAGGGAGAGACCAAGGGAGGGGGAATCAAAAAGAAACAAGTTTGTAACACAAATTTTTACAAAATGATGCACCTTGGAAATTTTCTGAAAATACTGCTAAAAATTCTAAATACAGATTAAGCGGCCAGAGAAACGCTATAAAACCACTTAGGTTAGCTAGAAAAAGTCCCAGCCACTCAGAAAAACTAAAATAAATAATTTAATTCTAAGCGACCCTCACATTCAACCATCAAAAAAGAATCTATTTATCATGCCTAAATAAATAACATCTCTATTTATAAATAATAGGAGTAAGAACTTGACTTTTCCTCTGCTGAGTTATACTCATTCTACATATCTCCTCATAGTCTGCTCTCGCTTTCAAAAAAGGATTATGGGTAATACAGAATATTTCATTAAACTTTGAGTAAAAAAAAAAAAATCCAGACAGGTAAGATAAGCACCCTCCTCATCACCTATTAGGCAAAATGTGAATTTTTAGACTCCCTGATCAGAACTTCAGAAATCTCCTTAGAGTGGGAGGGTGACCTATTGTAAAAAAAACACCTGTCAAGCCTAAAGCCATACACGCGTGGTATGAGTCACCTAATGGTTTTCAGAAGGCTTTTATGCCACCAGAGATATCTCCTTAGACGGCTGGGGGGCCTTGTGCTGGGGAGAGCTTGGGAAGTAAAGAAAGTGGAAGGAGAGACACACCCCTGGGAACTCCGTCAGTACAAGAGGAATTTTTACAGCTGTTTTAAATTCCAAAATGAGTTTGAAGGTGTGAGTAAAGTTTCAACTGCACTCTAAAGAAATTTCCTTCAGTTCACAAAAATATATGCTTCGCACTTAAGCCTCAAGATGCTACACAGATAAATGAGTCCTCCAACATGCTTTCAGAAGTTATACCTGCAGGAGGCCTGAGCAACAGTGCTCTGCCCTACAGAGGGTGAGCTCTTGCAATACTCTTCAAAGAGAATCAGTGAACCGTTCACCGTTGGCAATGGTTCCAATCTTTCTAAAAATCCCACCTTTCAAGTCATTTGTACGCTAAGCATTATGACCTCAGCTCTAGAATCACAAAACTCTGTGCCTTCCATCTCGACTTTTGAGCTATGTACACAGCAAGTCTTTGATAAATACAGGACATAAACACTGTGGCTGACTCTAAGAGTTTAAAATACCAAGACACAGAGTGAAGTAAGTCAGAAAGAGAAAGACAAATACCGTATGCTAACACATATATATGGAATTTAAGAAAAAAAAAATGTCAAGAAGAACCTAGGGGTAAGACAGGAATAAAGACAGACCTACTAGAGAATGGACTTGAGGATATGGGGAGGGGGAAGGGTAAGCTGTGACAAAGTGAGAGAGTGGCATGGACATATATACACCACCAAACGTAAAATAGATAGCTAGTGGGAAGCAGCCGCGTAGCACAGGGAGATCAGCTCCGGGCTTTGTGACCACCTAGAGGGTTGGGATAGGGAGGGTGGGAGGGAGGGAGACGCAAGAGGGAGGAGATATGGGAACATATGTATATGTATAACTGATTCACTTTGTTATAAAGCAGAAACTAACACACCATTGTAAAGCAATTATACTCCAATAAAGATGTAAAAAAAAGAAATCTCATCTCTATATATTTTACATATAAAAAATAAATAAATAAATAAACAAAATACCAAGATAGTAAAGATGTAAAATAAAGATGTAAAAAAAAGAAATCTCATCTCTATATATTTTACATATAATAAATAAATAAATAAATAAACAAAATACCAAGACAGTGTCCAGTAACTAGTTGAGGACTCCATCAAGGTATCACAGGTATAGTGCTCGCTTCGGCAGCACATATACTAAAACTGGAATGATACAGAGAAGATTAGCATGGCCCCTGCGCAAGGATGACATGCAAAATCGTGAGGCATTCCATATTTTGGGGGGATTAACAGATACAAACTACTATATATAAAACAGATAAACAATAAGGTCCTACTGTATAGCAAATGGAAGCTATATTCAATATCCTATAATAAACCATAATGGAAAAGAATATGTATATATATGTATATATAACTGAATCACTTTGCTGTACACCTGAAACTAACACAACATTGTAAATCAACTATACTTCGATAAAAAAAAAAAAATGATATCATAGGTATAGCACAAAACAGGATTCACAATACCTAATCAGAATGAAGTATATTCCACCTACAAAGCAAACTCCAAACAGTGAATCAACTCACCAGCAAGTATTTGCTATTTTCAGAAGGAAAAAAAAAAAAGACTTCCCAATTGTGTCTATAAATAATATACCTGTGTACTATAAAATCATAATATCAACTGATTTGTAGTTTTTCTCTTAGAGACCTCATGGATGAAGCTTAATTGACCAACCTCAGAGTATCAGATTCATTAACAAAGTTGTTGAAATTTTACTTCTTGGGGGAAAAATATCTTAATGAAGCCAAACAATAGCTTTTCAACATAAAGCTCTCTTAAAAATTGAAAGTTTACAAGAAAGTGAATACTTCAAAGGAAAAAAAAGGTGAATAAGGAATACACAGGTACTTCACACACCAGAGAAGAAAAAGAAATCCAAGAGCTAAAAACATATACAAATGTTCAGTCTTCTTCATAATCAAACAACGAAGACACAATTTTTACCTATAAAATTGAATGTAAAAAAATTAGAATAATCCCTACTGACAAGAGGGCAAGAAAACAAACTCTCACACATCGCTAGTGAACATTTCTGGAAGGCAATTTAGCAATATGTGTCAAAAGCCTTAAAAATAAAAACGAATACCCTTTGACTCAGCAATTCCATTTCTCTTCAAGGAAAATAACTTCAAGAATGAGATTAACATACAAAAATGTATACTGAAGCATTTCATGTAAAAGTGAAAATCTGGAAGCCACCTAAAGCTTCAACAATATGGGAACACTTTAATAAACTAAAAACTACCTATCCAATCAATGTAGTTCTATTTTAGATATATGATGTTGAAAAGTATGGGCAAATGCTCATGATATATTATTAAGGGAAAAAGTTACAAGATAACATGAAAAGTATGATCTCAAGGTTGCACACAAAATACATTTAAGGGTATGTACCAATATAGTAATAGTGGTTACCTATAGGTGGAAGGATTGAAGATGCTTATCTCCTTTTCTGCTAATTTTTATACTATCTTCTTTTCTTTCCTTTTATTTTCATTGGCTTGCGGGATCTTAGTTCCCCGACCAGGGATCGAACCTGGGCCCTCAGCAGTGAAAGCACAGAGTCCTAGCCACTGGACCGCTAGGGAATTCCCACTATCTACTTTTCTACAATGAATATGTACTAATTTTGCTGGCTAAGTAATTTACCCATAACAAAACAACAAGGTAGATATTATTATTATCCTCATTTTAAATATGAGGAAACTGAGGCACAGAGAGGTTAAGTAGCTTGTCCCAGGTCACACAGCTAATACATCATAAAGCCAGGATTTGTCCTAAATTGACCTAGCTCCAGAGCCTGATCTCTAAACCACTTTGCAGTGACTCACATTTTTAAAATAATTTAAAGTAAAATGCCAGATAATCTATAATTACATGCACTACAAATTCTTAAAGAAAGAGGATCTTTGCAGGCCAGAATTTTCAGAGCATACTGGGAGACAGGTGGTGAAGCTGGATGTTTTCTCCCATCTCACCAGGCTGTCCCTTTTCATTTTAGGTTTTCACTCAGATTATCTGAAAAGTCATCTATTTATTCCTCTATCACTATTCTCCCTCCCTTCAACACACACACACACAAACACACAGCATTCTCGAAAACTCAAACTCCAATTAGTACACTTTCCTGCTCCCTTCCCAGGCCATGACAATTCCCTGAATACTTCTTTCCTGCTCCTAAAAGCCAAGGTGGGTCCCCCACAAATAACTCCCAGAGGTCTTGAGACAGAGCCAGACCTTGGAGGGGGCCCCTCCAGATGCAAAAGCCCTTCCATGTCCCCTGTCTCTTGTTTGTAGAAAAGCCATAGTCTCCCAGGCCTCCCCTGAGTCACAAAAGAGCAGGCTCAAGCAGTTAATGATTAGGACAACAGCGTCACAGAATCTTTAGTCCCTCCCTGAAGAACATAGGTAACAGTGTCTGATGCACATTCCTGAGTTGTTTTGCAGATACTAAAACTGCCACCAGAGGGAAAAAGCTAACTGCAGGATGACCAGACTGTAGCCATGACATAAGCTGCTCTGTCTTGAGCAGTACTGAGTCTGTGTCTTGCACAATTCCAAGAACTGGCCTCAAGGAAATGGGAACAAATCAACCCTGGAATTGAAGAGTAACTATGCTTAAAACAATCACGATGATGCTGATTAGACCACCACATGACCAGTTTCAAGACGGTTGTTGGAGCTGACTGTGCTGTTCTGCATGGAGCGCCCCCCACCGCCTGTGCACCCCTGAAACTCCCCTTTAAGACCTTCTGCCCCCTAACCAACAACTGGGAGGTGGTTTAGGGTATGCTAGTCTGCCATCTCCCCAGGTTGCCGGCTTCCTGAATAAAGCATCTTTTTTTTTCACCAACCCTTGTCTCTGGAACATTGACTCCAGAGCAATGAGCAGCCACACCTGAGTTCGGTTCCAGCTCTGGCCAGTAATGGTCTACCCAGACATATTAACTCACAATCCAGTATAAAATAAAGTATTTTCTGTTTCCCTCACAAACAGAAATGTATACTATTTTTCCCCTAAGGAAGTTTCAAGTTAGTTTAGATGGAAGCAACGTAAGTTCTTGGAAAGGTGTTGTTAAAGTACAAAAGACTCTTGACAAACTATGGTGTGCCACGTATGAATAAGCAAGATTACAGGACCTTTTCCTGCGTATCATGTGACATTCCTGCTCTGGCCTCCAAACAAAAGCCTGATAGATGTAAGTGCTTGTAGATAATACTCTGAGCCATATAGGGCACACTGAGATTTCTGTAAGGGTGCACAGATGATCAAGTTGCTAGGGACTAAAGAAATGTTTTCTGTACATTAGAAGAAAAAATATTACTAATCAGTATAAAGCAAGCTCCAGCCATCTGCTGTTCTAAAATTGGACACTTGATCATGTTAAAAAGAAGTGAAGTTCCTGCTGGTGGAAGTAGGAATTTAGACTACTAGATAAAATATCACCACTAGTGATGAAATTATCTTATTAAAGAACAATGACAGCTTTTTAACTTCAGGGACCAATAATAGTTCTCCTCAGTTACATTTCAGAAAGTAATATTTTATTCTGTTATCCCAGAGCTTATTAAAGATGAGCCACTATTACTGGTGGACTGTGGTTTTGCACCTAACTGATAAATTAGATTGAGCCATATCTCCAGTATGTAAATATACATTATCAAATCTTTGTTTTGCAAAAGTGAAACTAACAAAAGATTGCCTCACCAAGGAATGAGTCTAGTTAATATAAGCTCCTTCAATTATATTTATCCAAAAACAATCTTAAAATTCACATGAAACCCCCAGAGACCTCAAATAATCAAAGCAATCCTGGGCAAAAAGAACAAAGCTAAAAGCATCATACCATGTGATTTCAAAATGTACTAAAAAGCTATAATAATTAAAAGAGCATGGCACTGGCATAAAAACAGACATATAAACCAGTGGAAAAGAATAGAGAGCCCAGAAATAAATCCACAATTGATTTTCAATAAAGGTGCCAAGAACACACAAAGAACAGTCTCTTCAATAAACAGAGTTGAGAAGACTCTGTTTTCATCAAAAGAATAAAATTGGACCCTTATCTCACTCCATATGCAAAAATCAACTCAAAAATAAATTAAAGACTTAAATGTAAAAACTGAAACTATAAAACATAGGGGAAGAGAACAGGGGAAAATCTTTTTGACATTGGTCAGGGCAATGATTTTTCTAATATGACCCCAAAAGTGCAGAAAACAAAAGCAGAAATAAATTGTATTGAATCAAACTAAAAAGATTCTATACAGCAAATAACAAAGTATAGAGACAATCTATGGAATGGGAGAAAATATTTGCAAGTTATCCAAAATATATAAAATACTCAAACAGCTCAATAGCAACAAATAACACAATTCAAAAATAGGCAAAGTACCTGAATAGACATTTCTCATAAGAAAACATACAAATTGCCAACAGATATATGAAAAGGTGCTCAACATCACTGATCATAAGGGAAAACTGCAATGAGATATCATGTCACACCAGTTAGAATGGCTATCATCAAAAAGATAAGAGATAACAAGTGTTGGCAAGGATGCAGAGAAAAGGGGACCCCTGTAACACTGTTGGTGGGAATGTAAATTGGGACAGTCACTATGGAGAACAGTATGGAGGTTCCTCAAAAAGTTAAAAATAGAACTACCATATGATCCAGCAATCCCACTTCTGGGCATATATCCGAAAGAAACGAAATCAGTTATCTCCAAGAGATATTTGTACTCCCACATTCATGGCAGCATTATTCATGATAGCCAAGGTACGCAGGCAACCTAAGTGTCCATTATGGATGAATGGCTAAAGAAAACATGATATATATATATATATATATATATATATATATATATCATATTTTATTCCATACACAGTGGAATAAATTTCAGCCTTAAAAAAGAAGGGAATCCTGTCATTTGCAACAACATTAATGAACCTGGAGGGTATTATGCTAAGTGAAATGAGTCACAAATACTGCATAATGTCACTTATATATGGAGTCTTAAATTTTTTTTTAATTATAAATAAATAGATATTTAAATGGCTGAACTCATAGAAAGAGAGTCGGCTGCCAGGTGCTGGAGAGTGAGAGCAACAAGGAGAGGTCAGTAAAAGGGTACAACCTTTCAGTTATAAGATGAATAAGGTCTGAGGATCTAATAATGTACAACATAGTGACCACAGTTGATAACACATGTAGTTGAAATTTGCTGAGAGTACTAGAACTTAAATGTTCTCACACACACAAAAAAAGATACATGTGAGGTGAAGGATATGTTAATCCTTTCACAATGTTTACGTATATCAAACCACCATGTTGCACACTTTAAATATCTTACCAAAAAAAGAAAATCTTAAAATTTTATTTGTCAATTATACCTCAATGAAGCTAAAGGAAAAAAAAAACCACGGGGTAGGGGGAGACAAAATTCCTCATAATGTTAATATTGTTTTCTGATTAAAGAAAGCTTATTGGGGACTTCCTTGGTGGTCCAGTGGTTGAGACTCCACACTCCCAATGCAGGGGGCCTGGGTTCAATCCCTGGTCAGGGAACTAGATCCCACGTGCCACATCTAAGAGCCCATATGCTGCAACTAAGATCCCGCGCGCTCCAACTAAAAAGATCCTGCATGCCGTAATGAAGATCTCACACATGTGCAGCCAAATTAATAAATTTTTTTAAAAAAAGAAAGCTTATTGAAGCACGATATTGTACACCTAAAACTAATATAACATTGTAAATCAACTATACTTCAATTAAAAAAGAAAATAAAAACAAATTTTTAATAATTTTTTTTTCATTTCTTGGCAGAAAAATAGAAAGCTTATTAAACACCTCCCCTATATCCTCTCCCAACAAAGACCCCACTAACGTGCGAGAAAAAGAATAAAAATAAGCCACATTAAGGAATAGAACACGGAGTGGCCAAGAGCAAAGGAGAGATTTCAACAGTTATGGAAGATGGAAAGACAGTGGAGCAGAGGTAACTTCTGTATGAGGGGAAAGAAGCCTCAGCTTGGTGTTTACAGAGTACGGGACACTTGAGAAAGGGACAATTTTGCCCTGCAAAACCCTGCTGAGGTTTGGGACTTAGAACCACTTGGCACCGGGGTGGACAGAAACACAAACTGGGGAGAAACTGAAGGTCTACAGTTGTCCTTGGTTAGTGGTGCCCCACACGCACTGACTCATTATGACCCTCTCTGTCTCAAACATTTCAATATTAAAAACTATGCACACCCCCATGCGCACACAGGTGAATCATTCCGGTGCTGAGGAGGGAGCGGAGGGAAGATGCACACCTCCCAGCCATGCCCCGCCCACGAGCTTTCACCAATGAGCACTGACCACGGTACTGTGCTTTGTCTCCCAGCTGCTCCTTTACTCCACCGAGGTTTCTTTCTGCCTTTATTTCATGTGCAGCTGAACAGTTTTGACCCCAAATGGCTTACAGAGATGTGTAAGTGACAGCAGTAAAGGTGCTACAAAAGTGCCTGAGGCACGTTGCAGAAGGCAAAGGATGAACTTTAAGACCAGCAGGTACTCAGGGGCTGGTGGAGGCATCTCTTACACATCACTGGGAAGACTGGATGGTGTCTGGAAGAATCCGTGACCAGTATACACATCAGGACGTCAGGAAGCATGGTGCCAAGAACAACCCCAAAGGAATTATGCATACCACCCGGTTCGTGCTGATTCATTTAGCCCTGTCATTTCTCAAATTGCATACTGAGCTGAAAGGGTGGGTCATGATTATGAACAGTCAGCCCCCCAACTCCAAGCACAGAACACTGTCAGTCAAGCATCTGCTCTCACAAGATGGGATACAAAGAGTTTCCTTCAAATTTTCTCATTTTTATTATGAAATACTTGACACATATAAAAGACTGTATTAATATTATATTACATACACATAGGAATAAAGATCATAATAAAACTCACTTCTCAATTTAAAAAATAGAACATAACCAATAACAGTGATATTCTTTATGATCCACTCCAATCATATCCCCAAAGTGTAAGCACCATTTGAATTTTGTGTTTACTTTCTTTTGCCTTTATTATGGTTTTGCCACATATGTATATAACCACAAGCCATATGTCATTTAGTTTTATTTTTCAATTTGTAAAACTGATATCATATTGTATTAATTCGTCGGTGGTCTCCCCCCAATATTATGTTTCCTCTCTAGAGAATTTGAACAGCTTCTAAGACAAGACCTTCATATACTCTACAATTTTGCACACAGACCCTCCAATTGCCTTTTAGTCTTAAACATGAACACAAAACCAAGGACCACCAGACATTCAAGGAAAGCTTCCAAAATGAAAAGGAGGGACCACAGTAAACAAGAAGAAATAACCCTGGAGTAAACTAAGATAATTCTGGTAACTGACAAGAACTTAAGGGACTTCCCTGGCGGTCTAGCAGTTAAGACTCCAGTATTCCACTGCAGATGGGGGTGGGTTCAATGCCTGGTAGGGGAACTAAGATTCCACATGCTGTGCTATGTGGCCAAAAAAAAAGATAAGAACTTAAAAAAAACAAAAAAACTTGCATTAGTATCCTCAGAGATTAATGAAAGTATTATAGAACAAGTTAAAATGAAAAAAATGATCAGAGAACCGAAGAGATTTCTTGGAAAGAAAAATGTTATTGACAAATTTTTTTTTTATTCAATAGAAGGAACGAAAGTAAGTTTTAAAAATCTCCCACAGGGCTTCCCTGGTGGCGCAGTGGTTGAGAGTCCGCCTGCCGATGCAGGGGACACAGGTTCGTGCCCCGGTCCGGGAAGACCCCACATGCCGCGGAGCGGCTGGGCCCGTGAGCCATGGCCGCTGAGCCTGCGCGTCCAGAGCCTGTGCTCCGCAACAGGCGGGGCCACGACAGCGAGAGGCCCGTGTACCGCAAAAAAAAAAAAACTCCCAGGAAATAGAACCAAAAGACAGAGGCAGAAATAGAGACAGAAAAGTTAGGCAGAAAGAGAGGCTCAAATCAATAGGTCTTCTGCATATCAGAAGTTTTAAAAGAGAAAACAGAGTAAGAGGACAGGAGAATTCTCAAAGAAATGATAGAATAAAATTTCCCAGAAGTGAAGGGCATGAATCTCTATACTGAATGGGACAACGAATGAAAAATACCAACCACATCAAGTGGTTGACGTTTCAGAATTATCCAAATTCCCTACATGGAGAAGAAAAGATCATTTTAAGAAGAGGATAAGAATCCTTTTCTTTTTCTCTTCTTCCTCACCACTCTGGAATGGGTTTGACAATGTATAACATAACCATTTGCAGAGGTGCAAAACCAGGCAGCCAATCAATTACACTAAAAGCTCCAGACCATCTTAGAAGTAAACAAGGCATAATTTATTGCTAATGTTAAGCAGTGGGATTTGGTGAGTTTACAAAGCACTAAAATAAAATTAGAAGCTACAGCTATAAATAAAAGCTAGTCTTGGAAGGGATCATTGTTCTTCGCTCTACTAGTCCTGTTTCCCACAAGCTGAAAGACCTTATGCTGAGCATAATATTTTGTGAAGCCGGAAATTAAATTCCCACCAGGAAGATACTGAAAACTAAAAACTGATCTTGGTGGTCAATGAACAGAGTGCCTATGTACTTTTCTGTGTTTTAAAATGTCTCTAAAAATAAATAAAAGGCTCAAATAACAAGAGATCAGTTGAAACAGAAAGTCTGTTATAGGAATTGCCCAAAGACAATCTTTTACTGCCTTATCCAACAGACCTTATTTTGTCTCTAAAACAAAATGCTACATATGAAAGACAGAACACAGACTTGTGAAGCCCACTCCAATCAGGACTTGCAAGTATTGGTTTTTCATAAGCAATCTAGTCATCATGATGAGTCTTCGTGGTTCCACGCCCTACATGTTCTCTTAGCCTTTACCAGGTACTCACCTCACTCCAGGTCTTTACCCCGTAGCACAGAGACATCTTTGTTCCTAAGGCAGACAGATAGAAGCCAACAGGGAGCTTGTATTATGTGTCTAGAAAGAACTGTTCATTATTCACCCATCTCTGCCACAAATAAATTTCAATAACCTTGACTCTGCAAAACAGCCTGATCCCAAATGAACACAAACTCTGCAAACTTCTTTCACTACATTTTTGAAACTAGCAACCAGTCACTTCTAATGAGCCTGTGGAGTGAGGGAGAATACAAATATATTAGTTTTTAGTTATTTTTTTATGATATGAATTGTAGGAAACTCAGTGTGACAACTACTCAATTTATTAGACAAACTTCCAGGAGTGTAAAGATTCAATAACATCATTTCTAATACTCTATTCACAAGAGTTCGGATTGGATACTACACTCATTTCTGCAGCTGTGTGAAGTCCTATCGAACTATAACACATTAAGGGGCTTAAACTCATCATATTTTACTAATGTTCCTAATTTTCCTTTATGAATGAACCCAAAACATCTTTATTTAACCAACGATACTGAGTTATGAGTGAACATGGGCAACTAAAAGAATTTAAATCCTATGTGGTATTTATACAATGGAATATGACTCAGCAATAAAAAAGAATGAAATAATACCATTTGTAGCAACATGGATGGACCTACAGATTATCATATTAGGTGAACTAAGTCAGACAAAGAAAGACAAATATCATACGATGTGACTTATATATGGAATCTAAAAAAATGACACAAATGAACTTATTTACAAAACAGAAATAGACTCACAGACATAGAAAACAAACTTATGGTTACCAAAGGGGATAGCAGGGGTCGGGCGGGGGGTGGAGATAAATTAGGATCTTGGGATTAACATACACACTACTATATATAAAATAGGTAAACAACAAGGACTTACTGCATAGCACAGGTAACTATACTCAATACCTTATCTTGTAATAACCTATAACGGAGAAGAATCTGAAAAAGAATATGTGTGCGTGTGAGTGTGTGTGTGTGTGTGTGTATAACTGAATCATTTTGCTGTACACTGGAAACTAATACAACATTGTAAATTACCTATACTTCAATAAAAAATGTTAATCCTAAATTATTAGCATCAGCTTTATATCGGACATAAGTTGATTTAACATAAAGCCATGAATCTCATACTTTATACTGCTAAATCACTTAGGTAACTATATATCTTCCTATGGACAGCACAGAATAAATATTGTTGCACAAGTTTACAACCTGTCATAAGAAATTTCATCTCACACCAATTCTGTTCTGTCCCATCAACTAATATACCCTCCATACCACTCGTGTTCACCCCTGTTCAACTTGCTTCCCCTCCTTCATATATCCTTCCTGCTCCATAGCACATGCTCTTCTGTCATTTCCAGCAACGTCTCCTACTTTACATAAAGGCATATGTGATATCTGAAGCTGTTGATCCCACCATTTAAGACCAGTATCTCGGGTGGGGCGGATTAATTGGGAGATTGGGATTGACATACATACACTACTATGTATTAAACAGATAACTATTGAGAACCTACTGAATAGCACAGGGAACTCTACTCAGTGCTCTGTGGTTACCTAAATGGGAAGGAAATCTAAAAAAAGGAGGGATATATGTTTACGTATAACTGATTCACTTTGCTGTACACTGTAGAAACTAACATAAAATTGTAAAGCAACTATACTCCAATTAAAACAAAACAAAAGACCAGTATCTCAGATGAATGACCAAGCCAAAGAAAAATCTACTAATAGGTAAGTGTATGTATTTGGATTAATATAATGGTTTTAGTCAGACATAGAGACTGATCATAAAAAATTACCTTGAAAACTCTTAAAAATATTAACTCATTAAGTGTGAGGTAGAAAGTTTGCATTTAATAATGTTTAACTTTGACAACATGCCTGTAAGATAAGCAGCACTTGAAGGTAGAGACTTACAAACAGGTTTCCCAAAAGTACGACACTTTTTACCCATCCAGTTTGTAGCAGCCAGTCCCCAAGATGGCTCCCAATAATCCGTACCTCCTATATTCATGCCTTTGTGGAGTCCCCTTCTACAGTGAATCAAGACTGGATCTCTGTGACCAACAGAACATGGTGAAAATGACAATGCATTGCAGCTTCTGTCTTGACCTCTTGGATTACTAACTCAGGTCAGCTGCCATGCCATAAGGACAGTCAAGCAGCCATGTAGAAAGGAACTGAGGCCTCCCACCAGCAGCCATCCCCAGTGTGCCAGCCAAGTGAGCAAGCCATCTTAAAGGAGATGACTCCTGCCCCAGTCAAACTTGCCGATGACTGTAGCCCCAGTTAAATCTGTCTGCAATCTTATTGAAAGACCAGAGTCAGAAATTCTCAGCTGAGTTACTCTCTAATTCCTGACCGACAGATTTTGAGAGATAATAAATAATTATTGCTGTTTTAAGTTGCCAAGTTTTGGGGTGATTTGTTATATACCCTTAGTAACTGGAACATAATTTTACCCAACATAATCCAGGCCTAATTTTCAATGTTGTCCTTCATGAATGATCCTAACTCTTTAATGAAAAGTTTATGTGATTATGGCTTATGTTTTATATAACCAGTGGTCAAGAAGCCCAGCTATTTTGATATGTAAGTAGTAAAGAAAAGAAAGGAATAGAATATGTGATGGGCTGAATTGTGTCCCTCCAAAATTCATGACTATATTTGGAGACGTGGCCTTTAAAGAGATAATCAAGTTAAAATAAGGCCATTAAGGTAGGCCCTAATCCAACAGTACTAGTGTCTTATAAGAAGGGAAAGAGAAACCAGGAGTTCACATTCACAGAGGAAAGACCATGTGAAGACACAACAAGGAGGTGGCCATCTGCAAGCCAAAGAAAGAGGCCTTAGGAGAAACCAAATCAGCTAACATCTTTTTTTTTTTTAAGTTAAAAAAAAATTTTTTTTGAAGTATAGTTGATTTACAATGTTGTGTTAATTTCTGCTGTACAGCAAAGTGACTCAGTTACACATATGTACACATTCTTATATATATATATATATATATTAGAATATATATATATTCTTTTCCATTATGGTTTATCATAGGGTATTGAATATAGTTCTCTGTGCTATAAAGTAGGACTTTGTTGTTTATCAAATCTGCTAACACCTTGATCTGAGACTTTCCAGCCTCCAGAACTGTGAGAAAATAAATTTCTGTTGTTTAAGCCACCCAGTCTGTGGTACTTTGTTACAGCAGCCCTGGAAAACTAATACAGAGGGGAAACCCATAGATTAAAAAAAAAAAAAAAGACTTAGAAGACATAACAAAAACATTTTATGGAACAACACTAAACCATAGTGTCCAGACCTACAAGAAAGTGATTACTACAGCAAATAATACAGGCAGCCTTCACTTTACATGGTTATAATGTGCAGTTTCAGGTCCCACAGTTTAAATTACACCAGTCGTCCAACAACATGGCTCAAATCTCACTTACCATGGTTAATTAACTTTCAGAAACTGCATGAGGTACAAACTTCACTAACAGCACTCCAGTCTACAAATCACTATGTAATTAATAGATGAGTATCATGATCAGTGACCAATCACGTCACATCTTCCCAAATCTGTCAGTGATTGGTCACTCATTTGTTACTCAATTCACACAGACAGCAAACCATGTATCTGTGTTGTCTTCTTGTCTCCCAGTGAAAAACCCACATAATAGCTTACCAAAATAAACCATTAAAATAGGTAATTAGCCAACAAAGAAGAAAGTGCAGCAAAGTAATCAAAAGTGGTAACACTGGAAGTGAAATTTGAATGGAACAGGATGGAGTCACAGAAGAAATGTTTGACTGTGGGAAAGATGATGCGCTACCACCCGAAGCCTCTAGATGTGCAGCCAGAGGAATTCAATGAAGGGAACTGATCGCCATAAATGATGAAAGTGTGGAGATGAAAAGAATGAAGAAATGACGCTGCAAAAAGTCCACATTAAAGGAACTCCTGCAGATACTTCACAACACTGAAAACGCAAAGGATAAAATGTTGGAAACTGATCCAAACTTCTACAGGAGTATGAAAGTTCATCAAGGCATAGAAAAGATGCTTGTTGAAGATGCAGACTAGTATATATAGGAAGGATAAACAACAAGATCCTATTGTATAGCACAGGGAACTATATTCAATATCCTGTGATAAACCAGAATGGAAAAGAATATGAAAAAGAATGTATATATATGTATAACTGGATCACTTTGCTGTACAGCAGAAATTCACATGACATTGTAAATCAAGTATACTTCAACAGAATAAATTTTGAAGAGAAAAGATGCTTGTTCTGTATCATAAATTATAGTATGGGAAAAGGCAAACCAAACTACTCTTGATAAGATTTTACAAAGAAATAAAAGTCTAATTCTCAATGTTGCTAATGTTTTAAATTATTGCATACTAAATTTTAGTATTTTTTCATTTCCCTCTACAATTACAACAGACAGTAAAAGAGTTTTTAATGCTCTGGCCAAACATTTAAAGGTCTCAGAACAATCGCAATTTCTCCCACTGATTATTAAGATAGCCTATCAGGATTTCAACATTTCTTTATAGTACCACAGTGCCATGTAAGGCAAGGACTGCCTGTAGTTAATTTGGAGGGAGAGAGGGAGTTATGATTGAGATGCAACCCAAGGAGGGGCTTCTGGGGTGACTGGCAAAGTTCGATTTCCTGACTGGCGTGGCTGTTATAAAGGTATTTGGCTTATAATAATTTGTTAAGCTAAACAATTTTTCTGGGCCTCAAATCCATGGGGGCAGGGGACTAGTCAGTGAGGACCCGCCTGAAACATGAGTCCAGTGGTCACCTTTCTAAGAGAAAAGAAAAGGAAAGCCACAGAAGTAAGAAGGTGACTCGGCAGAGGGCACAAAGGCTGCTGTCAGACATGAAATTGGAACCCAAGCCTCCTGGCAGCCAAGTCACACTCTTCTCTTTAAAGCCTGCCAGTCTCCCACGAAACAGACTTCTCCTGAAGGGCATCTGTATTGTGCAAGAGAGGTCATTCAGCCAGGTTTGAATGTAGAGGCCTGGGGTTTTAAGATACATTACCTAATGCTAATAAGAAAGAAAAAGACAAATATGTAGGGAGGCCAAGAGAGAGTCACTGACCTTACAATTTTTTTTTCCTAAATTATTTTTCAGGTAGAGAGATTAGGCTTTGCAGAGAAGAGTAAAACAATTTGGCCTCCCTGATCCTAGGGCAACAATATACTCAAACGTAATGAATGCCATTTATTCTGTGGGGCTGAGACAGCGCTGCTGTGGACTTATGGTATCTGGTTAGGTTACAATCAATACTTGTCTTTCCTTTTATTTTTTTATTATTTTTAATTTTTAAAAATTAAAAAAAATTATTTTATATTGGAGTATAGTTGATTAACAATGATGTTAATGATGATTTTACAGTTATAGTTACAGCAAAGTGATTCAGTTATACCCATAGAGGTATCCAATCTTTTTGATTTTTCATTTTAGATTTAGTACTATAACACAGAATTTTTCCCTTCACTTAAATACCCTAATAGCCTCTGACATTGCTTTTTTCATACAAAATCCAGGACCTCCCTGGCGGTCGAGCTGTTAAGACTCCGCGATTCCACTGCAGGGACCACGGGTTCTTTCCCCGGTTGGGGAACTAAAGATCCTGCATGCTGTGTGACACGGCCAAAAAGAAAAAAGAAAAAAGTCCATCATAGCTTCTGTCTGTTTACTGATTTGGGGAATATGTTTTCTCTCCACTATATACACAGCTTTCATTAACACTAACAAGAAGCACGCCTTGTACACCCGAGACATTAACATCCACCCTATTTAGTTGGCTGGTAAATTCAAAGCAAATACTACGTCTCTTAAGATTTACTCTCTTACCCTCAAAGTTAATGTCTCTGACATTAAGGGAATTCCGAAGGCTGGGGAGAGAAGGACATAATAAGAAACAGCACGGAAGTCCTGGGGCAAAATCTGGTACAATATTTCAGGTTCTACTTTTAGACACAAAAACATGGTCACTTTTAACACAGTCAATTATAAGCACAGTGTTAGTGTTCTTGAGTCTTTAAATACCAAGGGAAGAATATAAATTTGTGAATTTAGGATTTAAAAGGACAGAAATGCACTGAGCATCAAGACAATTAGTTTTTGGTATATCAAAATAATCCGTTTTTAAAGACAGAAGCCTTATTTTTTTCAAAATGGCCTTTTCTCAAGGGTTTAGTAATAGGAAGGAAAGAAATTCTGGTGTCTAGAGATAAATTAGATCTGTTGCATATTTTGCAGGGAAGAAAAGGAATGATCTAAAGCTATCATTTTAAAACATAGAAGATGGCTGTTTATTTAGCAACCTCTGGAGAACATGTTCCCTGATGGTATTCCTAACTTCCCAGCAATGCTGGGCTCCCTTAAATGAATGATTAGTAATTCTAATCATATATTAAATATCCTGGGTCTAAGGGAACTCATTATTGAAAGGAATCCTTTGATAATCTTACATAGGATTCTTTAAATCCTTATTAGCATATGCTTTTGAAATCAGTTTCCCAAGACATCTCCCAACAGGAAGGTATCTAATTAGCTGTTAAGTCCTTCATTGGATGATAAAGTGTTTACTTTACTTACATTTCAGAGTACAAAATACCCTGGCTTACATCCAATCAAACACCCAGGTTTATTTCAGCAGGGCAGCAAAGACGGAAATGTTTAAAGGCCCCTGAACCTCAATTTTAACACTGCTTTTGAACAGCAACACAGCTCCACTCGTAGTAAGTACTGAAAGAGTGAGGTTCTTTGATTCTTCCTTCAAGTTTTTATTTTTCTGGTTTTTGTTTTTGGACTTTTTTTTTTGCGGGGGGGGGGGGTCTCACTTTTTTCCATATTGTATTAAAACCCAACAGGTGCCAGGGGATTTTGCCATTATTCATTACTGGCTTTGCAGCTCTTTACTCAGTTTTTGAATAGCAAATGGAGGAAAACAAAGGCTTCAGTGAGCAAACCGTTCATTAAGTATCACATAACCTAGGGTAATACATTCTGGAGATTAAGGAAATTACAAACCATTAAATCAGCATCCGTTCTTAAAGCACCTATAAAGCACCTGGACTTAGGTTCTTCCTCTCATGGTAACTTCTTCTGCTATTAACTTTTACCTTGATTTTTAAAAAGAGACAGCTACCCCAGGGCTATACTGCTCATTTTAGCTTTAATTTGTTCCCTCTTAGCATCAAGAGGCATACAGAGCTGCAACGTAAACCAATCACTTTCTCTGAAGCCCCAGTGCCAACTTCCCTATCATTATTTCTATTGAAAGCAAAGCAGCAGATGGCTGTATAGGTGCAGTCAGGCAGTCAATGATTTGATTTATACGATAAGCCCACTGCCGGGTCTCTCTGCACATGTTCAGAATGCTGATGACTAACGCCGCTGGGCAGTCCCCTTTTGGTTCCAAGCTCTCCTATATAGTAGGCAAGGCTTCAATCCTGGCTGAGTCAAGAAGCATATCTGGAGCTGTCAGAGAAACTATTTCTAGGGACCCAAAGACAAGTTGCCACAAGGGTCTGAGTTACTTGAAGTCCAGGCCACCTGCATCAGAATCTGGGGTGCCTGTTACACGTGCATCTTCCCAGACCTGATGAATCAGGACCTAGGGAATGAGGGTGGGCATCTCTGAATTTTAATAGAGTCCCCAGATGATTCTTATACATGGCAAATTGGAAATGGATTGGTCTAAGGAAGCCTACTGGAAGACAGACTGGCAGATAGCTAACTAGAAGATCAACTGAGTAACTTGCCCAAGATCACTTAAAGTCTACTTTAACTACCTCGATAGGTAGGTTTTACTAGCCTCACTATGATGGCGAACTGTGGGCCAGAGATTAAGTAAATCCTAAGTAGGAGCAGAGTTACCGCAAACCAAGTTATACTAATTTTAAGGGTTTAAGGGTCTAGTGAAAGGGTTAGCAAACTTTCCATAAAGGGATACTAAATAAATACATGAGGTGTTGTGGGCCATATGGTCTCTGTGACAGTTACTCAACTCTGCCAGTATAGTGTGAAAGCAACCATAGGCGGTATGTAAATCAATGAGTATGGCTGTGTTCTAACAAAACTTTACAAAACAGGCAGTGGGCTAGACTTGGCCCATGGCTATAATTTGCTGACCTTTGGTCTAGTGCATCTTTAATTCCAACATGGGCACCATAAAATGTAACTTTAAAAGAAATAAATTAGGACTTGAAAGATGGTAAATATTCATTATTGGGACCTCTTCCTTAGGTGGAACAGCCCAGTCTCAACTAGTAATGGGTGAATGAAACACTACTACAGGCTGACCTCGAAGACATTGTGGATTTGGTTCCAGACCACTGCAATAAAGTGAATACTGCAATAAGCAAGTCATACGAGTGTCTTGGTTTCCCAGTGCATATAAAAGTTATATTTACACTACAATGTAGTCTATTTAGTGTGTAATAGCATTATGTCTTAAAAATGTACATACCTTAATTTTAAAATATTTTATTGCCAAAATATGCTTACCATTGTCCGAGCCTTCAGTGAGTCATAATCTTTTTGCAATAGTAACATCAAAGATCACTGAACACAGATCATCATAACAAATATACTAATAATGAAAAAGGTTGAAATATTGCAAGAATTACCAAAACGTGACACAGAGACACAAAGTGAGCAAATGCCATTGGAAAAATGGTGTCGATGGACTTGCTCAATACAGGGTGGCCACAAACCTTCAATTTGTGAAAAACACAGTATCTATGAAGCACAATAAAGCAAAGCACAGTAAAGCGAAGAGCAATAAAACAAGATATGCCTGTATAGTTAGTGTAACTACTAAAGTTGTGGACCACTTTCTCCATGACTCCAGCCAAGTACTGGGATCCTTCACACTCGATATTCTCCATTTCTAGCTGTCGGATGCTGAATATAGCCAAATGGCACCCTCCTAGGCACAAAATGGCTTCAAGCAAATGAGATAAACAGATCCAAATCTTACAACATTAATTTCCCTTAGGAGCAAATAAGTAGGGCTTCCCTGGCGGTGCCATGGTTAAGAATCCACCTGCCAGTGCAGGGGACACGGGTTCGAGCCCTGGTCCAGGAGGATCCCACATGCCATGGAACAACTAAGCCTGTGTGCCACAACTACTGAGCCTGTGCCCTAGAGCCCACGAGCCACAGCTACTGAGCCCGCGCACCTAGAGCCTGTGCTCTGCGACAAGAGAAGCCACCGCAACGAGAAGCCGGCACCACAACGAAGAGTAGACTTCGCTCACCACAACTAGAGAAAGCCCGCACGCAGCAACTAAGACCCAACGCAGCCAAAAATAAATAATTTTTTTTAAAAAATTAAGATCTTTAAAGAGCAAATAAAAGTGACACATACATTTATGATTGTGTAATACATCCCATGGTGAAGACTGCTTTTGTTTTTTGAAGAAGAAGAAGAAGAAAATTTTCATACTTGCCTATTGCCAGCAGCTGGAACTAGTTTATTTTTGGGTTTCTTATTTTTGTTTTTTTGGGTTTTTTTGTGGTACGCGGGCCTCTCACTGTTGTGGCCTCTCCCATTGCAGAGCACAGGCTCCGGACGCACAGGCTCAGCGGCCATGGCTCACGGGCCCAGCAGCTCCGCGGCATGTGGGATCTTCCCGGACCGGGGCATGAACCTGTGTCCCCTGCATCGGCAGGTGGACTCTCAACCACTGCGCCACCAGGGAAGCCCTGGAAGTAGTTTTAAATTACTACGAGAATGAACCCAATAAGATATGCATATTCTTGTTCTTTGCTAATCTTCCTCTTTGCTAATGTTCCATCTTTCTCAAATGTACAATTCTCTAGGGGGTTGGGTGACTGAATAAATAAAATATACTTCATTCCTTAATAAATGTATAAAACTAGATGGCTTAATCCCATTTTTATTTACTCAACAATTATGACAAAATTGTTTCCCATATGAAGGTCTCATCCACACTTTACACTACAAAGACATAACACTTGTTGTTTGGAAAGTGAGAAATAAATAATATGAAGGCAGTTACACTGAACTGACCGGTTAAAAGACTAGCATATTAATATAAAAGATGGCTACTTATCCACCAAAGAGTTCTGTTCCCCTTCTAAAGTAAATGATTATTGGGAATTCCCTGGTGGTCCAGTGACCAGGACTCAGTGGCCCTGGGTTCCATCCGTGATCGAACTAAGATCCCGGAATCTGCATGTGCAGCCAAAAAATAAAAAATTAAATAAATAAAGTAAACGATTATTGCTCAGAAGCAGCTGTCTGGCCAGGCGCTATATTTCCCAGTCCCCATAAATTGAGGTGGGGCTCTGAACTGCTTCTGGCCAATGGAATGTGAGCAGAAGTGATGTTTTCACTTGCTGGTGAGGGTAGTTAATCTGGTTGTGTTTTTCATACTCTCTTCCCCCTGTAGGGACATGAGAAACCACATGTTGAAAATGATGGTATAACGGGATGGAAGGAGCCTTTATCTCAGAGTCACTTGCAGAAGAGCTAACCAGGAGAGCTGCTCAACCAGGAATAACCTATTTGGACTTCAGGTGAGCTGGAAATAAACTTTTACTGGATTAAGCTACTGAGATTTGAGGTGGATAAATGAGTTAAGTCATAATTTACTGAAGGGTTTCTAAGATGAATGCAAGTATTGAAGAATCACATGTATAAGAAAAACTTGAAAGTTACAGTTTTTCCCATTTATGCAATCCATTCATATGAGTTAAAAACCAGTCTGAATGACTAGAGAGTTCTATTTATAAATAAATTCTGATACTAACATCTTTTATAACAATACATCATTGCAATAGCTCACCTAAATCACTGGATACTCCACAAGGTAGAATGTGTTGTATGATATATTTATAATACATTTAAAACATAAAGTGTAAGCCAGAAGACAATCTGAAAATTAAATTTGCATTCCGCAAGGCAGAATCTACTGAACTTCAGTCATTCAGGACCACTTCATGAGTTTTCCAGAGCTGTATCTCAAGTATTATTTTCTTCCTATTTTTCTGGAGCCTAAAGAGGTTAGGGACAGAAATGGCAGTTGTGAGGCTGAGTCCTGCACACACTCTAGTTCCACATCTGCCCACTAGGGACTCCAAGATAGTTTGCTGTGGGGCTCCTCTGGCCCTTGAGGAACGGATCCTGGAGTTTGTAGGATATAGGAGAGAATGGCGGGAGGCTCTGAGGGAAATGAATTGTTCAGGCTTCTCTCAGGTTTAAACAGAAAGAAAGCCTCTGGAGGCTGGTAAGGGGAAAGATATACCAGAAAACTGAAAGGGGCTAAGACACCCAAGTGAAAGAGCCTGTTATGCAGTGGGTAGAACTCTGTAAACAACATTTTCTTGCATTGCTTACTAACCATTTTTGGGTTAGGGAACCATGTGAGAATATAACAAAAGCTATGGAATGTCTTCCCTCTCATATATACAAATGAACATTCACTTAAATACTTACACCTAAATTCTGGAAGCTCTTAAAGCATCTGTAGCCCATCAATGAACCTCAGGTTAAGAATCCCTATTTCAAAGTAAGTCAGACAGAGAAAGACAAATACCATATTTATATGATTATATGTGGAATCTAAAAAAGGAGTACAAATGAACTTACCTACAAAACAGAAATAGAGTTACAGATGTAGAAAGCAAACTTATGGGGACTTTCCTGGTGGTCCAGTGGCTGAGACTCCGTGCTCCCAGTGCAGGGGGGCCTGGGTTCGATCCCTGGTCAGGGAACTATATCCCACATGCCACAACTAAGAGTTCGTGTGCCGCAACTAAGACCCAGCACAGTCAAATAAATAAATAAATATTAAATAAATAAATAATATAATGCCTTTTAAAAAAAAAAGAAAAAAAACTTATGTTACCGGGGGTAAGGGGGGGAGGGATAGATTGGAAAATTGGAATTGACATATACACACTACTATATATAAAATAGATAACTAATAAGGACCTACTATATAGCACAGGCAACTCTACTCAGTACTCTGTAATGGCCTATATGGGAATAGAATCTAAAAAAGAGTGGATATGTGTATATGTATAACTGATTCACCTTGCTGTACACCTGAAACTAACACAACACTGTAAATCAACTATACTCTAATAAAATTTTTTTTTAAAAATCAAGCATGTTTTCAGAAACATCAAAACAACAACAACAACAAAAAGAATCCCTATTTTAGTAGGAGATTTCATAGCTGCTCCTCAGGTTGATATAGGAACCTACTAATAAATAATGCAGGCTCTTCCCTATACAAGAGAGAACACAGCTCTTTCTCGCATCTCTTCTCCTATGACTGGGGATAAGGAGGAAGAGGAAACAGAGGTAATGTCACTCCTTGGCCTTTCTGGCCATCTGCACTGCTCTTAACCTCTAGGCCTTGGTCAGTCCAGCAGTGGGGCCCCATCAATGGGATTTTTTTTTTAATTACTTTTTTAAACTTTATTTTGAAACAACATTAGTCTCACATAGAAGTTGCAAAAATAGTCCATGAACCTCAAAGGTATTAAGAGTAAGTAAAATAAGCCAGTCACAAAAGAACAAATATTGTATGATTCCACTTACAGGAGGCATCTAGAATCAAACTGACAGAGAAAGAAAGTAGAAGAGTGGTTACCAGGGGCCTGGGGGAGATGGGATTGGGGAGTTATCGTTTAACGTGTACAGAGTTTCAGTTTAGGATGATGAAAAAGCTCTGGAGACTGACAGTGGTGATGGTTACAAAACAATGTGAATGTGATTAATGCCACTGAACTGCATACTTAAAAAATTACTGAAATGGTAAATTTTATGTTGTGTATATTTTATCACAATAAAAAAATAATACAGAGAGTTCCTGTGTACCCTATCTCTCAATGATAATATCTTACATAACCATAGTACAATTATCAAAACAAGGAAACTGGCACTGGTATAATACTATTAAGTAAACTTACAGAACTTATTTGGATTTCACTTTTTCCATGGGCTCACAGTGTTTGTGTGTGTGTGTGTGTGTGTGTGTGTGTGCGCGTGTATGTGTGTGTGTAGTTCTATGAATTTTATCACATTCATGGATTCATGTAACTACCACCATAGTCAGAGTACAAAACTGTTTCAAATCCCCATTTTACAGACTAGGAAACTGAGGCATAATGAGGTTAAGTAAACCGTCAAAAATGTTACAACCAGGTCTTCCCCGGTGGTGCAGTGGTTGAGAATCCGCCTGCCGATGCAGGGGACACGGGTTCGTGCCCCAGTCCGGGAGGATCCTACATGCCGCGGAGCGTCTAGGCCAGTGAGCCATGGCCGCTGAACCTGCACGTCCGGAGCCTGCGCTCCACAACAGTGAGAGGCCCGCGTACCGCAAAAAAAAAAAAAACAAGTCTGCTCTTTGGTACTTGAATATTTTATACTACATATGGCATAATATAAAACATTATATAGTGCATCTCAACATTCTACCTAAATTGGGTCAAATTCAGAATTTCAGCTGAGACTTACAGTTCACTTGGTATTTTCTAGATAGAAAGTAAGTTTAAAAACTAACACTAGGGACTTCCCTGGTGGTGCAGTGGTAAAGAATCCACCTGCCAATGCAGGGGACATGGGTTCGAGCCCTGGTCTGGGAAGATCCCACATTCTGTGGAACAACTAAGCCAGTGTGCCACAACTACTGAGCCTGCGCTCTAGAGCCTGCAAGCCACAACTACTGAGCCCGCATGCCACAACTACTGAAGCCCACGTGCCTAGACCCCATGCTCCGCAACAAGAGAAGCCACTGCAATGAGAAGCCCGCACACCACAACGAAGACCCAACGCAGCCAAAAATAACTTAATTAATTTAAAAACAAAAAACTGGCATAAGACATGTTATCCCTTCCAAAGAAAGAGAAATAACTTTTATTTTTGTGAAAAATCTGAACTGAAAATTTCCAAGTCAAATTGTTCATGATTTATTTTCATCCTCAACAATAAATTCAAATCACTACCATCTAACCATAATAAAATAGGTTCATCTCAGGCTTCCCTGGCAGCGCAGTGGTTAAGAATCTGCCTGCCAGTGCAGGGGACACATGTTCAAGCCCTGGTCCGGGAAGATCCCACATGCCATGGAGCAACTAAGCCCACGCGCCACAACTACTGAGCCTGCACTCTAGAGCCTGCGAGCCATAACTACTGAGCCCGCGTGCTACAACTACTGAAGCCTGCGTGCCTAGAGCCCATGCTCTGTGACAAGAGAAGCCACCGCAATGAGAAGCTCACACACTGCAACGAAGAGTAGTCCCCGCTCGCCGCAACTAGAGGAAGCCCGTGCGCAGCAACAAAGACCCAACACAGCCAAATATAAATAAATAAAAAATAAATAAATTTTTTTAAAAAATAGGTCCAATCTCATGTCATTACATTTTCACCTCTCATTAAGCAAATATTTTAGTTACTCGAACATCTAAATAGTTCTATTACAGGAACAAAGTATTTTTTTAGTACATTTGATTAATAATGAATTTTCTTGTGTAATTTTTTAAACTTTTTAACTAATTTATTTTTCTGATTATAAACTAAATATATGTTCATTGTAAGAAGACTTAAAATTTCCATAAAGATGCAGAGAGGCAAAAACACCCATGCTCCTAAAACTCACCACCTAGAGGCAATCTCTTAGTATATCAGATTCCCCTGGGACTTTCCTAGAGTTAGAATAAAATGCTGACATTTTTAAAAACTGAAAACTCTAATTTACTGAAAAAAGAATATAAATTTTCTGACCTTGGAATCAGGTTTTAGAATAAGATGGTACTTTGGGTTTATATTCTAAAATGTGAATACACGCATACATAGTCTGAAAGGACTCTACACAGTAAGCTATTGATGTTCATAATAAAAGGAAGTCATCAGGTTACAAGAGGTTAACAATCTCATTAGCTCTCTTTGGCTCACAGACCATCAGGTTGATTCAAGGGCACCGATCTTTAGAAGTGAGGGAAAAAAAGAGTGTTGCTTTTACACTGTGAATATGAATGATTTCACAAAACCATACCTTTTAAAAAATAATATTTTGGTCTAGTCCTCTTAGTGAAGAGAAAACTGAGGCTCTGAGATATTTTCTAGAGCTCCACCGCAAGCTGGTGGCCAGGACTACACTACGTTTCCTAATGTCCATCCAATGTCCTTCCATCCCCCTCAAGGACTCCGGACGTGCCCCTCCATCCAACCCAACAAGACGATGGAGAACAGGGTTCCTAGAGCTAATGTGGAAAAGGTCACAACCTTGAAAGAACTAAGTTCTGTTTTCACCTCTTATCTACTTAATATCTGTAAGGAAAACTGACCTTATTCTTTTGTATTTATTCCTTTTACAAACATTTCTCAAAGCATATGTCCTTTACAAAAACAAAAATAAACAAAAAAAAAAAGCCTTGCTGATTCCTGTTTAGCTATTAATACTAGTTTACTTCGAACTACCTCTCCATTCTTAGTTACTATCTGCTGATATCTATCTCCATTAAATTCACCTTTTTTTATTTTTTTATAAATTCATTTATTTATTTAATTTTTGGCTGCGTTGGGTCTTTGTTGCTGCATGCAGGCTTTCTCTAGTTGCGGCGAGCGGGGGCTACTCTTCGTTGTGGTGTGAGGCCTTCTCATTGCAGTGGCTCCTCTTGTTGCGGAGCACGGGCTCTAGGCGCGCAGGATTCAGTAGTTGTGGCGCACAGGCTTAGCTGCTCCGCGGCATGTGGAATCTTCCCAACCCAGGGCTCGAACCCATGTCTCCTGCATTGCCAGGCGGATTCTTAACCACTGCGCCACCAGGGAAGTCCCAAATCCACCTTTTTTTAAAGAATGCTTTCTACTATCATGGACAGAAATATTTCCCATAATCTCCATTCTGGAACTGAAGACAAATCAGTGATGTAGATGAAATTAAGTCCATTCAGCTACCAATAAACTCCCAAATTTAAATTAAATCTTTTCCTCCTTACATACCCTTTCCTAGTTTTACATGAAGATATTAAGAGTCAAGCAGTTCCCAGATGGTCAACAGACACATGAAAAGATGCCAATATTGCTAATCATCAGGGAGATGCAAATCAAAACCACAATGAGACATCACCTCACACCTGTCAGCATGACTATCATCAAAAAGAACACAAATAACAAATGCTGGAGAGGGTGTGGAGAAAAAGGAACCCTCTTGCATTGTTGGTGGGAATGAAAACTGGTGCAGCCACTATGGAAGACAATATGGAGGTTTCTCAAAAAGCTAAATATAGAACTACCACGTGACCCAGCAATTCCACTCCTGGGTAAATATCTGAAAAAAACAAAAACACTAACTCGAAAAGATACATGCACCCCTGTGTTCACAGCAGCATTATTTACAATTGCCGAGATATGGAAGCAACCTAAGTGTCCATCAACAGATGAATGGACAGGATTTCCCTGGTGGCGCAGTGGTTGAGAACCCGCCTGCCAATGCAGGGGACACGGGTTCGAGCCCTGTCCAGGAAGATCCCACATGCCACAGAGCAACTAAGCCCGTGTGCCACAACTACTAAGCCTGTGCTCTAGAGCCCGCGTGCCACAACTACTGAGCCAGCGTGCCTAGAGCCCGTGCTCTGCAACAAGAGAAGCCACCGCAATGAGAAGCCCGCGCACTGCAATGAAGAGTAGCCCCCGCTCGCCACAACTAGAGAAAGCCTGCACGCAGCAACAAAGACCCAACACAGTCCAAAATAAATAAATAAATGTATTAATAAAAACAGATGAATGGATAAAGAAGATGTGGTATATATATACATAAACACATAGGAATATTATTCAGCCATAAAAAAGAATGAATTTTGCCATTTACAGCAACATGGATGGACTTGGAGGGCATTATGCTAAGTGAAATAAGTCAGACAGAGAAAGACAAATACTGTATGGCATCACTAATATGTGGAATCTAAAAAATACAACAAACTAGTGAATACAACAAAAAAAAGAAGAAGACTCACAGATACAGAGAACAAACTAATGGTTACCAGTGGGAAGAGGGAGGGAGGAGGGGCAGTATAGCAGTAGGGGACTAAGAGATACAAACTATTAGGTATAAAATAAGCTACAAGAACATATTGTACAACATAGAGAATATAGCCAATATTTTATAATAACTAAAAATGGATTACAGCCTTTAAGAAAAAGAGTCAAGCATTTTGCAAAGCACTTTGTGCCTAATATCAGATTCTAATAGTTAAACGGATGCTCAAACTTTGACTCTCAATTTTCTTTTAATTAAGAGTTGCAGACAAAAAGTAGAAAGCAATTCATTCTAATCCACATTTTATTATCTACAATGCAGTTTTCTACTTTATACCCTAAAACCATAAGGCGTTGAGTATTATCTATAAAAATATTGAATTACCATGTTGTATACCTGAAACTAATATAATATTGTTAAGTCAGCTGTACTTTAGAAAAAGAAGATGTTGAGTGTTAAATATAATCAGCTTAACCCAAGGCAAGATATGAAATTCTTATTTTTTAAGAAAGGAGCAATATGTTAAGTAAAAATAATGCTGATAATTTATAGATGGGCGTGAAATGGAAAAAATGGAATTATCAGTTCAGAAGAATCAAATACTTTCTCACACACAAACATATATCCAAATTTTATAGAGGGAGAAGAAAACCCTCAACATTATAAACCAAAACAAACAGAAAAAAATTTTATGTCAATCTGGAAGCATCGCCTATGGTTCTGTATAGGCTTCCCAATGATAACTGACTGAAGAAAGCAACAATAAGAATCTACAACTAGGCTGGGGAAACATCACTATTGAGTGTATTCTCACAAATTGTTAAAATATCACCTGGTCCTAGCTTACGCTTGGGATCTGGGCAAGGAATAGGACAAGGGAGGAAAGGTCTATGTTACCTAAAAGGCACCGTGACAGCCATCTGTGACATCGCTATCCAAGTCAACCTTTCCTTGGAGGATTAACAAGTACCACTTATTGATAGGAATTATCATGGGATGCTCTACAATTTAATAAAAACTGTTTAATCTGAAAAGATTATCTGCTCTCTGTGCCAAAAGTATATATTAAATCCTACTTGAAACATTTCTTGGCCTGTAACCTACATCCAAACTTCCCAAGACTTTGTCTTATGACAAAGTTCAGGCTCAATCCAATCAGTTATGACCTCCTCCCCAAACCAGGGCACATGGTGGCAAATGAAAATGAGTATTCCAAGGATGGTCTGAAAAATCAAAGTGTCACAATGGTACACCAGAGTTTTCTGTTTGAAAATGATAAATCATCCTATAATGTGAACTAATTACCTCATAGTTTATTTGCTAAGGTTGAGATTTCAAGCACTGGCTATTCTTAAATAGGGGCAATGACATACACCTATTACTGGACATTCATTTAGTACTATTTAACAATCATTAAAACAGCTACCATTTCTTGAGACTCCATTATATTCCAGGGCTTTGGTAGATGGTTTTACATACGTTATCTAGTTTAATCCTCTGAATGACCCTGATGAGGAAGGCTCTAGCCACTCCATTTTACGCAGAGGAGAAAACCCAGATGTAGCCCACTGTACCCAGAAGCTTAACCTGGGGCTACTTCAGGCAGACACCTTCCTTAGTAACTGATCTCTCTTGGGAAGGGGGTTTTACCTTAGACCAACAATTCCCCAACTGTGCGCCAAGGCGCTCAGGAGCTGTAGAAAATGCACAGGGGAAACGTAGGATTTTTGAAAATTTCAAGGGAAACACAGTGTACTCAATGTGCTGGACACTGAACTTACAGACTGGAGGAGTCCACAGCTTCAACATCAGATCCCATTACATTCCTATCAATGACATCATTTATCTCTGCAGAGCTTGGGTTTTCAGTGGTTGCTGTGATAAAAAGCAAGTGCTGCAGAAAAATTAACGTGGGACAGGAAATGAGATTGGGATCCAATCTGATCCCAAAGTTTGTGTGTGCAGCACACACACACACACATCCTCTTTGTAGCTGTGGTTATTTAAGAATGATATAAATTTTTTTCTCTCAGTTTATGTGCATTCTTTTTTTTTCAAACAGCTTTTGTATGTTGTTAGGATATAAATACTTATTACGTTATTTCAACCTAACTACTACTAACTACCTAAATCTAGGGACACTGAAAAAATTACTTAGATACTAAGGGGGCCATGAACCAAGTTTAGGAATCTTTGCCTAAACCAAGAAATGTCAGAATGTGTAAGATTCACAGAGGAGACCTGTGATTCAGCCCAAAGGAATAACTTAAGGTCCCTAACACAAATATCATAACCAAAAAAAGAAGAATTTAGGTTAAAACCGTTTTTAAAGGTCACTCTCAGCAGGCTTAATCCTTCAAATCCCATACAATGTCCCCTGGAAAACTGGTATTTTTTTTAAACACTTCTAAAACACATGCACACTAATTACTGTTTTTCCACTTCTTAGAGACTCAAGCAAAGCTTTCAAAATTATAGCCTCCAAGCTATGTTGAAAGAGACTGGCCCTCCCCGACACAGACAGAACACACCCGCAGAACCTGTGCCAAAGGAAACTGGGGGCAGACCCTGACAGCCAGCCTGCCCGTCCCAGCACTTTGATACTTTCAGCTTTCTGTGGTTTGCATCTTACTCTCAATATCCTGCTTTTACGTTCTACAGGAATGCTCCAGGTTATTGTGGAAAGGCTTGTTTGGAAACTTCCCTTCCACAGAGTTTTTCATGTAAGATATTAAGGTGAAAAGCAAGGGGAAAATAAACACAAAATCCAGACTATCAGTTCCTTGGGGAGAGAGAGAGAAGTAAGTGGAATGCCACAGGGAGGAGTGCTCGGGCCTGCAAGGTTCTGAGGATGCCCTGGTTCTTCAGCTGGGTGATGGGTACCCGGGTGTGCCTTGTGTTCTTCTTCTTTAATTTGCACCTCTCCGTTTGATACTTTCTGAATGTATGATATAGGCCACAGTGGCAGCACCAGAATTTCAATATGCGAGGGCCTTGGGAGTTGAAAGAGTACTTCGTCTCTAAGCAGAGTTGGATCACAAGCCGTCTGCTTTTACTTGGATTATATGCTTACCTGGAGAGGCTCTGGAGAGGCTGATGAGTTTGAGTGGGAAGCTAAGGTTAATTTTTGGTGCCACCACCGCACAAGGAGTCAACAAATTAGCATTTTGTTATCACCCTTGGTTTATACCTCCCAACAACATGCAACCAGTTGTTTTCTGGGCTCTTACTCCTTTACACCCTTCTTCCACTCTCCCCATCTCATTTAGGACCTAGAGAGCAGAAAACTCTTCCAATTTTAATTTATATCCCTAATCAAAAAAAAATTCTTCATTTACCAGATACTAAGCACCTGCTAGGGATGAGGAAAGCTAAATATGTATAGTCCAGCACCTACTACAGCAGAACAACAGGTTGCTATTGCCATTTTAAGGATGGGAAACTACGTCAGAGACCATCAGTACACTGTGGGACCACCGTGGACCCAGGGGTGTTTGTGTCACTGCCCAAGTGCTTCCCACTTCCATTGGCCTAACAGACATTAGCTCAATGTGAATGAATATCACCATCCAACAGACTCACAAAAAGGATGCCCAACCTTCAAGAGCACTCTGCCAAGCTTTTCACTTGCATCATTTCACTTAATTTCTACAACCGTACCCCCAGGCTATGTGTCATACACCTAGTTTACAATTCTAAAAACTGAGGTTTAAAGAAGTGGGTCTTCCGATGTCACACACCTAACAAGTGGCATCAAGACTCAATCTCATGACCCCAAAGGGGATCTCTCAACCACCACTTAAACCATCTCACCATGCTTTAGGGAAAACATTCTTTTTTTTTTTTTCTTTTTGGTCTGTGTTGTGTCTTCGTTGCTGCACGCAGGCTTTCTCTAGTTGCAGCGAGCAGGGGCTGCTCTTCTTTCCAGCGTGCAGACTTCTCACCGCGGTGGCTTCTCTTGTTGCGGAGCACGCAGGCTTCGGTAGTTGTGGCTCACGGGCTCTAGAGCGCAGGCTCAGTAGTTGTGGCACACGGGCTTAGTTGCTCTGCGACATCTGGGATCTTCCTGGAGCAGGGCTCGAACCCGTGTCCCCTGCATTGGCAGGTGGATTCTTAACTACTGCGCCACCAGGTAAGGCCCAGGAAAACATTCTTGACCCGCTCTAGGAAACGGACGCTCCTCTAGGGTCACAAATAAGACTCCACTTCCCCTCCCGCCCCTCAAATCTACCGGAAGCACCACACCGAAATTTCCAAGACAAGTGTCCGGGAGCTGATGTCTGAACTCAAACCAAACAATGTGCTCGCTCCCTTGAGCCCGGGGAGATGCCACTTTCTAACTCTTTACAGAGCTTAAGTCCAGCCAGAGCGGACCTCCCCGGGGTAGGGCAGCCCCACGGTCCGGCGCCTGCAGCCCTCTGTGGTCCTCGAAGGGGTGAGGGAAGGGGTCAGGCTGCTGTCGCGTCCGAGCCGAGCCCGGTCACTCGGAGGCCGGCCCGCAGGCCCAGGGACGGCGGGGGACGCTGGCCACCAGACGGGACCCTCCCTTACGCCCGAAGACGGCCGGCCTCCGCACCCGGTCTGGGACCCCCGCCCCGCCCCCCACTTTCTACAAACTCTTTGAGCTCACTGGAGAAAGAGGAGGGGGACGAGCAAAGACGAGAAAGTTCTCTGCCTCCTCCCACCAAAGTTCTATATTCTAGGGAAGCAACTGAAGGAAAGAGACAAGGGAGGTGCCCCAGGAAGGACCCCCCCCCCACGCCGGCTTCCCCAGAGGCCGCAGAAAAGGGGGCAACGCGCTCTGTCTGGGACTCCTCCCCAAACAGACAGCGACCTGGGGGCGCTCCCACCCGCGACACGGTCCTCCCGGGATGAGAAACCCCCCGAGAGTAGGGGACGCCTGTCCTGGGATGAAGAGGGATCTCGAAGGGACCCGGCGAGAGCACACGGTACCTTTCTCTCCGCGCCGCTGGGACCGACGCCGGCGACAGCGTGGGGGGCGAGGGGAGACGATGGGCACGGGCTCCCGCTGGCTCCGGCGGGCCCTGGGCCTCGGCGCCGCCCAGCGCCGCCGCCTCCTGCCGCCGCTCGCCGGTCTGCGCTCCCCGCTCCCGCAGGTTACCTGTGGCCGAGCCGCCGCGCCCGCCGCCCGCTCGGCGCCGCGCCCCGCCCCGCCCCGCCGCGCCCGCGCTCCTAGGCTGGGGCCGCAGCGCCCCGCAGCGGCCGGTCAGGGCACGGCAGCGGCCCGAGGGGAGGTGGGGCCTCCAGGGCCTTCGGGCTGGCCTTGGCCTGCAGCCAGCTCCCTGCTGGGCCGCTGCCGCTTCCGCGCCCTCCTGAGAGCCATCCTTATAAAGAGGGAGAGGAGCGGCGGATGCAGTTGGGTGAGGTTTTCCTGGCAGGGGTTGCCAGGAGGTTTGTAGGAGGGAGAGGGGATTCGGGTGGAGAAACCATCCCTCAACCTGTGGCCAAGTGTGTATTTCAATATGTTCGTAGTTCACTTAACCGGGATGTCTCAGAAGCTGAACAACAATGATGAATGATCCAGGCTCATTAGAAAGCTGGAGAAAAGAAAGGAAGCCTTTATTCCAAAAAGCTTGTCTGCTAATAGCTTGTCGGAAGCATCCCATACGAAACGGGCAAAAGCATTGAACGTTCCTGCCTCCTATATTCAAATCACACTTTACATACCATTAACTCGGTCTGGTTTTGTCTGTTTTTCACAGTCACTACTTCAGTATCTAGAAGAGTTCCCTGAACATAGCGAACACTCAGTAAGTTATTGTTGAATGAATGTATGAGTAGGACCTCATTCAACCTTTTGAAGAAGCGCGACAGGTATCTGCTCTCTGAACACAGAGAGCTGGAGAGGGAGGTGGGGAAACCTAGAATGGAGTTTCGGTCTTCCCTGAGCTTATTTTGAACCGGATTTTTCTTATCCCCTCTGAAATAGGCCTGGTTTCCAGGGAAAAAGAAACATGATGATCTCCTACTTTTTCTTAAGATATTTGTCTCCCTCTCTCCTTCAGGGAACATTAAGCAGGAGAAATCCAAACAGCCCTATGCATACCAGGAAAGGGTAAGTGCTTGATTTTCCTCCACTACTTCTGAACTTCCCCCAACCCCAAAGGCATAGCTAGGGTTTTACGTGGCAGAGTGTGAAACCTCTCTTCTGAGTATCCTTTGGCTTTCTTCAGATTTGCCCCCATCCCTGTCGCTCCCCATCTAAAGCTGTTAGAACACATTTTCTTTCCGTGCTCATCAGCTCTGGATTTCTCTCCAGGCAGGTCACTGCTGAGTTCTAGGTGAACCCCCAAGGTCAAGGTAAGCACCCATTACCTTTCAACCTGATCATTTCCTTCTTATACTTTTCCAGATTAAAGACTTTTCCTAGCTATAGTCCCTTGAATAAACAACCAAAGCTGGAGTGCTGCATTCCTCCGGGAAGCTTTTATGACATCACCACAAGGTCGAGATGAGATGGAGTTTGAAGTTACATTCATGGGCAGTCAGAGCAATTGCACATTAATCCTGCTGAAAGGAACAGAAGCCAGCCTGTATGACATGTGAATGCTCCTGGGAACTGACGGGTCTGCAGTTGTTCCCGGACATTAGTTAATGGCAATTCCTGGCAGAGGGGCCTCATGAGAGCCAAAGCAGTCAGTGGGTGAGCTGCTTGGAGATCACGCTTGCTTGTCTCCAAGTGGGCACACAGTGTTTGGACACCTAATGAAAGGAGAATCCTAAAGCTCCCTGTATATGAGGGAGGCTCCCAGCCTGCAGTTCCGTTCTGCCTCTCTGTCCAGCTCCATCACAGCCAGCCTCATACATCCACCCCACTACTTTCTCCTTCTGCCTCATGAGAAAAAAGTTCTACTCTACCAATGACAGCTTTCACTGTTCTATGAGAATATAATCTGCTCCTATTTCCAGCAACATTTCTTTAACGAGTTGACTGCACTAGCTGTCTTTTGTGACATTAGCTGCAGTTGGTCCTTCAGCCTACCATTCTGACTTCCATCCCTTGCTAAGTCTTCCACTCACGAAACCTTACATGTGCCCCTCCGTGATCATACCCTCCTTGTCCTCCAGAGGAAACCACAGTCCGTAATTTTATGTTAATAATTCTCCTATCGAGGGCTTCCCTGGTGGTGCAGTGGTGAAGAATCCGCCTGCCAGTGCAGGAGACACGGGTTCGAGCCCTGGTCCGAGAAGATCCCACATGCTGTGGAGCAACTAAGCCCGTGCACCACAACTACTGAGCCTGCACTCTAGAGCCCACGAGCCACAACTACTGAAGTCCGCATGCCTAGAGGCCGTGCTCCGCAACAAGAGAAGCCACCACAATGAGAAGCCCGTGCACCATAAGGAAGAGTAGCCCCTGCTCGCCACAACCAGAGAAAAAGCCCGCACGCAGCAATGAAGACCCAACGCAGCCAAAAATAAAATAAATAAATAAAATAAAATAATTAAAAAAATAATAATTCTCATCACAAACATATGTAGCCCTAAATACTGTATTGTTCAGTTTTGCCTGGTTTTGAACTTTTCTGTAAGTGGAATCATTCTGCATGATTCCTATGCAACTTGCTTTTTTCACTTAGCATTCTGTTTCTGAGATTCGACTATTCAGTTCCTCTGTCTTTTTTTTTTTTTGCGGTATGCGGGCCTCTCACTGTTGTGGCCTCTCCCATTGCGGAGCACAGGCTTCTGACGCACAGGCTCAGCGGCCATGGCTCACGGGCCCAGCCGCTCCGCGGCATGTGGGATCTTCCTGGACCGGGGCACGAACCCGTGTCCCCTGCATCGGCAGGCAGACTCTCAACCACTGCACCACCAGGGAAACCCTGTCTTTTTTCCTATCTTATTATGCAATCAAAGACTTACAGTACACTGAGGAATAGGAGTGATGGTAGTGGGCCACCTTCTCAGTTCCTGATCTTGAGCTACTGATTATCTGATCTGTCTCCCTCACTCACTTTCAGTTATAAAGATAAAGGGGCCATGTTTATCAGTTCAAATGTGTTTGGCTGCTGGAAAGAGTGTGCTTGACTAGAGTGGTTTAAACACATAAAAAACTATATAATAAAAATATCTGGGTCTAGGCTCTATTATTCTACCGTACCACCTCAGTACTGGCTTTTGTCTTTGGCTTGACATCTAGGCAGGAGAAAGGGGCAGGCCTTCTCACTGTGTTTATTTTAATTTGAGAACAAATTCTTCACAGCTGCCCCTTAAATCTATTTTTCCTTTCATGTCATTGATCACAACTGGGTCACAAAGGTGAGGGGCTGGTTATCATACCCAGTGTAAACCAATCATGATTCAACCCCACTGAGCCTGGGCTTCCTTCCTCGAGTATGTTGATACTCAAGAACAGTTAAGGATATCAAACTAAGGACAAAGTGGTGGGGGGATTATGACACCAGCAATCTCTGCCTGACTTTGTTTGACTTTGTATTCCCTGTGCCTGGCCACATGAGGCACATGGTAGATATATTTGGAAGTTTCTATTCAGCTTTTCCCCCTTTTGTTCAGAGTTGTCTCCCCACTCATGAGGATAGACCTTTGCAGCCACAAGCTGCACCCCCAGCCATAGTGGACTGGGCCATTAATTCAGCATACTTATTGGCACTGGACCACCGTCAAGCTGCCATATTGCTCATAAAATACAACGTAAATGGTGCACCCTAGAATTGTGCTTCAGAGAGGCTCTGACCACCGTGTTAGGCACTGAGAACAAAACAATGAGCGCAAGCAATGGTCCTAGAGTCTAGTGGTGAATACAGTCCTCAATCAAATATTAAATAATAGCTGAGGTACATGTGCTAAAGGAGTAGCAGTATATGGTCTTATGTAAAATATGATTGGGGCATTAGGAATGGATTACTGGCCTAAACTCAACTAATCAGATTTTCTTGCCTAGGAATCAAAAATAATAATAGCTAAAACTTATATTGTGCTCACCTTGAAAACTGATTTTACATAGTTTAATGGATTTAATTCTTTCTACAACCCTATTGAGGTATATAACATTATAAACAGTTGAGAGATGAGGAAATCAAGGCACAGAGAGGTTAAGTTTCTTGGTCTAGGTCACACAGCTAGTTAGGCTACCCAGGTAGCCTAGTTCCGGAAACTGAGCCCACTATCACTGGGCCTGGAAAGGTGGAGCAGCCATCTCCTGCCATCTGGTGGGGGAAGCACAGAAAGCCAGTTTTCATGCAGAGAGAGAAGAAGGAAGTGAGAAGTACAGAGAGAAGCAAAACCAAGTTCCCTTTCTAATGAAGCTGTGATTATCTCCTGATATATCCTGAGACACCTTTCCTAGGATCCTCTGAATATGACGTAACTTCTGAATTCACCGATAGGTATATGATCCCGTTTCATCCATCCATCCCTCCTTCCCTCCGTCCACTTATAAAGGTTATATGTTGTATCAGCTAGGATACGTTTTACTGCAAAGTTCAGAAAACCCCACCTTCAGTGGTTTAAGTAGAACTTCCCAACTGGTTTGCCACCACTACTTGTGTGCCATAAATGGGTTACTGATATGGCCAAGTTATTGATCCCCTCAGCCTCTGGGACAGCTGGGCAGGGCCTGAGGCGGCCAAAGTCTCTGGGCCAGTCACCTCTGGCTGCAAGCAGCCTGTCCGTTTAGGTCAGTGTGCCGTATAAATATGTGTGCCATTACTGGTCAAGGTAGGGCAGCACTGACTTAAGAAATGGACTTTTAATTTTCTCATGAAATAAGAAGTTTGGGGGTAGGCTTTTACAGGTTTGAGCACAGTAGTTCAGCAAGGTCATCCAGCGTCTTCCTTCTTTCTATTCTGCCATTTCCAGGACAGGCTTTAATCTTAAGGCCTGTTACCTCAAGGCTGCAAGATGGCTTTCCTAACTCCAAGTACCATGTTCTCACACAACTGTGTTCAGAGCAGGAAAGGGTGAGGAAGGGGGGTCAGGGGGCTCTTCTGATACCCTGACATCTTTTATTAGGAAGCAAACCCTTTCCTAGAAGTTCCCCAGCAGGATTCCCCCTATCTTCTTACTGACAAGACGTGAAGGAGTCTCAGAGTTTGAGTACTTTCCCCATTGCTAGTTTGGGAAACAGGAGAAGAAAAGAGGTTTGGGGATGGATGGTAAGTAGCTGACTGAGAGCATCTGCCATGTTTTTAGGTAACATTAAGTGGTATGTATAAGTGACAGTTCCTAGATTTCATTCTTGTAGATTTTTCTTATGGTTTTAAGTATTCTTTATTGAGGTATAGCTGATTTATAATATTATATTAGTTTCAGGCATACAACATAGTGATTCAAAATTTTTATAGATCATACTCCATTTAAAGTTATTATAAAATATTGGCTGTGTTCCCTGTGCCATACAGTATATCCTTGTAGCTTATTTATTTTATACATAGTAGTTTGTACCTCTTAATCCCCTACCTCTACTTGCCCCTCCCCCCTTTCCTTTCCCCACCGGTAACCACTAGTTTGTTCTCTATATCTGTGAGTCTTTTTCTGTTTTGTTATATTCATTTGTTTTATTTGTTTGCTTGTTTCATTTGTTTGCTTGTTTTGTTTTTTCAGATTCCACATATAAGTGATATATAGTGTTTGTCTCTGGGTTGATCCTGTTTGGGACTCTCTGTTATTCCTGGACTTGGATGTCTATCTCCCTTCCCAGGTTAGGGAAGTTTTTAGTTCTTTGTATTCAAATATGTTCTCCCTCCTTTCCCTCTCTCTCCTCCTTCTGGGACCCCTGTAATGCGAATGTTAGTACACTTGATATTGTCCCAGAAGTCTCTTAAGTTGTCCTCATTTCTTTTTATTCTTTTTTCTTTTTTCTGTTCGGCTTCAATGATTTCCATTACTCTATCTTCCAGCTCACTGATCTGTTCCTCTGTATCATCTAAACTACTGTTGATTCCTTCTAATGTATTTTTCATTTCAGTTATTGTATATTTTGTCTCTGTTTGGTTCTTCTTTATATTTTCTAACTCTTTGTTAAGAAATTTCTAACTTCTCACTCCGTTCATCCATTCTCCTCCCAAGTTCTTTGATCATCTTTATCATCATTACCTTGAACTCTTTCTCAGGTAGATTGCCCATCTCCACTTCACTTAGTTCTCCTCCTGGGGTTTTAGCCTATTCCTTCATTTGGAACACGTTCCTCTGTTATCTCATTTTTCCTAGTTTGCTCTTTTTATTTCTATGTATCTGCTAGGTTGATTTTGTTTCCTGACCTTGGAGAATTGGCCTTTTGAGGAGATGTCCTATGTGCCCTGGCAGTGCACTCCCCTCTGGCCACCAGAGCTATATGCTCTAGGGATGCCCCCATGTGGGCAACATGCGTCCTTCTGTTGTGGCGAGCTGATTACTATGGGCCGTCTGGTAGGCGTGGCTGGGCCTCAGTCTGCTTGGTTGCCAGGCCCTGCCTTGTGCAGAGGCTGCCGGCCACTGGTTGGTGGGGCTGGGTCATGAGGTGGCTGGCGGCGCAACCCTAGTGGGTCTTGGGTCTAGTGCTGGCTCATTGGTGGGTTCTGGGGTGGGTGCTTGTGGGGCTGAAATTTCTGGATTTAGTGTTGGCCTTCTGGTGGGTAGGGCCAGTTCCTGACACGGCTGGCTGCAGGTGCTGGGCTTTCCCAAAGTTGGTACTGGCCCACCAGTAAGTGGGCCTGGATCCTGGAGTGGCTGGCTAAGGAGTCCAAGGTATCTCAGAGCTGGTATTGGCCTGATGGTGGGTGAGCCCAGGGCCCTGGGAGCCCCAGGGCTAGTGCAAGCTCACTGTTGGGCGGAACCAGTTCCCAGGTATTCTGGCTGCAGGGCCCTGGGGGTCCCAAAGCTGGTGTCAGCCCACTGGTGGGTGGTGCTAGGTCCCAGGGCCACTGGCTGAGGGCCCCAAGGTGAGCGAGCGTTGGAGTTGGCCTGGTGGTGTGCAAGGCTTGAGCCTTGGTATCCTGGAGCTGGTGCTGGCCTGCTGGTGTGTTGGTTGAGTCCTGACAAGGCAGGCTGTGGGACTGAGGGACTGGGGCTGATGTCCACACATTGGTGGATGGGTTTGGGGTCCAGGAGATCCCAGGGCTGGTTCTCACCTACTGGTGGGTGAAGCTGGGTCCTGGGACTAGTGCCAGCCCACTGGTGGGCAGAGCCAGGTCCTGGGGTCTCTACCTGCAGGGTTCAGGGGTCCCAGAGCTGGTGTCGGACTGCTGGTAGGCTGAGCTGGGGCCTAACAGGTCCTAGGGCTGGTGTTGTCCTGCTGGTGGGTTGGCTGCGTCCTGCCATGGCAAGTTACAGGGCTCTGGTGGTCCTGGGGCTTGTGTCTGTCCACCAGTGGGGGAAGCTGGGTCTCGGAATCTCTGGCTGCAGGGCCCTGAGAGTCCCAGGCCTAGTGCCTGTGCCCTGGTGGGTAGGGCCAAGTCCTGGGTCCTCTGTTGGACACGGCCATGTCCAAGGGCAGCTGTGGGCTCAGGGGCTCTTAAGGAAGCCTGCCTGCTGGTAGGTGGGGCTGTCTCCCTACCCAGGTAGTTGCTGGGCCTAAGGCATCCCAATACTGGTGCCTACAGTCTAGTGGATGGGGGTAGGGCTGGGTCCCAAGGCTAATAAACTAGAGGGAGGATTCCAAAATTTTTTGCTAGCACCGGCAGCCATGTGGTAGAAGGAGCTCCTAAAATTGGCTGCCGCCAGTGTCTGTGTTTCCAGGGTGAGCTCCAATTGCCTCCTGCCTCTCTGGGAGACTCTCCAAGATCAGCAGGTGGGTCTGACCCAAGCTCCTTTCAGATTACTGCTTCTGCCCTGGGTCCCAGAGCAGGTGAGATTTTATGTGCGCCCTTTGAGAGTGGAGTCTCTATTTCCCACAGCCCTCTGGGTCTCCCGAAAGTAGGCACCACTGGGGACTTCCCTGGCAGTTCAGTGGTTAAGACTCTGCACTTCCAATGCAGGGGGCACGGGTTCAATCCCTGGTCGGGGAACTAAGATCCCACATAGCGTGTGGTGCACCCAAAAAGAAATTTTTTTTAAAGTAAGCACCCCTGGCCTTCAAAGCCAGACTTTCTGGGGGCTCAACTTCCCCGTGCAGGACTCTTGGGCTGGGGAGCCTGATGTGGGGTTCATACCCCTCACTCCTCGAGGAGAACCTCTGCAATTGTAATGATTCTTCCGTTTGCGGGTTGCCCACCCAGGGATATGGGTCCTGACTGTGCCGCAACTCCTCTCCTCCTACCTGTCTTGTGTGGTTCCTTCTTTATATCTTTAGTTATAGAAGGTCTTTTCTGGTAGGTTCTGGTCTTTCTCAGCAACAGTATCTCTGTGAATAGTTGTAATTTTGGTGTGCCCGTGAGAGCAGGTGAGCTCAGGGCCTTCCTACTCTACCATCTTGGGAACTCTCTCATTCTTGTGGATTTTTTTTTTTTTTTTTTTGCGGTACGCGGGCCTCTTACTGCTGTGGCCTCTCCCGTTGCGGAGCACAGTATCCGGATGCGCAGGCTCAGCGGCCATGGCTCACGGGCCTAGCTGCTTCGCGGCATGTGGGATCTTCCCAGACCGGAGCACGAACCCGTGTCCCCTGCATCGGCAGGCGGACTCTCAACCACTGCGCCACCAGGGAAGCCCTTGTGGATTTTTAATAAGGTCATTTGTCTTGGAGAATCTGCTTTTTTGTATCACTGAAGTTAGTGTAACCCTCCCAGCCAAGGCAGGGGTTGCCAAGTCCAAACTGATCTACAGATGTGGAGCTGTTAGTACCTCTGTTTGGCCGACTCTACAGTCAAGACATTTCTGCTCTCATGTTACGGCACCATTTATGTCAGAAGCTTGTCTTTAAAAATCCATATGAATAAAAAGTTAACTTTTTATGGAAGTCCATATGTAACAATTCCATCTCACTAGTTTGGAACTTTTACAAGTGTCATCTTCAGTTCATTCATGACTTGTAGTTGGAAAAATTCATTATTTATACCAAAGACAACATGATAGATATCTAAGAAACAGCCAAAATCACAGGATTAAAGTAGTTTGCCTTGTGGCCATATACAGTAACTAGAATGTTAGAAATCAAGGACCTTGATTCACCTCCCATCCCCCAATCCTGTTCCTATCTGGGTCTTAACTTACTTTAATAAATGGCATTACCATACGTCTAGTTGCTCAAATCAAATGTCTGGTACGAGTCCTTTCCCTGACCATCCATGTTAATTTAGCTATCAATAAATCTGATCTAGTCTACCTCCAAAATTTATATCACATCTATCCACTTCTCTCAGTTTCCACTGCCTCCATTCATTTCACTTATGGACTACTAAAGTGATCTCCTGTTCTTCCAACCTGAAATCTACAATCCATTTTCCCCACATCAGCCAGAATATGTTCATCAGCTACCAGCTGCTATGTAACAAACCACCCCATATCTTAATGGTTTAAAAAAAACAGCTATTTTATTTGTTCATGATTCTGTGGGTTGGCTGGCAGGGCTCAGCTGTAACAGCAAGTCTGTGTTTCATGCAGAGTGGGCTGGACTTGCTCATGTGGTTGCAATTTGGGCTGGAGAATCCAAGTTGTTGTCCCTCTCATGCCTGGCCCCTCAGATGGATGGCTGGAATTCTGGGGCCTCTGTATTCCTGTGCTCTGGAACATCTCAGGGCCTCTGTAGCCATGGGGCCTCTCCAGTAAGCTAGCCCAGACTTCTTTTCATGGTGGCTAAAGACACCAAGAAAGTGAAAAAGGAAGTAGCAAGGTCTTTTATGACCCTATCTCAGACTTTGCACAGTGTCACTGTCACTTCTGCTGCATTTTGTTAGTTAAAGCAAGTCACAGAGCCTGCCCACATTTAAGAGGAGGAAAAATAGGAGGAGGGAGTGGCAAAGTCACATTTGCAGAAGGGCACGTGGGATGGCATGATTGTTGAAGCCATCTTTGGAAACAATCTAGCAGCGTAAGCTTTTAGAAATGTAAACCACGCATTTCACCTCCCTTTTTAAAACTCTTCAGTGCCTCAGTGGCACTTGGAATAAAATCCAAACTCTTTATACTGGTGGAGAAGACTACCTGTTTCTCATGACTACCACTGTCCCCCTCTCCCATCACACTGATATATTGTTCCTCCAACACCAAGTCCTTTCACTTCTCCTTGATTTTTCTAACTGTGGAGATACCTTCCAGGGGAACACTCTCCACCCTGACTCACTTTGCTGTCTGTCTCTGTCTCACGGTCAACTCAAATGTCACCTTCTTTGAAAGGTCTTCTCTGGCGACCCCATCTAAATCAGGCTCCTTCTCTCATCCCCGGTTTCTCTCTCATCTCTCTCTATTTATTTCCTTCAAAGTACAGCCCTAAAAATCTAATTGTCTTCACGTTCATTAAAAAAAAAATTTGTAGACTATTAAAGAGATAAAGTTATCAAATATATCTATATATCTATAAAGGCTACATATATATATATATATATATATATATATATATATATATATATATATAAAGGCTACAAATACGTTTGCACATTTAAAGCAGAATATTTCCCTCTGTGGAGGGAAACCAGGAGACTGTAGGGCCGGTGAGGGGGGCAGGTTGGGGGAAGACACTAACATTTCACTGGCTATTCTTTTATGCTGTTTGACTATTTACCACATGCATGTTCTTAAAATATCAAAACATTATTTTAATAAAATATATTTAATGATGGTTTGTCTCAGTGGAAATGATTTAATGATTTCATCAGGGCATCAACTGTCTTAGGAGAACCGGAGACTCTGAGCTGCCCTCTTGAAAAAGTTGGCTTTCCTGGATTAGCAGGAGTGCGGCAAGATTCTGTAGAAGGCTCTTTCTTTTGTTTGCTTCATCAAGAGAGAATTAATGGCTTTAAATACATATTTAAAAAGAAAGCCTTAAAGGCTTTCAACATGCGAATCCCAGGAACCAGGTGCAATGCCATCAGATGCCTCAAAATACCCCAAGATGCAGGGCTGCAGTCTGTATTTAATTGCCTGCCCTATTCAGGACTGCAATTATTCTGCCGGTACAGGTCTCTCTCTTTTTTTTTTTTTTTTTTTTTTTTTGCGGTACACGGGCCTCTCACTGTTGTGGCCTCTCCTGTTGCGGAGCACAGGCTCCGGACGCGCAGGCTCAGTGGCCATGGCTCACGGGCCCAGCTGCTCCACAGCATGTGGGATCTTCCCGGACCGGGGCACGAACCTGTGTCCCCTGCACTGGCAGGCAGACTGTCAACCACTGCACCACCAGGGAAGCCCTACAGGTCTCTTTTAAACAGCTCTCATGTTCCTTGTCACAAAGCATCTAATTGGTAACAGCAAAATAATTCACTAAAATAAGGGCACAAACTTTTGGCCTTTAAAATTCACATTTTAAACAAAAATACACTTAGATGTTATAGTTTAGCTAAGCATGTAGTACAATAGAGCCATATTAGTCAGAAAGGGAACTAAGTCACATGCTTTTTTTAATGATCAGGTTTACTTTTTAAAAAATTTTTTTGGCTGCGTTGGGTCTTCGTTGCTGCGTGGGCTTTCTCTAGTTGTGGCGAGCGGGGGCTACTCTCCGTTGCGGAGTGCGGGCTTCTCATTGCGGGGGCTTCTCTTGTTGCAGAGCATGGTCTCTAGGCACGCTGGCTTCAGTAGTTACAGCACGTGGGCTCAGTAGTTGCGGTGTGTGGGCTCAGTAGCTGTGGTGCATGGGCTTAGTTGCTCCGTGCCATGTGGGATCTTCCTGGACCAGGGCTCGAACCCGTGTCCCCTGCATTGGCAGGTGGATTCTTAACCACTGTGCCGTCAGGGAAGTCCCTCACTTGCTATTTGTGTTCCTAATAAAAGGAGTGATGGTGGTCAACAATTTTATTATGACAAGTAGTTTTCTAACTTCTGTTCGTTAGGAAGCTTTTCAATTTTTCTTCTTTTCCCTCCTTTCAGTGGATCCTGTAAATTAGTGGCCTGAGACAACAGACCCATTTTTTAGTGTCTATGTATGTTTTGGTTCTTTACCTAGGAGATTGGGAGCCAGCTTTTCCCTTCCCCTTTTCCCTTTTCAGTTTCAGGCCATAATGTAATTGACTTTAGCTTTAATGCCATTAAATAGGAATAGGTCTAGTGTCCAGCTGAGTTCCAAAGTAGTTTCACCATCTGGTACCTTCCATGTGGTACCTTGGGTGAATATTTCTTATCTGTAAATTAAGGACAATAATATTACTTAATGGGAATATTTTGAAGGTCATATTATTTGGGAAGAGCTCCTTCCTTATTCATGTCTTTTTTTCCCAATATTAGTTGGAAAATTTTGGCAAAAGACAAATCTCATATTTCATGATGCTACAAAATATCTCTGAACGTTAAGAGTCTTTTTAGAAAGGAAGGGTTAGCAAAAATAGAATAAGCATTCCATAGTCATTATACTGTAATTCCTTCCAGTCTTCAGGCAGTCCTGAAGGGAGGAAGGCCTGAGAGTCAACATCTCTTGCACGTCAACTCATTCTGGTTGCACTCTTGTACAGCATAGTTCATATTTATGTCACTGTGGCATTTCCCAGGGTTTAGAGTAAGTAGAAAATTTGGCTTCCGTTTTTTTTGTTGTTTTTTTTTTTTGCGGTACGCGGGCCTCTCACTGCTGTGACCTCTCCCGTTGCGGAGCACAGGCTCTGGACGCGCAGGCCCAGCAGCCATGGCTCACGGGCCCAGCCGCTCCGCGGCACGCGGGATTCTCCCAGACCGGGGCACGAACCCGCGTCCCCTGGATCGGCAGGCGGACTCCCAACCACTGCGCCACCAGGGAAGCCCCTGGCTTCTGTTTTTTCCTGAAGTTTCTCTCAAAAATATGCCTGGCCATGTACTGTATAACTTCCTCCCTTCTTTTCTTTCATTCATTTCATAAACTTCAGCACCTATCATGTATGTGGCAACCTGCCATGGTTACATACAACAGCAAAAACCAAGAGTAGCCCAGAGACAAATCCTCACATTCTTGAGAACGCCCTCCTGGGGAGAAGTCACAGAGCCTGAGCTCCAGGCCAGAGTGATCAAGGCGGTAGCTAATTCACTGAGTAGATCCTATACCGAGTGTCTCAAAGGCTTTCAGTGTTTAGTGTCTTTCTAATTTTATTTAATTTCTGAAAGGATCCACACACACGACTTTCAATTTTTTTTTTTTTTTTTTTTTTTTGCCGTACGCAGGCCTCTCACTGTTGTGGTCCCTCCGTTGTGGAGCACAGGCTCCGGATGCGCAGGCTCAGCGGCCATGGATCACGGGCCCAGCCGCTCCGCGGCATGTGGGATCTTCCCAGACCAGGGCATGAACCCGTGTCACCTGTATCGGCAGGTGGACTCTCAACCACTGCGCCACCAGGGAAGCCCATGACTTTTAAAATTTAAAAATTTCTAAGATATTTTTCAACATATTCTTTATTTGAAAGCTGACAGTATTGAAATGATAACAGAAAAAAAGAGAAGCAATAAAGATTTTTCCTGTTCTGTTCAATCAAACTTTATCAATACTGTACATTTCTGAAATGACAATGAATTTGAATCTCTTAAACCTGTACATGACTCTTATCTACCTTGGGGTGGAGCATAATTAAGGATTTGGCTTTTATTGATTTTGTGTGTGTGTGGATTTGTTCCTTTTTTTCTCAAGAATGGTCAAATTCTCAAATATCCTAGGGTATGCTCCAATCTCCTGCTGGTGTTCCCGCCTCAGGATCTCTCTTTTGCGGGGGGGAGGCAGAGAACCATCAGGTATCTCCGTTTTTTCTTGATCTCAGGCACAGAGGGGCCTTTGGCTTAGCGACTGTACTGCCTGAACCCCTGGATCCCCAAGGCATACACAGTCAGCAGACAGCCCAAAGGATGTCCTGATGGTCTGGGCTGACCTTGGGACTGGCTTCTAGGGCCCTCTGCACTTTGAATCAGGCCAGCTCAACACTTCCCCAGGCTGGTGGTTTGTTCTGGGATAACTGAAAGTCTGAAAACCACTCTAAAAGAGCCTACCTCCCAGGTACTTCTTTCCTTAAACAGAATGGATGAAGATGGACTAGGAAACTTACTCCTAGAATAATTTCCTCTGATAAGAGCGAGTAGAGCTTGCTTGTGCTGGATATACTATTTGCCCCTACCCCTGCCCCTGGAACCCACTGCCCTCCCTACCCAATATCTGAGTCCTGGACTAGGTTGCAGTCTCTCTAGCCCTTTGGCGTCCAGTTGGATTTGGCCAATGAGAACCTCTTTCAGGAGAATGAAGGGACTTCCCTGGCGGTCTAGTGGTTAGGACTCTGTGCTTCCACTGCAGGGGGCCTGGGTTCAATCCCTGGTGGGGGAACTAAGATCCTGGAAGCCAGGAAGCACGGCCAAAAAGAGAAGAATGGAGGGTGGGAGGCAAGAGAGGTCAGTGTGTTCCTTCCCACTGCTGTCTCCTGGACAGGAGGTGGCCCTGGCAGTGGCTGTCACCAGCTATAGCTCCTGTTTTGAGCTCCCTGTCCAGGACTCTATTTCCCTTCCTTTACACCAACTAGTTTAGGGGAGATAACCTCTTCCCACTGTTGTTAATCCCTGTGTCGATCCCTAAACTCTGCCCACATCCTAGTAAATTGTCCCTTTTACTTTATAAAGGCTTTTGAATTAAAATCTTTGCATGTGCCATCTATTTTTCTCCCGGGAAGGACCTTGACTGATACAGCCATACATGTTGTACTGCCTCCACCTGGAAAATCCCAAAACCTCCTAGGAGGTGTCCGCATCCACCTTCAACACCTACAGCTACTACAAAATCCAGGACCGGAGTCATGATTTGCTAGACTGGGATTTCTTCCAGGGCATGAACACTGTTCTGAGCCTACGTGGAGGCCCGCACCCTCACCCCGTAGCCCAGCCCCCTGGCATAGGGTAGGTTCTCCATCCAAATTCCCTACCTAGGCAGCACCCTGGGGCCCCAAGAGCCTCCAGCCTGAGCTGCTTTCCTCCCCTTCTCCTCCCCCATACCACCTGCGGAGCTGCTGGCACCTGTAGAATCTGGATTATCCTGCTGGCCAGCTGGTTTATTTCTCATTGTGCTTGACAGAAGGAAGTTCATCCACGTGATTTTTTGCAGTATCCAGAAAGGGCGGGTACGGTATGTCCTGTGGTGAAAAGCTTGTGGAGGAATGCCGGTTTTAATCTCACCCTCACCCTGCCGCTAGTCCTGTCTCCCCGTCCACCGCCCCTCTCTCCCCCCCCAAGAGCCTTGAAACGTTTTATTTTGAGATGTGGGATTTGGGATTACAGTCTGTTCAACAGTGAGACAGGCGGAGGTGGCTATGAATAGCCCCTTGGTGTGTTACACACCTGAGACCTTTGCCCAAACGCCGCAGAGGAATTATTATTCAGGCTAGGCAGCCACGAGGCATGTTATTTTTTCAGGAACATTTACAGCTGGGTAGGCCTGATTAGCGAATGCGTCTGTTTTCTTGGTGGGAAGCACTTTGAACCGCAGACGCGCACTAAAAGGCAATTGCTATGGAGACTGCGCCGCCTGTGCGGCGCATATCTCTAGAGTTTTCTTCTCGGGGCGCTTCAGCAGCCACGGGGTGTTCTAGGCACGCCGCTCGGAGAGGGGGCCTGGGCGCAGCAGTGTCCGGGGCGGGGGCAGCCCACTTGGGACTGGAACCCTCGGCCGGGACCGAAAGCTGGAGAAGGCCGCCCTAGGTAGTGTGTGTGTGTCGTGGGAGGGCGGGGAGAGGTTCTCCGGGTGCGCGGTACCCCAGCTCGCCCGCCTGTGCGGGGACCACGTGCAGGAGAGGTGCTTGGGGGCCCAGGGCGAGCAGCCGCGGTGGGTGACTGCGCCGCGTCCCGGGTCCCCGGGTACCGGGCGAGTGTCTGTGTGCGCTTCTGGGTGGGTGGAGGGGCCCGCGCCGGCCTGCTCCCGGTTGAGTGTGTGTGCGCGGCCACGGCCCAGCGCCCCAGCGCCCCAGCGAGCGGTGCTCCCGGGAAAGCGCGCGCGCGCCCGTGCGGTGTGTGTGTGTGTGTGTGTGAGAGAGAGAGTGTATGACAGTGTGTGTCAGGTGACTTGGGTCACGCAGTCTCTCTCTCCCTCCTCTGGGGAGGAACTGCCGCGCTCTGGCTGACTCCTCCGCCGGCGGGCGGGCGGGGCAGGGGGGGCTCCGGGCGCGCTGCGAACGGCGGGACCCAGACCTGGACGCCGACCGCTGCGAGGGACGCGCGGCCCCCGCCTCAGCCCGCGAACCTCGGGACAAAACCCCAATTCAGAAATAGGTTGCGAGCGGCAGGCCGGGAGGTTTGGCGCCCCCCACCAGAGACCCCCGTCGCCCCGGGGACGGCCGGCCGTGGGCGCGATGAGCCAGGTGCTGGGGAAGCCTCAGCCGGAGGAGGAGGACGACGACGAGGAGGATGAGCTGGTGGGGCTAGCGGGCTACGGGGACGGGCCCGACTCCTCGGACGCCGAGCCGGACAGCGGGACGGAGGAGGGAGGTGAGCACCGGCTCCCCCGCTCGGCCCCGCGCCCCGAGCGTCCTCGGCCCGCACCCCCGCCGGGCCCGGCGCGCGGGCAGCTGACTTGGAGGGGATCCAGGCAAGCGGAGTTGGGGGGTGGGAGTGGGGAGGGGCGCCAGAGGAGCCGCGGCGAGATGCAAAATGGGGGAGCCCGGGTGCAGGCAGCGGAGCGGGGGCCGGGATCGGTGGAGAGGACGGAGAGGAAGCGTCTGGGCAGGAGGAACGCGCGCTCTCTGCCAGTTCCAGGGCCAGTACCTCCCCCACGCTTCACCCCGAGCTCTCCGCAGGGTCCGGGGGTTTGGGAGGGGAGGGGACCGCCCGGCGCGCCCTGGGATCTCTCCCTGCTTGCTGCTGCCGGAGCCGGGGTCAGATGTCGTGGCTAAAAAAGGCAGCCGGCGGCAGCGTGACTGGCAGGGTCGTCGGCAGCTGCGGGTGTCAGTCTTGCCCCGTGTCGCCGCGGGAGGGGTCCCGGGGCCGCCCAGGTCGGCGGAGGGATGCACCCAGGTGATAAAGGAGTCGCCGTGTGGCCGCGGGTATCCAGAGATCCAGGCAAATAAGGTTGTTAGGACACCTTATCTCTGCTCAGCGTCACCACCTGGGCATGGCAGCGCCTGCCCTGGAGTGAGCGCGGGGCGGGGGAATACGGAGCCACTCAGAAGCAAACTCTGTTTCCTGTTCAAGAAGCAGGATTTAGCAATTGTTCAGCCAGCGGGGGCTTGCTGCGTTTAATTCTTAAGGACTAAGGGAGTTGAGAGCTTTTTAGGATTCCAGAAAGGTTCATCTTTTTTGTTTCCCTCCAAATCGAGGAAAAAGTCCTTTATCGTAAGGTCTTTTGGAAAGGTCAAGTAGAGTGACGCTGGTAAACATAACATCTAGGTGGAACTGTCAGCATCCTGAAGAAGGAACTAACTTTTAAAATGTTCACTTGGCAGAAATTGCATGAGGGATAAAAAGTACTTTCGTGACTGTTGATTTTGAAGAACTTTTATTGAAAATTCACTGGACTTGTTTTAAATTCTCCATACAAACAAAGCCTTTCTCGGGGAGGGGGTGAGTTTTCATTATTTTACGTATGGTGAGTGCTACTTTCAATTAATCAGAAGGGGAAGGTTGTTAACTAAACCTTGAGCCTGATAGATGAGAAAGGAGCTTTCCAAGTCGCCCTTTTTCATAGTGTCTGGTCCCCAGGGAGCATTTGTACTAATTCCCTATTTGCTTAAACTCGTGTGTGCACCTGTGCGCCTCTCTTTTCCGCACTCCCCATAACTGGTCCCACAGTCGAGCAGGTGGCCACATTTTTGTAGATGAAGGCTTTCAACCCTTTTGTTGGAGTCTCTAGGGCTACCTTTGGTGGTTAAATTGTTCAGTCGCTTCATTATTATTCAAATTGCGTTTGTTAGCCCCTCCCAGATTCTTCGGAGGCTCCGGAGAGATTCAGAATGGGGATGTATTTGCAAGGTATTTGAAACCGAAGACACACAACAGGGTGCAGTTGTGATCCTCTTTGAAAAAAAGGAAAAGAAATAAGAGACCGTATATGGGGAGAAAAACCCTGTAATTTGATATTGTCCTGGGGGCCAGAGACTGGGTTCCAGGAAAAGCACGGGACCTGTTTGTTTATTCTGCAGTTCTTTAAGGGGGCACTTTAAAATTTTGATTTGGGGCCTTGAAGTGAAATTAACGCTTTGGCTGAGGGGCGGGGATTTCCTGAACAAAGGGCTTCCCCAGATCTGGGTGTAGGATGCTCCCCAGTGCTCCTAACCCAGGGCAAACCCGCCTGTAACTGATGCTTATGATTACTTTAGTAATAAAATCCTCCCTCGTGAGTTCTTGGTATCAAACTGAAATCTTGCTATAAAAGCCCTGAGTATATTTGTGTGGTAAGAAGAGCAAACATTACTGAAACCTGGCCTTTCTCCACCTGGGCCTGCTGTGGATACCGTCTATTCTCTGAAGATTTCCTCCATTATCTTGGGCTGCTTTTCTTTCCATGTGTTGCTGGCTTTGATTTTGGGGTTTAGGCCTGAATGTAGAATCTCTATCAGAACATTCGCTTTCTAGAGTAGCAGATAGGCCCCTCAGTCAGCAGTTCTAGCAAGGACTGTCCCTGACACCTGTCATGCCAGCTGATATGGTCCTGGGGAGTCAGGATGGGGGTGGAGGCTGGGAGTTGTGACTTCTTGTGTTCCTGAGACAGCAAGGTGCCGCCAAATGGTCATCCCGATTTCTCATGGGCCCCGGGCACGTGTTGCCTTATAACCCTGTGTTATTTGGGGTAAATTTTACATTTACTTACTCTCAAACTCAAGATGTGGAAAGTAGCGGGTGGGGAGGACTTATTTCCTCTGAGAAGAGATGTATATGGTGCACTTTGAACCATGAGCAAAGCATTTCTCTAATGAATTCCGAACCATCCTAATGGACTTGGTTTAGTGCCTGAGCTTCTCGGAGACCTGGGGCTTTTTCCATGAGGTTCAGAAATCTACCCTGGTGGGTGGGATGCAGGCCTGACCAGCATTGCTGTGCAAAAGAATGCGACTGAAGGTGGGTAGTGTGATTTTTACTTCCCGTAGTCTTACAAGGAACCTCTGATCTTATTTTTAAACCGAGTGCCTTGTACCTTTTACCACATTGTGTTAAGGTTGAAAATGTAGTGCAGCTAAGGTGAGCCTTAAACTGCACTTTTCTGGCTTACGTTCCAAATTTTATTCATGAATAGCAGGCGTGTTCTTGAGCACTTTAGTTCTGTTAAGGACAGGTTTGGGCACTTCTCAACCCCCCCTTTCAGGGTCGTTAATCAGAGATAAGATGAATCTCATCTTCAACCCCCATGCTCCAGATAAAACTCCAGAGAGAGGAGACAATAATTAAACCATTAAAAACAATTGCACCGAAAATATTGATTATTTTTAGACACATGGACTTTTAAGTCTTTATTAAATTACAGTTCTTTAAAAACTAATAACAAGGAAACCAATTAAAAGATCATATTTAGTCAGAAAGTGAAATTATTTTTTCCTGAAGTCCCTCCCAATTTTTTAAAAGTTTTTTTTTTAATTAATTAATTAATTAATTTTGGGCTGCATTGGGTCTTTGTTGCTGCACGCGGACTTTCTCTAGTTGCCGCGAGCGGGGGCTACTCTTCCTTGTGGTGCACGGGCTTCTCATTGTGGTGGCTTCTCCTGTTGCAGAGCACGGGCTCTAGGCGCGCGGGCTTCAGTAGTTGTGGCACGTGGGCTCCAGAGAGCAGACTCTGTAGTTGTGGTGCACGGGCTTAGTTGCTCCGCAGCATGTGGGATCTTCCCGGACCAGGGCTCAAACCCGTGTCCCCTGCATTGGCAGGCAGATGCTTAAGCACTGCGCCACCAGGGAAGCCCCCCCTGCCCCGACTCCCTGCCAGTTTTTAAGGGAAATTTGGCTAAGACAGCTGCTCTGCCACGGTCCAGCTAAGTGCGGTCTTGTTTTCGTAGCAGCCTGTGCACTCTCTCAGGGTCTGAGGAAGTGACAGGTGGTCCCTGGAGGCACAGAAAATCCAGGGTCAGCAGGTGATCCTTCCCTGGTGGCTGTAAAGGCAGTGAATCTGGTGATTCACTTCTCATCATTAGTGTCAGCTTTTTTTTCTTAAAATAATTTTTTAAATTATTAGTGAAGTTACCTTCTCATTGATTCTTGAGGGTAAGTAGAGAGAATTGTTCTTCTGATATCGAATCTGTGGCTCAGAGATGCCAGGGGACTTTCCTGCAGCCACAGCATGGGCTAGAACTGAGCAAGGTTTAGGAGAGGGTCGGGTACATGGAAATGTAAGCCCCTTCCCTTGTAACTGTGCCTTGTCCAAAAAGAGTTGGGTTGACTGCAACCCTGGCTATAGCCAATCTCTTGGGTTTCCTTCTGGTCCTGAAAATACAGAGATATATGGGTTGGAATAGATGGAAACACAGAATAGTTAAAAATGATGTGACCAAGGTCACGCCTGAGGCCCAAAGCTTATTCAGATACATATGGTTAGAGAGCATATTTTTATATCAGATGTGTGTGAACATGTTTCAGTGATTCCTGGTATCATAGAATCTTGATTCTCTACTTTTATAAGAAATATCTCCCATTTTAATATTAGAACAGACCTGGGGTAGTCTAATGGAACAAAGAGGCAGAATCAGCAAGTTCTGGAGTTCTGGATAAGGTGCTGTGCCTGAGAGTTCACCTGCTTGGTTCAGTCCCCCCAGCTCGCATCACTGTTGGTGGTATGATTTTACTTCCTATCACAATCACTTCTGTCCTGCTCATTTTTCTCACTTCTCTACTTCCTTTATTCTTGTATTCCTTACCTTTTTTTTTTTTTTTTTTGCGGTACGCTGGCCTCTCACCGCTGTGGCCTCTCCCGTCGCGGAGCACAGGCTCCGGACGCGCAGGCCCAGCGTCCATAGCCCACGGGCCCAGCCGCTCCGCGGCATGCGGGATCTTCCCGGACCGGGGCACGAACCCACGTCCCCTGCATTGGCAGGCGGACTCTCAATCACTGCGCCACCAGGGAAGCCCTCCTTACCTTTTTTTAAAGGCAACTTTTCAATTCTCTTTTAAAGAGGGCTTTAAAGCTGTCCTGTGACAGTGGCTTTCCCTGGTTCTGCTGTAACGTGCAAGACAGATGGGTTTTTCACTCCTGGCCTAACGCGCCCGGAGAGCTGGTGAACTTTCTCCTCTTGAGGATCTCTGGGGAAGACTCCAGCTCTGTTTCTCAGTGTGTAAAATCGAGGGCGACATAGAACCAACCTTGATCACACTCAGAGTGATCGTTTGGAGGAAAAAAAAAAAAGCTCACAAGAACACTTTTCCCTTCTTGCAGAAACAAATCAGAACACATTAGAAATGTGTTTTTTTGTTTTTTGTTTTTTTTGGCTGTGCCACACGTCTTATGGGATCTTAGTTCCCAGACCAGGGATTGAACCTGGGCCGCAGCAGTGACAGTGCTGGGTCCTAACCACTGGACTGCCGGGGAATTCCCAGAAGTGTTATTGGATGCTTATGTAAAGGAAATATTCACATATAGAATCATGTTTTTTAGTTACCTGCCAGTGTGATGTGAGAGGATTTCATAGAAAAAGATTAGGTCTTCACATATAAATAAAAATCATCTTCAAAAACCTTTGTGCCGGGCTTCCCTGGTGGCGCAGTGGTTGAGAGTCTGCCTGCCGATGCAGGCGACGTGGGTTCGTGCCCCGGTCTGGGAAGATCCCACATGCCGTGGAGCAGCTGGGCCCATGAGCCATGGCCGCTGAGCCTGCACGTCCGGAGCCTGTGCTCCGCAACGGGAGAGGCCACAGCAGTGAGAGGCCCGCGTACCACACACACACACACAAAAACCTTTGTGCCTTTGAAAATACACGTTCTGATTGCATTAAATTTTCCTTTCTAAGTAGTTCGTTAATCAAACGGACAGTGAATCTTCATGATTTTTGCATATTCTCTTATTAACAGTATTAGTATTCATATATTTAATTGCCACTTGGGTTGGAATTTCTTACTGGACTCCTGGCTCTTGAATGTGTAAGTAGTTCCATTGATCAGAGATGTAAAGGGCTACAGATAATGATGCAAATAGAACCAAACCAGGGGCCTCTTCCTAAAACCGTTAGTATGTAGAACCTTAAGCCTTTGTGGACCCCACAGAATACTAATAGCAAAGACATTCTAACTTTCCCTTAAGGCTGAGTGAGCCTCTCGCTGTGGTCACATTCCAAAAAAGACCTTCTCGTTACCTAGGCTTGGGCTGGGGAAAAAAAGAGAAAAAGAAGCCGTGTGTGTGTGTGTGTGTGTGTGTGTGTGTGTGTGTGTGTGTACACGCTGACAGCCTGATAGATGAGGAAATAAAGGCTCATGGGCTCTGGGACATGTGTGGGCATTTACACAGCTGGTAAGTGGCCAAGCTGGGACTTGAACCCCAGTCTGGCACTATCACAGTACTTTTTCAACCATTCCATTTGCTACCACATTATCCTAATTCTTTTGTTAAATCTTTGTTCTATTTTCCAGTTTGGGATCTGTTCAAAGGCGTCTCATCTCTTGGAGAACTTTCCTAAATTATAATAGCTCTCAATTGTCTGATACATCAGAATTGATGAAATGCATTTCATACAATACCTTGTTCTCCCCAGGAAGCCAGGGCCAAGCCTGTCAGAACTGCAATTCCTTTTCCTGATTTCTGTTTCCTTCTTTGTTGTGAACATTCCCAGCCCACAGATCAGTCAGGTGTGGCCCCCAGGCAGCCCTGTCCCCAAGTCACGGATCCATCTCTCTCCCTTCCTTCTGTCGTTTTTGACAGGGCTCTGCCGTTTCTGGGTTAAGTCATTAGCCTGCAGGTGTTAAAGGCTGACAGTGGCTCAGTTAAGTAACCCCTCCCCGTGATCCTGCTCCTTGGGTGACTGAGTTTCCCTGGGCTTCCTGGCGGTCTAGTTACAAAACTGAGCTATCTGGGAAATTTGGGTACGAACAGGATCCAGTGGAAGATATAGGTAAGGTGTGTTCAGTGCCCTGACCACAGTGGATAAGCTTCACCTGGGCATAAAGCTTATCCTCTTGATACCTAAATGCTGGGCTGGGCCAAAGTCAGGTGTGGAGTTTCTTTTTTAAAACTTCAGCTAATGTAGCTTCACATTCTGCTCAATCACTTTCATTTAATCATCCCAACCAGCGAACATCTATTGAGTGTTTATCGTGGTAAACACCGAGGCCTCAGTTTTCACATCTGTGAAGGATAAATGTTATCAATTTGGGGATTAGAGATGACACTGTGTACTATGCAGGTGCTTAGTAGATGGTAACGGCTTGTGATAAGCGGTTGGAGTGGGTTGGTTTGAGCCATTTCTTGGTGGCCGAGGCCAAAACCTCTCCAGTGTGCCCTCACCCTCAGCCAACAAGATCAGGGGAAAAAAAGGACCAATGGGGCACGGACTGCCTCAGCAAACTGCATTGCCGCTTTGTATTCATATTACCTTCTGAGGCCCCAGATCTTTTCCTCACCTGAGCCAAGGCCGACAGGCACCCCAGACTCAACAGCTTCAAATCTGTGTTCAGCCTTTTTACCTTTATGAACTTCACGAACAGGTCCTTATTCACTTGATCTTCCAGGTCAGGAACTTGGGGTTTCTTTCTCCTTTGTCCCCTATGTTCAGAGGATCACCAAGTACTACTGAGTGGATTTGAGCTTCTCATGAATCCATTCCATCTGCCCATTTCCACATGCTTCTCATTTGTGTTTCTAGAACAACCTAATTATTGTCAGGGAGGAAAAACTCTTAGGTTCAGGGTTGAAGTCCTGCAAATTAAACTGACAAATGACATGAACAAGGGAAAAGTAGGTTTAATTAAGTACTAATGCATGAGAGTTCACAAAAAATTCGACTTAAGGAGGCGGTTAGAATTTGGGGCTTATATACCATTTTAACAGAGGATGAGGAGGGGTAGAGGGGCACTTCTGGGAGAAAAAAATGATTTCAAAGGGAATGCGGGAAGGGGCACTTATGGAAAAACAAATCACTGGAAAGATAAATGGGCCCATAGGAGAAAAGGTGGGAGATAACGATAGTTTGGTGACAGTGTCTGTTTGGGTGTAGGGCTGACTTCTCTGTCTCCAAGAAGAGAAGATGAGAGTTGCTCCTGGGGAGGACATTTTTGACAACTGAGTTCTTTTGGGAGGGTCTGCTCTAGGCAAATAAGGGACTTCAGGAACTCCAGTGCCTTTAGCTCAAAAAACTTTTTATTCCATAGTGGCTTATTGGTGTCTGTACACTGACCCCCTCAAAGGAAGTCTGTTTCTGGAGTGAGCTTCCTGATCATGTTAGTCTCCCCTTAAAATCCTTAGTGATTTCCTCATGGCTTGCAGAGTAAAATCCAAACTTGCATCTCATTCATGAGCTGGCCTGTTATCTCTCTATAAATTAATTTATTCAATGATATTTATTGGGTTCACACCACATGCTACAATGTATTTTGTTTTTGTTTTTTTTGCCGTACGCGGGCCTCTCACTGTTGTGGCGTCTCCCGTTGCAGAGCACAGGCTCCGGTCGCGCAGGCTCAGCGCCCATGGCTCACGGGCCCAGCCGCTCCGCGGCATGTGGGGTCTTCCCGGTCCAGGGCACGAATCCGTGTCCCCTGCATCAACAGGTGGACTCTCAACCACTGCGCCCCAGGGAAGCCCGCTACAATGTATTTTGCCTGTGTATATGTGAGAGACAATAAACAAGTAAACAAACAAGATAAACAATATAAAGTAAAAAGATAATTTTGTATAGTGAAGTACTATGAAGAAGACACAGGGATATTAGAAAGTGACGGGACCCCATTGAGGTGAGAGGAGGTAAAATTGCCCCGGGGCTGAGTGGGAGGAGGAGCCGGGGGAGGCCTGGGGAAAGCTTGCTGGACAGAGGGAGGAGCGAGTCAGAGGGAGGAGGGAGGAGCAAGTCGGAAGGAGGAGGGAGGAGGGAGGAGCGAGTTGAGGCCCTAAGGTGAGGAAGCAGAAGGCCCGTGTGGCTGCAGGGTAGGGAAGTGGTGGGGAGGATGAACCAGGCATGGGATGAGAGGGTAGCCCACTTAGGGCCTTTTGGGCTAAGAAGTTATTTGGATTTTATTCAAAATGCTGTGGGAAGCCGCTGGAGAGTGTGCAGGCTTTTCTTGTCTTTAAAGTATGTTCCCTAAACTCCAGGAAGGCCACATCTCTTCCTGGCACGACCTTTCCCTCATTCATCTCTTTTATGCCTCCTCTCCTTTAAGACGCAGATGCTATTTCTCCAGGGAACCTTCTCGCTGAACCCATAACACCTAGATAGCAGTGCATTGTAGTTGTCAGTTCCTCTTGTCTGTTTTCCCCCCTAATCGCTAAGGAATGAAGCTTTTCTTTGTGTCTGCAGCCTCTGGCGCAGCCCTGTCGAACAGAACGAACACTTGGCAGACGTTCAGGGAACCTTTATGAAACAGGAACAAACTGCCCTCTTGTAAATTTCACCTCTCTCCGGCAACTTCCTCCAAACCCCCGCGGACACTTTTAAAGAGCCCTCTTTGGGGTCCCATGTCTAGTCCCAGATTCTCCTGTAGTTCCTTTCTGATTTGCCTTTAAAAAAAAGTACTAGCCCTTTTATTGCCCGTTTCAAAGCCCCTCTCATCCTTCATCCTCTTTAACGCTTTCATTTTTCTCAGGTGGTTCTTATCAAGCTTGAGCAAGCGCGTGATACTCAGGGAAATGTCATGGCGGGGTGGGATGAGGCAGCCCTCTGCAGGAGGTTTGGAGGCTGGGGTGTTTCCTTTTCTGATGGAAGCTCCTTGCTACCACTCCTCCGGTGGAAGGAGATCCTTTGAGAAACCCCACAGGGTTTCAGAAGTAGAGATACTTGAGAGAGTGAGAGAGAATTAGAAGGAAGATTTTTACCAGTAGGCTTTTCTGATGTAAGAAACCTCCCCTATTCAACAGCAGTGGCCTACAAACATTTTTGGCTGTGAGTCCACAATAAAAAATACGTTTATATTGGGAACCAGCACCCACCTACATATAAGTTAATGTAAAAGAGTTTCACTAGCAGTATTTACTCTTCTTATGCAGAAGGCACTCTGATATTTTCTGGTCTCTTCTTTTGTCTTTGTTGCAGTTTTAGTACAGTGCCAGCCGATTGGTGGCTAAGGCCCTGGGTAAGGGCTCTAGCACATACCTGTCCTGCATCCTTGGGCAGGTTCCTTCTCCCAAGTTCCTCAGGTGTAAAGCAGACTTGTACCTCCTCATTGCGTGGGTAAAGTTTGTAGAGATGTCTATGTCTAGCGAGGTCCCTGGCGCACAGTATATTTCTGTACATGCTAGTTAAATATGACAAAATACATCTGCATGGGTGTAAGGGATCTCTACAGAGTTGATGGTCCTCTTGCTGATCTGACTCACTATTTCCCAGCTGTTTACATTTGGTGGCTCATGCCTCCAGCTGTGTGTATATATTATAGCTGTATGTGTATTTCACTTCCCAGCCACTCTATGTATGTAAACACACGTACACACTCCCTCCCCTTTCCACAGTGGTCTCCATCACCTCCCCACTCTCCCAGGAGGAGGAGATCCAACCTCCAGGGCACCAGTGTCAATGATCATGCCACACAGAGACTTGCAGACCCTGCTGAAGAGAAGTTACAGTCTGCATCCACATCCAACTGTATAAATTGGGAAGAAATAAAGACATTTTTATGTACTTAAATATTTTTGTAGTTGTACATAATTAAATGTGGTACCCCTATTTTATATTTTCTACTAGTTTGAGATGCTTATCCTTATATTTAAAAAAATTGATACATAACTGGGCTTTTGTAACAAGAACCATAGTATTCTCTTACTTACCTTTTGCCTACCTCTCCCTCACCAATCTCCCATGTCTACATTGTCTGGAATTTTAGTTTCTGATTTTTATTCAAAAATTTAAAATCAGGGACTTGCTGGGTGGCTCAGTGGTTAAGAATCCACCTGCCAATACAGGGGACATGGGTTCGATCCCTGGTCTGGGAAGATTCCGCATGCTGTGGAGCAGCTAAGCCCGTGCACCACAACTACTGAGCCCGTGTGCCACAACTGCTGAAGCCGACACGCCTAGAGCCTGTGCTCCGCAACAGGAGAAGCCACTGCAATGAGAAGCCCACACACTGCAACGAAGAGTAGACCCTGCTCGCTGCAACTAGAGAAAGCCTGCGTGCAGCAACGAAGACCCAATGCAGCCAAAAAAAAGAAAATTAAAATCAATACTTATTTCAATTCAATAGGTTTCAGTAAAATTTGTCTTCTATTGCTTGTTGCATTCCACTATATTTGAGTGTATTTTCTTCCAGGAGTGCATCCTTTTTTTAAAAAATAAATTTATTTATTTTCATATTGATGATAAAATTTATTTTATCATCTGTGTTTATTCTGCTTTTCAATCCATATATCCTCCCTGCCCAACAGTTGTGTTTTTATTTCTAAGATCCATAAGGCCCTTTTTCATAACTGCTCTTATTCTGAAACTGTCTATTCTTGTTTCATGAATGCCATGTTTTCTCTGATCTCTGAGTATTTTAATTATACCTGAAAGTTTACTCTGACTCCTGTATAACTCTGCTTCTTCAGGTATACATTCTTCCATTTGTTAAGTCTGTATTCTCTTCTATAATCTTGTCTTTCCTCAAATATTTGGCATTTGAGGAAATGTCTAGAGGGAGGATGGTGGTGCTGCTTCCACCTCTTGAACTCCACACACATTGCAGTGAGGAAGGTCAGAGTACTTGGAGGGGGTACTGTGGGTGCTTCCTGTTCCTTCTGGGCATCAGTGCCTCTAGGGCACTGCCCTCCCTCTCATACCTACACTCCTACATTCAGTGCTTCCACTTGGAGGATAGTCTAGTGTGTAGTCTAGTGTGTATGTAGGTGCAGAGTTTATCTGCTTGGCTCTTCTCACTATGATTCTCCAGATAACAACCCTGTTGGTTGTTTTCATGTCCTTTGCTGTTTGAGCTTCCAGTTCTACCTTTTCCAGCAGAACCCTACCATTCATAATCAAGGGCTGCAGGTTCCCCCTTCCATCTGATCTTTGTGTTTCTTAGGGATTTCTCAGTAATTTGTCAATTTTGAGTTCTCTCTTTGGTCTCAAGCTCAGCTATCCGTGTTTATTTGTTCATCTATTTATTTATTGTTCATACCTTTTCTATTGTGCTTAGGGATTCAGTATGGGAAGGGGAGACTGACATGTTCTTAGTCTGATATTTTTGCAACTGAAGTCCTGTTTTCTTTTTCAGTTCATGTCCTGCTTTTGCTAAGATTGACTTGTAATGACAGTACTGCAAGTATAGCGTATAATCCCTGATGAAGAAGAAGAAAGCTGGTGATCTTTTGGGTGGTTTAATTTCACATCACTCTGTCTAGGGCATATCATCTGCGATTTGTTGAATTGGGTTAAGTTGAATGGGAAAAGTGTTTGTGGGTAGGATGGGAGTAAAATGTTGCTTATAGTGGAATAGTGTCTTTGTACAGCTACTTACTTTTTCTTTATTCATTTACTGTTTTACCTGAAATTTATGTATTTCCCTGCACCTATTGCAAAGTGAAACATCAAAATATTATATATAGTAAATGAAATTTCCTAAGAGTCTATCAGGTAGTAACCTGTGTTTTAGATAATTGTAGAACTTCAGGAAAAATTCTTAGTTGCAATAGGGAAATAAATCCAGTCTGTACTGGATTATGCTTAGATTAGGACCAGGGTCTGAGAAAGACATAACGAGGTGTAGCTCAGAAGGAAACAAAAAAGAAATGTAGAAAAATATATGTATATTTATTTTCCTATATTCTGCCTTTTTTCTTAAAATGTTGGTTTCTTTTCTTGATCTTTTTCCAAGTTTCATACTGGGTCTTTTATTTTTCTTATTTTTTTGGGTCAGTCATGAAGCCTTAATTCCAGAACATTTTTATCACCCCAAAGAAAACACATACCCATTAAGAGTCACTTCCAATTTCCCCCTCCCTCTAGCCCCTGGCAGCCACTAAGTACTTTCTGTCTTTATGGACTTGTCTATTGTGAACATTTCATGTAAATGGAATCAAACAATATGTGACCTTTTGTGTCTGTCTTCTTTCATTTAGCATAACATTTTTGATGTTCATCCATGTTGTGGCATGAATCAGTACTTCATTCCTTTTCAATGGCTGAATAATATTCCATTATATGAATATACAGCATTTTGTTAATCCATTTATCAGTTGATGGCCATTGGACTCTATCTACGTTTTGGCTATTATGAATTGTGCTGCTGTGAACATTCATGTACAGGTTTTTGCTTGGACATATGTTATTTCTTTATTCCTAGGAATAGAATTGCTGGGTCATGTGGTGACTCAAATGTTTAACCTTTTGAGGACCTGCCAAACTGTTTTTCAAAGCACACCATTTTACATTATCACCAACAGTTTAAGAGTGTTCCCATTTCTCTACATCCTCACCGACACTTGTTATTGTCTGTCTTTTTTATTTTAGCCATCCTAGTGAGTATGAAGTGGCATCTCACTGTGGTTTTCATATGCATTTCCTTATGGACTAATGATGTCGAGCATCTTTTCATGTGGTTATTGGCCATTTGTGTATCTTTGGAGAAATGTCTATTTAAATCCTTTACACATTTTTTATTGGCTTATCTTTTTATTGTTGAATTGTAAGAGTTCTTTATATATTCTGGATACTAGACCCTTATCACATATATTATTTGCAAATGTTTTCTCCCATTCTTTGGGTTGTCTTCACTTTTTTGATAAGTGTCCTTTGAAGCACAAAAGTTTTAAATTTTGATGAAGTCCAAAATTGTTTCTTTGAGGTGTAACTCAAACAAGCATCTCTTTAGTGCAGAGACTGATGATCTGGGCAAAGAAGGACCTTGCTCTGGAATGCTAAGACTGGATTCTGTCCCCCCATAGTCTGCTCCAGGAAACCTCTGCGCCACACTCCAGAGTCCCTGCTCGTGATGGGGAATATCCCAGGTTTTCTGGCCCTCTGAAATTGTGTGAGAGGTGGTGATGCAGCATTTTTCAGGGTTTTGCACTTTCTAAGAGCTGGCCCCTCCATGAGCAGGGTGATGGAGTTAGCGCTCTCTGTATCTGGAAATGTAGCATTGTCTGTGGATCATAAATCTCATCTGAGGCGGAAGTGAAACTCATCTCATTAACCGCTGTGACAGCATCTCACCCTCATTCTTGTTTTGTGGTTTCTCCAGTTCTGGACTTTAGCGACCCCTTCAGCACGGAGGTGAAGCCGAGGATCCTGCTCATGGGCCTGAGAAGGAGTGGCAAGTCATCCATCCAGAAAGTTGTCTTTCATAAAATGTCTCCCAACGAAACCCTGTTCTTGGAAAGTACGAACAAGATCTGCCGGGAAGACGTTTCCAACAGCTCCTTTGTTAATTTTCAGATTTGGGACTTCCCAGGGCAGATTGACTTTTTTGACCCTACCTTTGACTATGAGATGATCTTCCGGGGGACAGGAGCACTGATATTTGTCATAGACTCCCAGGTAAGGCTCAGTCTCGGGGTACGGTGGGACTGTAGCCCCCTGCCCCAGGCAGCCCCTTCTTGCAAACAAGTTCCTTTGCAATCACTTTGGTTTGGTTTTTAGAGTCAGGAATAGGACTTTTTACCTGACTAGCATTTCTCAGTTGGGACTCTCAGGCTTTGCAAAGGGGAAAAGGCTCCCTTCATGCAGCCCTGACCAACATGCGATGTTCGGGAACTGTGTGCTCTCAGCAAACCCTAGAGGAAACCTCACAGATGGGGGGCAGGAGGGACCACCGTGCAGGTCAGTGACACCAACGATATGTCCCCCCCCCGGTACCCTTGGCAGACATCTATAAAAGATCACAAGTTCTCTATAACAAAAATACATATATATCTACATTTCAAAATGTTTACTATTTCCTTTGAAGATAAAGTTCTAAGGGTGAACATTTTTCTTCTGAATCATTATTGTAATTACTACTAGTACACAATTACAGCAGCATGACTAGTATGTATTTTATAGGTAACTAAATACAAAATGTAAAATTTGAGATACATATTTTTTTTTCCACTTAATTCATGTATTATGCTTGACTAAGACAGGATTTGGCATCAATCCTTTTTTTGTTTGTATAGCTGTTAAGTACTGAGAAAACTTGTTCACATAAGGTGGATATGGGGTGAGTTTTGTTCTAGCATTCACTCAATTGTTTAACTCCTTCTAAGTTATATCCCCTAAATTACCCAATTTTCTATCACAAAAAAATTATTTTTTCATAGTTTATCAGTAGACATCCTGATTGTGTCCTCCTTTAACTTTGCTGAAAGCAAAGAATTGGGAGCCCCTTGACTGGTGAAGAACCGTATTATCACCCAGGCATTGCTCACTTTATTGGTATTCAGACCAGCCTTCTGAATGGTCTCTTTGGCACTCTGGGTTTTTAAGACCCTGGGCCTTTCTCCTGTGAAGTATGGGCAGAGCTGGTGGTTTAAGGGAAGGAGCAGCAGGACCACAGATGCATCTCCGGCAGGTCAGTCTTAGCAAAGAGCACAGGTAGCAGGACTGGGACATTGACATTTACGTTCTTCAAACTCTCCATGTGCAGGGACCCTTAGAAAGTGTCCCCAATGGGTGGCCCAGCCCGAAGGCCCTCCTGAGGGCTCTCTTTTGTAGCTGTGGGGGAATAAAAGGCAACAAGTCCTGCAGGAATGCCCTAAGCCAACTCTAAGCTCAGGTCTCAGTGTTTCCCTGCAACTGTGGACCTATAGTCAGACAGGTAGGGCCAAGCACTCCCAGCCCTTCAGGAGCCCAGTGGTGTTAGGGAGGAAGGGCTGTGAAGACCCTTAGTAATAATGGTTCTGAGCCCACTCTTAGAAAACCATTCTCAGACAAGACTACTCATGCCTGAGAGTATCATAAATTCATTCATGGAATGAGGTGCCTGTTTAATATAAAAATGAAATTTTCAACTCAGCCTTTTAGTTTCAAGGGACTGCATGGTGAACTTGTGGAGCTGTAGTAGCCCTACCCATGGGTAAGTAGATTCCAACCCTGACTCATCACTTCAAGACAATGGCTTAGGAATACTTCCTTCAATACAATATTGTTCATGCATAGCAATTTACATTTATGGAATTTGAACTTCCGGTGCACCTCTATCTCAGGTGTTTGTAATATGGCTAAAACAGGCATACTTGCCTGTTTGTTTTTTATTGTTTGGGGTATCTTTATTGCTTCAGAGTGATCCCCTTTTTATGGTTGGTTTGTTTTATTGAAGTATAGTTGATTTACAGTATCATGTTAGTTTCAGGTGTACAGCACAGTGATTCAGTTTTATATATATATATATATATATTTTACATATATATATATTTATATTCTTTTTCGGATTCCTTTCCCTTATAGGTTATTAACAAATATTAAGTGTAGTTCCTTGTGCTATACAGTAGGTCCTCGTTGGTCATCTATTTTATACATAGTAGTGTGTATATGTTAATCCCAAACTCCTAATTTATCCCTCCCCCTCCCTCTTGCCTATTTTTATTTTTTATTTATTTATTTAGCCTATTTTTAAATTGGAACTGTAATTTGGTTTTAATTTTACCTGAGCATGAAAAGTGGACCTTCGATTGTGGTTGGTAAATGTGTTCTTTGTTTTAGTTTGTTTCTCGGTTTGTTGGGTCTTGTTTTGGCCGTAGGGCGGACACATGTATAAGAATGAGAACTACATCTTTTTAAATGACACTTTTTAAAAGGTAGAAAAAAACATTGTTGAGAGTTGTCATTTACTAAAAATAAGGAATCGTTAAATAAGCAGTTTCCAGAATTTGCCTAATAGGCTTTTCTACTGGAAGCAGCTGATAACAATCACATTTGGGGGAATCTTTACTTGATGCGACTGCAAGCACTAAACAAAACCAAACTTGAGGGAAGTGTCTCGGCAACTCTTGAATGTCACTGCCTTCATTTCTAAGCAGTGCTATGTTCGTCTGACACCTCACACTTTTTTATTTTTTGCTTGCGAATTCCTCACAACCACGGAATTGCCAGATAAATATATCACCAAGGAGAAAGTGTGTCCTCACAGAATGTTGTAAAATAAAAGAGAATGAAAGCATCAAGGGTAATTTCCCGTGAGCTCCCCGTGTGACACTGCCAGCCCCCTGGCACGGCCCACAGAAAGGACCTCATCTCCAGGGCCACCCTCGGCCCCCGGGAGCCATTTCACATGTGCCTGGGATCCAAACTAGAGTGTCGGCTTGACCCACGTTGGTGATTGTGACCTGCCTCTAATTCCTAGATCTAATTTTGGAATAGAAACCAGGCAGCGTATTTTTCCTTGTTTGAATTTGTTGTAGAAGATAATAACAAACACAGTAGAAAAAAAATCATTCACAATCCCTCTGCTCTAATAAATCAAGTCTTTTGTTTCTTTTCATGTCCTTTTTAGCCCTTATAGATCTGTACCACTTCATCAGTTTGTTGGTAATCAGACCATTTTACATGCTTGGCACGGAGGTTAGAGGAGTGATTTCTAATCTTGAGACTGTGATAACACTCTTGACTTTGGCTAGTGTTCTCACAGACATGTGCCCTGAACTCCTCTCTTCTGTTAAAGACATAAGGAATAACATTTTTTTGAAGTGTAATTTACATGCAATACATTGCACTCATTTTAAATACACAGTTCAACAAGTTTGACAAATACACCTCTAACCACCTCACAATCAAGATACAGAATGTTTCCCCCACCCTGAAATCTTCTTTGTGTCCTTTCTCAGACGGTCCCCAAGACCCCGGCCCCAGGCAACTGCTGATGAGATGTGCTTCCTTTCTCTATAGACTAGTTCGCCTTTTCTAGAATTTCTGTATGTGGAATTGTACAGTATGTGGACTTTAGTTTTTATCTGAGATATTGCAAGGTATTAAAAAAGTGCTGCAAATTATTAATCTAGAATTTTTCCAAGATGCTTAATCTGCTATCCCAGTGTCCAATATTTGTTTTTCATTTTAAACAACTCTTTAGAGTACAAAGGATGAGGACTCCGCTTATCTTTGTCTCTCTTCATAGTTTCATATTAGTATCTTTAATATTTTGATTTATCTAAAAACTAGGGATATATTTTTATTAATTTAATTTGGGGAATACAAGAATGCCTAAAAACATCCCCTGTTTTATTGGCTTTTCTGTATTTGTCCAGGTTTGGAGTCAGAATTGGCAGGGGGCGGTGAAAAGTCCTTTAAATTCTGTCCTGAAGATCCCTTTCTTCAGGATCTTAGTTCCCCCCAGGGATTGAACCCGGGCCCATGGCAGTGAAAGCGCCCCCAGGGTCCTAACCACTGGACCGCCAGGCGATTCCCCCCTTTCCTTTTTTTGCTGGAAAAACAAGACCTATTCACACCCTTCAAGTTGGCAATAATGAAGAGACCTGACAACCCTGGGTGTTGTGGAGAGTCTGGAGCATCAGGGGCTCTTACACATTATCTAGTCAAGTTCAAGGTGCTCATTCCTATGACCCAACAAGCCTCCTTTCAGGGTAAGCCCTAAGAAACTTGCAGACAGGCACAGAGATGTGTGCGTGAGATTATACACATTGTCATCATCATCTGAACTAGCACATAACTGGAAACATTCTGAATGTTCATCAGCTGGCAAGTGAGCGATAAATTTTAGACCATCCATACGATGGAATTTTACAGAGTTGTTAACAGGAATCATGCACTAGAGTATGTGCTTCAACAAAGGTGACCCTCACTGACGTAATGTGAATGGAGAAGGCAAACTGTAATCCACATGCAAGTTGATATTTCTGTAAAGTTTTAAGCAATGTAAATGAATTCTGTATGTTGTTCAGTGATCCATATGTATGCAGTAATGTATAAAGACATAAGTGATGATACAGGCAGAAGTCAGGATAGTGGTTACCTCTGGAGGGTGTGGGTACAGTGATGGGATAGGCTGGGAGGATGGGGAGAAACATACAAGGCTTCAGTGTCTAATGTTTGATTTCTTAAACAGAGAGATGCATACACAGGCATTCATTACATTATTACATAGGTATCATCTGTAGGAAGGAGAAAAAAATAGTGTGTTATTTGGGGCAATTACTCTAGACCAGGGGTCAGCAGACTCTTTCTGAAAAGGGCCAGATGGTAATTATTTTAGGCTTCGCAGGCTGTGCTGTCTCTGAGGAGTTTCCACAGAGGAAAACCATTCAGTTCTGCCACTGTACCCTCAAAGCAGCCATAGACAGTCTGTAAACAAATGAGTGTGACTGTGGTCCAATAAAACTTTACTTACAAACAATAGGTGGGCCCAGTTTGGCCCGAGGGCCATGGTTTGCTGACCTCTGCTCTAGATCAGTGGTTCTTAAAATTTTTTCCTCCTGGCTCCTTCCCCATCTTCCCAGTGATCCCTATCATGTTTTCATCCCTGCTTGTTCATTACATTTCACCAAGTGACTCAGAATCCTGGAGGGACAGTATTCCAGGGAAGGTCCTGGATGGTGTGTGGTCATTTTCAATACATAAAACTGCAACTCTGACCTTTGTGACTGTCATCAAGCTAAATCATAACTGTATTTTTCTGGCCTTTCTTTTTCATTTCTTTGTTAACAAAACTTAAGTTTTCAGTCTTGAATTCTATGAAACAGCTTTTATGTGGGCATTTGCAAAATATTTTGGGAGGGGGTTGTAAGATTAACAATGTACGTGGAAGAGAAAAAATGGTACCTGTAAGGTGATGGATTGGTTCATTAGCTTGACTGGGGGGATCCTTTCACGATGGGTACAGATGGGTACACAATGGTACTAAAACATTACGTCGTCACCTTAATACATGCAATGTTTGTCAGTCATACCTCAGTAAAGCTGGGAGGGAAGACTGTATGTGGAAGGGAAGCAAAACAGCCTCCCTGACAGGAGTGTGCTTTGTTCCCAGGACGATTACATGGAGGCCCTGGCCAGGCTCCACCTCACGGTGACCAGGGCCTACAAAGTGAACACCGACATCAACTTCGAGGTGTTTATTCACAAAGTGGATGGTCTGTCAGATGATCACAAAATTGAAACCCAGAGAGATATTCACCAGAGGGCAAATGATGACCTTGCAGATGCTGGATTAGAAAAAATTCACCTCAGGTGAGAACAGAAACCCATCAGGGATCATTGGGGTCCAGAGCCATCAGGAGTGGTTTGGCCCGGACTGCCATTTAGAGTCACAGAGCCCTGTGTACCCTATTTTGTGCTGTAGACATTGGGGTAGTATTTGGGAAAAGCAAGCTTTGCATGTGCCAACTCTCATCTTTGGGAAAAGCGGTGGGGTTTAAAAAAAATTTTTTGGACCAAAGGTCAAAGCTAAGGTTCTTTCCCCCCTATGAAAAACACATAGGAGAAAACCCATGAACTGCATCCAGGAAGTCAATCGATGCTGAAGTTTACTGTTATAGATAGTATCTGTAATCATAAGTAAAGGAGTCCTCTGAAAATAATTCCAATAGAAATATTCAGAGGAAAGCCATGGCTCTAATTTTTGTGGGGTAGTATATATATGCACCATTCATTTTGCAAATTGGAAAAATGGAAAGATTAGGTGCTTCAGTATCAATAACATAACTGTTATTAACATGAGAGGTGTGTATAAAGATGATCTGGTGTGGATTCTCTTGCAGAAGGTAAGGATGCTGATATAGGCATATACGGCTGCATTTTTAGTATATGTGCTGCCGAAGCAAGCACGTGGGCTGCATTTTTAAGCCTCCTATAGTCCAGCCAGTCAGCAGATCAGAATGGGCACAGTTCTTGCTTTGGGGAGTTGGGCAGGAACGTCTTGTTAAGACATGTTCATTTTTTGACTGAGGTTGTTTTGAATTCTGAAGGGGGCTAGAATGTGTGTGTAGTAAATACGAAGGCATGATTCTGGTGTTATGACATAGCCTGAACAGTCTATTCCTCAGTCAGAGGTAAAAAGTGATGAAATATTGTTTCATCTTTCAGCTTTTATCTGACAAGCATATATGATCATTCAATATTTGAAGCTTTTAGCAAAGTGGTTCAGAAGCTGATTCCACAACTCCCCACCCTGGAGAATTTGCTAAACATCTTTATCTCAGTAAGTAAATAATACTGTCCTGTTAGAGTCATTTGCGGAATTTAAGAATAACATTGCAAGAGTGGAAATGATCTTATTTCCACTTGCTCTTACAGCACTTCAAGTTCACTGAAATATTATTTTTGAAGATTGCGCCTATGTACTGTTTTAGGGCCTTTAAAATGTAACTGCCAAAACGATTCCTGTACTTCACTTGTGTAATCGGAATGTTTATTCAAGTTGTAGGCGATCATTCAATGTTCATGGAATCCTACCAGAGTTTGGGAGCATAAAAGTTGGTTTTGGCTATAAGATATATACTGTTGAATTTTTTAAAATATGTTTAACACTGTGAATGATGTGCTGTCCGGCTGAGTCCTAAACACCACCACGTCAAGTCAAACGTCACAAAATAGAATTAAGGCAGACCTTTGGTTGCATTCGCATTGATTCTCAGTGCACAATTTTGAGTTTGTTTGTCTAGATTTTTTAAATCTATTTTTAAATTTAAAGTTTTTAAAATGCTTTTTTTTTTACTTGGCCTTTTTCCTAACTGCAGGTACATTTCTAAGAGTCAGGAAACACTACTTAATTTGTTTACCGAAAGTAAATAATTCGTGATAATTCCAGTTTTCATTTCTTGTGCAAATCCATTATAAAGAAGTTTATGACAATGAGGTTTAAATTGTAATAAAATGGAACAACCTAACTTTTTGCTGGTTCATATCTGAGACTGAGGATGGCATATCATTTTATGTAACCATGACATGCTCTGCAATCAGCTGTCCCTTTAAGGCCGCATCTCCTTTTCTGTTTCAGAATTCTGGAATTGAAAAGGCGTTTCTCTTTGATGTGGTCAGTAAGATTTACATTGCAACTGATAGTACCCCCGTGGATATGCAAACCTATGAGCTCTGCTGTGACATGATCGATGTGGTTATCGACATTTCTTGTATTTATGGGTAAGTAGAACATTCTGAAAGGCTACAATTGAGCCATACTTTTCTTTCATAACCTTTGAGAATTTTGCATTTACTTATTTGATCTTAATACTTTTGTTTGAAATGACTGAGATCTATAAATACACCATTTCGTATGTAATAATAATAACAAAACATTATTGAGTAAATGCCTAGCATTATGCTAATAATTTCATTGCCCACATTATTATCATTGAATTCTCCACTATTCCTCGAGGCAGGAATTACTATCACCATCTTATAGACGGGGCACTGCGGTCCAGAGTGGTTAAGTTTCTAACACCTGCTCACACTGTCAATAAGGGACAGAATTAGTATTGTATTTGAGCTCAAGTCTGATACGTTCTTCCTCTACTGAAAAATCTGTTGTCATATCATAATGTATTTACTTGAGGGAGACCACTAGGATCCTTGGATTCTACATACATATCTCATGTTTACCACAGTTTTATTATTTTCTTCATTACATGAAATAACTGCTGAGTTGTTTGTTTTTCCAATATAGTTTTGATTGTCTTCTATGGTGGATAGCAGAGAATTATTAAAGTAAGCAAACAACATTACCTGCTTATTATTATTATCTTATATTCTTATAAAACAGAACTTCTTGTACATTTAAAATAATATAAAATAAACAGGCGTGGGGAAAATTGATTCTGTTACCAGACATAGAAATAATTCCACATAATTGTGAATTTGCTGAATTCAGGGTGTTTTAGAGTGAGTGGGTGTGACCTTGTGTGTCTATCTTATTAAGGCATCGCGTTGTTGCTGCCTTGTTTTCATATTGAATCTCACATCCTCACACACCCATTGATGAGATAAAGCTTTCCTTCATCTTCCTCTTTACTCACTGGCTGTGACTCGCTTTACACAGCCTCCTCTGCCAGCTTCTGGGCGAGCCTCAGTCTTACCATTTCTCTCTTCCATTCAGTTTAGACTCTTTCTGTTAACTGTTATACACACATGAACACCCACAGTCCCTTCCCTTATGAAACAGGGAAAGTGATTCTTACCTCACAGGACTGTAGTGAGAATGCAATATCATTAGGCTTCCCCTGGTGGACCCTGGATAAATGTAGCTGCCATTATAATTATTATTAATTATTGTTATTCTTACTAAACACTGCCACCGGCTTTAGAAATAGACCTTATTTTCCGCGATCGCTGCCCTGCAGTATTCTCTTGTTTTTAAACTCTAAGTGGATGACCTTGAAATAGCCATGGAAGCTGAAACTACCCTGATTACAGTCTAGATGGCTGTCGTAATCAAATACAATGAACAACACAATTAATCTGGCACATGTTTAATGATATGCATAATCATTATTTTGCTATATGGTAATTAGACATAAGTGGTAAGTTGTTCATATAAATGATGTTAATCAGAGTTACTTTTATCCAGCTAAAACAAACACGGGGAGGGAGGGGTTGGGCAGAGGAGGGAGCAGGGCCTTGCTGGTAGATTGCTTTTCTGTTGCCGAGTGCAGTGTTCCTGGGAGCCCGCCCGGTTCAGTAAGAACCGGTCTGGGTATGGGTCACAAATGGGGCGTGAGTTCTGGGGTTTCTTGAGACTGTTTGCTGGAGCAGCCATGAGCCAGCCCATGTGGCCTGCAGGGGGTGGCCGGGGATGCATGCCACAGCCCGGGAAGCAGGCAGCCCTGTAATTGGAGACCTTAGAAGCAGGTGACCTGGTCTGCTCAGGAATCTCAGCTGGGATTCTGAAAACGTATACACAGTTTCAGATAAGGGAAAAGGTACAAGACGTGCTCCTTTGCCTATAAAGGAAGGATACATAACTGATTACATCAGTGGCTTCAGAGGGCTCAGTTTTGATCATTAAGGCCATATTAATAATGATCATAGCAGTTAGCATTTATTGTGCATTTTATATGCTCTCAGCACTATGCTTAGCACTATATATGTATTATTTCATTGCATTAGGAAACTTTGAGGTAATTATTGTTCATGTACAGTTGAGGAAATTGAGGCTCAAAGAAGTTACTCAATTTGCCCAAACTTATACGATAAATAAGAGAGCTGGGATTCAAACCCAAGTCATTTGTGTTTGCAGGCCACACCTTTTCGTAAATAGACCAATTTATTTATTTAACTTTTTATTTTGAAAAAATTTCCAATCTATAGAAAATGTGCAAGAATAGTACAGTGAACTCCTATGTACCCTTCACTGGGATTCACCAATTTTTATCAGTTTGCCATATTTGCTCTTTCTTTCTTTTTCTAATACAGTTGACCCTCCATGTGGGTTCCATATCCGCAGATTCAACCAACCAGCGGATTGAAAATATTCAGAAAAAAAAATACCAGAAAATGCCAAAAAGCAAAACTTGAATGGGCTGCATGCTGGCAACTATTTACATAGCATTTACATTGCATTAGGCATTATAAGTAATCTAAGGATACTTAAAAGTGTATGGGAGGGAATTAATTGATATTTGTAGAACATTCCATCCAAGAACAACAGAATACACTTTCTTCTCAAGTGCTTATGGGACATTCTCCAGGATAGATCATATCTTGGGTCACAAATCAAGCCTTGGTAAATTTAAGAAAATTGAAATTGTATCACATATCTCTTCCAACCACAATGCTGTGAGAACAGATATCAATTACAGGAAAAAATCTGTAAAAAATATAAACACATGGGGGTTAAACAATACACTACTTAATAACCAAGAGATCACTGAAGAAATCAAAGAGGAAATCAAAAAATACCTAGAAACAAATGACAATGAAAACACGACAACCCAAAACCTATGGGATGCAGCAAAAGGAGTTGTAAGAGGGAAGTTTATAGCAATACAATCCTACCTCAAGAAACACGGAACATCTCAAATAAACAACCTAACCTTACACCTAAAGCAATTAGAAAATGAGAAAAAAAGCCCCCAGTGTTAGCAGAAGGAAAGAAATCAAAGATCAGATAAGAAATAAATGAAAAAGAAATGAAGGAAATGATAGCAAAGATCAATAAAACTAAAAGCTGGTTCTTTGAGAAGATAAACAAAATTGATAAACCATTAGCCAGACTCATCAAGAAAAAAAAGGGAGAAGACTCAAATCAATAGAATTAGAAATGAAAAAGGAGAAATAACAACTGACACTGCAGAAATACAAAGGATCATGAGAGATTACTACAAGCAACTCTATGCCAATAAAATGGACAACCTGGAAGAAATGGACAAATTCTTAGAAAAGCACAATCTTCTGAGACTGAACCAAGAAGAAATAGAAAATATAAACAGACCAATCACAAGCACTGAAATTGAGACTGTGATTAAAAATCTTCCAACAAACAAAAGCCCAGGACCAGATGGATTCACAGGCGAACTCTATCAAACATTTAGAGAAGAGCTAACACCTATCCTTCTCAAACTCTTCCAAAATATAGCAGAGGGAGGAACACTCCCAAACTCATTCTACGAGGCCACCATCACCCTGATACCAAAACGAGAGAAATATGTCACAAAGCAAGAAAACTACAGGCCAATATCACTGATGAATATAGATGCAAAAACACTCAACAAAATACTAGCAAACAGAATCCAACAGCACATTAAAAGGATCATACATCATGATCAAGTGGGGTTTATCCCAGGAAAGCAAGGATTCTTCAATATATGCAAATCAATCAATGTGATAAACCATATTAACAAACTGAAGGAGAAAAACCATATGAGCATCTCAATAGATGCAGAAAAAGCTTTCAACAAAGTTCAACACCGATTTATTATGAAAACCCTCCAGAAAGTAGGCATAGAGGGAACTTACTCAACATAATTAAGGCCATATATGACAAACCCACAGCCAACATCGTTCTCAATGGTGAAAAACTGAAACCATTTCCTCTAAGATCAGGAACAAGACAAGGTTGCCCACTCTCACTATTATTCAACATAGTTTTGGAAGTTTTAGCCACAGTAATCAGAGAAGAAAAAAAAAATAAAAGGAATCCAAATTGGAAAAGAAGAAGTAAAGCTGTCACTGTTTGCAGATGACATGATACTATACATAGAGAATCCTAAAGATGCTACCAGAAAACTACTAGAGCTAATCAATGAATTTGGTAACGTTTCAGAATACAAAATTAATGCACAGAAATCTCTGGCATTCCTATACACTAATGGTGAAAAATCTGAAAGAGAAATTAAGGAAACGCTCCCATTTACCATTGCAACAAAAAGAATAAAATATCTAGGAATAAACCTACCTAAGGAGACAAAAGACCTGTATGCAGAAAACTATAAGACACTGATGAAAGAAATTAAAGATGATACAAACAGATGGAGAGATATACCATGTTTTTGGATTGGAAGAATCAACATTGTGAAAATGACTCTACTACCCAAAGCAATCTACAGATTCCATGCAATCCCTATCAAACTATCAATGGCATTTTTCACAGAACTAGAACAAGAAATTTCACAATTTGTATGGAAACACAAAAGACCCCGAATAGCCAAAGCAATCTTGAGAAAGAAAAACGGAGCTGGAGGAATCAGGCTTCCAGACTTCAGACTATACTACAAAGCTACAGTAACCAAGACAGTATGGTACTGGCACAAAAACAGAAATATAGATCAATGGGACAGCATAGAAAGCTCAGAGATAAACCCACACACATATGGTCATTTTATTTTTGATAAAGGATGCAAGAATATACAATGGAGAAAAGACAGCCTCTTCAATAAGTGGTGCTGGGGAAACTGGACAGCTACATGTAAAAGAATGAAATTAGATCACTCCCTAACACCATACATAAAAATTAACTCAAAATGGATTAAAGACCTAAATGTAAGACCAGACACTATTAAACTCTTAGGGGAAAACATAGGCAGAACACTCTATGACATAAATCACAGCAGGATCCTTTTTGACCCACCTCCTAGAGAAATGGAAATAAAAACAAGAATAAACAAATGGAACCTAATGAAACTTAAAAGCTTTTGCACAGCAAAGGAAACCATAAACAAGACAAAAAGACAACCCTCAGAATGGGAGAAAATATTTGCAAATGAAGCAACTGACAAAGGCTTAATCTCCAGAATTTACAAGCAGCTCATGCAGCTCAATATCAAAAAAAGAAACAACCCAATCCAAAAATGGACAGAAGACCTAAATAGACATTTCTCCAAAGAAGATATACAGATGGCCAACAAACACATGAAAGGATGCTCAACATCACTCATCACTAGAGAAATGCAACTCAAAATTACAATGAGGTATCACCTAACACCAGTCAGAATGGCCATCATCAAAAAATCTACGAACAGGGCTTCCCTCGTGGCGCAGTGGTTGAGAGTCCCCCTGCTGATGCAGGGGACATGGGTTCGTGCCCTGGTCCGGGAAGATCCCACATGCTGCGGAGCGGCTGGGCCCGTGAGCCATGGCTGCTGAGCCTGCACGTCCAGAGCCTGTGCTCCACAACTGGAGAGGCCACAACAGTGAGAGGCCCGCGTACCGCAAAAAAAAAAAAAAAAAAAATCTATGAACAATAAATGCTGGAGAGAGTGTGGAGAAAAGGGAATCCTCTAGCACTGTTGGTGGGAATGTAAATTGATACAGCCACTATGGAGAACAGTATGGAGGTTCCTTAAAAAACTAAAGATAGAACTATCATACAACCCAGCAATGCCACTACTGGGCATATACCATGAGAAAACCATAATTTAAAAAGAGTCATGTACCACAATGTTCATTGCAGCTCTACTTAGAATAGCCAGGACATGGAAGCAACCTAAATGTGCATTGACAGATGAATGGATAAAGAAGATGTGGCACATATATACAATGGAATATTAGCCAGCTATAAAAAGAAACGAAATTGAGTTGTTTGTAGTGAGGTGGATGGACCTAGAGACTGTCATACAGAGTGAAGTAAGTCAGAAAGAGAAAAATAAATACCGTATGCTAACACATATATATGGAATCTAAAAAAAAGGTTCTGAAGAACCTAGGGGCAAGACAGAAATAAAGACGCAGACGTAGAGAATGGACTTGAGGACACGGGGAGGGGGAAGGGTAAGCTGGGACGAAGTGAGAGAGTGACATGGACATATATACACTACCAAATGTAAAATAGATTGCTAGTGGGAAGCAGCCACATAGCACAGGGAGATCAGCTCTGTGCTTTGTGACCACCTAGAGGGGTGGGATAGGGAGAGTGGGAGGGAGACGCAAGAGGGAGGAGTTATGGGTGTATATGTGTAGCTGATTCACTTTGTTATAAAGCAGAAACTAACACACCATTGTAGAGCAATTATACTCCAATAAAGATGTTAAAAAAAAAAGAAGTATATGGAAGGATGTGTGTGGGTTATATGTGAATACTGTGTCTTTTTTTTTTTTTTTTGCTGGACGCGGGCCTCTTACTGTTGTGGCCTCTCCCGTTGCGGAGCACAGGCTCCGGCCATGGCTCACGGGCCTAGGAGCTCCGCGGCATGTGGGATCTTCCCGGACCGGGGCACAAACCTGTGTCCCCTGCATCGGCAGGCGGACTCTCAACCACTGCGCCACCAGGGAAGCCCATACTATGTCATTTTATATAAGAGACTTGAGCATCTGCAGATTTTGGTATCTGCTGGGGGAAATCCTGGAACCAAGCCCCCCCCCCCGCCCCCATAGTGAGGGATGACTGAACGTGTTTGTTTTTGCTGAACTAATTGGGAGGAATTTGTAACATGATTCTATAGGAATCATGTCCTATAACAAGGATGTTTTCTTGTAGGATCACAGTTTTAACTTTCAAATTAAACTTATTTAACATATCTGCATTACTCTTATCTAATATAGAGTCCATTTTCAAATTTTACCAAAGGTCCCAATTCTATCTTTCATAGCAGTTTTTTGCTGGATCCAGGATCTAGCCCAGCATTTTGCTGCCGTTTCTCTTCAGGCTGCTTTATTTTGGATCAGTTCTTCACCCCTTCTTGGTCTTTCATCAGGCTGTGCTTTGGGCAGCCTGGTTATTCTGTCACGAGAGAAAACTGGAAGCCCTTGTGGGCCACGGAGGGGAGAAGAACTGACCTCCATCCCTCACCTGTGTTCCTCAGGTGCCTGGAGAGTTGCCCAGCTGACACACCACACTCAGTGTGTCAGTAGGAAAGTGACTGTCATACGCTGCGTACGTTCTTGTGAACGGGGGTTTCTGAGATCTTTAGCCGAAAGGCACTGTAAGTGTAAACTCCCTGTCATTATGATTATCGTTCTCTTTTTGAAAGCTGGTCTCCGTCGCTGGGTTACAAACTGAAGTTCTTTCTCAATGGTCAAATATGTTTTGGTTTCTGTCCCCATTTAGGCTCAAAGAAGATGGAGCAGGAACCCCTTATGACAAGGAATCAACAGCCATTATAAAGCTGAATAACACAACAGTTCTTTATTTAAAAGAGGTGACCAAGTTCCTGGCTCTCGTTTGCTTTGTCAGAGAGGAAAGCTTTGAAAGAAAAGGTAATTTTTTGTGTGATTTAAATGAAGCATTTCCCTTCAGACGTTGAATGCAGGTGGACAGCAGTGTGCCTTGGGAAGCTTCCAGACTTTAGTCACAGGGCCCTTTGGCTCCTCCCGACATCCTGGGGTTTTGGGATCCGTGAACCAGCCTGCCCTCTAGTGATGCAGCTGCCGTGAGGTGGTAGTGGAACCGCACCATCCTCCCAGGGAGGGGCTTGAGCTTTTCTGGGAGCAGAGCCAGCTGGGGCGTTGTTGCCAGGCTGTAGATCTCTTACCCCGGGGAGGTCCCCTAGCCTACAGGGGGTGCCAAGGCCTCCCTCTTGGTCCACACCCCTAGAAGGTATTAGGGACCTTGTGACCACTTGTCCTCCCCGTGTAAAGGATGAAACTCATACAGCATTAAAGCTAGATGTTATTTAACTTCTGTTCATCCCTTGTCCATTCTTTAGTCCTAAAACACAGGGACAGCATCGTGATTTCAAAACAGGGAGATATGAATATATTTAATAACGTCACCAAATATCTTTTTAGGACCAAATTTAGTTTTATTTGGAAACAAAAGCAATTAACCCTCATAAAGATACTCATATTCCCCCGCCCTGCCGGGCACCACTATGTAAACTGGGAAATATCAGTTTACTGATGTAGCTAGGGATTCTTGCTAGTGATTAGGGGATGATTTACCCTAAATTCCCAACAAAGTGGCAATAGTAACATTTTCTGAAATAGCCTTTCTTCTTATATGCAATACATGTTCATTATAAAAATACTTTGAAAACTTAGGAAAGTATAAAAAAGTCAGTTTCACCATCTAGAGCTAAACTCCGTGTTAAATTTCTGGGATTTTTTTTCTCCTTCCTTTTCTCCCTCCCTCCCTCCCTTCATCCCTTCTTTCCTTCCTTTCCTCCAACAAAAGTGATGCCATATTGCCTATATAATTTTCTATCCTGTTGTTTTCACTTATTGATATCATTAAAATCTTCTTAATTCATTGAGCCTGAAAACATGATTTAGATATTTATTTATTTATTTATTTATTTATTTGTTTGTTTGTTTGTTTGTTTGTTTGTTTGCGGTACGCGGGCCTCTCACCGTTGTGGCCTCTCCCGTTGCGGAGCACAGGCTCCGGACGCGCAGGTTCAGCGGCCATGGCTCACGGGCCCAGCCGCTCCGCGGCACGCGGGATCCTCCCGGACCGGGGCACGAACCCGTGTCCCCTGCATCGGCAGGCGGACTCTCAACCACTGCGCCACCAGGGAAGCCCATGATTTAGATTTTTATTACTTCTTTTTGTTACAGAGTAATAGATTCATTTAGAAAATTTAGATATAATAAATAAGCAAAAAAAATAATTATTGATAAGCTTCTCACATAATCACTCTTGATATTTTCTGTATAACTTTCCAGTTTTTTCATAGATATCTCTATATATGGGATTATATAATAAATACTACTTTATAACCTTCACTTAAATTATTACAGACATCTTTCCAATTCATTAAATCTTTTTTTAACCACATCATTTTAACGATTAGTTTCTTCTATTGTTAGAAATGTGTGTTGTTTCTAGATTTTGATGTTATAAATAATCCATAATGACCTTCTTTCCACTAAATATTTGTGTACATCTTTGGTTATTTCCTCAGGAAATACTTCAACAAATGGAATTACTTAGATCAATACATTTTGGTAGCTTCTAATGCATATTAGCAAAATGTCCTTCAGAAAGTTTTTACAGGTTTATGCTACTAAGAGAATATGAGTGTGTCCATTTTGCTTTATTCTCATTAATATTGGGTATTAGCATTAAACACTGATAATTGAAAACAAATTTACATTTTTTCTGCTTCTTAGTGAAGTCGTGTATTTTTTTCATGTATTTACTATTACCAGCCAAATTGCCTGTTATGTCCTTGGCCCTCAAAACTTTTAATTAAATGGTGGTAATCTTTTACTTTTTATTTTCATCTCGCTGAAACTAAGAACAGATTATATAATGGATTCATGGAATTTTGAAGATAGACAGGACCATCCTGTGTTTCACTCTCTCAGTTACTGATGATTTTACCCAGACCCAGGAAATAGAAGTGACTTTCTCCTATGGTCATACCACCAGTGTATAGCAGTCTGGGCTAAAGATTTCTAGGCTTCTCCCTGTATGGAATCAGTTCTGTGTATTGTGTTTTAAACCATTATACATATATTCCCTTGGTTAAAGATATTTCTAGAATTTATATTTGGTGATTAATATTTTGTGTTGATTTTGGAAACTAAGGAAAGTAAAAGTAATGCAAATAGTACAACTATAGACCCCAAACCATCTAGGGTGATGACAGGTCCTAAAATTTAGGTTACAATAACATCAACCTTGAGAGCTTGTTTATTTTGAACTGATTTTAGACTTAATAGAAAAGTTGCAAAAATAATACATAGTTTATATATACTCATCCAGCTTCCCGAAATGTTAACATGTTACGTACTGTAGTACAGTAATCAAAGCTAGGGAATTAACATCAGTATAATACTATCAATATTAATAAAACTTACAGACCTTATTCAAATTTCACGAGTTTTTCCAAAAATACCTTTTTTTTTCTGTTCCAGGATCCCAAATTGATTTAGTTATTACTTCTCCTAGTCTCCTCCAATCTGTGATGGTCTTTCATGACCCTGACACTTTTGAAGAGTACTCATCAATTATTTTGTACAACGTTCCTCAAATTGGGTTTGTCTGATATTTTCGCACAATTGGAATGAGATTATGCAATTTGGCCAGAATACCACACAGAAATGATATTGTGTCCTTAGTGTATCATATGTTTATGACGTTAGTTTGGCTTATTACTGGCGATGCTGACCTTGATTTAGTTAAGATAGGGTCTACCAGGTCTTTCCCCTGGAGAGTTCCTACTTTTCACTTTGTAGTGAATAAATACTTTCAAACTATGCAAATCCTCTTTCTCCTCACACTTTGCCCACTAATTTTAATGTCCATCTATGGTCGTGTGAGTTAATTTAAGCAGGAATTTCTCATGTGGATCTTGGGCAACTTATTGTTAAACCACCTAGGGAGGATCATCTCTGAAGATAGGCGGATTTTGTAAAATTTATTAAACTCATTAGAAACCTGAGTATTTGTTTTAATGTGATAAGAGAGATAAATAGGCAGACAAGGTTTAACCCCATGAAGTTAAACTTGTTTGCTTTTTAGGGTGACTAACCAATCTCCATTTGCCTGGGACAGAGGTGAGGGTTCCTGAAACAGGGGACCTTCAGGGCTGCAACTGGGAAAGTCCCAGGCAAATGCATTAAGTTGATCACCTTAGCTTTAGAAAGAGCTTGACGCTTTACATATGCATGGAGTGGTTCCATTTGTTTTTGCTGCTTTAATCTCAAGTGTTGAGTCCTGCTGGTGCTGATAATCAACCCTTGTTGGTTGACTTGTCCTGATGTTGGTCTCTCTCTGTTTTCGTGGATGATTTCTGACTGCTTTGGCAGAAAGAGGAGGATAGAAAGCGGAAGTGGGATTCTTGGTCTTAGCTGCGCATCGTAGGCACCTTGGGAAGGGAGGTGGTTAAAAAATATGGCCATTGAGGCCTGCCACAGAACAATTAGAACAGAATTCCTGGGAGAGGAACCTGGGGTTTGTTAATTTTTAAAAAGTTCTCTGGATGCTTTTAATATGCAGCTATGATTGAGAATCACTGAACCAAGAGAAGGATGTAGGACCATCCCATAACTGCGTATGGTGCTGAAGATAGTGCTTGTTCTGTTCATGTCTCTGTTCCTGTATTTTCTTTTTTTTAATAAATTTATTTATTTATTTTGGGCTGTGTTGGGTCTTCGTTGCCGCATACGGGCTTTTCTCTAGTTGGGGCGAGCGGGGGCTACTCTTCTTTGCGGTGCGTGGCCTTCTCATTGTGGTGGCTTCTCTTGTTGCAGAGCATGGGCTCTAGGCACATGGGCTTCAGTTGTTGTGGCACGTGGGCTCAGTAGTTGTGGCTCACAGGCTTAGTTGCTCCACGGCATGTGGGTTCTTCCCGGACCAGGGCTTGAACCTGTGTCTCCTGCATTGGCAGACGGATTCTTAACCGCTGTGCTTCCAGGGAAGCCCTGTTCCTGTACTTTCAACTGTATTTTATGAAAGAGTTGAAATAAACAGCAAACTCTTTGTAGGTACTTCCTTTAAAAACCTCAGTCGTGAATTTTCACTTTTAAAGCTCCAAATGCAGCAAGATTACTGTTACATTTTATTTTATTTATTTTTATTTTTTTATAAATTTATTTATTTAATTTATTTTTGGCTGTGTTGGGTCTTTGTTGCAGTGCGTGGGCTTCTCATTGCAGTGGCTTCTCTTGTTGTGGAGCGCGGGCTCTAGGTGCACGGGCTTCAGTAGTTGTGGCTCGCGGGCTCTAGAGCGCAGGCTCAGTAGTTGTGGTGCACGGGCTTAGCTGCTCCGCGGCATGTGGGATCCTCCCGGACCAGGGCTCGAACCCGTGTCCCCTGCATTGGCAGGTGGATTCCCAACCACTGCGCCACCAGGGAAGCCCCTACTGTTACATTTTAAATGTGCACCATGAATAAATTGAGATTTGTCAGGAATCATCAGTAGGCTGGATCTGAAATTTCCCAGGTTGAATTCTAATTGAGCCAAAGTCCTCTAGCTAAGCTTTCTGCCTAAGGCAGTTGGTTGCACACATAAGCAGAGAATTTTGAGGTGGTTCTCACATGTCTTATCCAAACTCCCACTAAATAAAATCATTTCTGTGCTCCATGTTTCTTTCTTTTTTTGAAGTTCATGCTTTGTTTGGAAGATGGTTCCAAGAAATAAAAGTGAGGAAGTGGGGAAATAGACAAGGGAGGTAGAAAAGCCATCCACAGTGGGAGCTGTATGCTCACTCGTGCTGGGGGAATCTCGGAGAAACTGTGTGCAAGAAATTTGGAATCACCCCCATTGGGCATGCAAGACTTCCACATTTGTCCACCAACTCCCATGTCTCTTTGTGTGAGGGATACCCTCAGAAACATTTATTTCCATAGCCCTGGTACCTGTCTGTGTACCAAAGAAAGCTTCAGGCAGAGAAGAGATGCCCATACCTGGGCTTGCTTATTTCTTATTACTTTCTCCCTCTTGCCTCACTGGTCTTTTCTTGAGGAAATTGTCTCCTAGTTTTATTGCACTGTGGTCACTATCACTGCAGAAGCAGCAGAGGGCGCCACTCAGAGAGTTTCCTGCTCCTGGAAGCTGAGATGGTGTTTCTTCCAGCATACTTGTGGTTGGTTACATGACTGCTTTGAAGCATTTCTCTTCTTGTCTGGAAAACAATTCTTTTTTGGGGGGGTGGGGGTGGGGGGGTACTCTGGAAGCATCACCTGAGTGGATGCAAATAATTTTGGGTCTAGTTATTTTAATAAATTTAAAGATAGTAAATGGAACCCACTGCCTTATCCTAATTGGTATAAACGTAATGCTGCTCTCAACACTTTACAAGTTAGTGGTGGTGATGAGAAATGTGCTCAAGACTTAGATTATATTTTATTCTATTTTGTATCAATTCTACAAAATTCTATTAATTTCTGAAAATACAAGAAGATTCTCCACTATTATTCTCCATTTAAAATTTACTTAATATTGAAAAACTGAGAGTGTCATTGGTTGTTGAATTCCTGAGCTCAGAGTTCACCTGAGGTGATGATAACCACTCTAAAATTAGGCACTGGGCTTCCCTGGTGGCGCAGTGGTTGAGAGTCCGCCTGCCGATACAGGGGACACGGGTTCGTGCCCCGGTCCGGGAAGATCCCACATGCCGCGGAGCGGCTGGGCCTGTGAGCCATGGCCGCTGAGCTTGCGTGTCCGGAGCCTGTGCTCCGCAACGGGAGAGGCCACAACGGTGAGAGGCCCGCGTACCGCAAAATAAATAAATAAATAAAATAAAATAAAATAAAATCAGGAACTTTGTTTTCCCCAGGGCTTATGACAACGGCTCTGTGACCTTGAGATCTCAGCTATATTCCAAGTCAGGGTCTGCCTCCACTCAGAGTCAGTTTAATAATACCTTTTGGGGAAAAAATACTAATAAGTATTTCACTGAAGATATATCTTAATTGTTCTTACAATCCTTAATTCTGAAAGATTTTTTAAAAAGGCAGTTAAATTGGTTCTTCAAACTTTTTGGGTCATAGACACCTTTGAAAATGTGGTATATACTCTGGAACCTTTCGTTAGTAAAAATATATATATTCACAAGACTTTGCCTGCAATTCCTGAAGCCCAGCTGCACACCTCCTAGAGAAATCTAGAGATCTTATGTTAAGCCTGCTCCTCTACCGCCCCCTACTGGCTTGTCTTCGCCATAGCTGCCATGAAAAGAGATTATTTCTAGGCGGCACCTCTATAAATATTTTTGTTTTCTTCTCCAGGGCTGATTGACTATAATTTTCATTGCTTCCGGAAGGCCATCCATGAAGTTTTTGAGGTGAGAATGAAAGTGGTGAAATCACGAAAGGTTCAGAATAGGCTGCAGAAGAAAAAAGGAGCCACCCCTAACGGGACGCCTAGGGTGCTGCTGTAGGTGAGGTTTCAGGAACATCTTTTGAAAATCAGACCTTTCAATGAGGCTGCTGCTCTGTGTTGCACTAAAGGAAGAGGAAGAAGGAGATGGGGACACACGACATATATTTGCTGTAAAAAAAAAATTCCTGCCACCCACTTGATCTTCTCTTTTTTTTAAATAAAGTAAGCACTTTGAAGCAAAAACGTATATTAACAATGAAGTGAAATCTACTGTAACTTCATTACACAAATGTAAACTTTTATGGTCTGTAGTCAGAAAAAATCCTGCGTGAGAACTGCCAGGAACTGTATATATTTTGCACTTTTTCATGTTTATTTTTTTTCCCTCATTGAACTAAACTTTGATAAAACAACTTTTCTAGGCTCTCTTCTGTCCTTGGTGTCTAGGACATGCATACCGAGTCCATATCTATAGGGCAGTCAGAAAGTAATCAAAAAGTGATGCGTTGGCAATGACTTTTTATAAATTTGGGAATCTTTGCTACCAATTGTTGAGAAAAAACATTTTTCAGTGGAGGAACAGATTGGGGCAGCAAGCTTTAGGAGCAATAAGAACTGTCCCCTGTTTATAACTGACATAAATAGAAGTTTTATAGAATAATATTAGCACCAAACTTATCTAAAAATTTCTATAGCCGTGACAGTGCTTCCCTAGTCGACCCTTTTTACAAAACTCTTTACCTCAACACACATCTCTATAATCATTTTATACAGAGAGGTTATTTCCTTTTGCTGCATTACTGTTCTTTAGAACCTTTGGGACCAGATTTCCAAAATGGTGCCGATCAATGGAGAGAAATCAGAATGTCACTAAATTGCAGGGTTTCTGGAGGCTTTTCTGTACTTGCCACTCAGGCTAAAGTAATAACATCAGAGGCCACATGGTTTCCCAAATGTAGGTGATTGGCCACTGCAGATTTTAAAATATGTCCTATACAATGTTTGGCCCCTGTGGAATGAGCCTCTTACTGTGCAACATTGCAAATGTTTATTTAGGACCAGTTTTTTTGTTGTTGTTTTTTTTGCATTGCTCCACGACCACAGGTAATATCTCAGTTCTCTGCCACAGAGCTGAATCCTGATGGGCACATTTGTCCCCTCTGAGTCTCCCTCTCACCTGTGACAGTGTGCCTTGTGGACTCTGCCTGTTCCCACCTTATGATTGAACTAGAGCTCGGTTTTCCGGCAGCGTGTTCTGCATGGCTAAATAGCCATCCTGAAAACCTCTAAAGGTCAGTGGAAAAGGATGGCCAGGGGAGGCATTACAGTTAGCTTTGTGTCTGTTTCTATGAAATTCTTCCACTTATGTTTACTTGAGGCCAACAGCAAGTTAATAGATTCTAAATCTACCCCCATCCCAAACCATTCCAAGTAGATTATTCTAGATCCATCCCAAGGGTCAGTGCCCTAAGTAAAGCATGTTGGCAGGTATTAGAAAATGTTTTTAGCAGAGCCTCATAGGGATAGCAATGCTGATCCTAGCAAAAATGGATCAGGTTCCTAAAGCAACTTGTTCTTGAAGCTATCCCACTACTATCTGCAGCTTCTTTCCATCCTCTCCCCTTCCATCATTTTCCCAAGTCCTATTCCTTTGAGGCTGGTAACTGTAATTTAAGATGGTAGCTGATTGGGGTTTAAGGTTTGAGCCCTCCCAAGGGTCTGTGCATTTTGGAAGGAAATTTCTAAAAATCATGAAGGTGCCCTAACTCCCTTCCTCATGATTCCTACTCAGAAACACAGGTGGGTAGGAAGCCAGGGTTCCAGGGAAGTCTTTTTCCTAATTTTCAGACCTATAACCTGTTAGACCTTTGCCAACATGGTACATGGAAGTTATTCTTATAAATCTATTCTTTAATATTTTTACACAGCGTTTCTTTTTGGATAAGCAAATAAAGAATCACTTTTCTAAAGTGACTTTATCCTCAAGATAGAGACATTTACCTATCTGGTAAATCACACATTACTTAGGTATATATGTTATTATAGCCAGGTGGAGCTTCCATTTTTAAGCTGGGTATATGATGGGTTTTTGTTAAAATGTGCCTTAAAAGCCTATTACTTCAAGAGCAAATGATTCTTTGGGGGAAAGGCAAAGTTAATGCTATGACATCAGACTCAAGTTCATGGTAGTAAGTGCACTCTTTGATTAATGACACACTGATACATAGACTACTGCCTCAAAGCCGTAAGCATGGCAATGACCTCTTAGTTAAAGAGAAATGTAGGAGTTATATCTAAGCATTCAGTTTCTGAAGTCTGTGCTATTGGAATTACAAAATCTCTTCAATTCCTTTTTCATTTTATTTTTGATATGGGACTTAGCTTACTTGTGTGTGGCCACCTTTAGGTCTCAAATGTAATGCTATAAATATGTATAAATATACAAAATAATGTATAAATACAAAGCCCAAATACATGGCTACAGTGCCTGTGCTGGAACATTTCTGCTCGTTTTCAAAGGTTGAGAACTTGACCTACAGGTTTCCAGGGCAATTAGAACTTCTATGTAGGGATGAGACTCTGCTTGTGAAATACCCTCTTTGGTTATTTTCAGTGATGTAGATTAGTGTGTATGACCAGGGTAGCGTGTTTCTGAAGGAATATATATCAAAAACTGGTTGACATTCACAGACGGTAATGTTTTGTGAACATGATATATTTTGGGCCCTTAAATGTAAAAATGCCTAAAAACACAGCAATATTGTTATATACGGGTTCTATGAAACACACTCGAGAAAAACAGCGGGATTGTCTTGATTATTAAAGTATGGTATGCATTCAACTTATGTGGACTGGATGTAATTTGTAATCAAGTGTAGTATTTAGTATTATGTTTTACTTTAAGCAGTACATCATTTATAACCATCGTTAAAGCATTCCTTTCAAGAACGTTAGCTGCCCATTTAAAAGCGTGTGTCATACACTCATGATTTGGTAACACTCTCATTTTATTTCAGGCATATTCGTAACTAATCTTTCTGGGAGCGGAATGGTCTCTTCGGTGAAAAGAAAGCATGGTCTTTCATGTTTGTGAGGTTGTTTACTGTATACATGCATATCACTGCTGGGTTCCTTTAGATAAATGTGTTTGTCCTAATTAACCAGCTATCGCTTTATGAAAATGAGGATAAATTGATCTATTTAAGTTGGATTTACATTTTTATTTATTTTTTTAAACACTCGTATCTCTCCATATTTTTGATGGGGACATGCCTGTTTTGGCTGTAGAACTTATTTCAGTAAACTTCAGATGTTCTTGCTGCTCTGGCCCTAATCCCTAGCCATCTGAAAATTCTTTTCCTAACAGTCCACATTTTGATTTTTACTTGCTTAGTATGATTCTACCGTATAATGACTTTTATAGATCCCCTCAGAGTTCTCAGAGAGGGCTAGCATTAAATGTTATATATGAAATCCTGTTTCTCATGGGAAAATCTGAACTGAAATAATTATTTCCAGACCTCCCTGGTGGTGCAGTGGTTAAAACCCGCCTGCCAATTCAGGGGACACGGGTTCAATCCCTGGTCCGGGAAGATCCCACATGCCACGGAGCAACTAACAATTGCTGAGCCTGTGCTCTAGAACCCGCGAGCCACAACTACTGAGTCCGCGTGCCATAGCTACTGAAGCCTGCACGCCTAGAGCCCGTGCTCCGCAACAAGAGGAGCAGTGAGAAACCTGAGCACTGCAAGGAAGAGTTAGCCCCCCGGTCTCTGCAACTAGAGAAAGCCCGCACGCAGCAATGAAGGTCCAGTGCAACCAAAAAACAAAAGTTATTTCCAAGTTTGTTTTTTTTTTTTTGGCTGCATTGTATGGCATGTGAGATCTTAGTTCCTGGACCAGAGATTGAACCCATGCCTTCTGCAGTGGGAGTTCAGAGTCCTAACCACTGGACCGCCAGGGAATTCCCCAAGATTTTTAATCAGTGGTGATGTTGAGTTTAGGAGAAAGAAAATGTCATTAAAAGCATTATTTAATACTAACAGATATTGAGTGCACACGATATGCCATGCACTGCTCTTAAATGCTTTACATAATAAATCCTCAAAAACCCAAGAGGTAGGTACTATTTTTTTTTTTTTTTTTTTGCGGTACGCGGACCTCTCACTGTTGTGGCCTCTCCCGTTGCGGAGCACAGGCTCCGGACGCGCAGGCTCAGCGGCCATGGTTTACGGGCCCAGCCGCTCCGCGGCATGTGGGATCTTCCTGGACCAGGGCACGAACCCGTGTCCCCTGCATCGGCAGGCGGACTCTCAACCACTGCGCCACCAGGGAAGCCCAAGGAAGGTACTGTTATCACTCCTATTTTACAGAGGAGGCAGCTATAAAAGATAAAATGAAAATAACTTGAGATCATATTACTAGCAAGATACGAGGCCCGGAGTTGGACCTAAGAGTCCACCCTGTCAATTACTGCTCTAAGTAGCCTCACCAAATGTCCCTTAAAATTCCCTCCTTTCGTGACTAGGAAGAGGGAGACTTGAAGTTCAGAGTTTCTGCCGCATGAGCTTGTGAAGGCTGACATGCTGAGGTGTTTAAGATACCTTTTCTTACATAAGAATCAGTAGGAGCAGTCTGCTAATGTGCTTCACTTGGAGGAGAAACTCAACAAAGATTATGCTGTTTTTCTTCCTAATCCATTAAATAACTCTAGTGCCCAAAATAATATTAGCAGCATTTAAATATCAGAAAATTTAAATACCTTTTATAGACATTTGATTTTCTTTTTTTTTTTTTTCTTCTTTGGCTCCACTGCGCAGTTTGCGGGATCCCCAACCAGGGATTGAACCTGGGCCCTGGCAGTGAAAGCACCGAGTCCTAACCACTGGACCGCCAGGGAATTCCCCAAGCCATCTGATTTTCTGAGAAGCAATAGTATATCCAACTGTAAGAAAATCAAGAGAGAATAGGCCTTTGATCTTAGTTAGATTCAACCTTTACCTTGATTTTTTAGTATATGTAACAATAACTTAAAACACTGATCTGGATTAAAATTCTAAAAGATACATTTCAATCCTAATCCTTCAAACCTAAATTTAAAATTGCCGCTAGCATACCTTTATTGGACTCTCCTATAAGAGGGGCCTCAGATCTGACATGTCCCACATGGAACTGGCTTCTTTCTTGCTAAATCTTCTCTCCCTGTGATGGCGTGACCACCCTCCCTAGGGTCCCTGCCAGAAACTTGGGTCTCTTTTTTTTTCTTTTCTGCAGAAAGCTATTGTTTCCATTTTGGTCCAAGGCTTGAGAGAGGGCTCCAGGGTGATTAAAAAGCTGCCTAGGGCTTCCCTGGTGGCGCAGTGGTTAAGAATCCGCCTGCCAATGCAGAGGACACAGGTTCGAGCCCTGGTCTGGGAAGATCCCACATGCCTCAGAGTAGCTAAGCCCACGCACCGCAACAACTGAGCCTGCGCTCTAGACCCTGCGAGCCACAACTACTGAGCCTGCGAGCCTAGAGCCCGTGCTCCGCAACAGGAGAAGCCACTGCAATGAGAAGCCCGCGCACCGCAACAAAGAGTAGCCCCCGCTCGCCGCAACTAGAAAAAGCCCACGAGCAGCGATGAAGACCCAATGCAGCCAAAAATAAATTAAATAAATTAAAAAAAACCAAAAAAGCTGCCTAGTGGATGCAAAGAGGGACTTCAGGCAGAAGCCCCGACACCAGAGGGGTTCCTCAAAGGCTGCTGGGCTCCGGAGGCTCCTAGTCATGCTGGAGGGTGAGCCTTTCGAAGAGCCCAGCCTGGGGACCAGCCAGCCTGCGGAGATCGGGCAGGTGGTCACCCATCTTCTTGATGAGTTTCACCTGCTCATCCAGGAAGTGGCTCTCCAGGAAGTCACAGAGGTGGGGGTCTGCATGGGCAGAACCCAGGGCATGCAGATCCAAAAGTGCCTGGGTCTGGCTCTTTTCCATGAGAATGGTGGCTTCCATAGTGTCCTGGGTTTTAGCCCCCTCATCTTGGTGAGTATTCTACAAGACCTGGAAGAGGGCGCGACCATCGCACTGGTTTTTCATTTTTAAGAGATACTGTGCACCCTCGCGCTTCTCCTCGGCCAGTTCGTGGAAACAGTGGCCCACGCCCTCCAGAGCCACATCGTCGCCATGGAAATAGAAGCCCAGGAGAGGTAGGTGCGGCAGTCCCACAGATGCATGTTGACCGGGCAGTTGCTGACGGCCTCCACCTTGGTAGAACAGTTCTTTTTTTTTTTTTTTTTTTTTAGGGTATAGTTGTTTTACAATGTTGTGTTAGTTTCTACTGTACAATGAAGTGGAGTTCCCTGTGCTCTACAGCACGTCGGTAGAACAATTCTGACGAATCTGGGAGCTCATGGTTAATTGGTAATAAGCTAAGCTCAGAAAATGGTGTTGGCTCGTCCCGGAGGCCAATAATAGCTGAGTGGCTGATTCCAAAGGCTGCGACTGGAAAATAAAGGTTGGAGGCTGGTGGGAGGCTGGAGCAAGGGGCGTCCCTGGGTTTGTTCCGTCCAAACACTGTCAAAGCAAGAGACAGATCTGTGGGACAGCGGAGCGCACTGCCTCGATCTCATTTTTTTTTTTTAATTTATTTTATTTATTTTTATTTTTGGCTGCGTTGGGTCTTCGTTGCGGTGCGCGGGCTTCTCATTGTAGTGACTTCTCCTATTGCGGAGCACGGCGCGCGGGCTTCAGTAGTTGTGACACACGGGCCCAGCCGCTCTGCGGCACGTGGGATCCTCCTGGACCAGGATCGAACCCGTGTCCCCTGCACTGGCAGGATGATTCTTAACTACTGTGCCACCAGGGAAGCCCTGGATCTCATTCTTGACTCTCCCTTCCTGCACACCTCCTCCAAGCAATCATCCAGTTCCTTCAGCTCAGCTTTACAAAGGTCTACTGAATCTCTTCTCTCCACCTCCCCTCCACTCTCCTGGTCTAAGCCACCTTCTCCTCGAATCTGAATCTCAGTGGCCTCTTAACTAGTATCCCTCTGCCTCGGCCATCCATCCGTTCCATTCTGCACACAAGACCCAGAGTGACCATCTAAACCTCAGTTCTAACCACATCACTTTCTTTCTTGACACCTTCGTAGGTTTCCACTACAGGTATCAGTCATACTCCTCAAAAGAGTTTGCAAGACCCTGCCTGCTCAGTCCCAACCCCCTTCTCCAGCCTTGGTTCATTCTCCCTCAACAGCGCTGGACCAGTAGCACAGTCCTTTCTTTATCAGCCATTTTCTGAGTTAAATTATACTTTTCTTTCATTCAACAGTTATTGATAGGGTATCTATTATATGCCAGACCTTGTGCTAGTAAAATAGCACAAAGACAGACACTGAAGATTTTAATATCTAAAAATAATAGAAAATAAACTAGTTTTAGATAGGTCCTGTAGATGTTAGTTTTTGTAACCTCAGCTGTATAGGATCTTACCACTCTCCAGCAAAGACCATGGAGGGTCATAACAAGCATCTGAAAAGTTGAGTTGTTCTACCAAGAGCAGATCAGTAGCTATATTTAATGTATTATTAATTTACTGTGACTAAATACAAGAGGTAGGCTGTGAAAGTAGAAATGTTTATTGAAGTAGTGCCTTTCCCTGTAATTAAGAGAAGAGGTGAATTATCTTAAAAATGTGTTTTAAGTGTTACTTTAATGTTCAGACTTTTCTAACTTAATCCATATATGAAGTCAATATCATTTCCAAAATTAGATTTAATAAAAAGTTTATTAAAATTTTTTAACATCTTTATTGGAGTATAATTGCTCTACAATGGTGTGTTAGTTTCTGCTTTATAACAAAGTGAATCAGCTATATATATACATATATCCCCATATCTCTTCCCTCTTGCATCTCCCTCCCACCCTCCCTATCCCACCCCTCTAGGTGGTCACAAAGCACTGAGCTGATCTCCCTGTGCTATGTGGCTGCTTCCCACTAGCTATCTATTTTACATTTGGTAGTATATATATGTCCATGCCACTCTCTCACGTCATCCCAGCTTACCCTTCCCCCTCCCCATGTCCTCAAGTCCATTCTCTACGTCTGCGTCTTTATTCCTGTCCTGCCCCTAGGTTCTTCAGAACCTTTTTTAAAAAGTTTATTTTACTGTTACTCCTCTTTTCCATCTGTTTGTACCAGGAACTCTGAGTGCTGTCCAAGGTAGATGTTTATATTCTCTTACTAGATTGATATGAAGAAGATGTGAAGAGAATCTGATGGTAAGAAATAGGGCTAATGCAGAGCTTTTTAAGAAATCATTTAGAATTTTGAAAGGTTGGATGATTTTTTTTAGTGAGGTGTTTTTTTTGTTTGTTTGTTTTCCGGCTTCAGCATGTGGCATGTGGAACTTCCCTGTCCAGGGATTTAACCTGTGCCCCCTGCAGTGAAAGTGTGGAGTCCTAACCACTGGACCACCAGGGAAGTCCGGATGATATATATATATATTTTTGGGGGGGGTACCAAATTACTTTCTTTGAAGGAATGGTACTAAGGAAAGGACTTGTAGATGTTTTGGTACCACCTACAGAAAAGGTAAAGGTAACCCAGACATGCATGCACTGCCTTGGTGACCAGGGAAGTCACCCCTGTGGCTACGGGAAGCCAGCCTAAGGCTTAGCTCTCATTATCACTATTTCCCAGGGTGTGCTTGTCAAAGGGATACTGTACCATGCCAGATTCGGAGGCCCCCATCATGCGCAAGTTGGTTACGTGGTCACCCAATTCTTCAATGGATTTCACCTGCTCATTCAGATAATGAGTCTCAATGAAGTCACACAAATGGGGGTCATTTTTCTCCGTGGCCAGTTGGTGCAGTTCCAGTAGTGACTGATTCACACTTTTCCAAGTGTAGCGCACATCCCATCGCATTCAGCCCATTCTCCCAATCATCACGGTCTGGTTTCTTGATATCCTGAAGGAAGATTCGCCCACCCCGTTGGTTCTGCAGCTTCATCAGTTTCTCAGCATGTTCCCTCTCCTCACAAGATTGGTGAAGAAAGTATTTGGCAAAGTTCTTCAAAGCCACATCATCGCGGTCAAAATAGTACGACATGGACAGGTAGACGTAGGAGGCATAGAGCTCCAGGTTGATCTGGCGGCTGATGGCGGCCTCCGAGCCCTGGTGGTAGTTCTGGCGCACCTGCGAGGGGGACGCGGTCGTCATGGCGGGCGGCTGAGGTGAAACGGTGGCGGTGGCTGCGCGGCTGTAACGGCGGCGGAGACCTTGGGGCGGTCGGAGGGCGCTGTGAGGTGGTGGCGAGGGCTGGCTCTGAGCGGCAGGCCGGAGCTGGGGAAGAGCACCGGGTTCCGTCCAAGCACTGTTGAAGCAAGAAACCGCGGCGACTCTCCGCGAGGACTGTCCAGATGATATATATATATATATTTTTGTTTTTAAATTTGTTTATTTATTTATTTATGGCTGCATTTGGTCTTCATTGCTGCATGCGGGCTTCCTCTAGTTGCGGCGAGCGGGGGCTACTCTTCGTTGTGGTGCGCGGGCTTCTCATTGCAGTGGCTTCTCTTGTGGTGCGCAGGCTCTAGGCACGCGGGCTTCAGTAGTTGTGGCATGCAGGCTCAGTAGTTGTGGCCTGCGAGCTCTAAAGCATAGGCTCAGTAGTTGTGGCGCGTGGGCTTAGTTGCTCCGCGGCATATGGGATCTTCCCAGACCAGAGCTCGAACCCGTGTCCCCTGCATTGGCAGGCGGATTCTCAACCACTGCGCCACCAGGGAAGCCCTGGATGATATTTTTAAAGGTGTCACATTTGGCTTGGCAGGCCCTCCAGAAGATCTACCTTTATCAAAAATTCAAGTTCAGTTCAGGCAGGGATTATATTTCAGTTGTACCGTCAGTATCTTTGCAGTTTTTTATAATCGTCAGGGTAAAGTGAAAATATAGGCTTTAATGGTCCCTGTTATCCTTTTAAAAATACTTCAGATTGTATCATGTTATTCCAAGGAACAATTCAATTTCATGAAAACAAATAGATTTAGGGAATTCCCTGGTGGTCCAGTGGCTGGGACTCCGAGTTCTCACTGCAGAGGGCCCAGGTTTGATCCCTGGTCTGGGAACTAAGATCCCACAAACCATGTGGGGTGGCCAAAATAAATAAATTTAAATTACATTATATATAAAATAAGTAAAATGATTAAAATTAAGTGAACAAATAAAACAAGTAAATAAAAAAGAAAATCTGAAACAAGATCTTTAATCCAGTAAATACCAGTCAATAGTCTTTCTTTATAGAATGTTACATTTTTTGGCTCCAATAAATGATTTACACTTAAAGCTGAGATGGAGTCTGGTCCTCGGTATTCAATATTGAAAAGGCAAACAATCTTAAAAAGCAGAATGGGGGGCGGTGGGATGAATTTGGGAGATTGGGATTGACATACATACACTTTTTTTTTCTCTCAAAAATTTCAATTTATTTTTAGATAACACTTATGGAAAAAGAGATAGACAAGAATATTCACTTTTTATGGTCAGTGTTTTGTTTTGTCTTGTTTTAAATTCGGGTATAGTTGTTTTACAATGTTGTGTTAGTTTCTACTGTATAGCGAAGTAGAGTTCCCTGTGCTATACAGCAGGTTCTTATTAGTTATCTATTTTATACATATTAGTGTACATATGGGGATTGACATATATACACTACTGATACTATGTATAAAATAGATAACTAATGAGAACCTACTGTATAGCACAGGGAACTCTACTCAATACTCTGTGGTGACCTAAATGGGAAGGAAATCCTAAAAAGAGGGGGTAATGTATACGTATTGCTGATTCACTTTGCTGTACAGCAGAAACTAATACAACATTCTAAAGGAACTATACTCCAATAAAAATTTAAAAAACAAAACAAAACAGAATGACCATGTGAACTCATACCCAAAGCAATGTTTGAATGGATGCTTAAAACTGCCCTGGGACAGAACTGCAGGAGTCAACCCTTTATGAAGTCCATTTTTAACTTTTTGTTGTGAGCCACAATAAACACAATTCACAATGCAAACTATTATACCCTCATGCTTACAAATATTACTTAAAAAAAAATCTCATGAAGTACTATTCTTTCTACATGCAATGCATTCTAGTATTTTTCTCTTTCATTTCCTTTATAAAAAAAGATCTCACAATCCACTAATGGGTCATGACCTGCAATTTGTAAGCACTGCTAGAGGGAACCCACTGGCCAGATCAGAGATATCCGAGGATTTTCTTTCTAACCTGGAAGATTTTCCTTCTCTCTGTGTTAATTTTAAGATCTTACCAAACGGAAATTCTGAGAAAGTTCTTGAATTTTTCTTTCATTTGATCGGGGCTTTCTGCTGTGTTGACCAGAGCAGTTTCACTTTTCACTGCCATCTCTTGGATGTTTTTGTATGTTGGGTTGTCGTCCGGGGGCTGCAGTCTCTAGAGGATCATCTTTTACTATAGACTCTATCCTTGACTATAATAAATAATTAACTTGGAGTTTAGTGATTCATGAGTTCATATTTAACTTCTAAGCGGTCCTTTTTTGATTCAGATGACATCGGTCTTATCCAGCATCAAGAATCCATGAGTTTTGCCCTTTTGTGCTCTTTGGACACTCCCAAGAACCAGATGGACAAGGCCCTTTCCCATGAAAGGGGGCTGATCTAGCTCCCTCCACTCAGGATGGGGGTGGGGGGAAGGGGGACATTAACTGGTGTCCAGCTGCCTAAGGCCTTGACCTCCCTGCTTTCTTAATCTGTACTAATAAGCTTCTGGGGCAAGGGGGATCTTTCTAGTCCCCCAGAACTGAGAGTCAGAATACTAAGGCCCTTTCCCTGAATGGCCAAGTACAGTAGAGCAGTTAAGACCTAGGCTCTCCCACGCTAACCCTCTCCATCTCTGCGGAGAATTCCATTCCTATAAGCTATTTCTGTTTGCTTCCGGTTTCCATGATTGCCTAAGTCCCTTTGTCTGCTGCCAATTCTCTGCCTCTGGCCGGTGGATAGCTCACCCCTGCAGTGTTCCACCTTCACCAGCTAGATAGTAACCAGGAACTAACTCCAGACTCTCCCAGACCCCTATAAGGTGGTCTTGGTAACAGGCTTTCACTGCCCCTACGTGGGAAGCAAACAGTAAAGGCGCTGACAGGGAGAGACCAGGCCTGGATGTCTTTCCATATTGGTGGAAGAGGAAGGAAATCAGGTTTATAATGTGCAAGAAATACTGCCACCAATTCACGTTATACTGTTTCATTTAATGCTCCAGGCCAGTGTTTCTCAAAGTTACTTGATCTTAAGCATCATCTAGGGTGCTTAAAGATGCAAATTCCCATCTCTACCCCAGCGTTCTGGAATGGGAATCTCTGGGCAGAGGTCTGTCTGGGAATCTGTATTTTAAAACAAGCACCTAGGCAATTCTTACAATTTGGGAGACATTGGCCTGTAGTTGTTGGCAATGAATCTTTATTGTGGTTATAGTTATGTGGAGCTACACATGTGCTATAATTGTATAGAACTACAAACACACAAACACAAATCAGTACTTGTATAACTGGTGAAGTCTGAGTAAGTTCTATGCATTGTACCAATGTCAGTTTCCTGATTTTGACATTGTATTATATATATGTAAGATCTTAACACGGGGGAGGCTTCACGAAGGATGTTTGGGACCTCCCTGTATATTCTTTTGTTGTTTCCTGTGCATTTATAATAGTTCCAAAATTTAAAAAAAATTTTAAGTCAAAAAAAAAAAAGGGATAGGAAGAGAAATGGTGAAGCACTAGGATTGGAATCACCTAGAAGAGCTTTTGTCACTCCTCCATAAACGTACACACACACGGACACATATGTACACACACACATATATCTCAAGCATTGGTGTCCTTTTCCAACTTGATTTATTTCAAAGTCTACATTAGTTAATCTGCAGCTTGAATGTAGAACTTTTATGGATGTAAATGAAACAATTTAAAAGTTTATTTAAACCATCTATTCATTTAGATATTTAAATACTTGCATTTAATATCAAAAATTATACAAAATGGTATTAATTTAGAAAAGTTACTTTTTCTTCACTCAAATAATTTTAGTCAAATTCTTCACAGGGATCTGCTACAGCAGGGTCTCTCTCATCACTGGAACAACATTTTGAGTCATCTAACAGTTCCCTTCTAGTTATTTCAGATAGAACAGGTTTTTTGTTTTTTTGTTTTTTTGTGGTTTTTTTTGCGGTACGCGGGCCTCTCACTGTTGTGGCCTCTCCCGTTGTGGAGCACAGGCTCCGGACGCGCAGGCTCAGCGGCCATGGCTCACGGGCCCAGCCGCTCCGCGGCATGTGGGATCTTCCCGGACCGGGGCACGAACCCGTGTCCCCTGCATCGGCAGGCGGACTCTCAACCACTGCGCCACCAGGGAAGCCCTAGAACAGGTTTTGAATTGAGTAGGATGCTGACAGTGGAGATTTTACTGCACCTCAGGAACCATTTGTTAAACATTGGGACAAGTGTTTTTTTTCCCTTGCATATTCACCATCTCCGCGAATAGGTCTTGTATTCCTTTTTCTAATACCTTTGTAAGAAGCTTACTAATTATGATCTCCAATGCTTGTTCTCCGTGGTCATAACCTCAGGAATAATTAATACATATGTTTTCACCGTTTCCCCCTGATTTTGCTAGCTGACCTTCATAAGATAGAAAACTGCCATCCCTTGAGGTCCTTTCAAGAGATGGTGTCTTCCTGAAGAGTACTTTGCTCAAAAAGGACACAGTAAAGAAAAAAATATAAGGCAACTCTCTCTTCTGAAGAACAATATTTTGGGGAAAGATTTGCTTTCTATCCTGGCATGTATGGTGTATACTTCCATTCAAGAACATCTGCACCTAAAGCCCAGTTCAACTTCTGGGGAAGTCAGACTGGCCCAGCTCTTTTTTCACAAGATGCTATAAGGCAGACGGAGTATGGCATACCTGCAATTTTTTGGTTATTTTGTGCTAAAAGAATACATTGTGGGGAAGTCCAGGACCACTTTTTAGAAGTGGATGATTTGGTTATTTTTCAAAATTTGCCTATAATTGTAACGTGAATTTTAATGGGAAGCAGGTAGGGTTGTTTGCTCTAAAGACGTTAATAATATTGTCTAAATGCTCTGTGGCTGCAGAATTACTCTGAGTCCCATAATTCCTGTGCACCCTGAGCGTCGTGTGTGTTTTGCACATCTATGAACTATTATTTTTTGAAAGTTTGTGGATGCTATAGTGGTAAATAAAATACAAGTTTGTTTAAAAGTATTGAACTCATAGTATTTTTTGTCGTTTTGCAATTTCCCAGTAAATGGAAACCAAAACTTCTGTGAAGGTAGGGAGCAGAGTTCTAAGCTATTCTGGCTGGTTTGTAGCTGACCGAGTATCATCCATCAGCAAGTGGCTAAAAGGGGTCCAGAGAGTGACAAATCGGGGTGTCAGGATATGGGGACACAAGAAAAAAAGGCACAGACAGAGTGGCAGAGGGACAGTGCCTGAAGAGCTATTAGGAGAGGACTCGGTGCGAGAGAGAAGACGCAGCTGTGTAGGACTCTCTGCTGGTGCATCATGAAGTACCTTTCTTTCACTCATGAACACCAGTTTTATCTTAGTTGCAGGTGTTTCCTTTAGAGCTAAGTTTAGCAAATGAAAGATCTCGTGTCAAACTCATTGGTTCATCAGAACTAAGGAATATAATATGAGTATTGTCATTTTTGTTGCTAATTTTAAAAGCACCTTTATTTTGAAAAAAAAACACAAAGAAATGCAATCCACGCAAATAAAGCAAAAGCACAATACTAAGCAGGTTTCCTTTTCCTCATCCCTACTACCAAGAGCTGTAATTTGGGAGATGTCAGATAATTCAAAGCTATGGTAGCAAATTAGGTTTCCAAGAAAAGACATCATTTTTAAGAAAGCCACAATAAAAATCATTTTAATAATGTTGCAAACAACTATTAAGTACTGTGTTTAGAAAATGCTTCTCTGCTTATTAATGGGGAAAATCTTTTAAAATGAGGTACGGGGTCATCTGGTGGAAGAAATCTACTGCACTAGTATTGTAAGCACTCCACTGGTTTCAAGTATACTCACTTGATGTCTCTCCATAATATTTTCTTCTGGGATATAGTATTAGAAATTGTTCAGATAGAATGAGCAGGGAAGACATTATCTCGACTGTAGCAGAAATTGAGAAAGAAAAAATGAAGAGGCGTTTCTCTCCTGGATCTCTCAGCTGGCCACCAGATGGTAGACAAAAGCAAAGCTATTAGACCTGCAATGCAGTAAGGCGAGGCGTGAAAAAAACAAAGAACTCCTTCCTGGCAGACATTTTTGTTTAGGTAACGAGAGTTTAAACTTGTGCCCCTGATAATAACCAACATTTCCTAACATTAATACCAGCCAGCAAATTAGTACCATTTTTCTTATTAACCATTACAAAGGGGAAATCTTGGGGGGAAAAAAAACAGTAGGAAAAACTATGGCAGCATTATTTTTGTTTTTTTTTTAATGAAAAATCAAAACCTCATGAAATATTCTAAGTAATTAATAAAATGTTTACAATAAAGTCAATACATGGCTTTCCGAGGCGTTTTTTATTTTGAATTGTACTCTAGGAAGACACTGATATAAAATTTATCAATTCAAACTGTTAAACAAACAGAATTCAACTGAGTTAAAGATCTAATTGACTTTATTGAAGGATTCATGAACCAGGCAGCATCCTATCTAACAAATAAAAAGGAGTTCCAAGGAGTTGTACAAGATGGAAGGCTTTTATAGGCAGAAAGGGGAAAAGAGTGGGTTATTTCAGTTTTAGATAACCTACCTACTGGGATGGCAGGGGGCTATGTGGAAGATTACCTCATTGGTGCTGACCAGAAAATTCGACTGACCAGTGCAGAATGCATTCCTGGAAGAGGTCGTAACTACAGTTAGATTGGGTATTGAGTCTTGATTTGCTGACATGGGGCTTAACACAAGTGACTCCATTTTGGGCCTGTCATTTCCTTTTTAACAACATAAGTCAGGGACTTCCCCGGTGGTCCGGTGGTTAAGATTCTGTGCTTCTACTGCAGGCGGCATGGGTTTGATCCCTGGTCAGGGAACTAAGATCCCACATGTCTTGTGGTGTGGCAAAACAAACAAACAAACAAACAAACAAAAAACAAGTCATTAATAGCTCTGTGTCTTGCAAAACAAGTAATCCAGTTAGCTTACGGCAGGTATTTTTAGTATAAAAAAAGTATAAACAATAGAATTTCAACCCTAATAACATACCTATGCTTTGTAAACAAAGGCTAAAGGTAAATACACTAAAATGTTAATCATGGCCATTTCTGAGCAGTAGAACTATAGAAGATTTGTATTTTCTTCATATTCTAAATATTAAACAACAATCATGTATTACTTATATGCTCAAGAAAAAAATCATTAAAAAAAATAAAAACACTTTTAAATTTGGAAGAATAAATATGTTAAAGCAGGACCCTGCGGGGCCCTCCCAGGCACAAAAGTCTTCCTGTGTCCCCAGTTTCTTGTTTGGAGGAAAGAGGCTTCAGCCCCCTAGACTTTCTGCGAATTCCAAAGGGCAGATTCAAACAGTTACTGATCAGGGAAGTGATGGAATGCAGAAACAAAGGGAAAGCACTCAAGAAACAATAGTACAGCGAGAAAGCAGAGTCCTAGTTCCTCCTCAAGGGATATACGTTGAGTCCTTCTATAGGAACTAAGGCCCCCATCCAGGTGGAGGATGGTAACTTCAGGCTGAGCACAAGGTCCCTGGAGCACCACCCTGTTACCTCCCCACCAACCAATCAGAAGAAAGTCACATACCCTACAGCCCTCACCCCAAATGTTGCCTTTAAAAACTCCTCCCTGAAAACCATAAGGGAGTTTGGGTCTTTTGAGCACAAGCCGCCCATTCTCCTTGCTTGGCCCTGCCATAAACATTTCTCTGCTCCAAACTCCAATGTTTTGGCTTGTTTGGCCTCACTGTGCATCCAGCACACGAACTTGTGATCAGTAACAATAGTACCAGCTTCATAAGCCTCTCCATTGTGAGGCCTATTGCACGAATGCTGGCTTTTGCAGAGCTGTGGTACAGAGAGCGTGTCAAGCATTAGACAATTTGAAGATTCAACACAAAGAATGAGTGGATGAAGCAGCACACTGGGGTTCCATTTTGGATGCATATATGTGCCAGTCAGTTTACCAGTTTACTTTTCAGAAAATGTCACGGACTGTTTTAAAAGATACTATCTAGTTTTATTTTTGATATCCTCCACCTCCTACCCACACCTCCTCCAAATTTCACTCTTTACAAAGGGTTGCTGATACAATCAGATATCAAGAACTCAATTCACTTTACTTTTTTAAAATAAATAAATTTATTTATTTGGCTGCGTTGGGTCTTCATTGCCGTGCGCAGGCTTTCTCTAGTTGCGGCGAGTGGGGGCTACTCTTTGTTGCGGTGCATGGGCTTCTCATTGCCGTGGCTTCTCTTATTGCGGAGCACGGGCTCTAGGCACGCGGGCTCAGTAGTTATGGCTCGCAGGCTCTAGAGCGCAGGCTCAGTAGTTGTGGCTCATGGGCTTCATTGCTCTGTGGCATGTGGGATTTTCCTGGACCAGGGCTTGAATCCATGTCCCCTGCATTGACAGGTGGATTCTTAACCACTGTACCACCAGGGAAGCCCTCAATTCACTTTAGATTCTTAATTTTAACAATAGAAAATAAGGGAGGAAAATAATTTCCTTCTACCCTTATGAGTTCTTGGCTGAAACTCCTTGTAATACACAGATGAACAAAGGAAAAACAAGCCAAGTAACTCCCTGATTTGGCCCAAGTCACCACCTTAAATACTATCTTCAACTAAAGACAAAAGAAAGCTGTAGGGGGATTGGAGGGAGGCCAGTTATGGGAGGTCATAGGAAAAGCACTTAAACAAGGGTAAAGATTATTTTGCAGATTTGTCACTGCCTTCTCCATTGAGACTCTCTTGTGATTTAGAGTCAACCTTCCTTCTCTTTAGAGAGAGGGAGATGCTAACAAACGTAAATTTCGCCTAGAAAATGGTAATTTCTACTCTGTTTTCAGAGATTCTCTTGAGCCTGCTCTTTCTCAAAAATAATCAGCTCAAAATAATCCTTATGCCAAAGAGGCATATTTTGAGGTGGCATATTCTGCTGCCTTTCAAAAAGAAAGTTTTCTACTTTTACATACCAAAATGAAACTTGCCCAACCTGATTAACCCTCTTCATCCCACCTAGACGTCTTTCCTTCCCTCTTCATCCTCCTCACCATCCCAATCTCCCCTCTTCCTAAGTCTTTGCTCCTGTTATAAGTCTTCAAAAGCCCCAGTCCTGTCCTCTTTTTCTCAATCCCACTCTTTCCGCAATGAAGCCTAAAGTGTGTTCTTTAAGGATATACCTTTCATATTTGTATGCTTTCCCCGATTCAATTCCTTTTTTTTAATCTCCCCAAATGCTTAAGTGCCTTGCACCTAAACACATTTGTTTGAAAAAGAATCCTTATAAAGCCCTACTCAATCCCTTATCACTGGATTTTATCTTCCCGATTTAACTGTTTCCACCCCAAAACAACTATTGGTCTAAAAACAAAGCACTTGGCAGGCGCCGGTGCACGCGGGCGCCGGGCCGGGGCGGCTCTGAACCCGGTGTCGAGGGCCCGGGCCCGGACCCAGCCCGCCGCGAGCAGGGCCGGGGCGTTTCCTGCCGCGCCGCTCCGCGGGGAGCTCCGCGAGCGCCTGGGGACGTCGGATGGGCCCGGCGGAAGGTCGGCCTCCGGGCGACCCTGGGTGAGAGGAAGACGACCTGGGCGCTGCTCGCTCTTTCAGATCTCGCAGCGGGCTTCCCGGGGCCGGCGAAGTGGCCCACGGCCGCGCCGCCCTCCCGCCACGAAGCGACTGCCACGTCAGGACAACTTCACAAAACCGGGGAGAGGGCGGGTGACGCAGGCAGGGCGACCGCGGCAGCGTTGGACCCGCGGCCAGACGAGGACGCTGACCTCCAGCACGGGCCCCCGCTTCAGCGACACCCGGGCCGGCGCCGGCGCCTGCCCAGCCCTCAGGGAGGCGGGGGAGCAGCGGAGGAGGCGGCGCTACAGCGGAGCCCGCGCCACTGCGGAGCCCGCGCCTCGCCCGTGCCCTCCCGCCCCGCCTGCAGTCCTGGCCAGGGCTGGGCGGCGTCCCCGGAGGTTCCTGGGCCAGGTCCGGTCGGTCCGAGCCACGCTGAGACCCGGGCGGCAGCGGTGCGGAGAGGTGGCGGCATCGGCGGCGGCGAGCCGGGAGGCCGGAGCCGGGACAGCGACCCGCCATGGAGACCCGCTACAATCTGAAGAGTCCGGGTGAGCGGGGCTGCAGGATGGGCGCGGTGCCGCACTGTGGGCGGGAGGGAGGAGTGACCCCGTACTCCAGGGCCCCGCGCCGTCGTCCCCTCGCGTCGGCCGCCGCTCGCGGCCCCGCTCCCGGTTTCGCGCTCTACGCGAGCCCGCCGCCTGCCGGGCTGGTGCAGGCCGCGCAGCAGGGCTGCCGAGCGGGCACCAAACCTGGGGACTCCCCTCAGCACCGCGACTGCCCTGCCCTCATTTTCGTCGCGTAGAGCTGGGTTATCAACTCATCCCCGAGCACAGGTGTAAAGGTGATGGCTCTGGGTAATAGTGATCATCAGCCCCTCGCCCTACCTGCGCCTTGAACACCGTCGTTAGCCCTTCTCCGTCACCGCCACCGGACTTTTATTAGCTGCTTGACCCACTCGCATTTGAGGATTTAGTTTAAACGTTCTGTTTGCAGCATTTGGGGCGAATAGAATTACAGACATAAAGGAAATGTTCTGGACCATACCAGCTAACCAAAAAGCTACGAAAACTAGTTGAGCCGTGTACTTTAGAGCTAACCATGATTTTTGCCATACTGACTAGTATGATGTATGTCTGTGTTCAGTCATAGAAACTTCTCTTTCTGTATTTAATGCCCGTGCTTCATTCACAGAAGCAGCCAAACGATCCTAGCCTCAGATTCTTTTCTGATGTATCATAAAGATGCACGAAAAGTAAGCGGCTCTCTCAGATTAAGACAGGCTTGAAACGAATCTTTGTGTTCTATAAATGGTATTCGATCTGTACCTTGATAAATTTGTTAGGAGGGAGAAGCTCCACACTTTAGCTCTAAATGATAATCCTAGGATGTTAGTGATAGTTTGACCAACGCTTGCTAGTTCTTTTTTTCCTTCCAAAGAAGCAATTTCTCAGTAAAAATCAGCAAGATTAGCATGCTCGTGGAAAGAGCTAATTGTGGATCCTTGATTTTTTAAAATAACTTAAAAACGTACAAAGAATCCAGAAAAGCCTGAGGATACTGATTGAACAGAGCTTTGTTAACCAGAGTGCTGTCAGGCTAAGACACGTTCTTAGGTAACTAAGTTTACAGAATTGGTCATAACATTTGGGGAGGCAAAGACTTTTAATAAAATCTGGCAAAGGCCATGGGCTCTCCAAGAAATACATTTATAGGATTCAATTTCAGTGGATTCACAATCCCTGCCCCCAGCCCATCTCCTAAGAACACCAGGAAAAAAAAAAAAAAGATCAAAGAGAAAGAGGGAAAGAAAAGCTTAGTTTTAAGATTAGATGGTAGAATGACTAGATTGTTAAGATTGTGCTAGATTTTAATAAACTCTGTGGGTAAAATGTAGGGTGACTCCTTGGTCACATGGTATCAAGTTCCTTGAGACAGCTGAGGTACTTAGTGGGATGTCCAGAGAATAATGAAAATGTACAGTTGTACAATAGTGCAATTTGGAATGGAGGATTGGTGGGTCCCAAGAGATTGTTGTCAGAGGACCTTGCTCAGTTTTGTTAGGTTATCATACCTGAGATTGTGGTAAGCATTTAAAATTCTCCAGAATGTTGTATGTTTCTATACTATATGACCTACTTGTCATCTGGCCGAACTTGGGTAGACATGTTTCTACTGTGTAATAAATTGCTTCCTCTTTTTGGTTTCATTTCCTCAAAGGTAGTGCTGCTGTTCTAAAAATGAAAAAAAATTTTAAAACCTTTTTTGGTCATTGTACAGATTATTTAGAGTTCATGGAAAAGGTAAATTAGATGAGATATGGGACTTATTGAATAAGTGCAGGAGGCATAGTGAAAATGTTTCCTTCCTTTGTTTTATTGTCTTGTAATATTTCGTAGGGTAATGCATGTGTGAAAGGACGTGTTTAAAAACACTGCACAATGTAAGAGATATAACACTTTTTCTCTCTATCTGATGTGGAGTTGTCTTAGCGGTATGGATGGGACAATTAAGTTAAGACAGTACAAATAACTGGTTAAAGGCCAGTGTGTTAGCATATGGATAGTAAATTTGTTCATTTTATAGATGGGAAAACATTTTTTTTTTAACATCTTTATTGGAGTATAATTGCTTTACAATGGAAAACATATTTTTTTACAGTCTTTCTGGAATGGACATCTGGCTGTGTGCAGAGCTCTGTGTGAAACCACTTCATAAGCCTCTGGCTAGCGTATCAGTACTTGCCTCTGCATCAGACTCCCTGATCTCTTTTTGGGTCCGTTCTGGCCAAAGTCGCAGGATATCAGAGTACGAAGTAGGGAGACGTATGTGTAATGAACCTCCTGTGGCAGATTTCTTTGGAAGAGCCCTATGGGTTGCGTTCAGCAGGTGATTGGCAGGCATGTAAGAGATTGGTGTAAAGGCACCTACTACCTCCATCAGAAACCTAGCAGTTATTCTATCCATGCCCAGCTGTCTACTGCCCCTTCACACTAATCATTCTCAAGCTTTAATGTCCAATTTAAACCCTTCTCCTAGGCTGTAGATACATAGAACTTACTGGTGATTTAACATCTTTACCCGAATTTCCCACAGACAAAAAAATCTCTCCTAGGTATAAAAACCCAAAACCAAACTAATCAGTTTTCTCTCCTCCCCCAAACTTGCCCCTCACCCTAATATTCCTAACCCAGGGTTTGACAGCCACCCAGGAATCCACTGGCGTCGTCTTTGATCTCTTGGTCTACTCCTTTACTCCACGCTCTACCCTGAAACACACACAAATGCATGCATTTTCACACAGGTGCCAATACACACAGTCACATATATCTAATCCTTCGCTGTTGTCACCAGATCAATTAAAACAAAACAAAAACTGATTAGGTCACTCCTCAAATTGAAAACATTTCAGTAGCTTCCTGATAGCTGTGGATTAAGTTCAAAGTAAACTGTTTAGCTTACCCTCCTCACCAGCCTCGTCTCCTATCACTCCTGTGCTCCTTTGCATTTTTACCATCTACCCATTTTGCCTGAGTGATTCTCCAGATGGAGCAGCTCTTCTCACCTATATGCCTTGGTCCCTGTTGGAACCTCTGCTTGGAATGCCTTCCCTTTTATCCATTTGAACTTCTTATTAATTCTTCAAGCTTCTTTAAGGTTCTGCCTTGTCCAGCTCCCATAGGCAGACTAAGATAGTCCCTATATTTGTGCATACTTGGTCAATATTTGTGTTGTAATTGTTTTCATGTCTTTCTCTCTCACTACAAGCTTTTTGAAGACAAGAAGCAGGTCTTAGTCATTCTTCTATCTCCATGGCTCAGATATTCTTTAAATTGAATGGATACCTTTGCAGGGTCTTTGTGGGCAGAAACATGAGTCCTTAAGTATTTGCTTAAGTGCCTTCACTATGGGAGCAGGAAGATGTGGTTGGGGAGCATGACGTTGGATTCACATCCTCGATAACCTGGAGATGGATGATATCAAGATATTCATTGATACTTTCCAAGAGAGACAGATGCATGAGAGACAGTGACCTGTAAAAGACCCCTTTAGCTGGAGCTTTGTCTCAAAGCCCAGTGAGCTACCTGGGCATGTGAAGAGCGCTAATGGGAGGCCCTTAGAGCCTAGAGTTTGGATCCAGAGTGATCATGTGGCCTCCATGAAAAGGAAGAATGAGGGCAGGCATGCAGGCGCTCCCCACCCTCCTTCTCTTTCCTGGCACATCTTGTCTTACCATGGTTGGAGAGTTCCACTGATAACCTTGCAAAGAGATAAGAGAGGAGCTGGAGTGGAAGAAGTTTCCTCACTATCCATGTGGTAGCAAGAGATGGAGTATCAGGAGAGGCAGACTATGCTCTAGCCCTAGTTTCCAGGTGGTACTTTGAATCTTGACTATTCCATAGCAGTGATATTTCTTTTGGGGAGCTAGGGAGCCATGCCATGTGGCCAACTACATATGCTTATGGCCTGGATTTGAACCAGGGAGAATCATTGAGAGGGCCTTAAATCTCAGTCCATTTCTGACCTGGGAAAGAGGAAGGGGTGAAAAGGAAAGAATTATGTGACAAAATTATTGACTTTCATTTGACAGATATGAACATTGAGGCAGAATAAGATTATAAGTGACTTGTTCAAGGATTTAGAGCTACAAAATATCACAGCCATATTTTTTAAAATTTATTTATTTATTTATTTTTGGCTGCATTGGGTCTTCATTGCTACGTGTGGGCTTTCTCTAGTTGCAGCACGCAGGCTTCTCATTGTCGTGGCTTCTCTTGTGGAGCACGGGCTCTAGGTGCACAGGCTTTGGTAGTTGTGGCACGTGGGCTCAGTAGTTGTGGCTTGCAGGCTCTAGAGCGCGGGCTCAGTAGTTGTGGCTTGCGGGCTCTAGAGCACAGGCTCAGTAGTTGTGGCGCACGGGCTTAGTTGCACTGCGGCATGTGGGATCTTCCCAGACCAGGGGTTGAACCTGTGTCCCCTGCATTGGCAGGTGGATTCTTAACCACTGTGCCACCAGGGAAGTCCCCAGAGCCAGAATTTTAATGCAGGTCTAATTCCAGAGTCCACGTTCTTTTTCACGAAGGTGTTCATAGTATATGTTGTTTCAGAAAAAATAGATTATAAAAACACTAGAAAAATCTTATGTTCTGTTTGGCTTTGTACTTTGTTTCTCACATGGTATGTGCCTGTGTGGCCCGTGGACTAATAAAATCAACTTGTGTAGTGGTTGAGCCAATGATTGTTCCTTTAAATTCTTTCCTGTAGCAATTCCGACCCTTTCATACATCTCTCTTAATATCCGTTGGGTGTTTATTTTCCTCTGTTGAACTGAGCTGAGTGACGAAGAGGCAGAGAAAATGTGGTAATGTTATGGAATGGCATAAAATCTGACCTCTTCTGCTTAATCATTTTGCAGCCTGCTGATGAGGGATAAAGGAAAAACAGTCTTCCTGGCATCTTTGATTGCTGACAGCAGTAATCAAGTTAAACTAATTAACTTCATAACAACTTCCATGATTTTATTTATATCTAATTATATTCCTAGTGATATTTTTACACGGCTCTAAAACAGGGGCTTTCAGTTCTTTTTCCGTGGGCCCCTTAGGTAGAATGCGCAGATGGGGATAAATAGTCTGAAGGCCCTTCCATGCTGGCTCTGCTGTTATGTTTTACCTATTGAGGTTCTCCTTAAACTTTTCTTTGAACAAAGGATTTTATCTCATTATCAAATAAATTTGAGAACCACTGCTTTTTTTTTTTTTTTTTTTTTTTTTTGCGGTACGCGGGCCTCTCGCTGTCGTGGCCTCTCCCGTTGCGGAGCACAGGCTCCGGACGTGCAGGCTCAGCGGCCATTGCTCACGGGCCCAGCTGCTCCGCGGCATGTGGGATCCTCCCGGACTGGGGCACGAACGCGTGTCCCCTGCATCGGCAGGCGGACTCTCAACCACTGCGCTACCAGGGAAGCCCCCTGCTTTTTTTTTTTTGACCACGCTGTGCGGCTTGCAGGATCTTAGCTCCCTGAAGCCGTGCCCCCTGCAGTGGAAGCACGGAGTCCTAACCACTGGATCTCCAGGAAAGTCCCCAAAACCACTGCATTTTAATCAGATCCTTGGAAAGAGTTTTGTTGGGGGGAAGATAGTAAAATTCATTTCAGCTAATATTTGAGTGCTTACTGTGTGCTAAGCCTTGAGGAGCCTGCAGTGAAGTAAATGTTGTTGAGCAGGAAGGACAGGTGTTAATCACAAGTGAGATGAACTTTATGAAAGAAAAATTACAGGGTGTTAAGAGGACTTAGAGCAAGGGGACTCAAGCCAGTATCCAGGGCAGTGGTTTCCAAACGAAATAACTTAGAGAGCATTCCTGCGCTCCACTCTCCTGCCAGGACTCCTCAAGGATTTTTATTTGTCCAAATGGAAATCTCTAGTCGCTCCTCTGAGAGTGGACAAAGGAAGGTGTCAGGGAGACCTTCCTGAGTAAATTTCATAAAGGTCTGGTGGGAGCCAGACTCAATGATGAAGTGGGGGAAGGGAGGAGGAACAGCAGTGCAAGCTGAGGAATTGCTATGTAGGAAGGAAGGTCTGAAGTAGAGAGAAGGTGAACTGTGTGCGAAGAATTGAACAAAGCCTAGTTAGTGTCTGGAACTTGGCGGGAGATCGTGTCTCAGTATATATATGCGTGTTTCTAATATAGCATTCATTTATCATGCTGATTTGTATTGACTCCTCCCCCCAGCCTATAAGCTCCTTGATAACAGACGCTATATTTTATTTTGGTTGTAGCTATAGCATCTAGTATGAACTTAATGAATATTTGCTGATCAGATGAACAAATTCTCTGCGTCAGAGATGGAAAAGAATATTAATAGTTATGGAATAGGGTAGTGACTTTAGAGTTTTTTTCCAGCTTAGGAACCCTTGATTAAAATGAAATTTTATGCAAAAAGTCCTGACACATACCGAACTGTTTGGTTGTAGTGTGTGAGAGTTGCTTCTCAGTTAACCTCTACCCGTAACGTTCCAACCTGTGCCACCACAAATTTACTTTTATTGTTTCCTCTGCTTATTCATACCGAGCTGGGTAATTCCTACTGTCTTTCTTTTGGATGTCAGTACCTGACCCCTTTTCTCTTCTGTCTGCTCTCAGGTTAGGTGCCCACCTGGTGCACACCTCTCTCATAGCATGTATTGAACTGTGTCCGTTGGTTCTCAAGCAGAGTTTTGTAGAGCCTTGGGCCATCTGGTGTTTCCGTGGCTTTGCTCTCCTGCATCCTACACCAGTATCCTGACATTTTTTTAGCACCTAAAGCTTGAGGGCGAGGGGGCTGGAATCAAAGGATTGACCTTTGTGAACCAATAGGGGAGGAAAGAGGGTACAGATACACATAGGATTGTAAACTGTCATAAGCTATTAATAGTCATTGATCACGGGGCTAAAAGTCTGTGCCATGAACTGAAAGAGGCGGAAGAGAATTGAGAGTAAATAGGTGTGAGATAGTCCAAGTTGGAGGGGGTTGGGTGGAGGCTTCCTGGAGAAATGTAGGAACACAGGGTGGCATTGTGTCCCAGTGGAGATTGTTGTTAATAACTCTATAATGGCATCAATGTGCCCGTCTCTGACTTTTTAAACCCCCTTCAGTAATACTCAGCTGTTTGGGTATAGACTCCAGATAAAAAGATGGTTGGGGGACTTCCCTGGTAGTGCAGTGGTAAAGAATCCTCCTTCCAATTCAGGGGACACGGGTTTGATCCCTGGTCGGGCAACTAAGATGCCACAGCCGGCGGGGCAGCTAAGCCCGTGGGCCACAACTACTGAGCTCCGTCTCAACGAGAGTCCGCGCGTGGCAAACTACAGAGCCCACATGCCCTGGAGCCCGTGCGCCACAACGAAGAGCCTGTGTGTGGCCACTAAGACCCGACACAGACAAAAAAAAAAACAAGCCATAAATAAAATAAATATTAAAAAGAAAAAGAAGATGGTTGAGTTGGCTCAGTTAGAATTAAATTTTGTCAGGGGAACATGAAAGAGGAACTCCTAAGAGCCAAAAGTGTGGATGAAGAGGGAAGTGAATATAGGTATAGGTGGGGTGAAGAATGTTATGGCGTCAGTGGATTGGAGGTTTTAATTAAGCCGAAGAATCATTTCAAAAAGGAATTCAGCTAGGGCTATAGAGATTCATTGACCTCTGGGGACAATGCCATTAAGTTAATGCAAGATAGTGGGTAGAAAGTCCCACGAGGTTGAGGATATAGGGGTTTACTGTTCATGAGCATGAGTTCCAGAGGCCACGTTTTTGTTAAATATTTTAACAAGGTAGAGTTGGACTGCCTGTGTTGGAATCCTAGCTCTGTCATTTATCAGCTGTGTGACCTTGGACGTGTTATATAATTTCTCCATGTCTCAGTTTCTTCATCTGGAAAATGGGGTTAAAAATCGCACCTATCTCATAGAGTTGTTTTGAGGATTACATGAATTAATATTTGAGTGCTACCATATAGGAAGTATATATAAGTACTTACTAAATAAAAATAGTGACTTTATGAGACTTCCCTATATATAATTTAACGTGTAACTCTTCTAGTGCCTAGCTACCATTTCCTCCCCACCATTATTACTGTTATCCCATAATTAAATGATATGCTCTGTTGAACAAGTCCTCTACACATTTTTTGTTGAAGTAGGAACTTTTTCATTAGGTTTGTAAATCTGTGCTAATCACTTAGAAAAGTAAATTTTAAATGTCTCTATCTTGTGAATTTTATTTTAGCCGTTAAACGTTTAATGAAAGAAGCAGCAGAATTGAAAGATCCAACAGATCATTATCATGCACAGCCTTTAGAGGTTAGTTTCTATCTCTGTCTTCTACATATGTATTTTAATACTTTAATATTTTAAATAAGTTTCTTAAAATTATTTTTTCATTGCTTTGAGTCATTACAGATGTGTTTGATATGCTTTATTGATATATTTTATTCCCTATAGTTCCTGAGTTTTTTGTTTTTTTTTTTACTTTTTTTTAACCATTAAAAAAAATTGAAGTATAGTTAATTTATAATGTGTTAGTTTCAGGTGTACACTGAGTATTTCTATTAGCCATTCAGAATCAGACATTTTAGAAGAAGCAGATTTCTGGTCTCTATAAAGTGGGCCTCAGATACTAAATTAATTTTAGGTCTTCCCTCAGGAGGGAAAGTGGAAAGAACTCCAGACTCTACAGGTGGAAGACTTAGCCCCTTGAAGGGTCTCTACAGCTAGTTTGGGCTTTTTGTATGAACATCTCTACCTCTCTTCAGTCTTCCCATCCGTGAAAGGAGGGTATTTAAATGTGCCCAATCTGGTTTTCATGGTAATAGTGAGAATAAGATGTGATAATATGTGCAAGCATTTTGCAAACTATGAAGTACGTGGTTAACTGTAAGATGATGTTTACAGCCTATGTGTTAATATTACTGACCCCTTACTAAAGAGCTTTTAGGCATCTATGAGGGATAATTTTTAAAGGTTTGCTAAAACAATCTAAATTTATAGTAAATTATTTGATTATATAAATAATAATTATCACTAATTAGGATATAAGGATTAATTTACAGTTTAATTAAGTCTATAATCTTTTTTTAGATCAAATGATTTTTTAACTAATTAATTAATTAAATCTCTGTCCAGAAAACAATCAGGCATGAACTCAGAATAAATATCTTTTCAGACATACCAGAACACAAACTTTCTTCCTTGTGTTCCTTTCAGAGGCACATAGTTGACAGTAAACCACATCAAAATAATGCAAAAACTAAAAAAACAAACAACAACAAATAAATACAGAGGAAGATTGAGATTCCAGTAAACCTAGAAGACACTCAAGTGACGAATTTTGGAATGTGTCAAGAAAGCAATTAGTCCAGGTTAAAACTTCAGGGCTCCAGAAGAGATTTTCAGAGAAAATAAATGGAGCTAAAGTAATAGGAAATATGTAAATCTATAATCTTATTTTTGAATATATAACAATGCTCAGATGTTTTAAAATGCATTTGTTTAAAAACATTTTAGCTCTTATGGGACATGAAAACTAGATTTAATAGCTTTTATTTATAACTTTTATACTTGAGACATTGTGTGCATTAGAAACTGTTCTAGCAGTATTATAAAACGTTAATTTTTCGCACCCATGTTTCTAATACTCACTGATAAAAAAAATCCAACTTTTTAATGTTCTTGATTCCTTGTTGGTTGTTGTTTTTGTTCAGGATAACCTTTTTGAGTGGCACTTCACAGTTAGAGGGCCCCCAGATTCAGATTTTGATGGAGGAGTTTATCATGGACGAATAGTACTGCCACCAGAGTATCCCATGAAACCACCAAGCATTATTCTCCTAACGGTAAGAATTCTTGACTTTTTGGAATGCTTCTGGTGTAACTCTTCCTGGTGGCTGTAAAGTGTGTATGCATACTCATTTTCATTAAGAAATAAAGTGGACCATTATTATTATAACTTTGCTTTTGGAGACCAGACCTTGGGCTGTATTTTTTTCTGGAAAAAAATTCCTAGGAAGTTGAAGCATCTGAGAAGTACTCATGATACTAATTGCCATAGTGTGGTTGTTAGGATTCAGTGAATTGTATGCAAAGTGCTAGGCTGGCACATGGTAAGTACTGAATAAAGGGTAGTTACTGTTATTGTACCTCTTAATCACGTTATCTCCTTCAGTTTCTCACATTTCTTACGCTTTGTTCTTGAGTTTCCTCATCTTTACGTGCAGCTCTTAGAATAAGAACTGACACAGTCCTCAATAAATGTTAGCTATGTTATTACTATTTATTTATATCTTAGAATTTCTCTCCATCTTCACATATTTTATCTCCATGTAAAGGAAAGCTGTTGATCCAGTTTTCTCTTTGGTTTCCTGGGACAGTATTCCATCAGTAAATTCCTCTCTTAAGTGTTAAGCTTTTCTTCCTTCATTTCCTTTCATTTATGTGTGTTTAATTATCCCCTAACCTTGAAAGAAGCAAAAATAAAACACAAAAACCTTCCCATATCTCTGCTACCACTTTAAGCTGCAGTCTTATTTTTCTCTTCTGATAACCTTCAAGGCATGCTAACTCTAGTTTAACCTGTTGTGTTCTGGTTCCCACACATAGCACCCTGTTTAAACAGGCTTAAGACACCAGTCTCAGAGACCAGTTTGAGAAATCTCACCACCTCTTCTCAGTCTTCATCCTATTCCATCTAAGTTTAAGTTAAACATCTGATACACCTGGGGTTAGCAAATGCTAAAAGAAAAGATATTCATTATCACCAAATTAATGTTGCTTTTACCTATAGTGTTTGGTGTAGTGGAAAGAGCATTAGTTTTAGAACCAATAGCCCTGGATTCTGGCCAGTGCGGTTTCCATTACACCACGGGTAGGTTACATAAGCTCTTTGAAATTCAGTTTTCTCATTTGTCAAAAGGGATGTGTATGGTAAATATAATCACACTGTAAAGTTCCTGGCATATAGAAGCTGCTTCCTAAACACTAGGTGTTGTTGAGAATTGTTAATGCTGGCAGTAGGGCTGGAGCAGGAGGCCCTGGAGGGGCCCTTCCCTTCTTTTAGTTGCTAGGTCGTGGGGAGAGCCAGGTGGTCTGAAGGGAGGGCTGGTGCGTGGGGAAACTGGTGGGGGCCAGTGGGGCAGCAGCTGTTCACCGATGATATCGTCATGTGTACTGGTTTTCAGTACTTACTCTTTCTGATTCACTTCCTCTCTTTGAAAAGTCTTCTCCAGCCTTCATTCAACAAATATTTATTAAACACGTGTCATGCACCCTGTGGGTGTGGCAGAGAATAAGTCAAATTCTCTGCCCACGTGGAACTTATATTCTAACTTCATGCCTCTTTTTCCTATCCTTCCCCTCAGTATGGATAGTCTACGAGTTCAGACTACAGCTGTTTTCTCTTATTTCTATGAAATGGTTTCAACGATCACCTCTGTGAAAGTCAGGTACCAGAAATGTATTATCTTCTTCTGATGCCAGCATGTCTGTATTTCTCCCTGCCTGCCGGACATCATCAGTAGCTCTTCTGCCAAGACAAAACTGAAATCATTCTCTCTCGTCTTTCACTTCTGTGTTCCTGTATGAAATTGCATCATCCTTCTGAGAATCACTCCCATCTCAGAGCCTTCCTCCCCAGTATCTAGTTTCTTCTCTTTTAGATCCTTCCCAGAGTCTAGCACCATACTAGACACAGAGGAGGATATCAGGACATCTTTATATGTCAGTTATTTAGGTGTCACTTGTGCAACTCAGTTTCACAAAGCTGCTACAACTTCTAAAAACAGCTTTTATTATTCATTCAGAATCCAGCAAATATTTGTGGAGTATCTGTAAGAGGACAAAAATCTGTATCCCCTTGGAGGTTCCATCCTTTTAAAATTCTCTAAAAAATTATCTTTAAAAGTTCTTTATGTATAAAATATATTTATACTTTAAAGTATAAAACATTAAACACACACATGTATAACTTTTAAAATACCTTATTTATTCCTAAGGCTAATGGACGATTTGAAGTAGGCAAGAAAATCTGTTTGAGCATCTCGGGACATCATCCTGAAACCTGGCAGCCTTCATGGAGTAGTGAGTATTTAAAGCGAATATAAATCTTATATAACTTTAGTCAATTCATAATAATAATGTATAATACTCTCCTGAGGTTGAAGCTGTTTTGGATAACTGATTTGATATTATTGAATAAATAATAAAATTATTTTCCTTGTCTAGATTTTTGCATCATTTTAATACAATCCCCTACTTGTACCTCTTCAGTGAAACCCTATGAGTCTTTTCTTTTTCTCTTTCCAGAGTAAACCCAGTTCCTTTTACAGAGCAACTTAGATTGATGTTTACTTTTTATTTCAGTAAGAACAGCATTATTAGCCATCATTGGGTTTATGCCAACAAAAGGAGAGGGAGCCATAGGTTCTCTAGATTACACACCTGAGGAAAGAAGAACCCTTGCGAAAAAGTAAGTTTTGCCTTTCCTTATTTGTTACGATCTGAATACTGTTCTGGATAATGGCTACTAGGAGATAGGCTCTGTCTCTTTGTGACTCACCTTGGTTCTACAGGATCTAGTCTTAGTTTTGCTATTTCAGAAATTCAGTTGTATCAATTTCCCCAGGGGCGACCAGACTCTAAAGAATTTGTTTCATGCTATCTAGTTTTAAAAAGTAGTTGATAATATCAACCTACAATGAGCGATACCTTCTAGAAGATAGTACTGGTCATTTATCTCCACTTGGGCAGTTTTACAGATGGAAAAGAGCCAGAGTAATGATATGTATGTAGCTTTCCAAAAAAGTTTAAAAACTCCTTGAAGGCAGGGAGGGAATCCATTTTATCATCTTTGTATCTGTAGCATCTGCCACGTAGCAAGTGCTCATTAAATGATCTGGAATAAAGCAAAGATTTTCTTTATCAAGTTGTAGTTTCCCAGTGGTATTGCCTTCTTGGTTTTTTTCAAGTACATTCTGTCTGTATAACCCAGATTAGTCATTAGATTCAGAGTAGCCTCTCCTTTGAGTAGTGCTAAAACTAATTCTTGATTTTTTTTTTTTTTTTTGCGGTACGTAGGCCTCTCACTGTTGTGGCCTCTCCCGTTGTGGAGCACAGGCTCCGGTAGCGCAGGCTCAGTGGCCATGGCGCACGGGCCCAGCCGCTCCGCGGCATGTGGGATCCTCCGCGTCATGTGGGATCTTCCCGGACCGGGGCATGAACCCACGTCCCCTGCATTGGCAGGCGGACTCCCAACCACCGCGCCACCAGGGAAGCCCTAATTCTTGATTTTGATCATTGTCCTGTTCTGGACTTTGCTGCCTACCACCTTTCAGACCTACTATGTTAATTAAATTATAGTATATCTTACCCTAGCACAGCCCAGAATTGGCCCTCCATAGATGTTTGTTAAATCAGATAGACTTTAGCCTCGGGAAGATTTGATAGACTCCCTGTTTTATCAGCAACTTTTCTTTTTAAACCTTATTCCCAAGTTTGGTATATACCTTGCAGCTACTATTCACAAACTATAATATGTACTTGGAGTACATAGCATTTGTTTTGATTTCCTATGTCGACTTTCTATCTTGATACTTCCATCCAGTTCATTTCATGTACAAGGTAAAAAAAAAAAACCAAAGAACTTTTTGTTTAGACGTCTCACTCTATATATTCTAGGTTCTTCTGTGATACAGGCTTTCTAAAACATGATTTTGCATTCAACCATGGTAGCATACTGTCCTTGTGGATAAACTAATAGTAATATATTAAAAATAAACTTTCTCCTTTAAACTTCATCTGACTTCTCAGTTAAAAGTGAACACATTTTAAGGTAAATAATTTGGATACAACTGATTCTCAAAGGATATGGACAGCAATGCTACTCCTATTGAAACAAAAAACATTCATCAATAAACACTAAATTAGGGCTTCCCTGGTGGCACAGTGGTTGAGAGTCTGCCTGCCGATGCAGGGGACACGGGTTCGTGCCCCGGTCCAGGAAGATCCCACATGCTGCGCAGCGGCTGGGCCCGTGAGCCATGGCTGCTGAGCCTGCGCGTCCGGAGCCTGTGCTCCGCAACGGGAGAGGCCACAACAGTGAGAGGCCTGCGTACCGCAAAAAACCCCCAAAAAACCACTAAATTAACACAACTTTTACATATATTTTGTCTACATGAAGTTATAAATAGTATATTCTTCAAGATCTAAGACTCTTATTTTGTTGAACTAGAAGTAGGACAAAGTAGTTTTTTTAAAAGTTCAGCAATGTAACAATATATATTTCTGCATATTATACACATTTACTTCCAGTCATACAAAGAAGAAAATAAAAACATACAGAAACAAATTAATATTAGGAAATAGTCTAGTTAGCAGGCTTATTTTGAGCCTCTACTTATTATAATGAATGATGAATTTCAGTGTCTGGATTTTCCACAAGTTCTCTGATCTTTCAAGTTGTACTACTATTTTGATGAGTAGGGTTTGTGAGTTTTTCCTTGGAAATGTCTGTAAATTCTATTTTATTTTATTAAAAAAAATTTGTTTTTATTTGGTTGCACCGCACGGCTTGTGGGATCTTAGTTCCCCTACCAGGGATCAAACCCGGGCCCACAGCAGTGAAAGTGCCAAGTCTTAACCACTGGACTGCCAGGGAATTCCCGATTTGAGCTTTAAAATGAACTTTTTACATAGACTTAACATAGGCTTGTTATGTGTGATCTTGAGGACAGTGTAGTTAAACAATTTATATGTTTTGTCTTACAGATCTAAAGCTTACTTTATTTAGGCAGTATGTTAGGAAAAAAAATGAAATCTAAGCCCTAGTTTGTGTTGTTTTTAAATTTCAGATTGTTAAAATTGAGGTATAATTGACATGGGTTTTTTTAAAAAACAGTTTAACTTGTGTATTTGTCTCAGAACTATAATTATTGCCAAAATTGTCTAATTTGCATGTAGATGAGTGTGATACGGAATTGTTGAGTGATCTTTTAAATTTAATCATTCAGTATTTGACTGTCTTGGATTAACTTTCAAGTATTTGATTTATACCCATCAAAAAATTACTTCTTACCAGATCACAAGATTTCTGTTGTGAGGGATGTGGCTTTGCCATGAAGGATGTCCTGTTGCCTTTAAAATCTGGAAGCGATTCAAGTCAGGCTGACCAAGAAGCCAAGGAACTGGCTAGACAAATCAGTTTCAAGGTACTCTAAATTTGTAAATAAATTCTAATTCTGTAGCCCTTTTGTTTATTGCCAACTTTTGGACAGAAAGTAAAGCAATGTAGTTCTGTCTCACTGAGATTTTTACAAATAATTTTTTCTCATTATAAAACTAATAATATATATTCACAGAAGCAGCATTATTATTATAGCATAGTAATGGTTAAAACCTAGACTCTGGTATACTGTGCCAGGGTTCAAATCTCAGCTTTGCTGCTTATTGTTAGTAGGACATCAGGCATATTACTTACATTGTACCTTTTTCTCATCTGTGAATAATAATGGTACTTGTAGGATTCTTATGAGAATTGAGTTGATGCTCATTTAAATGTATTGCATTTAGAACTGTCTCTGGTGCTTAATAAATTTTAAACTATTATTATAGAAAATATAGATAAACAATAAGAAGAAAATAACAATCATGCATAATCCCATCGCCAAGAAATAGCTGTTATTAATATTTTGACATGTCTCTCATCCTTTTGCTCTGCATATAATTCCTTCCGGAATTTAATTTTTAGCTCCATCAAAAAAAGTCAACCTGCCTTAAGCAACATGCTGCCTCTTCCCTTTTCTCCCCTCTCTACATCTTGTATATCCTCCCGTGTCCAGTTCTTGGGAGAAATTTTCCCTTCTGTTTTACTGCAGTGCCTGGAAGAGGAGGTGGTTAATAAATGTTGGTTATTTTCTTCCTTCTGAGGATTCCTATTGTGCTTAACATTACTTCTCTGAAAATCTTAGGGCCAGATGTCTTTTGTACATCAGAATTTCAGATTTTAGGAATATTAAACCTATACTAACATCCATAGTGGGATCTAGGGCAGCACCCCATAATCAAATCTATTAATATCTCATCAGCAAACCTGGGAATATTTACAGTAATGTGCGATCAAGACTGTTCATAGCCTCACATGTCAGACTTTGCCTGAAAACTACAAAAATCTTTAGTTTTTAGAGCTTTTTGGAGTGGATCGTGAACCAGAAGTGTTAGTTTTGTTCCTCACCAAGTAACGGCTCCTTGAGAATGGGTATTGTCTACTCTTCCTAAAATATCTAGCACAGTATTGGACACGAATGAATGCTCAGAGCTTAACTGACTAGTTGATATTAAAGTACTAATTAAAATAAATCCAGGAGAGGACTTAGTAGGTTGTGGGTTATTCTGTACATCTCCTCTTGTGACACTGCTCTTGGGTGTATCTTTTTTTTGTAGGCAGAAGTCAATTCATCTGGAAAGACTATCACTGAGTCGGACTTAAACCACTCTTTTTCACTAAACGATTTACAGGATGATATACCTACAACATTCCAGGGTGCTACGGCAAGTACATCGGTATGGCTCTTGTCTTTTATATCTATATCTATATCTATATCTATATCTATATCTATACCACTGTCATTATTTGCAGTAGAAGAGGCGATATCTAGATGAAATATCTGAATATTTTGGTCCTCCTAACAGTTGGGTTCTAGCCTAGCTCTCCCTCTAGTGAATTATAGTATCTTGGTTTTTTTTGTTGTTGTTGTTGTTGTTTGCGGTACGCGGGCCTCTCACTGTTGTGGCCTCTCCCGTTGCGGAGCAACAGGCTCCGGACACGCAGGCTCAGCGGCCATGGCTCACAGGCCCAGCCGCTCCGCGGCATGTGGGATCTTCCCGAACCGGGGCACGAACCCGTGTTCCCTGCATCGGCAGGCGGACTCTCAACCACTGCGCCACCAGGAAAGCCCAAATTATAGTATCTTAAGCAAGTTATTCATATCTTCTGAGCCTTCTTTTTTGTTAAATGGGGCTGGACTAAACAAATTTTAGGTCCTATTGTCCTTCCAGAATTCTATGACTTTTCTGAAAAGTTAGTTTCAATATAGTGCTAGACTCTGAATGAAACAAAATATACATACATTAGCTGCTTTCTAAATAGGCACTCTATCTCTGGAAGGTTTGTTAAGCTGCATTAAGGCACTGACTTAAAGGCATTAAGGCAGTGACTTAAAGGCCTGGAGTCAAAGATTTGCCTTAGACCATCTCTGTCCAGTACGGTAGCCACTAGCCACATGTGACTATCTAAATTTGTATTTACCTTATTCAGAATGAAACTAAATTAAAAATTCAGTTCCTTAGTCACACTGGCTACATTTCAAGTATTCAAGAGCCACATGTGGCTAGTGGCTACTGTATTAGACAGCATAGATACGGAACATTATCATCTCAGAAAGTTCTGTTGGACGGTGCTCCCTTGTACATAGTAAGTGTCTAATAAATAATTATTGAATGAAAGATTACACGGATGCTGTGGGTCTTATTAGTTGTGCCCTGACCTATTGTCTAAACATTAGTGGGCTTTGGTCATTGGAGAGACTGATTAAGAAACTGTGACTGGACTGTTGCTAAATAATTAAGATTATGGCGGAAAACACTGACTTTCCTTTCTTTTTTTAAATTTTTTAATAAATTTATTTATTTATTTTTGGCTGCATTGGGTCTTCATTGCTGTGCATGGGCTTTCTCTAGTTGTGGTGAGCAGGCACTACTCTTCCTTGCGGTGTACGGGTTTCTCTTGTTGTGGAGCATGGGCTCTAGGCATGTGGGCTTCAGTAGTTGTGGCACACGGGCTCAGTAGTTGTGGCTCACGGGCTCTAGAGCGCGGGCTCAGTAGTTGTGGCACATGGGCTTAGTTGCTCTGCAGCATGTGGGATCTTCCTGGAGCAGGGCTCGAACCCGTGTCCCCTGTGTTGGCAGGCGGATTCTTAACCACTGCACCACCAGGGAAGTCCCTCCTTCCTATATATAAGAGAGGAACTGTCTTTTTCGTAACAGATTGTTTGGTTGAGTAGCCACATCTTTCCCCCCTGTCCAGTTTATAGAGGATTTTAAAGGGTCAGGAAAATTGAAATAGAAGCTGGGCAAATACAGATTTTCCTTTTACTCAGGAATACTTATTATAAAGTGGGACTGAGTGATCTTCTCCCATTCAGAGAGTGAGATGGGCAGAAAGAAGTGGATTGGAGAAAGCAGGGGAGAGGGTACTCTAAAGGAAGTTTTTGGAGGACTGGAGATGGAAGTATAAGAAAAAAGTGCATGCTAAGAGTTAAATCATTTTTATGTGTTGCCTATGTAATTTCATGAATTACAGAGAAATATAGTGAATTAATTTTAGTCAGTAAATGTTTTAGGCTGCAGTATTTAAAAAAAATTCAGGGCTTCCCTGGTGGCGCAGTGGTTGAGAGTCTGCCTGCCAATGCAGGGGGTGCGGGTTCGTGCCCTGGTCTGGGAGGATCCCACATGCCCCGGAGCGGCTGGGCCCGTGAGCCATGGCCGCTGAGCCTGCGCGTCCGGAGCCTGTGCTCCGCGACGGGAGAGGCCACGACAGTGAGAGGCCCGCGTACCGCAAAAAAAAAAAAAAAAAAATTCAGATTACTTTTCACCTTTAGAATTCTAATCGTTATTTATTTATTGGCTGCGTTGGGTCTTCCGTTGCTGTGCGCGGGCTTTCTCTAGTTGCAGCGAGCGGGGGCTACTCTTTGTTGCGGCAAGCGGGGGCTACTCGTCGTTTCGGTGTGAGGGCTTCTCATTGCAGTGGCTTCTCTTGCTGTGGAGCACAGGCTCTAGGCATGCAGGCTTCAGTAGTTGTGGCACGTAGGCTTAGTAGTTGTGGCTCGCAGGCTCTAGAGCGCAGGCTTAGTAGTTGTGGCACACGGGCTTAGTTGCTTTGCGGCATGTGGGATCTTCCTGGACCAGGGCTCAAACCCGTGTCCTCTGCATTGGCAGGCGGATTCTTAACCACTGCGCCACCAGGGAAGCCCTCTAATTTTTTTTTATATCATAGTTTTTTTTTTAAATAGAACCATCCTATTCCAGAGAGGAGGAGGGTAGTAATCATTTTTCACCTATAAGGACAGTCTCCTAATACTTGTGATGTATTTAAATCTGTCTTTAGTCTATTTTAAATCTATGTCAAGTCTCCTGTTGCATATTCCAATTATACTTATTCCAGTTGTAATTTATTTTATAATTAGTTATTTATTGTCTATCTCCCTTCCCAGAATGTAGGCTCCCTGAGGATCAGGGCTGTCTTTCTACTGCACGATATCCCTAGTGCTTGGCATAGTGCCTTGTATATAGTAGATGGTCAATCGGTATTTGTTGGTTGAATAAATGAATCTTAGGATTGGCACTTTAAAAAAATACTAAAAAAATACTAGGAATACAGATAAAGAAGTCAAGAAGTTTAGTAAATTAGATTGCACAAACAGTAGTTTTGTTATTGCAGTAGTCTTTTCCATTTTGATTTTTTTTCTCATTTTTTCTTCCAGTTTTATTGCAATATAATTGACATACAGTACTGTATAAGTTTAAAGGGGTGCAGCATAGTGATCTGACTTACATACACCATGAAATGATTACCACAATAAGTTTAGTGAACATCCAATATCTCAGAGATACAAAATAAATGAAAAAAGAAAAAAATATTTCTTCCTTGTGATGAGAACTCTTAGGATTTCCTCTCTTAACAACTTTCATGCATAACAAAGAGCAGCGCTCATTCTATTAATGGTATTGTACATGACATCCCTAGTACTTATTTATCTTATAACTGGCAATTTGTACCTTCATCCATTTCCCCTACCCCCAGGCCCATGTCTCTGGTAACCCCAAGTCGGATCTCTTTTTCTATGAGTTTGTTTGTTTTGGAAGTTTAACTCACCTACAACACTACGTTAGTTTGGTGCACAGCATGGTGATTTGATATTTCTATACATTACAAAATGATCACCACCCATTTAGATTTTAAAGTACATAAAGCAGAACTCTTTTTCGTAGGTATAGGTAATTGATACCAATTCTGGTTAAAACAATAAAATTGCATACAGTTGCAAATCTAGCTCCTAACTACATTTACATACAGATTATCTCAGAGTGTGATTATATAATTTGATCACTGTGGAAGTAACTGAAACCTCATTTTGGCTGGGGATAGCTGCTTTACATGCAAGTGTAATATAAATTCACTGAGATGTTATACATCAAATCCCAGATAAGGTATGTTTTTTTAGCCTTGAGGGGGCGAGAGATTGCCCAACGTCTAAATACAGCAGATAACATCAGGCCATCTGTTTATTTGATGCAGATTTTTTAGCTATGTAGAAATGGGAACAATACTGATGGTCGATTTATGTTTTTCCAGTCTATCAGACATTTTTCTTCTTCCCAGGGATTGAGGTTCTGAATAAGCCATTTCATTTTTTGTTAAAAAGCAAACACAAAACTCCCTCCCAGATGCTATTCTAGGTTACTATAGAAAAGCTTTTATATATAACAAGGGACTTATCTGTGACTGTGATTTTTTTATATATATTTAAATGTAATTTAATTAAATATAAACATCACATACTTTTACGTTCCCAGAAATATCACTTCATCTTAATGAAGGAAATGGAAACTGTTATGACTTAAGTCTTCATTCTGTGATATGTGTGTTTGAACAAGTTTAGGCAAACAGCAGAGATTTAAAAGTCCTACCACCAAACCTCTGGCATTTTGAAAATACTAAGGCCCACTTGATTCTCCATCTGCAGTTCAATGTGAACCACCAAAATTTAGTCCAATTAGTCCTTCAACTCCAAATAATCATACTAATAAAGTTCTGAAAAGCAGCCCTAAATAAAGTTCTGAAAAGCAGTCCTAAATAAAGTCGTGACTTTTTTTGTTACCTAAATCTGGAGCCTTCAAAGGGATATATCGATAGTAATATTAATAATGACTAACATTTAATAAGCAATTGTGTATCCTAAGCACTTTATATCATTATCCTGTTTAATCTTCTCACCTACTGAACTGGATCGTATCCTTGTACAGGAGAGGGAGCTGAGTCTTAGGTTAAATGACTTGCTTAGGGTCACACATCTATGAAGTGGCGAAGCCAGCCTAGTAATGATAAGACTCCCTGTTTTAGTCAGGTATATGGGCAGGATAGTGTTCTCCCCTCAAACTAATGGAAAAAACAACATGTATAAAATCAAAGCTTTAGGATGAGTCAGTCTCTTATGCTAGTTTCTGAATTGATACTACCAGCTTGTTCTTTTATTTTCCTTAAGAACCCATTTCCCTGTAAGCCCTGAGTACTTTTGCTCTATCAGGCACTTTTGTCTGCTTGGCTGAATGGCTGGAAGAATGGGAGATTTCCCGCGGAATGTTGTAATAAGTCATTACATGACACAGTGCGGCAACATTAGACATCATAAAATGTAACAGCTTTGTGTATCTGCTCTTCAGTGAGCACCTTGCTCCTGAGCCCTGGAGTATGGAAGTCCAAGTTCATGCCCCTCTAACTCAGCATCGGCACTTTTAGTTTTAACTCAGAGTGGGTAGTTCCTTTCTGCCTCTGGGTTATGGGTCACTACATGTGAGTGCTTCCAAAGGATAGTTTTTAGAAACTCAGATTATTTAAATCTTTTAATGTTGGGGTGCAGTCAGAATTAAAATGTAATTTCTTCTGCAGGTAACTTAGATCAGCAGTTTTTCCCTATGTTTACAGTTGTTGCCAGGACAAAGCTTATTCTCTTACCTTTAAAAAAAAAAGGTATTTGAATTACATTATTAGATTCCTTTTTTTCCTAAATATTGAAAATTTCTATCATGAAAAGTATTTTCATTCAATACTTTTTTTGTAATTACTCAATTTAAAAAGTTATTCTGAATAAAACATACATTCTTATTTTTTATTTGAAAGAATGTGTCTTGACACTATTATAATCAGCATAAAGTTGTTTTCAATATAAGAAAGACTGTTGGGTTATTAGAGGTAGAGTTAAGGTATCTATATAAATAAAGTGGAATTCATATTTTGTAGAGCTTTCTTGTCTATAGAACACATTGACGATTTTGAATCACTGGGTACCACATTGTGTTTATGCTTTGACCAAGCGTTCATTGAAACGATGGAAAGCAGTTGACATCCAGTGCTTTTCAGGGGGATACACTGAGTCTCCCCTAACCACCTCCACGTGTTTCTCAGCACATACCCAGGGCACTCTTGACAAGAGTTCATGCCTTACGTTCATAGAATAACACAGTTCAAACACACAGTAAACAGTTCTTCTAGACTTGTGTTCAATTCAGTTGACAGGGATTGTGAGAAATGATAAGCCTGGTTTGAAAACCACATCTATTTTTTATAACAATATTATTATGAAGAACATATGGTTTGAAATTATTTCCTATGTTCTGTGATTGTTGATGTAATAAGATAACACTGGGGGAAGAACACTGTTGCGAGTTGCCCTTTAGAATATAGCAAATTTTTATGTAGAAGTGGGAATCAAATTGCTTCCCTCCTTGACTCTCCTGAAAGAAGGGAGGTACCCAGATGCCTAGCAGATACTGTTTGAATTGCTGCTGGAGGAGAGTACAAAGCGATCTATGGAGAATATGGGCAAACTCTGTCCTTGTCTTATTTGTTGCTGGTAAATCCCTCCTCTACCTGGTGAGCACTCAGAATAAATTGTGTTGCTGGCTTATTCCGGGGGGTGAAGTACCAATCTCAGCATTCAGAGAATTCTTGGTAGTTTTGCCCTTAGTCATATTTAGCGCTCGGAGATTCCTCGTGCTGTTGAAGAGCCTGTATGTACGTATACAAGTGTTCTTTGCCAGTTTCAAACAAAATGTGTTAAAATTTCATAGTGTGGAGTCCAGAACACCTTAGCAGCGTCCCTTCAACAACCTGCCCAACCTGTAGCTGAGGATACCTCCATGAGCCCTCGACAGCGCCGGGCCCGGCAGCAGGGTCAGAGAAGGTCGTCTGCTTCACCAGCTGTGACCCAGGGCCGGCCGCCAAGAGACCACCACACTGATCATGGCGGATCTGCTGTACTGATCGTCATCTTGACTTTGGCATTGGCAGCTCTTATATTCCGACGGATATATCTGGCCAATGAGTACATATTTGACTTTGAGTTATAATATTGTTTCGTGTCTTAAGAGCTGTGACTCATCTACTTCATTAAACATTCTGCATTGGGTATAATCTAAGAATTGTTTACAAAAAGATTATTTTGTATTTACCCTTCATTCCTTTTTTGATCCTTATAATTCAGTATAAATAGAGCTAGACATTCAGACTGTGTCCTGCTTAGTATAAGGGACTGGAAGTCAAAGTCCCTTGTCTCTCTGTATGACCTGCTTTATAGGGAAATAACTTATTGTTGTTTCTCATGCCTCAGCTTCTCTTTATGTAAATTTGTGATACTTTTCTGTATAGCCCTTTAAACTTTTTGGATAAAAAATGGTATTTTAAGTTCCAATGAGTATTACTAGTTACTCAATACCATTTATTGAGTACTCTGTTTCTACTTAATGTAGAATGATATAGGGATAAGAGTTGGAAAAAAAGGGAAAATAAAACTCCTCAAATAGCTTGCTTAAAATGTATTCACATGAGACATACTGGAATTGCCCATTCTGTGACTGACGTTGTGTCCTAAACATTCTTCGGTGAAAGTAAACTATTTTGGTCAAACATTTCTGAGGAAATGAGATTACATCATTATTATTGGATGTTACTTGAAGAGGGAATAATGCTTTGTAACCACTTTGATATGCTGTTATCCCCTTCTCTCCAGTTCACACACAAGATTTTAAAAGAAAGAAGGAAAACAACCCTCCGTAGAGCTTTGATTTAAGGAAGGAAGGATCCAAGCCAGGAAACTGCTTGATTTTCTTCCACAAGTTAAAGGGGAGGATCTTAAGATTGGAATGTTTGCTGTACTTTGAATTGTATATCTTTTGAGTTGTATTATATGCCTAGCTTTATAATCACTATAAATTTAATTATTCCAGGAATATCATAATATTGAAATATTTCATGTACCATTTTAATATAAAAGCTCAGGGCCCATGTAACAGTGATAGAAATTAGAACTGCCCACCTAATCAAAGCCCAAGAGATAATTTTCAGTGCAAAATCAATATATCAATATATATCCATATATTTATTGATATATTGATCAATAAATCAGTATATAACTTAGTGCTAGCTAGCTCCACAGACTCTAGTAGATAATTTTATCATCATAAATAATGCCTGGTGAGAACATATAATCACAGAAAAATGTTACCTTCAGCATGTTCAAGAGCAGCGTTGAGGGCACTCTTGAGGGTATTGTTAATGAAGATTTAATTTTTAAATACAGGCAGTCCCCAGCTTTCAAATAGGTTATGCTCTAAAAGTGCATTTGTAAGTTGTTTTTTTTTGTTTGTTTTTTTACGACTCAGTGTTGTAAATCATGTTTAGGTTCTAGACAAGGCCACATTAGACAAAATCCATTAGTCCATAATGTATCTTGAATACTTAGGGGAATGGTATTTATAAAGTCCTTATGTAGCTTTAACTAACTGAAATTATGGACAAGATAGAAACAATTTGTAAAATGATTTTAAAGGCAAATTTAATTTTTACTCCTGCTCTGATAGGATTTTGGTTCTATGAACTATCAGACACAATTTGTTTTCATCTTATAGCCAGTTATGTCTGCATCTAAAATAAGAACGTATTGTATACTACTATATAATACACAGTTTTCTTAAATTTTAATAAATTGGCATTTTTAAAGTGTTTACAGATAGTTTCTCTTATATCTACAGCTGAAGTTGGTAAAGTCTAAAAGGCCCAAGGACTTTATGAAGACCTCGTATGTCAGGAAAATTATAGGTTACCATTTTGTACCTTTATTGCCATGAGAAAGTACATTCTGAAGTCTTGGTTTGGAATGTAAAATATTAGAAATATTGGTTCAGTGGTAAGTGGTCTCCTAGCAAGAGGTCACTGACTCATGGGGGAAGACCAGGTAATGTTATCACCTGAGAAGAAGGAAATCCGCATTCTCTCAGCCTATCCTGAGGTTAATCGTGTGCTAGGAACAATCTTCCTCTCCATCACACTGAGCCAGCCTCGATCTATGTGATCTCGTTGCATGTTTCCGTGGTGTGTCTATACGTTAAAACTGATTAAGCCAAGAAGATTTCACGTTCTACAGATCTTCCTCTATCTGAGTTGCCTCTCTTCTTTCACCCATCAACAGCCAGGCCATCTCCTTCTTTGTGCTGTTTTTTTTTGTTTGTTTTTTTTTAAGTACCTGATACACGTATCTGAAAGTGGCATATCTTTTGCTTCTTCCCTTTCAGCTCATATTGCTACCTGAAACTCCTTAAGTTGTTGATCTGGCCCCCATTGTGGGGTTAATGAACAAAACTGGCCTTTGGAGCCATTCTTACATCCCGATAAAGGGCCTCTTCAGAAAACTATTATTTTTAAAGCCCCAGTTTAACCCCTTATTGACAGCAGAAGGCCAAAACCGGACGTGTGATCTGGTAGGTAAAGGCTTAGGACTCCTTCAACCCTCAGATTTAGGTAACTCATGGCTTTTCCTTTGACCGACATAGCACATATCAAGGTGGTTAAAGTAGCATATGCTTGAAAAGATAAATAATGTCTGTTTCACCTGCAACTGTTTAAACCAATGAAACCTTTCAGATTTTATGTATCGTGGGGCTTTTATGTAGCACTTTATATTTTCATGCTGCTTATAGTTTTATTCTACTGAAATAAATAAATTTCATCAAAATTCTCAACTACTTTTTTTAAAAAACCTTCAAAAATTGTTTATTATTTTGACTATGAAAACATAAAATTTCCTATTTCAGGAGAGTAAGAAATCGTTTTGTTCTTTTGGGCTGTGAATAAACTTTCTGGTCCTTCGAGACCTCCCATTCTTATAGAGCAGAATCAGTAAACAGGCAGACCTCACACAATTGGACGTCGTTGTTCAGAAACCTAGGCTGAAGTACTGAAAAACTTATATTGTTTTATTACTTGCAAAGAAGTATATGAAAGGTGAATGCATTTAGTGAACCTGAGTTTTAACAAAGAAAAATGTGTACGTTAACATGTGTACTCTGGGAATTCCCTGGAGGTTCAGTGGTTAGGACTCTGCGCTTTCACTGCCCAGGGCCTGGGTTCAATCCCTGGTCAGGGAACTAAGATCCTGCAAGCTGTGCGGTGCAGCCAAAAAAAAAAGTGTACTCTTAACAGGCATTGTGGGAGGCTGTAATTGCTCCAAAGCTATTTGCAGTGCCTCTTTAAAAGTTGCCTTCAGAACTAGTTTGAGCTGCTCAATAAAACCAGTGACTTTATTCATACCTGCTTTTGAGTTCTTTATGTCATTTGGTCTTATCTCCTGTTCATCGTACCTCCTTGAATATTCTCTTGCATTTTTCCACTTCTCTTCATGCTCACTGCCACTGCCCTAATTAGCCATCATCTCTCAACTAGTGCAATTATCTCTAACAAGTCTCCATTCCTGCCCCACTCTGCACACTGCAGCTGGAGTCTTCTCCAGTGCGTGGTACAGATCTGATCCCGTCTCTCCCATTGCTCTTAAAATAGGCCTGAACCCTTGATGTAGGACACAAGGCTGTGTGTGACCAGAGTCCCACCTAGCTCTGGCCTAATCTGGCTGCAGATGCTTACTGGGGCCTTTCCACAGCTCTTCACTTGATCCTCTGTCCTGAGAAATAAACAAATGTTAAAGTTATACACCCACTGCCTCATACCACATGCAAAATTAACCCAAAATGGATCTGAAACCTTAATGTCAGGGCAAAAACTCTTAGAAGAAAACATTGTCAATTTTTGTGGCCATGGGTTCAGCAGTGGTTTCTTAGATACGAGATCAAAAGCACAAGCAACCAAAGAAAAAGTACATAAATTATATTTCATCAAAATGAAAAACCTTTTGTGTGTCAAGGAACATCGTTAATAAAGTGAAAACACAGAATGGGAGAAAACATTTGCAGATCACATATCTGATAAGAGACTTGTATCGAGACTAAAGAACTCATATCTCAACAATAAAAAAGATAAATGACCTGGTTAAGAAGGGGCAAAGGATTTGAATAGACATTTGTACAAAGAAATACGTGAATCGGGCTTCCCTGGTGGCGCAGTGGTTGAGAGTCCGCCTGCAGATGCAGGGGACATGGGTTCGTGCCCTGGTCCGGGAGGATCCCATATGCCGCAGAGCGGCTGGGCACATGAGCCATGGCCACTGAGCCTGCGCGTCCGGAGCCTGTGCTCCGCAACTGGAGAGGCCACAACAGTGAGAGGCCCGCGTACCGCAAAATAAATAAGTAGATAAGATTTAAAGAAAAAATTGGTAGGATCTAAAGTTACATCTGGAGTGCAACAAAACAAATATTTCTTTAAAACCAACAACATCTGTGCAAAATTCTAGGGTTCCAGTCAGTCAGCCCTTGATAGGCCTGGTCCAAATGGAAGAGAGCAAAAGAGATCTTTTGAACAAAATTTATGGAGAAGAACTTTCATAAGTCTCATGTCTTCCTCACTAAATCTTTGGCAGGAATGAGACTTTTAAACAAATTACCTGGATAATTCTGAGGAGTGGCCAGATTTGGGAACCACTGAGTCGGTCCCCGTACTAAATTACTCCATTTCCCAGATTCCTATTTAATTCATTGCAATTTGGCTTCTTCCACATCACACAACTGAAACTACAGTTTATTGAAGTTAGGAGCAATGTTCTGGTTCTCAGGTCCAGGAACATATTTTGTTCACTTACGTCTGCCCAGCACTGACTGTTAACTGTCCCCCTCCTGAAGCTCCTTTGGTTTTCGTAGTCAACATCTCTGCTAGTTTTTCTATGCCTGTGTTCTGGCTGCCCACCCAGCCTTTAAGAGTACAGTCTCTAGGATTCTGCACTTGGGCTCCGACTTCTGTTCCGGGGAAGATCTCATCTTTTCCTGTAATTAAACTACCACCATTACACTGATGGTTCTGCATCTATTTCTTCAATCCAGACCTTTCTCCTGCGTTCCAGGCTCATACTCCAGCTGCCTACTGGGCATCCAGAAGTCCCATGATACCTCAAACTCCGTAAGTCAAAATTTATCTCATCCTCCCCCCCCGTACCCCACCAAACTTGTCCACCTCTCAGGGACATCAGATAATGGTGGCACCAACCCACCAGACGTGCCTCCAAACCAGGGTCCTAGCTTTCATTGTGTTCTCTCACCTCCTACTCTATTCAATCACCATGTATATTCTCCTTTGGTGATAACTTGACTGTTACATTCTTCTGTCTTCCCTCTTCTTCTCCTTCCCTCTTCCCATCCCTTAGGGCAGGACCTCATCCTCTTTTTTTTTTTTGCCGTACGCGGGCCTCTCACTGTTGTGGTCCCTCCCGTTGCGGAGTGCAGGCTCAGCGGCCATGGCTCACGGGCCCAGCCGCTCCGCGGCATGTGGGATCTTCCCGGACCGGGTCACGAACCCGTGTCCCCTGCATCGGCAGGCGGACTCTCAACCACTGCGCCACCATCCTCTTTGGTGGATGGGGAAGCCCCATCCTCTTTTAACATAGTCAAAAGAGATCAATCAGTTGGGTCTTCTCTGACCCAACTGATCCCACTTAGGAATTCCTGAAAAAATAAAGTGGATCATATCATTCTACTTTGCTTAAAGGGATCAAAAGAGCTTCTCTTGATTCTTTCTTACATAAGAAAACCCTAATTCTGTTTCAGTTTTAGCTATTGCTCCTTCTGACCTCCATCCTCATCTCCCTATGTCTCTACCACACTCATCATCTCCATTCCCAGGACACAGCAAGCAAGCAATAGGTAGTTTTTAACCATTTTCTTCTGCAGAGTATATGAAACATAACCACATGTATCTTTTCACTTCTAATGTTCATAATTCCATATCCCAGAATAGGAATCAAGCCTCATTTATGATGACATTATACATTTTTTAACATCTTTATTGGAGTATAATTGCTTTACAGCGGTGTGTTAGTTTCTGCTTTATAACAAAGTGAATCAGCGATGACCTTATACATTTTAGGATGAAAGACCAACATTAATCTAGTGCTCATGCTAGGAAGAAGAGCTTACATAATCACAAATTCTCCTTTGGTTTTTGCTTTCCTTCAAAATCAAAATATGTTTTATGTTTTGATAAGATGTGTTTTCACTGAAAAAAAAAAAGATGTGTATTTGGGGAAAAGCAAGCACCCTTGGCCATAGGTGAAGCACAGGCTCTTAGCTCAAGAAATAAAGCAACCCTGTGGAAACAGGTCATTTGAGTGTTTACTCAGCATTTCCGGGGCACATTCAGGTGCTCATCTCCGTGTGCACAAGTCTTCCCTGCAAATCCACTCAGAATCCAACCTGCTCCCTGGCGGATGTGACAGACTGGTTTTATGTCGCCAGAGAGATGGATTAATGATCTCAGCAAAAAGCTGGCATGTCCAAGAGATTTAATTTTTTTTTTTTTTTTTTTTTTTTTTTTTTTTTTTATATAACAGTTTTAGCCAAAGCTGTTCTAGGACTCAGCGGAAGCTGACCTTCACAGGAGAACCAACTTACTAATAGCCAATCACTAAGTAGCAGGGAAGGCAAAGCCTTGGTGTTTGTGTCATGGCCTGAGGGGGTGGGAAGTAGGGTGGCACAAGCATCAGTATCAATATTAAATCGGGAAACTCAGCCTGGCCAGCCATGCCCTCCTTGCTGCCCTGGCTCGAGGCAGAAGACCGAGTCAATGGTTAAGCCTGGGGGGATCTGCTCCGCTGCAGGTTACTGGAAAGCAGCTTGCAGCATCACAGACGTTCACAGGATGCCTTATTTTGCAAGACTCATTTTGTTCTTGTTTTGCCTGATGGTTCTTGTGGAGACCAGAAAGCCCAAGAAGAGGAGATGGACAGGGCAGCTGGAAACGTCCAAGCCAAGGTAAAGCTGTGGGCGGGAGGGGAGGGAGGTGACTCGTGGTGGCAGTGACACACAGTGGGACAGCTCCCGGGAGGGCTAGGGGTTAGATCGCCCGTCCTATTGGAATCTGTTTTCCAGCCGGGGGTAGATAGGACCTCGCCCTCAC